>NC_064642.1:244155079-244780079 GCF_023864345.2 Schistocerca serialis cubense
TAATGCACACTGGTGACCATTCTACTTGCCAAGAGAATGGCAACTATAATCTTCTACACACTTGCCAACGGTCTGTAAGAAGTTACAATTACTTCCGACCATATCTTCTGGATGCTTCACATTTTTTGTCAGGCAGTATGTATGTGTAACATGCTTCTGCACTTTCTCTTTTTTTATCCATATATGACCTACTACTAGCATATGTATGATAAAATATCCATATAAATACAAGGTGCCTATCTCTTAGTACGCTCATGGTTGTAAAGCAATGTCACTTTCTATATTTACTAGTGTTTCGTTCTCTCTGTCACTTTTGCCACATCTATTGGCATCTAGCGTCACGGTTTTGTAATTGGTTAGGTCAATCTGCCTGGTGTAGCGTCCTGGCAGTCGGAAACCTGACACAGGGCTTCCCAGGAGGAATGATCAGTTTTCAGATATACGACAGGAACGATCATTCGAAGCAAAAAACTCTAGTAAACGCGGGCTCTCAATTGCGTACCTTAAGCTATAGGAACTATTTCATCTTCGATACTGTGAAACAAATCTCTTCTACTGCAAGTTCCGTGCTTTCCATATTTTGAGTGGAGATAATACGGACAAAAGCAAGAAAAAATTGTCAAATAAACATGGGCTCTAAAATGCATACATTTTGAGCTGTGAGAACTTGTTCAGTAGAGGAGATGTGCTTCACAGTAGCTCTTAAGACATGCGCTTTAGAGTCCATTTTACGGGACCCTTTTTTTTCTTGTTTTGGTCCATGCTGTCACCTCTCATTATACGGAAAGCAAAGAACTTGCAGAAGAATAAATTTGTTTTACAGTCGTAAAGATGAAGAAGTGCGTATAGCTCATAAGTAATGCATCTTAGAGCCCACGTTTACTAGACCTTTTCGCTTCGAATTATCATTCCTGTCATAGTTAAATAGTGATTATTTCTGGGACACCTTGCATGTGTAGCCCTACCTGGAGACGGCTGACCTACCGTTCACAGCGACAGAGAGTTTGAGACACCGCCATGAATGGACGTATGTCTGTCACCTGTACAGGTAGCTGGGGAGCGGAGTCATTGTGTAGCTGTGCTGCTGATCGTGTATTCAGTAAACGTAATCTCTTTGTGATAAAAATTTTGCTTCGTAAGGGGAGAGCAGCGCGTCCCCTTGCACCATATGCTGGGAAACTATATAAACGATTTCACTTACAAGGGGTTATTTGCATACAACTAAGTAAGAGGGACAGTCAAATGAAAACGGAACACCCGACACGATGGGACCATGGAATGGTTCAGCCGGTCGGTGTGGCCGAGCGGTTCTAGGCGCTTCAGTCTGCAACCGCGCGACCGCTACGGTCGCAGGTTCGAATCCTGCCTCCGGCATGGATGTGTGTGATGTCCTTAGGTTACTTAGGTTTAAGTAGTTCTAAGTCTAGGGGACTGATGACCTCAGATGTTAAGTCCCATAGTGCTCAGAGCCATTTGAACCATGGAATGGTTCCATTCAAAAGTAATCAACCCACGCGTCAAGACATTTGTTCCACTGGGAGACGAGACAATCAGTTTCTGTTTCGCAGAACGTGATCGCCCGCTGTGGGATCCACAACTGCACTCATTCTTTTCCGACTGAAACCGACGTCTATGCACATCTTGCTTCACGTCGCCAAAGATGTGAAAATCAGACGGTGAAAGATTCGGGCTGTACAGAGGATGTTGCAGTGTTTCCCAACCAAATTGTCGAAGCATACCCTTCACCGATTGACAGTGTGCTGGTGCAACAGGATGATCCCCTGCTCGTTGAGTTCCTCGAGCGTAGAACCACAGTCAATGCGGAGCACTATGAAGACACTTTGCAGAAACTGCGAAGCACCATAAAGTCAAAACGCTCAGGAAGACTCTCGCACTGCATTATCCTGTTGGACGATAATGTCAGCCCCCACTGCCAATCGGAAGAAGGCTACGCCTTGGCGATTTGGTTGGAAAACACTGCAACATTCTCCATACAGCCAGGATCTTTCATCATGTGGTTTTGAGATCTTAGACGGCCCGAAGAAAGATATGCGCGGACGCCCCCCCCCCCCCCAGTGAGATAAATAATGCGTGTGGGGATGACTTATGAATGGAACGGTTCCATAGTCTCGTTGTGGCGGGTGTTCGGTTTCCATTTGACTGACCCTTATGTACACCCATCAAGAGGACTGTAGGTTAAAATTTAGCGAATAAAGTATCTTATTCGCGTAATACACAGCCTCACAGCATCCATGACTTCTTTTAGTCGATTTTCGAAAACTATGGTACGAAGCATAACGGAAACAACTTCTGATGATTATAATTACTTCTTGAAACTGTTCGAGATAATAAATCAAAATGCATCTGCAACTTCTTCGATTCAGGAAAAACTGACGATAATCTGTGCATTTGCTGCCGCGTCGCTTTGACTGGGAGCTAGGAACATATGATATTAATATCTCGTAACTCTGTGAAAGGACGAATAATGTACGTTGTTAGAATCTATAATGGACCACTTATACTTTAATACCAAAGTGCAGGTTCGATTTTACATAAGAGACTAATAACTACAAGTTATTCCGAAAGTTAATCTCACCAGACAGAATGGAAAACGCAGCACAATGTGAAATCTACCATCAAGTTTCTCAAACACGTTCCTTCTGTTAAGAAATTTCCCGCACCCGGGTTCCCGGGTTCGATTCCCGGCGGGGTCAGTGATTTTCTCTGCCTCCTGATGACTGGGTGTTGTGTGCTGTCCTTAGGTTAGTCAGGTTTAAGTAGTTCTAAGTTCTAGGGGACTGATGACCATAGCTGTTAAGTCCCATAGTGCTCAGAGCCATTTTTTTGTTAAGAAGTAAGACATAAATATTTACTGCAATCATGTACGCGGACATCACAAATTCCTTTAGTTACACTTTTTATTCCTCAGTGATAACAAGTTTCACAGTACTGTACCTGGCTTTACAATAGGTTCGTAGCAATTACTAAGCACAAATAACAAATCTTTTACGTCCGCAAGAGAAATAAGCTTGCATAACAGACAGTTCGAAAACAGAGTGCATTTTCAATACTTCTTGTCGAATCCAAGTTTTCTCTAATGATGTCAGCAAGTATCAATGTATATTGCATGGAACCCTAGATTTCTTCACACGCACATTACCTACTGTTAGCAGGTAACTGATCAGCAGTTAAAACATTTACAAAAAATAAGCGCTCTAAACTGGGACACCATAAATCACTGCGAACTTTCCTTTCTTCAACAGGTACTAATGTATCCTTCCCTGGAAGGAAAGAGTTTTTCGTTTGCAAGGGGACCATACGAACTGCCCTCTCAACGATTTGATTCGTATTGACAGGGTGCGTAGGGAACGACTAAGACTTCAAAATGTTTAAATAGGGAGATGCAACTCTCATCCTTATCGAAAAAACCGAATTTGAAAATTTTAGGTGTACTTATGCAGGGTGTTACAAAAAGGTACGGCCAAACTTTCAGGGAACATCCCTCACACACAAAGAAATAAAATATGTTATGTGGACATGTGTCCGGAAACGCTTACTTTCTATGTTAGAGCTCATTTTATTACTTCTCTTCAAATCACATTAATCATGGAATGGAAACACACAGCAACAGAACGTACCAGCGTGCCTTCAAACACTTTGTTACAGGAAATGTTCAAAATGTCCTCCTTTAGCGAGGATACATGCATCCACCCTCCGACGCATGGAATCTCTGATGCGCTGATGCAGCCCTGGAGAATGGCGTATTGTATCACAGCCGTCCACAATACGACCACGAAGAGTCACTACTTTTGGTACCGGGGTTGCGTAGACAAGAGCTTTCAAATGCCCCCATAAATGAAAGTCAAGAGGGTTGAGGTCAGGAGAGCGTGAAGACCATGGAATTGGTCCGCCTCTACCAATCCATCGGTCACCGAATCTGTTGTTGAGAAGCGTACGAACACTTCGACTGAAATGTGCAGGAGCTCCATCGTGCATAAACCACATGTTGTGTCGTACTTATAAAGGCACATGTTCTAGCAGCACAGGTAGAGTATCCCGGATGAAATCATTATAACGTGCTCCATTGAGCGTAGGTCGAAAAACATGGGGCCCAATCAAGACATCACCAACAATGCCTGCCCAAACGTTCACAAAAAATATGTGATGATGACGTGATTGCACAATTGCGTGCGGATTCTAGTCAGCCCACACATGTTGACTGTGAAAATTTACAATTTGATCACGTTGGAATGAAGCCTCATCCGTAAGGAGAACAGTTGCACTGAAATGAGGATTGACACATTGTTGGATGGACCATTCGCAGAAGTGTACCCGTGGAGGCCAATCAGCTGCTGATGGTGCCTGCACACGCTGTACATGGTACGGAAACAACTGGTTTTCCCGTAGCACTCTCCATACAGTGACGTGGTCAACGTTACCTCGTACAGAAGCAACTTCTCTGACGCTGACAGTAGGGTTATCGTCAACTGCACGAAGAATTGCCTCGTCCATTGCAGGTGTCCTCGTCGTTCTAGGTCTTCCCCAGTCGCGAGTCATAGGCTGGAATGTTCCGTGCTCCCTAAGACGCCGATTAATTGCTTCGAACGTCTTCCTGTCGGGACACCTTCGTTGTGGAAATCTGTCTCGATACAAACGTACCGCGCCACGGCTATTGCCCCGTGCTAATCCATACATCAAATGGGCATCTGCCAACTCCGCATTTGTAAATATTGCACTGACTGCAAAACCACGTTCGTGATGAACACTAACCTGTTGATGCTACGTACTGATGTGCTTGATGCTAGTACTGTAGAGCAATGAGTCGCATGTCAACACAAGCACCGAAATCAACATTACCTTCCTTCAATTGGGCCAACTGGCGGTGAACCGAGGAAGTACTGACGAAACTAAAATGAGCTCTTACATGGAAATTAAGCGTTTCCAAAAAATGGTTCAAATGGCTCTGAGCACTATGGGACTTAACATCTACCGAGCGAGGTGGCGCAGTGGTTAGCACACTGGACTCGCATTCGGGAGGACGACGGTTCAATCCCGTCTCCGGCCATCCTGATTTAGGTTTTCCGTGATTTCCCTAAATCGTTTCAGGCAAATGCCGGGATGGTTCCTTGGCACGGCCGATTTCCTTCCCAATCCTTCCCTAACCCGAGCTTGCGCTCCGTCTCTAATGACCTCGTTGTCGACGGGACGTTAAACACTAACCTCCACCACCACCACTTAACATCTATGGTCATCAGTCCCCTAGAACTTAGAACTACTTAAACCTAACTAACCTAAGGACATAACACCCAGTCATCACGAGGCAGAGGAAATCCCTGACCCCGCCGGGAATCGAACCCGGGAACCCGGGCGCGGGAAGTGAGATAAGCGTTTCCGGACACATGTCCACATAACATCTTTTCTTTATTTGTGTGTGAGGAATGTTTCCTGAAAGTTTGGCCACACCTTGTTGTAACACCCTGTATACGTTGCGTGGTAGCTAATATGCAGGGAGTCCGCAGCCATTCGAGTATGCGCTTAGTTTCATAAGCCTGAGGTCTCTAGATCGAATCTCACTGCCGGTATGTCCGCATCTCGTGATCTTGCGGTAGCGTTCTCGCTTCCCGCGCACGGGGTCCCGGGTTCGATTCCCGGCGGGGCCAGGGATTTTCTCTGCCTCGTGATGACTGGGTGTAGTGTGTTTCATCATCATTTCGTCCCCATCGACACGCAAGTCGCCGAAGTGGCGTCAACTCGAAAGACTTGCACCAGACGAACGGTCTGCCCGACGGGAGACCCTAGGCACTTGGCATTTCCATTATACTGCCGGTATTAATTCTATTTGTGAGTTATCCAACCCAATGTTTGTTGCTACGCTTAGTTACGTGAGGTTCGCCACGAAAATGTGTGACGCCTGAGAACCATTTGTGAATGTGAACCAAATCTGTCTTGCAATAGACACAGAAAAAAAAATGGACATACAAAAATTCGGCGTTCATTACATCTGCTGTATATCGCGATAACTACAGGGTTCCGTATTGTTATGATCAGTATCATTAAGATTCGTGCAGTACTACATACTTTAAGCATTATACTTTTAACAAATGTAGATACAATAATACAAATAAAATTACTGCACTGATTTGATTCTAAGTTCTTGTGTATCATGTTTTCATTTACAATCTCCTTAAGAAAAAAAGCATTTCCTCTCGTTTTCGTGTTAAAGATCATGAAAGAGTAAATTAATGACTAAATATCGCTACCTTGCATAGTCAAAATAAACCTGTTGTTAGAATTACGTGAGAATAAAAAATACCAGCAGCGAGATTCGATCCAGAGACCTCACTTTATCAAACTAAGTGCTTACTCGCTCAGCAGCGGACGCTGTTTTTTTTTTTTTTTAAAGATATTTATTTAGCTTTTAACAGTTTCACATAATATCAGAAAAGGAACTCATGTTCAAAATAAGTATACACGTTACAAGACATTCGTATTTCTGTCTTTTTAACGGAAATCTGCAAGAAACTGTGTATTGAATTATTTCTTATATGACAGTTTTGCAGAATTCACATTACACTAGCGGCCCTACAAAGCATAAAGCGTAGGTACACCTATAATTTTCAAACTCGGTTTTCTCAAAAACGGTTGAGAGTTGCGTCTTCCTGTTTACGCTAAGTCCTAGTCATGCCTTACACGCCATGTCAGTACGAATCAGGTTGGAGAGAGGAAATTCGTACGGTTCTCTTGTTGGTGTCGCACCAACAGCTGTGAAAGATCGCTCTTGGCCGTCGCCTGCTGTTTCCTTTGCCTCGCCCTGCCGACTTCTCCGTCTGTCTCACTAGGCTGTTTACAGATAGGCGCTACGCAGCAGTCTAGTTTACGACGCGAGGAAATTGCGGGACGTGTCTGGTTAAGGCAGGGCCCGCTGCCCGCTGCCAGCACTGCAAGTGTAGTAACGGACGCGCGGGCGTAATTAGCTTTAATCCCGGCAATCGGCCATGTCGACATCTGTAGAGCCACTCGGCAAATCACAGCGACGCCAGTGCAGCCCCTGCACTCCGTCGCATTTTGTTTCGCTCTGGCGTAAGCGGTTCGTTGTTAGACTGTGTGACAGTTACTCGAATTCGCGACTGTAATTAGGATGGGCCGACACCCCTGACGTGTGTTCCGCCCTGCGCTCCCTGTTTCTGTTCTAGAAAACAAGTAAGTACAGAGTACTTAGCTTTGTTCTTGATGCTCACGTAGAAGTAGAAACTGCGCAGTCGGTATCTCCGGCTCACAACCTCAGCCTTGCCGGCCGAAGTGGCCGTGCGGTTAAAGGCGCTGCAGTCTGGAACCGCAAGACCGCTACGGTCGCAGGTTCGAATCCTGCCTCGGGCATGGATGTTTGTGATGTCCTTAGGTTAGTTAGGTTTAACTAGTTCTAAGTTCTAGGGGACTAATGACCTCAGCAGTTGAGTCCCATAGTGCTCAGAGCCATTTGAACCATTTGAACCTCAGCCTTGCATTAACTTGCATGATGAACTTAACTGCTATAAATAAAAGGACTACCTGCTGGTTTTGATAATCGTCATTATTTATTTAAGTTTCTTGTTCCTCATATTTTCTTTAGAACCATTAAAGTTGCAACATAAGTACAACAATGCGCAACAATACAGCATGACGAGGATCTATAAAAATGTCTCTCTCCGAACACATCTCGACATCGACTTCCCCTCCTGTTACTTGTGTCAAACCAATTCGCACTTGGTCCAAAGTCAATTAACTTTCACACTTTAATTTCCTTGCGCAGGTTATTAATAATCTTTCAAAATGGTTCAAACGGCTCTGAGCACTATGCGACTTAACTTCTGAGGTCATCAGTCGCCTAGAACTTAGAACTAATTAAACCTAACTAACCTAAGGACATCACACACATCCATGCCCGAGGTAGGTTTCGAACCTGCGACCGGAGCGGTCGCCCGGTTCCAGACTATAGCGCCTAGAACCGCATGGCCACTTCGGCCGGCTATAATCTTTCAACTTTATGGTAAATATTAAACATATATTGATAATTATCAGACAGTATTTCTGCTTCTTCGTAGCAATCAATAGCTATAAAAATATAATTTAGTATTCTTGTTGAAGGAATTTGGTCTCGGTGAGGGTTGTGATGCTCGCAAAACCGAAATTAAAATTTAATGTCGACTTTTCAGTGTTATAAAAATCCAAAAATGGTGCTAGTATCGCTAATTATGAAAATTAGTTGTGTTTCGGTATTTCGATTTAACACAATTTACTTTTTAATATATGGATATTATCTAAACAGCTTCTGCATGCTCTAAAATTCGTTGTGTTTACTCCTCACTGTGAACTTTCCAATGAGCTAAAAGTTATCGAAAGGTAATAATGACTTTCTGCAATAAGCAACATCTGTAGCAAAATGATTCGTCAGATTATGTGTCAATTGTACTGTTTCAAGGTTTAGTCGATGTTTTCGCTTTTACATTTTTACACATGTTGTCATGGTCGATGCAAATGAAGTAACTGCCATAGTTCAGTTGCTTGCCAAAATATTATTTTTGGGCATGTAAATGTTACAAACATGGCTGTAATTAGCGTTCGTCAGAAAATTTTCTTTTCTTTATCGACATTTGAGCGTAAGAACAGCTATTGCCGTATCCAATACACGGCAAATACGAGTACTACTGTACTGCCGACACGCGATTTAGAACGCTATATTTGTCACACGAGCGCTTCAAAATCCCCTTGGGAACGGTAAATGAAAGGAACCTCCTGGCGGATTAAACCTGTGTGCCGGACCGAGACTCGAACTCGGGACCCTTGCCTTTCGCGGGCAAATGAAAGGAGTTTATGAATGCCACTGGTATCACATTATTTCTGGTGATACTGTATTTTGTAACTACGGTGTACCAGTGCGATTTCACGTGTTGATATACGCATTAAACAGGAGTGAGGGCTGGATCCACCTACGTCGGAACCCCTGTAAGCTACAATACCATATATTCACACGCTATTCATTAACTTTCACATTTGAAACCAACCTACATTGACATCTATATCTATACTCCGCCAACTATTACGGTGTGTGGCGGAGGGTACTTCTTATACCTCCTTCATCTCGCTCCTTAATTTTTCAGTTCATGAATGGTATGTGGGATGAACGACTGTTGTTAAACCTTATATGAGGTCTAATTTCTCTAAAACCCTGTCGTGTCTTTTCACAACACGTACAGTCGTGGACAAAACGAGTGAGACCCCTCGCCTTTCCGTTATGCTGATCCGCACAGCTGTAAAGTCTGCTACACAGCATAACAGGCTAGGCGACGAAGTGCTACCAACATACTATGCACAAACGTGAAATTGAAAAACTATCCGAAATTTGTCAGACTGTTTTCAATCATGTGTAAGACTATATTAATGCTGATTAGTGTGTTAACCACAACACGTAAATATAAGATATGAATGAAAGAAGAAACGCTAATTAGTATGAACTGTATTAGTAAAAATGAATTTCAGCTTATCGAGATAACATAACTGTTTTAGTAAGACAAAGTACCCCAGATCGTTACGAATTAGCAAAATATTATGCGCATTCGGCGGCGAAATGGTCTGTGTCAACGTTCAGACCAGTCATACTGGATTACCGTTGCTGACCTACCATGAAAGTGTGCAAATTTAGCAATGCATCAAGATTCATAACGAAATTTCATTCAGAGCCACACTTAAGTCAATTCAATTATTGACAGAAGCGGAAAAAGGAGGGAGTAACAAGTATGAAATTCTACAAGAGTTTCTTATCGACATCCACAGGGCGCCAGTACAGAATAAAGGTAGCAATAAAACGTACTGGGAGGCGCGAGAATTTCTTAAAATTCCTTTACTGATAGTCTATCTGCCTCCATCGAGATTAGAACCGAAAACAAACCAGACCTCCCTTGCAGTAGCAAACACCTTTCACTATGCTAGCAGACAACCCAGGCACACAGCCCTCTATTATTACCCCAGACATGAACAAGCCAGCAATTTCGCAATGAAAATGGCAAAATGATCTGCAGTTTCTGTTGCATAAAGCTTTCTGGACTCAAAAACATGAGTTGTCTACCTTTATGTCACCGCTTATGTGACAATCATTCGGGATGTTTATCGAAATAGCAAAAAACTGTTATTAGCGAGTAAATTTAGTAGTATAATTCTGCACCATCCCAGGAAATAAACGGCGACGTAGCTGCCAAACGTATTCTACAATGTTTCGAATTCTCCATTAGACGTGCCACAGCCAGAAATCGTTCATTAGCCGAAGTGTTCCATAAGGTAGCTAGGAATTGGAATGCTCGCACATCTAAAACGTGGTGGCATTAATAGTGGGATCTGAATTACCACGTGTATAGGCAAATGGATTTTATTTGCATTCCTGTAAACGTGATTTGGATCGAAAGCGTAGCTACGATTAATATGCTGATGTATCGACTGCAACTGGAACATTTCGAATAAATAGTAGGGGAAATTACTATGCGTCCCTCATCTTCAGTAACTGTGGTAGCTATTTTCGTTGTTAGGACTTCGTCACGTAAATCGGTAAAAATGGAACCCTACTAGTCTCACTTTCTTGACCGTCTCTCTGTCTACCCAACTCTTACAACACGTTTACGTCGAATACGAGTGGACATAATAAGCGGAAATGTATCGCACTTCCTGCGGTATACGGTCCCTTGGTGGTGTAAAAAAGTGAACTATGTCAACGCAATCTAAAGGTACGGCCGTTTATGTAAAGAAAATTTACACCAAAGGTCAAAAAATGGCTCCAAGAACTATGCCACGAAACTGCTTAGGTCATCAGTCCCCTAGACATAGAACTACTTAAACCTACCTAACTTAACACACATCCATGTCCAGGGAAGGATTCGAACTGACGGCGCAAGGAGCCGCGCGGTCCGCGATATGACGCCGTTGAGCGCACGGTTAACCCGCGCCGGCAAGCTGTTAATATCATCTGGTGTTACTAAAAAGTTATTCACTTTTGGTGAATGATTTTCTGCGCAGTTCATTTAAGAAAGAATAACTAAAAGATATTTGATGTTACGGAAGAGGAAGGACGCCTAATTCGTTTCCCCTTGTCTTCTTCATGATGTTAGATTCGCAATCTGAGCATACGTACTATCCATAAGCACACTTTAGATCCAAGTCATAGTCACAGATATGCGAATACAACACATTGGCTTATATTTGAGGTATTTCGTTTTCCACGAAGTGGTGGCAGACGACGCTGCGGCGTCTTGGAAGCGCGAGTTTCGCCAGTTATCTCAGCGCATCAGCTGAACGAACTTGCATAGTATGTTGGTAGCCCTTCGTCGCCTTGCTTGTTATGCTGTGTAGCAGACTTTAAAGCTGTGCGGATCAGCATAACGAAAAGGCGAGGGGTCTCGCTCGTTTTGTCCACGACTGTACATGGGAGGAAGCAGAACGCTCTACAAAGTTTAAAGTAAACCTCTTCGTCATGCACTACTAGCTCTCTTGTAGCGTCTGCCACATCTCTCTCTCTCTCTCTCTCTCTCTCTCTCTCTCTTATATTATCCACCCTGGTAAGGGTCCTGTAGTAATAAAATGTTGGTAATTAACACTCTGTATCTTGCAAGAGCGCACAAGAGCAACTATGCCGAACGGGAATAATATAGAGCTGGAGTCCCGTCAGAACAGCGATTGCATGATGACCATCAGGCAAAGTTCTGCTGTCAGTCTGGGAAAGGTTTAGTTGCTACCGAGGATTCATGTGGTGGAACCGCGGTGATGGCCATAGGCCTGCATTTGACACTTATTAGTGAGGTCTCATCCAGGAGAGCCGGTGTAGCCGAGCGGTTATGGGTGCTACAGTCTGGAACCGCGCGTCGCTGAATGTGACAGCTGGTACAGTTGGTGCCTAGTACTTTAACTAAGTGATCCAGCCACCTCTAGATATGGATTTTATACAACCCGCAATGCCTTCAAATACAACAAGCAAGACTCTCATTTCCTCTTTCTCACTATGCTCAAAATACTAGAACTACAGAGAAAAAACGAACAGAACCTTTTTGGTAGGGAGTTTAATGTAGTTAAATTTTGTACTGGAACAAGTTTCCAGTAGAGGCCGCAATTTTCGAATTATTCGAGAAAAACCTACAGAAGCGATTTTCAAACCCGTTATTCTTGAGTAAGTCGATAACTGTGGCCACCAGCGAAAACTTATCACAATACCGAATTTAACTAACTTAAATTTCCTACAGGAAGGTCCTGTTCATTTTTTCTGTATTAATAATAGTTGGCACGTAGCGAGCGAGAGAATATTAATCTCTCGTGTGTGGTTTTTGAAAGTGTTGTGGGTTGCAGAGAACTTAGAGGTAGAGGCAGTTGAATCACCCTGTATACAAACACTCTAACATCACTCGCAATGTAAAAGGTAGCCTTCTGAGAGCTTTACATTACATATTTTTGTTCATATTTGTCTTCCTTCTTTCTTAACCGGCCACCAAATTCGACCTTTTTGAGTATCATCCAGCAGCCTAATTATCTTTCTTCCTCTGGCTCACATCCCCAGATTCTCTACTACTCTTCTTCGCTGAGGTAATTTCTTCACAGTACATGTCTGAATCAAAAGGTTTCTTCATTCATATCATTCCCACTAATTTCTGCATTCAACATTGTACCAATTTGCCGATCTTCAACACTTAACAATGAACAATTTAAATAGGAGTATAGAAAGGTAAAATCTGCTTTAGGTTATTATATAGTTTTTGCATTTTAGTATCAGGAGTTCATAGAAGAGCTCTGAACAGTATTTAATATGAAACTTCCTGGCAGATTAAAACTGTGTGCCCGACCGAGACTCGAACTCGGGTCCTTTGCCTTTCGCGGGAAAGTGCTCTACCAACTGAGCTACCGAAGCACGACTCACGCCCGGTACTCACAGCTGTACTTCTGCCAGGACCTCGTCTCCTACGTTCAGGAGTGCTAGTTCTGCAAGGTTGCAGGAGAGCTTCTGTAAAGTTTGGAACGTAGGACGGTAGCTCAGATGGTAGAGCCCTTGCCCGGTAAAGGCAACGGTCCCGAGTTCGAGTCTCGGTCGGGCACACAGTTTTAATCTGCCAGGAAGTTTCATATCAGCGCACACTCCGCTGCAGAGTGAAAATCTCATTCCAGTATTTAATATGTTTTAAAGTTACTTTCAGAAACATCAGTGTATAATAGTTGCTGCCACATTCCACTTGACATATTGCCAACAGCTGAATGTGCTGGGTTCGAATCAAATCATTTCTTTTGATAGCGCAATACGCTACTAATGTATTAAATTCAGACCGTTCGTTCATTAATTTATCTGGTCTCTTCGTCTTCCGTTCTACGGAGCATTTTCTTTCCACCAATGTCATGTTGTAATTCCACCAATCAATCATGTCTACCAGGAGCTGACATTAGTCGAACTATGAATTGGTTACCGCCCTCTATTTAGTCTTTTTTTCTGATTTTACATAGGGTGATTCTGTGATGATGTTACAGACTTCCGGGGATGATGGAAGAGTACATGTATCAATTGGAGGTGAGGGACCCTGATCTGGATAAGACAGAGTCGGAAGTTATTAATGAAAATCGTTCTGATATCTGCAAGCTCTTTGCTTTCCATATTTTAAGAAGAGGTAATGTAGCCCAAACTTAATAAACACGGGCTCTAAAATGCATTCCTTAAGAGCTACGAGCACTTGTTTTGTAGAAGAGATGTGTTTCACAGTATCAAAGATGAACAAGTTCTCGTAGTTCTTAAGGTATATGCTTTACAGGCCATGTTTACTGGACATATTTTGTTGGTTTTGTCCGTACCAAAATATGAAAAGCAAAGAGCTTGCAGTAGAAGAGGTCAGAGACTCAAATGGTTCAAGTGGCTCTGAGCACTATGGGACATCTGAGGTCATCAGTCCCCTACAACATAGAACTACTTAAATCTAACTAACCTAAGGACATCACACACATCCATGCCCGAGGCAGGATTCGAACCTGCGACCGTAGCGGTCGCGCGGTTCCAGACTGAAGAACCTAGAACCATTCAACCACACCGGCCGGCGGTCAGAGGTATCAGAATGATTTTCACTTATAGCTTTCGTTTCAGTCGTTTCCGGAATTGGGTCCCTTGACTCAAATTGATATATTTACTTTTCTCCGCCATCCTCGGAAGTCTTTAGCACCATCACAGAGTTACACTGTAGAGTCGGCTAGTTCTCTGGAAGAGATACTGTGCTGTGTTTTCGTTTTGGAGTCTGGAGCGTGGACAGTAAAGCGTGTGTTGTATGTGTTGTGTTGGCAGACGTGGAGGAGGTGGACGCCGCGTCGGTGCGTCTGCACGACAGCTCCGCCCAGAGGCCCACCATCGTGCGTCGCAGGTCAGTATACCACACTAGTATACACTACTGAAGTACCTTCGGCCATAAGTTACATCTTTTATCGTTGACAGGACGTTTTGGTACATAATTTGAAAACCGACACAACATTTTCACGTTTTCAACTTTCTTTGTACATATTGATATCATGCTACAGTCCAAGGGCACTTTTCTATAAGGCTATGGTGGGGGGAGAGGGGGTGGGGAAGGGGGCATTTGTCTACGGCAGTCGTCGTCAAAGTGCGACCTGATTCAAATATTCGTGCAGCCTGAGGTCAACCTGTTTTGTAATAATATGCATCTAGCAACTAACAGCTGAATCCAAGAACATCAACTAACGTTAAAGGCTTCCTGAGGGTATAGTTTTCCTGCTCATAACAAAAAAATACTTACAGAGACAATAATATTTCAGGACGTGCTTAATTGTAAATGACGTTTCTGAAGTCGGCCGTGAGCTAAAAATGTTGGTGGCTTACCTCAGGAGCAGAGGGTATGCAGTGCGGCCACTGCGGAGGGTGTGGGAGGAGGAATGCTTTATTGTTTGTCTACCAGTATTGCCAACTGACTGGCGTGGGCGACTCATGCCGATCAGCTGCTGTGGTATAAATATTGACACTAAAGTAATACGGATTCGTGAATGAACATTACAGAGATGGTCGTCTTCAAATGCGATACATAATTGTAGCAAGGAATATGATATTAAATTAAGACTATTGTGATAAACCACAATGAGCAGAAGAAAAATGGCATTCAAAACATTTAATAAACATTGATTTATCCGCTCACACAGTCAACGAAACACTTCGTCAGACAATCAAGCCAGGTTCACACACGCAACTAATGTGGCGCCACAGCTTGTGACTTCCTGTAGTTGCATAGTGAGTTATTGTTCACACCGGACACCATAAGTTCTATGTCGTTGCACAGTTTTCACTATGGCGGCACCCGAAACCGTATGGGCCCGTATTAATGATACAATGCAGGCTGAGGCATTACAGCTGTGACAGGAGTTAAATATAAGGAAGAGTAAACCCCAAATGTTGAATCCGAAAATTGATTCGCACAGGGATAAATCAGGGTCCACAAACACATTTTAAAAGAAATAACACTCGGAGACGAAAATGCTGCCTGCAGTTGCAAACTAACCAACAGCTGGCATGTAAATGTCATCTGGAGAGATGCTACTCTTCCAAGATTTTAGAATCTTATTGTATTCGTTTATATCATGAAGTTTATACGACTCGTTTTTTTGGTTACACGTATTAAGTTTATTTATTTATTCGTCCAAACATCTTTTAAGATTTTGGAATACGCCAGTACGTCACTGGTTTGCACACACGCACACACACACACACACACACACACACACACACACACACACACACACACACACACACATTGCTGCAGAAAATCAGACATAGGTTGCTGTTCTTGTAGTTCCAGAAGCTGTGAAAGTGTATCTGGTGACCATTGTTTTCACCGTTTTCAGAAAAAAAATGAAAACATACTGAGATCGAATGGAGTACAGCAGCAGTTGTCCACAATAACTGCGACAAAATGCTTGTTTCGAAATACTACCACCAGGGACATGTGGTGGAAAGAAAGTGGCCCAACAAAGTACAACCAAGCTGAACTTTTTGTGCAATGACAAAAGTGGCGTCTATTAAGTTGCGCCACTAAAAACTGGGAGTTCACACATGCAACTGCAGTATGCTACTCGGTGTGGCGACATATTTGTTGCGTTTCTGAAACCGGCTTTGCAGTATTTCAACTTTGTTGTCACTGAGGGCGGTAGCAACCTGAAACAGAGAACAGTCGACACGAAGTGTTCCGAATGGTGCCGACGGTCAGCACTTTGAGGTCGGCAGGCTACTCGTCGCGCACTTACTATAGCTAGTCTACTGAGGGCTCATAAAATACTAAGTCATGTAGGTCACCAGATAGTAATAAGATCGGTACATACGCAGCCCGATGTGCCATCCCACAATGTCAGTATTGGCTTTTGTGCAAAAATGTTGTACAGCCTTGTTTCATGACCCGCCACGCCTTCCTCTCCTGTGCCTATTTCTGTATCTCATATTAACACCACCCAACGTTCTCATTTACTTGTTGTTTGTATTCCAATATCTACTGTCTCCAACAATTCTTGCGCTCCACTCCTCCCATCGGTAGCATGGAAGTTTTTGCCTGATATCTTCCTAAACGCAGCATGGTGCTCCTTTTTCTTGTGCAATGGTTCCCAACCTGTGGTAATCATCCCCTGAAGTGTAAAATGTAATTTCTGAGCGGTAAAAATAAAAAGATTCAATTGTGTTCTGGTCACGAAACTAAAGTGTTTTTAAAAGATCATCACTGTTATCACCATTTAGTAAGACCGTAATACTGATTACATAAGTGCCCAATAATTTTTAATACTATCATTAATGCATAGCACAATATGGTGGAAGTTACAGCTTGTATGAATAATATCTTCCTCACATACACTACACACATTCTTTCTACCACGCATCTATGACAGTAAAATTGAGACTTGTTGTTGTTGTGGTCTTCAGTCCTGAGACTGGTTTGCGGCAGCTCTCCATGCTACTCTATCCTGTGCAAGCTTCCTCATCTCCCAGTACCTACTGCAACCTACATCCTTCTGAATCTGCTTAGTGTATTCATCTCTTGGTCTCCCTCTACGATTTTTACCCTCCACGCTGCCCTCCAATACTAAATTGGTGATCCCTTGATGCCTCAGAACATGCCCTACCAACTGATCCCTTCTTCTGGTCAAGCTGTGCCACAAACTTCTCTTCTCCCCAATCCTATTCAATACTTCCTCATTAGTTTTGTGATCTACCCATCTAATCTTCAGCATTCTTCTGTAGCACCACATTTCGAAAGCTTCTATTCTCTTCTCGTCCAAACTATTTACCGTCCATGTTTCACTTCCATACATGTCTATACTCTATACAAATACTTTCAGAAATGACTTCCTGACACTTACATCTATACTCGATGTTAACAAATTTCTCTTCTTCAGAAACACTTTCCTTGCCATTGCCAGTCTACATTTTATATCCTCTCTACTTCGACCATCATCAGTTATTTTGCCCCCCAAATAGCAAATTTCCTTTACTACTTTAAGTGTCTCATTTCCTAATCTAATTTCCTCAGCATCACCCAACTTAATTCGACTACATTCCATTATCCTCGTTTTGCTTTTGTTGATGTTCATCTTATATACTCCTTTCAAGACGCTATCCATTCCATTCAACTGCTCTTCCAAGTCCTTTGCTGTCTCTGACAGAATTACAATGTCATCGGCGAACCTTAAAGTTTTTATTTCTTCTCCGTGGATTTTAATACCTACTCCGAATTTTTCTTTTGTTTCCTTTACTGCTTGCTCAATATACAGATTGAATAACATCGGGGAGAGGCTACAACCCTGTCTTACTCCCTTCCCAACAACTGCTTCCCTTTCATGTCCCTCGACTCTTATAACTGCCATCTGGTTTCTGTACAAATTGTAAATAGCCTTTCGCTCCCTGTATTTTACCCATGCCACCTTTAGAATTTGAAAGAGAGTATTCCAGTCAACACTGTCAAAAGCTTTCTCTAAGTCTACAAATGCTAGAAACGTAGGTTTGCCTTTCCTTAATCTTTCTTCTAAGATAAGTCGTAAGGTCAGTATTGCCTCACGTGTTCCAACATTTCTACGGAATCCAAACTGATCTTCCCCGAGGTCGGCTTCTACCAGTTTTTCCATTCGTCTGTAAAGAATTCGTGTTAGTATTTTGCAGCTGTGGCTTATTAAACTGATTGTTCGGTAATTCTCACATCTGTCAACACCTGCTTTCTTTGGGATTGGGATTATTATATTCTTCTTGAAGTCCGAGGGTATTTCGCCTGTCTCATACATCTTGCTCTCCAGATGGTAGAGTTTTGTCAGGACTGGCTCTCCCAAGGCCGTCAGTAATTCCAATGGCATGTTGTCTACTCCGGGGGCCTTGTTTCGACTCAGGTCTTCCAGAGCTCTGTCAAACTCTTCACACAGTATCGTATCTCCCATTTCATCTTCATCTACATCCTCTTCTATTTCCATAATATTGTCCTCAAGTACATCACCCTTGTATAGACCCTCTATATACTCCTTCCACCTTTCTGCTTTCCCTTCTTTGCTTAGAACTGGGTTTCCATCTGAGCTCTTGATGTTCATACAAGTGGTTCTGTTATCTCCAAAGGTCTCTATAATTTTCCTGTAGGCAGTATCTATCTTACCCCTAGTGAGATAAGCCTCCACATCTTTAAATTTGTCCTCTAGCTATCCCTGCTTAGCCATTTTGCACTTCCTGTCGATCTCATTTTTGAGACGTTTGTATTCCTTTTTGCCTGCTTCATTTACTGCATTTTTATATTTTCTCCTTTCATCAATTAAATTCAATATTTCTTCTGTTACCCAAGAATTTCTACTAGCCCTCGTCTTTTTACCTACTTGGTCCTCTGCTGCCTTCACTACTTCATCCCTCAAAGCTACCCATTCTTCTTCTACTGTATTTCTTTCCCCCATTCCTGTCAATTGTTCCCTTATGCTCTCCCTGAAACTCTGTACAACCTCTGGTTCATTCACTTTATCCAGGTCCCATCCCCTTAAGTTTCCACATTTTAGCAGTTTCTTCAGTTTTAATCTACAGGTCATAACCAATAGATTGTGGTCAGAGTCCACATCTGCCCCTGGAAATGTCTTACAATTTAGAACCTGGTTCCTAAATCTCTGTCTTACCATTATATAATCTATCTGATACCTTTTAGTATCTCCAGGGTTCTTCCATGTATACAACCTTCTATCATGATTCTTAAACCAAGTGTTAGCTATGATTAAGTTGTGCTCTGTGCAAAATTCTACCGGGCGGCTTCCTCTTTCATTTCTTAGCCCCAATCCATATTCACCTACTATGTTTCCTTCTCTCCCTTTTCCTACACTCGAATTCCAGTCACCCATGACTATTAAATTTTCGTCTCCCTTCACTATCTGAATAATTTCTTTTATTTCATCATATATTTCTTCAATTTCTTCGTCATCTGCAGAGCTAGTTGGCATATAAACTTGTACTACTGTAGTAGGTGTGGGCTTCGTATCTATCTTGGCCACAATAATGCGTTCACTGTGCTGTTTGTAGTAGCTTACCCGCATTCCTATTGTTTTATTCATTATTAAACCTACTCCTGCATTACCCCTATTTGACTTCGTGTTTATAACCCTGTAGTCACCTGACCAGAAGTCTTGTTCCTCCTGCCACCGAACTTCACTAATTCCCACTATATCTACCTTTAACCTATCTATTTCCCTTTTTAAATTTTCTAACCTCCATGCCCGATTAAGGGATCTGACATTCCACGCTCCGATCCGTAGAATGCCAATTTTCTTTCTCCTGATAACGACGTCCTCCTGAGTAGTCCCCGCCCGGAGATCCGAATGGGGGACTATTTTACCTCCGGAATATTTTACCCAAGAGGACGCCATCATCATTTAATCATACAGTAGAGCTCCATGCCCTCGGGAAAAATTACGACCGTAGTTTCCCCTTGCTTTCAGGCGTTCGCAGTACCAGCACAGCAAGGCCGTTTTGGTTATTGTTACAAGGCCAGATCAGTCAATCACCCAGACTGTTGCCCTTGCAACTACTGAAAAGGCTGCTGCCCCTCTTCAGGAACCACACGTTTGTCTGGCCTCTCAGCAGATACCCCTCCGTTGCGGTTGTACCTACGGTACGGCTATCTGTATCGCTGAGGCACGCAAGCCTCCCCACCAACAGCAAGGTCCATGGTTCATGGGGCGTGTGAAATCCATCACGGACATTCCACGCGCGAGTCCTGACAAGCGCATGACATATTTGCACACATCCTGTGTATCTATAAAATTATAAGCTCCAGAAGCCACTACTTACATCATGACTGATAAGGATCATTAGCAAAATAGACTGACAAATTAATTTTCTTTCATTTATCCGTTCATTTATGTAATCTTTACGAGAGGGTGAGCAAAATAGCTAAGTGACTGGCAGGCCGTTTTCTCCTGTCCACATATAAGGGGTGCTCAGATGAAAACAAAACAGATGGAAAAAGTAAGTAAACAAGTTATAATGTTGAAAGTTAACGCCATAACTGTTAATAGGGGATGGTTATAATTAAACTGACGCTGTTCCAAGTGCTACAGTCTGGGCTATATACGTCGTAGATATGTTCATTATTCGGTGCGCTCGTGGAGTATGCTGAAAGCAATAATAGTTTCACTTTCTGCCACTAGATGAAAATATGGCGCTGTAAGAATCCAAAACGTGGTTGGATAAAGGAAAAGAAGAGGGAAGATCAACTACATAATGGTGGTTCTGTCACGCTTATTAGGATATGGTCACAAGTTACGTTCAGCATAGTCTCCCAACTCAGCAACATGCTGCATCCATAATCCGGCATGGTCGATAGTTGCTCGCAGCATCTCCGGTGGAATCAGAGCGACGAATGCTATCACTCAGGTCAGGTGGGGTCCGGATACATCCTTGACAGACACGATCTTTCAGATATCCCCACAATCAGAAGTCACATTGATTATAGTCGGAGGATCTGGAAGGGCACACATCTTGAAATTCCCTAGAGATGATGCTGTCGTTAGCGAAGGTTTCTAGTAGCAAATCTTTCACCTGGTAAGCGACTTGAAATGTTACCCCATCAATCTTGAAAATAGTGGAGTGAACACTGTTGCGGTGTCGCAAAGGTGGAAACACTCCTTATAAAGTGCAGATGTCACTGTACACCTAACAGACCTGCGAGACCATACGCGACAGTTCTGTGCATTCACAGCACCGAGCAGAGTAAAATGTGCCTTGTCCGTCCAAAGAATATTCTCCAGCCACATGTCATCCATTTCCATGAGTGCCAAAAAAACCAAGGGCAAAGTCACGGCTTTGTAGACTATTTTGGGGCTTTGTTTGGCACATATTCTAAATCTTGTAAGTATACCAGTGTAAAACGCGGTGCAATATCTTTTGCATTGTTAACAAAGGCAGAGAGAATTCTCTTGACCCGCGCTGCTTCCTGGACTCGGGTAGGCGCGCCGGCCCCGGCGGATTAACGACGGCGGCCGGTGTGCTCGCCAGCCTGGATGTGGTTTTTGGGCGGTTTTCCACATCCTCCTAGGTGAATACCGGGCTGGTTCCCAAGTCCCGCCTCAGTTACACGACTCGCAGACATTTGCAACACATTCACACTATTTGACGATTTACACTAGATGCAGACAGCTGGGGTACACTAATTCCGTCCCAGGGGGTATGGGGTGGCATCCAGCCACTCCTTAAAATTAACCATACCAGATTGGTACTTAACCCTGCCAACCCTGCGCACAATGCGGGATAAAGGCTGTAGCAAAAAGCAAAGAGGAGAGAGAATTCTCTTGACACAGCTCGAGCAATGGTAGCAGAAATTGAGGCACGTGCTCCACAAGTGGCTATAGCTACAGCAATATCATCAACTGCCATGGGAATGGGTTGTCCCTCTCCCTGTAAACTTTCTACGAAATATTGGCTATATGAGAGAAAACTGAATATATTAATTTCAAAAACTTTCCTGTCATGTAACATCGTACTCAATTGCTGTTGGTTGGTAGCTGTGTTGCGCACCTGAAAAGTGTCGTAAAATAAAACTATAAACTTCATCAAATGCAAATGTTGAAACAAAGAAACTGAATCTAACAAAATGCAAAAATGAACTAATCGCATGTTCAAAGAAAACAATATAACTAAAGCTCAGTATGGAAGTACATCATGATTGTTGCGTGATATGAAGTGCAATGTTTAACTTCGAATATCCACAATAAAAATAACTACGCTTCTCGGTAGAAAATGACTGTTTGAAATTACCAACACTGTTCACTGAAAAATCATCTGCTTGCTAGTACGACAACTGACAATTCCGACTACACACTTTTTGCACAATAATGTAAAGGGAGATCTGTCCTTAAATGTGACGTACCTCTTGCTCAGCATGCTGCTTTTGTGAAGTACCGACATTCTCGAAAGCAAATGTAGCAGTTCAAGATAAATAATGTAATCTTTTTTTGTCAGAAACAGTGTGTTACTGCGCGTGGCGTAAGGTGCAATGCACGCGTGTCAGATTATTTCAAACTTTACTATGAATTATGGAGGTGGTTTTACTTTAAAGAAAATCGATATTAAGTCATCTAATTATTGATAAAAAGACTGTGCAACATAAGTAGACTAACAATTGCAGAATTCTCTCATTACAAAGAAACTACAAGGGTACCTTTAAAATTCTCCATCAATATAAACGAGATTTCATCTACATAATAAAGTATTCCAGATTCCTCCTCCCAGATTCACAAATAAAGATCTCATTCTCTGAAAAACACAGCTACTAAGCCTCACAGAATTTCCCAGCGCTGGCCAACCGACTGTCTAGCAAGGCAACCACAGATAAAACCACACACAGAGTCAATAATCTTCGCAGTGCGTTCATTTATCTCTGTCCCAGCACAGTAAAGGTGAATTATTTACAATAGCAGGAAACATATGAGAACCTTACATTATCTCCTGACCACCAGAAAAAAATTTGATACGGATTGTCTTAGCTGTGGTAAACCAAGGTGAATGAATTTTTAAAAAATACAACGAAGTGAGTACAATGAGTTACAATTATAAATAACACTACAAGAGTTAGGGTTCGGATTACAAAATGTACAAGATAACGCTCTGATCTGAGTTTTTTATAAGAAGATGTCTTTGCGCAGATAGGAGGCACACATACTATTTGTCGTGTTCTGCAGATTGTAGGTGAATATTGCGTCACTCATAACCAGCGAAGATTTGCTTTAAAATGTGATATCATTAATCCTGAGGCTAGGACGTCAATACAATTGAAGGTAAAATGTTGCACCACGTAGCACCAATGAAGTCTCTTTTCGTTAATCTTGTGGCTAAGAAAAGGATGCAACTGGCACAATATTGATACATTTCTTCAAGCTTGATAGCCTATGAGAACGCTAAACCTGTAGTGCTGAACCCACAGGTGCGCAATACCGACGAGTATTAACAGTGTAATATTCGGGCTTAGGGGCAGCGAATAAGGCAATTGAATATCTACATCTACAACCATACTGCGCAAGCCACCTGACGGTGTGTGGAGGAGGGTACTTTGAGTACCTCTATCGGTTCTCCCTTCTATTCCAGTCTCGTATTGTTCGTGGAAAGAAAGATTGTCGGTATGCCTCTGTGTGGGCTCTGATCTCTCTGATTTTATTCTCATGGTCTCTTCGCGAGATATACGTAGGAGGGAGCAATATACTGCTTGACTCCTCGGTGAA
This sequence comes from Schistocerca serialis cubense, assembly GCF_023864345.2. Classification (NCBI taxonomy): domain Eukaryota; kingdom Metazoa; phylum Arthropoda; class Insecta; order Orthoptera; family Acrididae; genus Schistocerca; species Schistocerca serialis. The sequence continues at coordinate 244,178,831 of NC_064642.1, forward strand.
GGTATGTTCTCGAAACTTCAACAAAAGCCCGTACCGAGCTACTGAGCGTCTCTCCTGTAGAGTCTTCCACTGGAGTTTATCTATCATCTCCGTAACGCTAAATGACCCTGTAACGAAGCGCGCTGCTCTCCGTTGGATCTTCTCTATCTCTTCTATCAACCCTATCTGGTACGGATCCCACACTGGTGAGCAATATTCAAGCAGTGGGCGAACAAGTGTACTGTAACATACTTCCTTTGTTTTCGGATTACATTTCCTTAAGAGTCTTCCAATGAGTCTCAGTCTGGCATCTGCTTTGCCGACGATCAACTTTATACGATCATTCCATTTTAAATCACTCCTAATGCCTACTGCCAGATAATTTATGGAATTAACTGCTTCCAGTTGCTGACCTGCTATATTGTAGCTAAATGATAAAGCATCTTTCTTTCTGTGTATTCGCAGCACATTACACTTGTCTACATTGAGATTCAGAGATCCTCCTGCATTTCAGTACAATTTTCCGTTGTTACAACCTCTCGATATACTACAGCATCATCCGCAAAAAGCATCAGTGAACTTACGATGTTATCCACAAGGACATTTATATGTATTGTGAATAGCAACGATCCTACGACACTCCCCTGCGGCACACCTGAAATCACTCTTACTTCGGAAGACTTCTCTCCATTGAGAATGACATGCTGCGTTCTGTTATCTAGGAACTCTTCAATCCAATCACACAATTGGTCTGATAGTCCATATGCTCTTACTTTGTTCATTAAACGACTGTGGGGAACTGTATCGAACGCCTTGCGGAAGTCAAGAAACACGGCATCTACCTGGGAATCCGTGTCTACGGCCCTCTGAGTCTCGTGGACGAACAGCGCGAGCTGGGTTTCACACGATCGTCTTTTTCGAAACCCATGCAAGCCATCACCGACAACACTCTGAAGATTGGTAGTAAATGTAGAATCAATATGAACAGACTCAGGGAAGAACTTTTCGACGGGTAACTCATATGCCCCGTTCAAGTATCATAAATAACTTTGCACTCAGTGCTACTATTTCCTTTATGTGTGTGTGCAAGACTATTTTAAGAATTCATGACTATTTTCTCTTAGAGTAGCTCTTAGTTCCATGAATAACTTCGTAGCCAAATGCGTTTGCCATTTCACTTTAAAATTTGAGGATACCTTTAATGTTTCGCTATGTATGTGTATTTTCTGTTATATTTTCGTAATTTTATTGTAAGATGCAACCAGACTAATGTACTTTGTTGACTCCAAACTATCTTTCAATTATAGTTTATATTTTGTAAAGAAATCAGACGAATATCCTGTTTGTCTTGTTTTATGCAATAATTGTATCTGGTGAAATCAGCCCTGCCTGAAACGAAATAAAATAAAATTTAAAAATAAAATGTTTCAAAACCTGAAATGGCTGACATTTGGAAGATAGACGCTAGCTATTCCGCTAAAGTCTGGCCAGAAAATTTCAATACCTAGCATTACGTGAGTAATCTAGGAATATGCTGCAAGACTATTTATCATTTCCGTAGTGAGCGGAAAAACAAAACTAGACAGCGCGCACAGAAACACTACAGTAATCATTTTACCAGCCAGCCAATTGCGAATGGAAGAGGAAGTAAAGTAATACATGATACTGTGAGAAATACCCTCCGTCATGCGCTATACAGTTTGTAGAGTACAGATGTAGGTGTAGACGTAAACTTCGAAGAATTCTGAATATTATCAGGGCAATAATCGATACTTACATTCATATTTCCCAAAGATACATTATTAACGTTGCATCTGGTGCTGCGAAAACTATTTCCACCTGTGTGAAACATCCGAATGCCCAGGACCGCGTGATTCAGTTATAAAAACTCTTTTGTTACGCGGTTTGTGTGACATGGATGCCGGAAAAATTAATGATAAACTTTTAAAAACGTTGACGAAGGTATGTATCAATAAGCAGCACGAGACAAACTGATTTTATTGCTAGTGAATTGCTCTTGAACAGTGTGCTAATTTATATTATGATATTTTTGCGAGGAAGGATACAGATCCAACTTTCTTGTCGTGGCCACTTCTCGCAGCTGCTGCTAAACACCATTTACATAAATTGTGGTGTAAGAAAACACTTTTCGCATGATATATATAAATACAAATTGATATGCAGCGTGCAAAATAGGCGTTAAATGCGCTGAGTAAATTCGTCACACGCAGAATTAGCTAAATTTAGCCATTGTTGAAAAGGCAGAGCATATTCGGTGTCTAAAATAACCAAAACATTTTGTTGGTGAGGATGTTACAGTCTATGGAAATAAGTAACGTAATATGTTACATATTATCTATTGCCTCAGAAAAAAATACAGGGTGTTACAAAAACGTACGGCCAAACTTTCAGGAAACATTCCTCACACACAAATAAAGGAAAGATGTAATGTGGACATGTGTCCGGAAACGCTTAATTTCCATGTTAGAGCTCATTTTAGTTTCGTCAATATGTACTGTACTTCCTCGATTCACCGCCAGTTGGACCAATTGAAGGAAGGTAATGTTGACTTCGGTGCTTGTGTTGACATGCGACTCATTGCTCTACACTACTAGCATCAAGCATATCAGTACGTAGCATCAACAGGTTAGCGTTCATCACGAACGTGGTTTTGCAGTCAGTGCAATGTTTACAAATGCGGAGTTGGCAGATGCCCATTCGATGTATGGATTAGCACGGGGCAATAGCCGTGGCGCGGTACGTTTGTATCGAAACAGATTTCCAGAACGAAGGTGTCCCGACAGGAAGACGTTCGAAGCGATTGATCGGCGTCTTAGGGAGCACGGAACATTCCAGCCTATGGCTCGCGACTGGGGAAGACCTAGAACGACGAGGACACCTGCAATGGACGAGGCAATTCTTCGTGCAGTTGACTATAACCCTAATGTCAGCGTCAGAGAAGTTGCTGGTATAGTGGACGGCTGTGATACAATACGCCATTCTCCAAGTCTGCATCAGGGATTCCATGCGACGGAGGGTGGATGCATGTATTCTCGCTTACGGAAGACGTTTTGAACATTTCCTGTAACAAAGTGTTTGAAGTCACGCTGGTGCGTTCTGTTGCTGTGTGTTTCCATTCCATGATTAATGTGATTTGAAGAGAAGTAATAAAATGAGCCCTAACATGGAAAGTAAGCGTTTCCGGACACATGTCCACATAACATATTTTCTTTCTTTGTGTGTGAGGAATGTTTCCTGAAAGTTTGGCCGTACCTTTTTGTAACACCCTGTACATTCAGTGTGTTTCCTAACACAGACTTCGTTTGCGCACGGTGAATTCAAAAGACTTTATACTCTGTTCCTAGAATTGTTATAGGTACTTAGAAATTATGCAGCATGTAATTTTGTTATTATTAATTGTGTTTGCAGTACAGAATACTTTCTGTATCTGATGACTGCAACTTGCTGTTACAGGAGCCAACCGTCAGATGGCCCGGCGAGCGCCCGAGACGGCATGATCAAGGTAAGCACGCTCTCAACAGATGGCAGAAGCGTCGCTAGCGTCTTCGTGTTCGCGAGCGCGCTGTTTCCGAGCGAACGCGTACAAGTTTGATAAACATCGGCTTGCGTTTTATTATGAATTAGCAGAACAACGAATACATTTTGTACGAGCTCCAAAATAAGAGCAGTAACCATATAGCGATTATTATACCATCCAGTTCATACTGTTACAAGCACTTTGAGTTTGAAGCAAAGAAGTCTTATTACCTCCTCTGATCCGACTAGCATCTTCATCAAACATACACCATATTACTGGAAAACTATGTTAGAAGCATTATTTGTACTGAAAAATCAAAGGAGCAAATTTGAATTCAATTAATAGCTTTAGGGTGCAAGATCTATGGGGATATTCTTTTCGCTGTAACGCTGCTAGTTAATGAGCTGAAAACGTGATTGAAAACAAAAAGAAAATCATTACGAACTTTTATAGTGAAATTTATGTTACACGACACGTTCACTACCGAGTCCTGTTGATTGTACACAATCATTATTCCATTTTCAATACGACGAAGTTGGAAGAGTCTGTGTCGCTTACGGTAGCTCAAGACAAAGAATAGTTTTAATAACATTACGTTTAATTTGCAGACCTGTTCTCCTTTCGCTGGAGCTGTGTTAGTGTCTCGTGCACCGAAATCGATTGGCTTATGCTACGACGCAAGTTACTCATAGTTGAAGAAAGGGAGATCAATTAAGTGTCCGGATAGCAATTAGGTATTTAGAAACGTAGTACTAGCTGCATTGTGCAGCCAAGTCCTTATTAACAATCAAGAATTTAGACAGGTGCGTTCCAAATTGTATCACCTATGAAAAGCAACTAATATTATACGTTAATTCATTAATTGTAACATGAACAACAGCGGTCGTATCTCACTCCCCTGTGCCACACCAGATGTTACTTCAGAGTCTGCAGATGGCTCTCCATTCATCATAACGTGCTGCGTCCCGCCTGTCACGGAAAATTCGAACCAGTCGGAAACCTGCTTATCTGTCCGACAGGAACGTTTTTCTGTAATGGCTCAAATGGCTCTGAGCACTATGGGACTTAACATCTGAGGTCATCAGTCCCCTAGAACTTAGAACAACTTAAACCTATCTAACCTAAGAACATCACACACACCCATGCCCGAGGCAGGATTCGAACCTGCGACCGTAGCAGTCGCGCGGTTCCAAACTGAAGCGCCTAGAACCGCTCGGCCACACCGGCCGGCGTTTTTCTGTAGAAACCGTTCTGGATCAAAAACTTTTCGAACGTCTAGAAATACCGAATCAACTTAGTTACCTCTATCAAATAACATTGAGGGTATCATATGAGACGAAGGGAGTTACGGTTTTCATGATGGATGTTTTCAAAGACACTTCTTATTTCCACGGAGAACGTTATTTTGTTCCAGGACAGTCATAATGTTTGAACTGACACTATGTTTCAGTATTCTGCTAGAAATAAATACGAGCGGTATAGGACGGTAGATCCATATATCATTTCTACTCACTTTTTTGTAGGCATTTCCCACATGGCTCCTGATTGACAGTTGGGCGCTAGTTTTCCTTCGGTACTGCTGCCAGTTTATCTCGTGGAACTAATTACGGAGGATGTTCCGCTCTGCCGACCTAATTTCGCGCTGGCGGCTAATCGAGCTCCGCGCTCATCTTAATGAGTTTGCTCGCAGAAATTGGCTTCCTCTTTTAGCTAATGACTAAGCGAAGCATTTTACCCTTCAATTTCCCGGCAAATCTGCGCTGATGAAACTTTAAGTGACACATTAATTTCCTACTTATGGCAACATTTTCAAGCCGCGGTCACCCTGGCTTATTCGTGAAATTTAGCGTGTTCCACAAATATCTGTGGTAATTTTCGTGCTAATGGAGTACTTACGTGACGTAACAATACTTCCCAACAGCTATATATTTCATGGCCTTACTGGCGAATAACTTCATCGCGTAACATCTAGTTGAAAGCAGCTTACGTTGTTATCAAGCAGCGCAAGTAAGAAAACAATATTTATTTTATTCATTTATTTCTGTTACAATTAAACCTGCAGTTCAGATTGCACAGTGCAAATTGTAACCATAGTAGTAATTGAAACACTGGCTTCATAAAGGCATAACCAGTGGCTGCCTTTCTGTGTTCCAGATAGAATAATCTATCCTGAAAATCCACCGACTAACCTGTTGGAAGTAAATATCAATTTTCTGTATTACAATTTTAAATACTCTTAGATCTACCATGTTACTTAGGAATCACGACATGGTATTTGTGGAGCTAGTGGCGGTTAGACCCTCAGAATCCGTACCAGACAATTCAAAGACACGTGCTGGAAGTACTGACTACTTTATTACAATGAAACTACTGTTGAATATCTCTGATCCACTGTACATTATCCAGTCCTCTGGAAGTCTTTTCGTAAGAAAATCGTTTTATTTGCTGACTATGAAAGGGCCTCCGTGTCATCAGAAACCTTGGTAACACATCAGGAGCACCGGAGTAATACACTCCTGGAAATGGAAAAAAGAACACATTGACACCGGTGTGTCAGACCCACCATACTTGCTCCGCACACTGCGAGAGGGCTGTACAAGCAATGATCACACGCACGGCACAGCGGACACACCAGGAACCGCGGTGTTGGCCGTCGAATGGCGCTAGCTGCGCAGCATTTGTGCACCGCCGCCGTCAGTGTCAGCCAGTTTGCCGTGGCATACGGAGCTCCATCGCAGCCTTTAACACTGGTAGCATGCCGCGACAGCGGGGACGTGAACCGTATGTGCAGTTGACGGACTTTGAGCGAGGCCGTATAGTGGGCATGCGGGAGGCCGGGTGGACGTACCGCCGAATTGCTCAACACGTGGGGCGTGAGGTCTCCACAGTACATCGATGTTGTCGCCAGTGGTCGGCGGAAGGTGCACGTGCCCGTCGACCTGGGACCGGACCGCAGCGACGCACGGATGCACGCCAAGACCGTAGGATCCTACGTAGTGCCGTAGGGAACCGCACCGCCACTTCCCAGCAAATTAGGGACACTGTTGCTCCTGGGGTATCGGCGAGGACCATTCGCAACCGTCTCCATGAAGCTGGGCTACGGTCCCGCACACCGTTAGGCCATCTTCCGCTCACGCCCCAACATCGTGCAGCCCGCCTCCAGTGGTGTCGCGACAGGCGTGAATGGAGGGACGAATGGAGACGTGTCGTCTTCAGCGATGAGAGTCGCTTCTGCCTTGGTGCCAATGATGGTCGTATGCGTGTTTGGCGCCGTGCAGGTGAGCGCCACAATCAGGACTGCATACGACCGAGGCACACAGGGCCAACACCCGGCATCATGGTGTGGGGAGCGATCTCCTACACTGGCCGTACACCACTGGTGATCGTCGAGGGGACACTGAATAGTACAGGGTACATCCAAACCGTCATCGAACCCATCGTTCTACCATTCCTAGACCGGCAAGGGAACTTGCTGTTCCAACAGGACAATGCACGTCCGCATGTATCCCGTGCCACCCAACGTGCTCTAGAAGGTGTAAGTCAACTACCCTGGCCAGCAAGATCTCCGGATCTGTCCCCCATTGAGCATGTTTGGGACTGGATGAAGCGTCGTCTCACGCGGTCTGCACGTCCAGCACGAACGCTGGTTCAACTGAGGCGCCAGGTGGAAATGGCATGGCAAGCCGTTCCACAGGACTACATCCAGCATCTCTACGATCGTCTCCATGGGAGAATAGCAGCCTGCATTGCTGCGAAAGGTGGATATACACTGTACTAGTGCCGACATTGTGCATGCTCTGTTGCCTGTGTCTATGTGCCTGTGGTTCTGTCAGTGTGATCATGTGATGTATCTGACCCCAGGAATGTGTCAATAAAGTTTCCCCTTCCTGGGACAATGAATTCACGGTGTTCTTATTTCAATTTCCAGGAGTGTACATACTAGGAGCGCTTCATGAAGCTCATAGTGGAATGCTTGCAATACCAAACATCACATCCTCACCAGGCTCATCACGAGACAAGCCGCAGTACTTTCCTATGCACAGTCCTATTGGAAGTGGTATTTTTCAGCTGACCTAAACAGTCAGTTAAACATGGTTTCCGAACCACTTCTGACACATAAATATCGTTACTACAGCTTAAAGGAGCGATAATCGACAGAAAAAAAAAAATCTTGAAATCAACTCGTGACTGAACGCGGGAATTTTGGATAGCCATACAATAAGCACACACGCGTGCGACATGCATATTTTTTTAATTTTTATATGGGACAATGGGAAGAATACTCAGAAACAAATTGAAACTAGTCACAATCCTCTGGTTCCGACCAGGGTTTTCAGAAGGTTACCCTCATCTGTCGAGGGAGTGCCAGAAATTGAAAACTCATCGCAAACATTGTCTTTGGGAACCGCGCTTACTCGCTCTAAACCCTGCAGGAACCTCTTCTCGCTTAGAAACAAGTCGCTTCTTAGCTCAGAGTTGAAATCTTGCCGTGCTCAGCACTCCGGTGCCAGACTACTGTGGTGGAATCCTCGTCGGCCAACTGTGCCAACGAGTAGCACATCTGCGAATTATCAATTCTTAACCTACGCTCGTGGCGCCATCGGAAGTCGTAAAGGGAAGGCAGTGCGAACTCGGGTGGTGCGACATTGGACTATGTGAGTGCTTACCTGGCTGGCTGGCTCAAATGGCTCTGAGCACTCTGGGACTTAACATCTGTGGTCATCAGTCCCCTAGAGCTTAGAACTACTTAAACCTAACTAACCTAAGGACATCACACACATCCATGCCCGAGGCGGGATTCGAACCTGCGACCGTAGCAGTCGCGCGGTTCCGGACTGCGCGCCTAGACCACCGCGGCCGGCGAGTGCTTACCTGTATAGGTGGCTTAATCAGCATGTGAAGATGTCTTATAGTTGTGAATTGAGACGGAGATGATTGAAGATTATTGAGCTTTACAGAAGTAATACGATACTACATTCGAAGCCAGCAAACGATTGATTTGATTGTGTAAAGATATGTTTGACTTATGAGGTGTTGGATGGGCAATGGAGGTCCGGTAAATGCTTGGCTTTGGAACGATCCGATGTCAGTTGACACCGACTGGGCAGCCAGGGCTGTTAGCAATAACGGGTCCACTGAGGACTGGGGCGGCTTGATTATGTGGACCGAGGTACGGTCATAGGACACTACCTTACTTGGATGCAGCCTCGTGTAGTTTAAACCACTGTCATTGCATTTGACTGTATCATAAACTTTGGATATTTACTTGCTTTCAAGATGCGTAAATGGTCTCTTAAAATTTATTGTTATATACTTATGGATTACTCACGGAGTTTGTTTAAATGATCAGCCTACGATTAAAAAAAAAGACAAGGGTAGCTTTACCACACAGTCGTGATAATCTAGAAATTTTACAAGGAGTTATTGTCCTGTAAATGTATGGTTCTTGTGAATGAATTTCAATTTTATGTTTTTAAAATTCGACTGATTGGAAGTAATGGTCTTGTGAAAGATTTTAATTTCATGTTTTCTTTTTAATTCGACTGCACGTAAAAATTTAGAAAGGTGTTAATTTTTTGTTTTAATGAATGTTTGAAATTGTTAGTCTGCCTTTTGACACCCAGCTCTCGCTCCACAGCCCACTTGGTACACAACTAATCAATCGACATTCCCCGTATTAGTCGTTTCGCCAGCCGTCAACTCCTACACACGACAGTACTCTGCGCGGTATGTTTCTACTAAGCACGGTTTGTTGCGCTACATTCGAAGGTGGAATGCGACCACTCTGACTCCCCATGCAGCCGTAAATAAAGTGCCATATCAACAAGGACGATGTGGTAGTTCCGCATTGCTGTCTTGGGCAGGTCCTAGTGGATGTAGTTTGTCATTGCGTTTTTCAAACCCGCCTTTGAAGTCTCAAACGATTCTGTGTCACCAGGAGGGCTAACGAGTGCTCGTAAGATGTAGAAATAGACTGAAAGAAAAGTTGACTCAAAGCCTGCTCGTGTGGAATAGCACCGAGACGGCCCATCGTCAAGGTCCACAGCCGACGGACGTATCTGCATCTACAATGAGTTATCTCACTTCTATGGAATTTACCTAAATTTGTCTCCCCATTTAGCTATGAGAAACCTATGCTGTCACAATTTCTTCTAGTTGCAGTATACGAATCAACTACACACTAGTCGTTGGCGGCCGATCCACCTGCATCTGACAATAAACAAGTAAATAGACGAACAGTTCGTTTCAAAAATAAATTTATCGTAATTACCAGTATTTCTGGAATGGAAAAACTGATAGAACCCAAACTTGGGGAACACCAACTTGGACTTCTGAGAAATGCAGGAACACGCGAGGCAATACCGATCCTTAACGTGAAGATAGATTGAGGAAAGACAAACCTAAGTTTATAGCATTTGTAGACAACGATGACTGTAATACTCTCTTTGAAATTCTGACGGTAGCAGTGGTAAAAGGAGCAAAAAGGCTGTTTACAACTTGTACAGAAACCAGACGGCAATTGTCAGAGTCGAGAGGCATGAAAGTAAAGCTGTAGTTGAGAAGGGAGAGAGACAGGGTTGCAGTCTATCCCCAATGTTAATCAATCTGTACATTGACCAAGCTGTAAAGGAATCCAAAGAAAAATTTGGAGTGGGAATTAATGTTCAGGGAGAAGAAATAAAAACTTTTTAGGTCCGTCGATCACATAGTAATTCCGACAGAGACAGCAAAGAACATGGAAGAGCAGTTGAACGGAATGGACAGTGTCTTGAAAGGAAGATATAAGGTGATCTTCAACAAAAGCAAAACAAGTATAATGGACTGTAGTCGAATTAAATCAGGTGATGCTGAGGCAATTAGCTTACAAAACAACACATTAAGTAGTAGATCAGTTTTCCTATTTGGGTTAGGAAAATAACTGATCATGGCCGAAGTAGAGAGAATATAAAATGTAGATTGAGAATGGCAATAAAAGCGTTTCTGAAGAAGAAAAATGGCTCTGAGCACTATGGGACTTAACTTCTGAGGCCATCACTCTCCTAGAATGTAGAACTACTTAAACCTAACTAACCTAAGGACATCACACACATCCATGCCAGAGGCAGGATTCGAACCTGCGACCGTAGCAGTCACGCGGTTTCAGACTGTAGCGCTTAGAACCACTCGGCCACTCCGGCCGGCTCTGAAGAAGAGCTATTTGTTAACCTCGAATATAGATTTAAGCATTAGCAAGACTTTTCTGAAGGTATTTGTGTAGAATGTAGCCAGATATGGAAGCGAAACACGGACAGTAAACAGTTTAGACAAAACGAGAATAGAAGCTATTGAAATGTGGTGCTGCAGAATAATGCTGAAGGTTTCATGGATAGATCACGTAAATAATGAGAAGGTACTGAATAGAATTAGGGACACAGGAAATTTGTGGCACAACCTGACTAAAAGAAGGGATCTGTTTACAGGGCACTTCCAACGACATCAAGGACCATTAGTTTAGTATAGCAGGGAAGTGTTGGGGGTAAAAATCGTAGGAGACCAAGAGATGAATATAGTAAGCAGATTCAGAAGGACGTAGGTTGCAGCAGATATTCGGAGATTAAGAAGCTTGCTCACGATAGGACAGCATGGAGTGCTGCATCAAACCAGTCTACGCCGGCCGGAGTGGCCGAGCGGTTCTAGGCGCTACAGTCTGGAACCGCGCGACCGCTACGGTCGCAGGTTCGAATCCTGCCTCGTGCATGGATGTATGTGATGTCCTTAGGTTAGTTAGGTTTAAGTAGTTCTAGGTTTTAGGGGACTGATGACCTTAGAAGTTAAGTCCCATAGTGCTCAGAGCCATTTGAACCATTTCTGAACCCCATCATCGTTGGAGGAGACTTAAATCATTCAACAAGCAATTCGGCAAGTTACGGTTATTAAGTACCGGGCTTGACAAAACGCCGTGCGCAACAATACTAAATTTCTGTCTTAGGAACTATTGATAAAAGATAGTTCGGAAAGCTACTCATGATGTAAATACGTTAGAGGCAACAAATAGACCTGACGTCCTTGAGGGGGTCGACATTGAAATTGATATCAGTCACCTCGAGACAGTTGTAGAAATAATTATTGCCAGATTACAGAGTATAACGAAAACAAGTAGTAGTCTTTAATATTCAGCAAGCTATGAAAAGAGGCAGTAATGTTGTATCTCAATAAGGAACTCGAAAAAATTAGGTCTGAAGAAGATAATGTAGAAGGATCGTGGTTGAGGATTAAGAAAATAGTCGACTACGCATTTGATATGCTCCTAATAGAACAGTTCGTGATGGGAAGGGCCTTCATGGTATACAGGCACTGTCAAGGAACTTGTAAATAAAAAAATCCGACTACTACATAGTAGGTGTAAACTAAAGCGTAGGGCTGTGGATAGAGCCATGCTGAGTGAAACGCGTCTGTCTTGTCAGGAGGGCTATGCCTGAAGCCTGCAACGACTACCGTAGAAGAATGTTACCGAAAGATCTCCCACAAAATCGAAAAAAATTCTGGTTCCTCGTAAAAGCTGTTAATGATATCAAAGTTAATGTCCAGACGCTTATGGACGAGACAGAAACTGATACTGGCACAACAAAAGCAAAAGTTCTGAACTCCGTTTTCAAATGTCACGTTAGTCCAATTTAGCTAACGCACCACTGCAAAAATGGGTGATACGGATATTGATGTCAGTGGTGTTGAGAAACATCTGATTGTTGTTGTTTTTTTTGGGGGGAAGGAGACCAGACAGCGAGGTCATCGGTCTCATCGGACTAGGGAAGGACGGGGAAGGAAGTCGGCCGTGCCCTTTGAATGGAACCATCCCGGCATTTGCCTGGAGCAATTTAGGGAAATCACGGAAAACCTAAATCAGGATGGCCGGACGCGGGATTGAACCGTCGTCCTCCCGAATGCGAGTCCAGAAACATCTGAAATTGCTAAAACAGAACAAATCTCCAGCCCCTAATTTGCGTCAGATTTAGCCGTCTTTTTAACCACAGTCCACCATATGTGGTGGTTCTTTTTACGTATGTGTACTGCTGGTTTTTGTTTGTTATGCAAAGTTGGAGTTAGTATTATTCTGCCTGCTTCACAACTGGAAAATTATTTACGCCATCGACTCAGTTATGGTATTTCTCGCAGTTAGTTTGCCCGACAAGCTGTTTTTATATCAAAAGACACCACTAACACACAGCTTACTTCTGTTTAATGTTTAGGATTCCATTGTGAAAAGTAGAGATGGGCGAATTGAAACACGTAACTGTTTCGAAACAAATGTGACAGTACAATGAAATATTAAATGTGACAGTACAATGAAATATTTCGAAACAGAGAAACAGTTTCTGTTTTGTAATCTAATAAACCTACACACTTTATCATCTTGAATGTCTACTGTATAAGTATGTCCATATAAACAAAAATGAGGTGCGAGAGCAATAATCATATCGCAGAAAGTATGAAACTATCACTTAGGCGTCTTGGCAGTTTCGTATTTCCTGCAGCAAATGCGCTGCTTTCGTGTCGTGTGACTTTCATACTTTTCAATTGGCTGAGGACAGCCATAGCTGAAGACAGAAGAACCACCACGAACGGAACTGGAGGTGGGAGCAAACTGCAGAAACAACGGATATGCTACTGGGATTCCCACATTCCGTTAGTATGGGTAATATACCCATCCTGCTAATTTCCATGCGCATAAAGGGAATCATTGTGGATAATAGGCACAGTGACTATAGACTCACAAATAACGCCAAATAATTTGAATAAATAACAAAATATAACAGAAAAAATTTTGTCTTTCAAGGTGTTTCGAACCGTTACTATAAATTCACCATGCTTCCCAGCCCTTCCCGTTCACCATTACACTATCAGTGATATGTCAAACAGATTGCTTGCAATTATACCTACATCAAATTTATGTATATGCCTAATAACTGTCACTCTACACCCTTTTTTTATTCAAAATGTTGTAAGCTTACTTGCGTTTCTTAATATGATTACTGTACATGAACAGAGAAGCGTATGTTATAAAAAAAAGTGTAATTTAACTGAATGATTTTTACATATTTGTTATTTTGAATGTGAGTAGTATGCGTTGTTTTATTGTTTGGTTAGTGTTTATAAAGCAGATGTTACGCCATTTCGAAATAGGACAGTCAGCTAGAAATGAAGCTTTATTTTCGGATATCTTAAGCTTCATGCTATTGCTTGTCAAAAAGATTTCGACACTCTTGAAAGTGTTTCATGAAGTGGCATGTGTTTCAGTACCTGTGCCGAGCCCGAATCTCGTCCGACACAGAGCGGAATGAAACACCACTGTTTCGAAACAGTGAACCACAGCCGTTACGAAACACTGAAACAGTTCCACGTATCGATACACTGTATCGAAACATAGAAACAGTGGCCAAGTCTAGTGAAAAGGCAATGCTGGCGAGATTCTCGTAATATCCGTTAAGCGAAGATCAAAAAATTTACTGAAATCACGTTAAATGAATATGATTCAATATTAGAAAAACTGACTACTATTACTGTTTCAAAAGAAGAACCACTAATGAAGAGAAATCTCCTACATTTACATTTATTTTTAATTATTTGTCAAAATTAGCAAATATTTATTCCGACTCTAGGCCGTTACCGTTTAGAACAATGGCTTTGACCTCTGCGCCAGTGTTCCCCTATAAAATTTGCATAAATCGTTAATATATATCACTTCATGAATATAGGAGTTGTTACAGTAAAACATTAGTGACACTTTTGAGCACTATTTGATTATATTTAGTCTTGTGCCTCGTCACAAAATGGCTTCTTACACTACGAAGAAACAAAAGGGAAGTGAGTGCGATCCTTTATCAAAAGGCACAGAGATTACAATAACAATCATAGATCATATTAGTTGATTACATAGTCTTTTCAATTTTTCTGCGATAATACTCGTATTTATTTCGTTACGACGTCAGTTTTGTTAAATTTGCGAAATTGTTCAATAATATTTTTTCACATTATGTGCCGTACCGCCACACGTAGATACCTCGAACAAAAGGTGTCAGTTCATTCAGTTTCCATTTCCGTTAGAGTACGTACGACGGCACAGATGGTTTTCAAAATGTTGAAGTTTGATTATTCTGATAAAAGCTTAAGGTTCTCTATCAAGTAACCACAACAACACGTCCAGTGAAGACAACACGATTTACAGCGGAGGTGAAAACGATTCGATCTTGTGAAGCGTAGCGTATTGGTAATGTATTTTTTCATCTATGATAATGATGCAAGCAAAAGCAATGAATCAAATTTTTTACTAGCGCCGGGATTCGAATCGTGACCTGCTGCTTACTGGACAGAAGCGCTATTCGTTATGCAGCTCTGGCACTGCAGATACCGCGCCTGCACGGACTATCCTAGTACGTCTCCCTCACCGATTCAAATTCTAACGCACCCCTGAGCCCATCGCTATTCCTTTCTAAACACGCATCACAAATAAAGATGAGACTCAGTACGTCTCAGGAATACCAACTTTATATGGTTAATTTTTTCATCGTACATACTTTTCTACGAAGTGTGGAATAAGGTTCTAGAATCTGCGCGAAGATTTTTTTTTTAGGCACTCAAGGTTGCTTCCTCACTCCAAATGCATTGTTGTTGTTGTGGTCTTCAGTCCTGAGACTGGTTTGATGCAGCTCTCAATGCTACTCTATTCTGTGCAAGCTTCTTCATCTCCCAGTACCTACTCCAACCTACATCCTTCTGAATCTGCTTGGTGTATTCATCTCTTGGTCTTCCTCTACGATTTTTACCCTCCACGCTGCCTTCCAATGCTAAATTTGTGATCCCTTGATGCCTTAGAACATGTCCTACCAACCGATCCCTTCTTTTTGTCAAGTTGTGCCACAAACTCCTCTTCTATTCAATACTTCATCATTAGTTATGTGATCTACCCACCTAATCTTCAGAATTCTTCTGTAGCACCACATTTCGAAAGCTTCTATTCTCTTCTTGTCCAAACTATTTATCGTCCATGTTTCACTTCCATACATGGCCACACTCCATACAAATACTTTCAGAAACGACTTCCTGACACTTAAATCTATACTCGATGTTAACAAATTTCTATTCTTCAGAAACGCTTTCCTTGCCATTGCCAGTCTACATTTTATATCTTCTCTACTTCGACCATCATCAGTTATTTTGCTCCCCAATTAGCAAAACTCCTTTACTACTTTAAGTGTCTCATTTCCTAATCTAATTCCCTCAGCATCACCCGACTTAATTCGACTACATTCCATTATCCTCGTTTTGCTTTTGTTGATGTTGACCTTATATCCTCCTTTCAAGACACTATCCATTCCGTTCAACTACTCTTCCAAGTCCTTTGCTGTCTCTGACAGGATTACAATGTCGTCGGCGAACCTCAAAGCTTTTATTCCTTCTCAATGGATTTTAATACCTACTCCGAATTTTTCTTTTGTTTCCTTTGCTGCTTGCTCAATATACAGATTGAATAACATCGGGGAGAGGCTACAACCCTATCTCACCCCCTTCCCAACCACTGCTTCCCTTTGATGTCCCTCGACTCTTATAACTGCCATCTATTTTCTGTACAAATTGTAAATATCTTTTCGCTCCCTGATTTTACCCCTGCCACCTTCAGAATTTGAAAGAGAGTATTTCGGTCAACATTGTCAAAAGCTTTCTCTAAGTCTACAAATGCTAGAAACGTAGGTTTGCCTTTCCTTAATCTATCTTCTAAGATAAGTCGTAGGGTCAGTATTGCCTCACGTGTTCCGATATATCTACGGAATCCAAACTGATCTTCCCCGAGGTCGGCTTCTACCAGTTTTTCCATTCGTCTGTAAAGAATTCGCGTTAGTATTTTGCAGCCGTGGCTTATTAAACTGATAGTTCGATAATTTTCACATCTGTCAACACCTGCTTTCTTTGGGATTGGAATTAATATTGTGTTCTTGAAGTCTGAGGGTATTTCTCCTATCTCATACATCTTGCTCACAAGATGGTACAGTTTTGTCAGGACTGGCTCTCCCAAGGCTGTCAGTAGTTGTAATGGAATGTTATCTACTCCCGCGGCCTTGATTCGACTCAGGTCTTTCAGTGCATTAAGTGTATTGAAAATGCCAAGTTGTGCCACGGTTCAGAACCTACGTTAAAGTGTCATTCTCCGCGTATCTGTTTAGGTGGAAAGGATCCAAGGCCGTAAAAGGCAAGGGTGGTGCATGGTAAAGCTCAGCCTGTTTAATGGACCCATCACTGCTTATCCTGAATATTATGTTTTATTCCTCACTCGTAATGGGCGTAAAAGACGTTTTGGTTTTTGCTGTGATGCAGAGAGTAGACAGAGTCCGACGCCTCTGTCCAGGCCCGCTTGACCATTCTGGCGACGCGTCCGCACCCATCCGCGCGGCTGCAGAAATCGTAAAAGGCGCGCAGCCCCGCCTGTCGTGCACGACGGCCGTGCCGTCTGCAGGCCAGGCACGAGGGCTGCCTTCTCAGATCCGCCATCGCGGAGAATACCCGAGACGTGCCCGGAGGCGCCAAATTCAGTAGGAGGGCGGCGAATATCAGACCAGCGGCGGGCACGAGAGCGCCACATAGCCGCAGGCTGCGGACCTGTGTGTACACACAGCACGGCCGTAACGGCGCGACACCCCTCGCGCTCTCGCCCTTATCTGGCATTCCGTCGCGCCACATTGATCGCGGGACGGTGGTTTTCTCAGGTGCTTCATAATTCCTTGCCTCTGCTGACTGTGGAATGTAAATACTATCACGATTTTCATGCAGCAACTATGCTCTTGTCTACACTTGCCTTTTTATCAACGTATACGAGCAGTTACAATCAGGACTTACTACCCTCCAAACGCTGGCATGTCAACGTTAAAAAACTGTGGCTAATAGAGAAGAGCAATGATCAACCTAGTACTGTAAAGCGACAAAATGACAAACAATCAAACACCGTTTATATCACTCTACCAGGAAGCAACATCACCGTTTGATGTCCCGTCGACATTGGGGTCATTAGAGAGTAGCAGAAGCTCTCATTGGGAGAAGTATGAGAGCCCGCATCTCGTGGTCGTGCGGTAGCGGTCTCGCTTCCCACGCCCGGGTTCCCGGGTTCGATTCCCGGCGGGGTCAGGGATTTTCTCTGCCTCGTGATGGCTGGGTGTTGTGTGCTGTCCTTAGGTTAGTTAGGTTTAAGTAGTTCTAAGTTCTAGGGGACTGATGACCATAGATGTTAAGTCCCATAGTGCTCAGAGCCATTTTTTTGAAGTATGAGAAATAATCAGCCGTAGCGTTTCCAATAGCCCCAACCGGACATTTGCCTTAACGGATGCCACAGAGAACTAAATGTGACTGACCGGGCGGGTATTTGAACTATCGTCGTCCGTAAAATGTGTCGCTCTATAATATGAAGTGTTACCATCCACGGCCTAGAAACGGGCGTGCTGAACGAAAGAAGCAACAAAATCCGTGTTTTTCAAATATGTTCCTCCAGAAGAAACAGCGATATTTCAAAGCGTGAACACGTATAGAATTCGAAGATCTGTGAAAGAACGGGCATAAAAAGTGTAAGTAGGCTGTTTAGGTTTTTATGTCGGTAACGCCACGTAGCGCTCTGTACGAAAATCACTGACTGTGCTGTGCGTAGTGATGGGGAGCTCGTGAATGAGTCGTTCAAATGAACGCTTCACTCCAGTGAAGTGTGAACTAACCACTCAGTTTCAATGAACTGGTACTCCAAACTCTTCACAGATAGCACACTCCACACTTTTTTCTAGTTCAGTCACTCTCTTCCCCTCTCCCTCTCCTACTACATCGGCGCTACGTCACTCATCCTCCCTTCACTTCAGTCCTCCCTCTACTGCCTGTCGACGAATCGCGCGGTGTTTTTGGGGAACGATAGGTTTGCGAGGGGAAGTCAGCGTCAGCTACTTCCTACAGTGCTGACATCATTACACGTGACTATTTGTGCAGTTAAACGTCGCGTCTGCGGGTAGACTACCGTTGGCAGCGCTTGCAGACAAATGAATATTAAAGATGCAAACGAAGAGGCTGGCTGTGTGAACCTTCGACCATAGATACTAGTAGACTGGCCTTGCTGTGCAGAAGCTATAGGGCTGGTGTGGCTCCAACATAAACCACGTGACTGTTGGCAAAACGTGGCGGGATTTCAAATGAGCGGTCTGCCATCCTGTGTTTGTATCGTATTTTACCCACATTTCTCAATTGACTGCCAAACGCTTCCAACAAAAATTACTTTTTTATTTGCGAAACATTATGTCAGAACTGCATTTGACCTGGATTTGTTCACAGTACCATTTATAAAATCTAAAAAATGTATCGAAGGCCCCTCTGGTGGGCAGCGGGACTAAATTACTATAAACTATCAGTTAAAGTAAAACGTCGTTAAAATTCTTTTAAACAATAAGAGTGGGCTCGTGTCAAAACTTTAAATATTGGATTCGCCGCGTTTTGAGCTCTATTCACTTATAAAAGAAAATGGGATATGGGAATTATGTCAACTATAGGTCCCAAAATTGTCGACTTTAGGAGCAGGTCCATTTTAGAGTATCAATTTTAGGTGCACTTCAAAGGTTCAGTTCCTACTATTTTTACAAAAGTTTAAACTATCAGTTTAAAAAAATGATAATTTAAATGAAAGGTGAGACTCTAAAGTTTCAGAAAATAATTTTGGAACCTACATTTATTTAATAGTATTAGAAGGTAGAAAAAAAATGCTCTTCATGTGTCGACTATAGGTGCTCTTACCTTATTATAATCTCACTTCTATATACAAAAAGGCGCCTATGTGCAGATGGCTTAAAGTTTTTCCGTTTCAGGGCCTGTATCCAAAGCTGTCTTCGGTTTTCATCCTTAGGGAACCTATGAGTAGGAACGAGAAACACTTATACTTACTTCTATAACCGAATTATCACAGATACTTTCCAAAATGTAATATGAGTCTGACTTTACAGGCAACGCTTTCAACGCTTTAATTTACGTGATACTCTACTTCAAGTGTAAAAAACATATAAAAGTCACTTCAGCAGATTTCAATAAACGCATCTGCATTATCGTAGAAACACACGTGAAATGTAATGCCATTTCCCCCGACAAAACGCTGAGTACAGCCATAAGCGCAACATGAAACAACCATGTTTTGCCAACATTCACATGACTTTAGCCCAGAGATGTTGGAGCCACGAAAATGACGTCAGGGCCAGTCTATTATATTATGAACACGCGCAGCCAACATGAAAATAAAAGATTTGTCGATAACACTGAAAGAGGGATTTTACCTGAAATCGTACCAATGACTACAGGTGACAGTTTACGTTTTGAATCTGGAGGGTTATTGGTTCAAATGGCTCTGAGCACTATGGGACTTAACATCTGTGGTCATCAGTCCCCTAGAACTTAGAACTACTTAAACCTAACTAACCTAAGGACATCACACACATCCATGCCCGAGGCAGGATTCGAACCTGCGACCGTAGCGATCACGCGGTTCCAGACTGAAGCGCCTTTAACCGCACGGCCACACCGGCCGGCTCGAGGGTTATTATTCTCAACAAAAATAAAATCTACAGGATACGTTCTGAACAATTACTTAACGTAGGTATATAGACTTTGTGACAGTGGTAAACATACTCATTCTAGTTTGGATTAAATTTTAAAAGGAACATAAAATTGGACTGCATTTCGTTGGTAGCCCTAGTTTTCAGTCCATGAATATAAAAATAATGTTTCATTTGGCAGCTAAAGACTTTTTTGGGCGCTTCATGAGAAAAGTCGAGCAAGGGTAAATGTAATACCTTCTTTATACGTGACAGGCTTCTCTGTTTATCTTTCCTTTGTCCCCTTCGACCATGCTCTATTTAACTCAGACGCTATAAGAGCGTAAAACGTTGCGTGCACGTTACTGCATAGTTCGGCCATCTGTTGGTAAAATTATGAAGTATTACAAAGCTTTATTGTACGAGCGAGGCGAAGCGAGCGTAGCCACGGCTGAGCGGCGAACTGGGCAACTTCGCTAGGCTTCAGTACTTCATGAATGAACTACTTCATTTGAACGCTTCACGGCAAAGAGTGAAATGAATGAAGTAGTTCACGGGAATGAACGAGTTCGACACATCTTTAGCTGTGCGCAGTCTGTGGCTGGTTTGCATTGTTGGAATATTTGCTGTTGTAGTGTTGGGCAGTTGGATGTGAACAGTGCGTAGCGTTGCGCAGTTGGAGGTGAGCCGCCAGCAGTGTTGGATGTGGGGAGAGAGATGGCAGAATTTTGAAAGCGGACGATCTGGACGTATGTCCGTCAGAAAGAGTAAATTTGTAATACTGGATATCATGAAAAAAAAAAAAAATATATATATATATATATATATATATATATATATATATATATATATATATGTGATGACTTTTGAACATTATTAAGGTAAATACATTGTTTGTTCTCTATTAAAATCTTTCATTTGCTAACTGTGCCGATCAGTAGTTAGTAGTGCCTTCAGTAGTTAGAATCTTTTATTTAGCTGGCAGTATTGGCGCTCGCTGTATTGCAGTAGTTCGAGTAACGAAGATTTTTGTGAGGTAAGTGATTCATGAAAGGTATAGGTTATTGTTATAGTCAGAACCATTCTTTTGTAGGGATTATTGAAAGTCAGACTGCGTTGTGCTAAAAAATGGTGTGTCAATTTAGTGTTGATCAGAATAAGTAAAGAGAGAAATGTCTGAGTACGTTCAGTTCTGCTCAGCTGTTTGAATATCAAATAACATAAGAGGTTTATCAGCACAGTAATTCATTAATTTTTCTAAGGGGATGTTTCATAAATGGACTGTAATTTAAGTTTGTGACAAAACGTCTACTGTCTTATTGGCACTTCGGAAGTATCCACGAAAATACTTTACTTCAATACTGGAAAATGATACCTAAAGAAAGAAGATTTTTAGAATATGGCTGGATTCTATTTGTGATTTTTTGCGCCGCAGAAACCTTCAATAGAGTGACTGCAAGGATACAGCAAAGCGAAAATCGGGAAACGAGAGACGTCAATCTTAAGAAGGCTCGCTAATACGTAACTTATTTTTGGTACGACAGATGTCCCACCTAAAGGCGAATTCTTACTATACAAGGTGAAAATGATAATTGTTTACTTGTTTACAACGTATCACACTGATGTAGGCGAAGACGAGACGAACAAACTGATATAGGACACTTGCTGTCTACAAAGCCTGGCAACAGCCTGAAATTATCCTAAGCTACAGCGCATGACAGCAGAACGAAACTGTCGATATCTTCTATCTATCCTTACGCCACCTGCGTGCTCTGTTACTTCGTTAACATTATTAAACTCTCCCGTGAGTTACTGAAAGAAAAATACTTTCGTAAACACTGTACAAAAACAAATTACATTTACAATTTGACGTAATCTTAGCCTTCAAAAGCACAGTAGTCTTGTTATAAGAAGACTAGAAAAACAAAACAATATAATTGGGTTGTTTGGGGGAAGAGTCCAAACAGCGAGGTCATCGGATTAGGGAAGGGCGGGAAAGGAAGTAGGCCGTGCCCTTTCAAAGGAACCATCCCAGCATTTGCCTGGAACGATATTAGGGAAGTCACGCAAAATCTAAATCAGGATGGCCGGACGTGGGACTGAACAGTCGTCCTCCCAAATGCGAGTCTAGTGTGCTAATCACTGCGCCACCTCGCTCGGTAATTGTTAATTGTATGGTGTCAAAATTCGCAATATTTCGAGGAAAAATTTACACACACTTCTATGTTATATTAGGTATGTGCAGGAACAAGGGGTTTTTTAATATTCGATATCGAGTTCATCCAAAACTGCGCTCGCCGCGCATATCCTTACGTGGCTTTTGTACTCGAATTTGAGGCAGTTTCCTCCCGGTTTGGTAACCAAAAGTGCCCTATATGAGTTTGTTCGTCTCGACTTATACGCCACTGCGGTACTTTGTAAATATTTATCGTTTACTCCCTGTGTACGCCAAATGTTTGGCGACACTGCTGTTGGCAACCCTGCTACCTCAGTCGTGGAAAAAAGAATTAAATTAGGGTTTAAACTTCCGTGGACGATGAGTCTGTTGTTATACTCCACAGTCGAACTTCTCAGGAAGAACGAGTGCCACGAAGCTTCGATATGACCTCTGATTCCTCTAATTTTCCCTCCTGATCATTTAGCGAGATCTGTGTTCCCTGACTCTCGGAATTTTATTCTCTCTGTGATGCTCAACGCTTCTCCGTAACAACTGCTTCGGAGACCCATGTGCATCTTCATGATGCTGTCGCTATTATTAAACGACCTCATCACGAAACGCGCCGCTCTTCTTTGGGCCTTCTCTATATCTTGTTAAGCCCACCTGTAAAAGGTCCACGTCATCCACAGAAATTTGTCAGGGTTAGGGTGTGTGTGTGGGGGGGGGGGGTGGTCAGGACTATAAAATTGCCATTTTTTATATAAAAGAGCTGGTCAGTTTCGAGACGTGTCATGTCATAAGATCCAAGTTTTTATGTGTGAAACAAAAAGCTTGTTAAGCCTATAAGGACCATAAGACTGATGGTTATCCCCTCGCTGCATGAATAAAAATTCTTTACTCCAGATTTCAAAAGGTGGTGGAGAGGGGGAGCGGCAAGTGCAAGAGGATGAAATCCAGTGGCAGCGTATAATCACTCTTCTCAAATAGCACCAGGAGGGTCACAGACCTTACATCCCCATCCGACGGGCGGTTCACCATCAGCAGTATCTCATGGCCTCACTTCAAGAGACACTGTGGAGGAATTTGGAATTTAATTCAGGAATTGGCTACCACAGAGCCTAGGCCACAGTGCATGCATGCGTTAGTGATCTCAGCAAACGGCTTTTGAAAAACCCATCACGGGAAACCCGGGAGACAATTAACGGAAACAGAGGAATTCCTAAACCACTATGGCCGGTCGTGGATTTGAATCCCTATCCTCCCAAAGATAATACCAGTATCTTTATATCTGTGTCAGCTCGGGTGGAACAAATCCTTCACTACAGTTGTACAGATGGTTCCCATGCTATCATTACTTGCACTGCAGTGATGACGCTTTGACTATTACTGAACTCCATACAAATCCTTTGTGTCTTGCTGCACTTTTAGTACAGCAGAGATGACGGGCATTATGTATTGTTTAATAGACACAGTAATGCCTTTATTTTCACACTAAACTTTTAGAGACTGTTTTTTATTATTTCACTAGCGCGGGCTCGCCTACAGTAAAAACAGGAAGCGACGGCTCCCCTGTGTGCAAAGTTAGCAGCAGGGGTCGTGTCGCCATGGCAACCGTAAGGGAGGCCGTTGGGAATCGTTGGGCTTTGGTCCTGCGCAAGTCTGCCTCTGTCCTCGCTGCGTATAGTCGTGTGACGCCAAAGCCATAAGTTCGTTCTTTACAGAACACGCATAGAACGCCTTTTTACGGCAATGAGTTATCGAAGTATGAGGCAGCATTGATTAAATTTAAACACAATCTGTATCGTAGACTTCTTTCCATATTCCAGTGACTCTTCACATACAATCTGTGGAATATAATTCACGTAGTACAAACATGTAATGTAAACCAAAAAATCTTCATATTACGCTCGCCAGTTATTGATGTTGAGATTCATTACAAAGGTCTTTATGAATAAACAGTTGTCAACAAAGACCTCGGCACTGAAGTTGTATTGTCACTTCCACTTGCGGATGTTTATCGAAACGCGACAAATTACATTTGCACTGGAAAGCGAACTTACCTCGCACCAGAAACTGCGTGTTGGCTCTATTCAGAGCATTGGAAAAGTTGTGCACCGATACTAGTCATTTCAAGTTCTTACAAACGGCCACTAGTTCGCCGTCTTGAGATGTATTGTTACCAGTGTTTTAAAATTTCTCGTTTTACTAATTCGTTAAAATGTGTCAATTGTTATTGTTAAGACAATGACGGCTGAGTAACTGGCAGAGTAGCTCGTCTACAGTTTTCTTGAACCCTCCTACTCGGTTTTTGAACTGAATTCAGAACACAAAAATATGTTACTTCGGTTAAAATTCCCTGAAAAATATGCGTATTTTATATAAAATTTTGACCCAAGAAAAAGTTTTAACGCTGTCTGACCATGACTTACTAACGCTATTCAAGAGTAGAAGATGCTTACATTGCGCAACAGAAAGAAAACAGGGAATGAATGATTATCTGAGTGTACAGTTTGGGTCCACTTTCACGAATAATTCTGCTGAAGTCAGAGTTCACATTGAAGTTTGTGCCCAACCCAATCAAGCACAGATACAAGAATGAAAATAAGGCCACGTATGTAGACGAAGTACAGCAATGATTTCATAAGTGACTGGGGAAGGTAACTAAATGATACATGTTTTCGTGGAATTTCTAATTATTAATACTAATTTCAATAAGCATTAACAAATACGAAAATCGGGACAAAATAAAACTCTATACATGCCAAAATACTTTCAGCAGTATTAAATCAGTGGGAGTTTAACGAAGCCAGCACGCTAAAGTCACAGACAAAGAAGTGAAATAGCGATACTGTACCGCTAGCATGGCACAAGAACCATCTCTTTGGACAATGAAAACTAAGTCTGAACACCAATGAATGTACAGCTATAGACTTAAAAGTGGTGAAAAAAAAAAATATTACACCAAGCAGCTCAAGAATGCCGTGGCCTCATCGTAAACCTCATAGACGGAAGCACGAGAGTAGCCATCAGAATTTAACCTCAGTTCAAATACATACCGTCCATAAGCCAGCTCCGACCAGTGTCGAGTAGCAGGAGAAAGCAAATCGTCCGTACAAACGGCAAACAGCAGTGGAATAGAAGGCCTTTGTGTCCGTTCAACAGGCCACGCTAATACATAACTCTGGTCGTGCTGATCTCTGATTGGCCGGTTTACTAATCCTCCAAAGTATCTCCTAGCAAACATACCTTCACTTTACCAGCCACAGACTTTAGTATGTTTAGCAATCAATAACACGCGTACAGAAAGCCTTTGCAAACAGATCTGCGATTCATAGCTCACGTAAGAATGAATGACTCAAAAGTTGAATTTTTAACGAACGACTGTCAATATTTTAAAGAAACAGCATTCCCAAGAAATGGAAATTTCACATGTAGCTTCTTGATAGATTACTTTTTACGATTTTCGTAAAGACGTGATTCTACATCAATGCCTCGAATCATTTTGTTCAACTTTCGGCAGTCTCCTTCGGAAAAGAGTTTACAGTAGGTTTGCAAAATTTCTACATTGTCGTGCTTCGTCAACGATGAAATTCATCAAGGCCCACAAAAATAGATTATTATTTCGACAAAATCGATTTATGAGGATCAGCATCCCTAGACACATCGAAGACTGCAGTAAATTCCATATTTTGCATGAATATGGATTAGGTACAATTTGATCGAAGCTCAAAAGCAGGCTCACGTCAGTTGGTGTAAAGAAATGCTCACAAAATCCTATTCAGGAATTAAATATTCATGTACAACATCGCAATGGGTGACAAGTTTTGGCTTCGGATACTAAACAGCAATAAACCGTTTAGATGTTCCAAAGTGAACCGAAACCAAAAAAAGGGTTCATTTGCGAAGCTCTTACAAGAAAATGACGACTTGGCCCTTTCGTAACACAGGACACGTCGCGTCCATTGCTTTACAGGACTGAACATCATTTAAAGAGAAATAGTACACAATTTGTTTTTGCGACACGTAAACGTATGATTCTTCATCATAACAATGTCAGCTGTCACGTAGCACGGCACACATACACCGTCCGTCCAAAAAGGTACAAAATGGGGTAAATGGCTTTAAGCACTATGGGACTTAACATCTGGGGTCATCAGTCCCCTAGACGTAGAACTATGTAAACGTAACTAACCTAAGGACATCACACACATCCATGCCCGAGGCAGGACTCAAACCTGCGACCGTAGCAGCCGCGTGGTTCCGGACTGAAGAGCCTAGAACCGCTCGACCACAGCGGCCGGCTTCCAAAAAGGCCCGAGACTGATTTTATTGCTGGCGTATAAGTGACGTCAGCGTAGTAACACCGGAGGTAGCTTGGACTAACAACTGTAAACAAGATGTGCATTCTACCAGTCAGTTGTCAGCAGGCAGAGTTAAGTACTGAACGTGCGGCCTTAGTGTGTCAACGTTGCTGTGTCACAAATCGCAATGGAGCAGCCTCTCTAAATCAAGTGTTCAAGACATTCCTCAAAAACTTTTGAAGAAGAGGAAAGTGTACACAAAATTTCTCCCGCACGTCTTGACTCCCGAACAAAATCACGACGCGTGGACGACGGCCGCGATTTGATTGAATGTACTGGAAAAATCGTCACGGATGACTACACTTGATGTTGTCAATACGAATCAACCACAAAACGACAAAGTGCGGAAATTATCCTGACGGGTCAACACTTTGACGAAATAACCGACATTCAAGACAATGTGACGAGCAAGTTGAACAACATCGCAATGAAGGATTTTTCCAACAGTTTCACGCACCTGAATGTACGTTTCGTGTGTTATACTAAAGTTCGAGTAGAATGCCTGAAGCAATAAAATCACCATCTTATCATGTCTATGTTTTTTATTAACCCAGTCTCTATCCTGACTGATAGAGTTTGATTATTTCACGGAGAAAAACTCGAATTAATATGTCATCGTATAACGACTTCTTTTTCTTTCCTTATTTCAAACAGAATATGTGCGGACAGTGATTTTCGTCAACTCAATAAGCTATTGAACCCTTCCAAAACCATGATTTTGTGGTAGCAACGTCATACAGAAAACATTTTTGGAGAATTAGTTCGAAAGCATGCAGAAGAATGTAAATTTTATAGACGAATATTTTTTAGAAAAAATAAAACGTTTTACATGAAAAAATGTTTTTGTAAAAATAAGCAGACCTTGTACTTAAAAAGCTGGAGCGCATTTATTTGGCGTTTATTTCAAAAGTAAACAGTAGTTAAGTCACTGAAAAATAAACTGAAGAGCCAAAAACATTGCGTATTCAAATCCAGAGATATGTAAACGGGCAGAATACTGCGCTGCGCTTCGTAACGCCTGTATAAGACAACAAGCGTCTGGCGCAGTTGTCAGATCGATTACGCTGCTAAATTGGCAAGTTACAAGATTTAATTGAGTTTAAACGTGGTGTTATAGTCGGCGCACGAGCGATGGAATGCAGCATCTCCGAGGTGGCGATGAAATGGGGATTTTCCCGTACGTCCACTTCACGAGTGTTCCGTGAATATCAGGAATCCGGTGAAACATCAAATCTCCGATATCGCTGCTGCCGGAAAAAGATCTTGCAAGAACGGGACCAACAACGACTGAAGAAAATAGTTCAACGTGACGGAAGTGCAACCCTTCCGACAAATTGCTGCAGCTTTACGCCTCGCCTGGGCCCGTCAACTCCGACGTTGGACTGTTGAAGACTGGGAACATGTTGCCTGGTCAGAAGAGTCTCGTTTCACATTGTATCGAGCGGATCGACGTGTACGGTATGGAGACAACCTCACGAGTCCATGGACCCTGCATGTCAAATGGTTCAAATGGCTCTGAGCACTATGAGACTTAACATCTATGGTCATCAATCCCCTAGAACTTATAACTACTTAAACCTAACTAACCTAAGGACATCACACAACACCCAGTCATCAGGAGACAGAGAAAATCCCAGACCACGCCGGGAATCGAACCCGAGCGCGGGAAGCGAGAACGCTACCGCACGACCACGAGCTGCGGACCCCTGCATGTCAGCAGGGGACTGTTCAAGCTGGTGGAGGCTCTGTAATGGTGTGGGGTGTGCGCGGTTCCAGTGGCATGGGGCCTCTGATAGTCTAGATACGACTCTGACAGGTGACACGCACGTAAGCATCCTGTCTGATCAGCTGAATCCATTAATGTCCATTGTGCATTCCGATGTACCTGGGCTATTCCAGCAGGACAATACGTCACCCCACACATCCAGAACTGCTACTGAGTAGCTCCAGGAACGGCCTTCTGAGTTTAAACACTTCCGCTGGACACCAAACTCCCCAGACATGAACATTATTGAGCATATCTGGGATGCCTTGCAAAGTGCTGTTCAGCAGAGATCTCCACCCCGTCGTACTCTTACGGATTTATGGACAGCCCTGCAGGCCGGCCGGGGTGGCCCAGCGGTTCTAGGCAGTCTGAAACCGCGCGACCACTATGGTCGCAGGTTCGAATCCTGCCTCGGGCATGGGTGTGTGTGATGTCCTTAGGTTAGTTAGGTTTAATTAGTTTTAAGTTCGAGGGAACTGATGACATTAGAAGTTAAGTTCGATAGTGCTCAGAGCCATTTGAACAGCCCTGCAGTATTCATGGTGTGAATTCCCTGCAGCACTACTTCAGACACTAGTCTAGTCCATGTCACATCGTGTTGCGACACTTCTGCGTGCTCGCGGCGCCCTTACGCCATAATAGGTGGGTGTTCCAGGTTCTTTGTCTCTTCAGTGTATATCCACTTCCCGACAAGAAAAATGAAGCAGGCAGAAGGGGAGGGAGGAAATGAAATAAAAAATCACGGGTTGAGAGGGTATGTGATGTTACTTCAATGATTACAAAATAGAGTCAAATTTAGAAAGAATGTGGCAGTAAGAGCACACATATCAGTATGACGTTCCACCACGTCTGGCCTGGATTCATGCACTTATTCGACTAGGAAGGGAGTCGTAAGGCCTTTGTACGCTGTCCTGAAGCATCGCGGCCCACAACTGTTGTAAAAGGCGCTGCAGTCTGGAACCGCAAGACCGCTACGGTCGCAGGTTCGAATCCTGCCTCGGGCATGGATGTTTGTGATGTCTTTAGGTTAGTTAGGTTTAACTAGTTCTAAGTTCTAGGGGACTAATGACCTCAGCAGTTGAGTCCCATAGTGCTGAGAGCCATTTGAACCATTTTGAACAACTGTTGTAACTCTTCCTTGATATCCTGGGTACTGTCACTGGGACAAAGTTGACGTCCGATGTGGTCCCACGTATGTTCTATGGGGGACAGATCTGGCGATCTTTGTAGTCACGGAGTACTTCAACACTACGAAGACAGTTCACAGAGACGCGCGCCTTGTGTGGATGAGGACTGTCCTATTGAAAAATTACACCACGATTGTGTCGCATGAGAGGTGACACGTGAGGACGCGGGATCACATTGTACCGTTGTGCCGTCAGATTTCCCTGTCGGTGAAATGTCATACCCGATGGCTCCCCACTCCATGACGCCGGGACGAACACCACGGTGCCTCTTCAAAAGAATGTGACCAGGTCGCGGCCATACTCTCCGACTATGGTCAATAGAGTTGTTCAGAACCCCGATTCATGCCCTCAGGTTCCCATGCAGTCTACCTTAGGGCCACTGTCATACCAGAGTAGCCCATAAATCTGGGTGCTGCACGCTTCGACCAGTCGATCATATGGAGACTCACAAGGACGCCCTTTGAAACTCTGTCAAGTACTGATAACGCTGTTTCATACAAGTAGGCTTCATCTCAGAGTCCTTCACAGTGATCACTCAACATCTGATGCAGTTCCGGTTCCTTATGTACCATACCAAGACCGGTAATAGCACTAACCACGAACAAAGCTAGTCGACCCTAGTGGTCGTTCTACCTGTCAATAGAGTTGTGCGGAACTTTAATCATTTACATACTTGCCGATTGTTTATACGTGTACGAAGTTACAGTAACAAACGACCATGTCTTCACTTTTTTCGTCAGATAGTGCATTTCGTACAGAACAGAAATCATCTTCTACATTTCGTTTAAATGTCATTTCCATTATATGTTTTGTCCTTTCCGATCATCATGATTTCTCGTCGGATAATTCAGAAACCGGTATTCATGCCGCGTTCGCAATCAGTATCCGTAACGCTTCCAGATGTCGTAGAAATAAGTGACGTGGTCAAAGTTTCTCTAGAGTCACACCGTAAAGTGCATAGTCCTATGATTCATTTCCAATTTAGCTATTGTAATACGTGTCGATAATTTACTTCTTAAATAACAAAACGCAGTACGATGTCGTCGATGGCGAGTGTTCGTCAGAGATAAGGTTATCGCCAGGAGTGCCAGAGGGAAGTGCAATAGCACCGCTGTTGCTCGCTATGTAAATAAATGATACAGCGGACAGGGTGAGCAGCAAACTGCTGCTGTTTGCTGATGACGTTGTGGTGTACGTGAAGGTGACATCTTTGAGAAACTGCAGGAAGATGCAAGATAAGACAGATAAAATTTCTAGTTGGTGTGATGAATGGCAGCTAGCTCTAAATGTAGAAAAATGTAAGCCAAGGCAAGTGTTTAGGGAAAACGAACCCATAATGTTCGAGTACAGCGTTAGTAGTATGCTGCTTGATACAGCCACGTCGATTAAATACGTAGGCGTAACATTACAGAGTGATATGAAATGGAACGAGCATGTAAGGATTGTAGTAATGACGGCGAATGGTCGAATTCGGTTTATTGGGAGAATTTTAGGAAAGGATGGTTCATCTCTAAAGGAGATCGCGTATAGGACATCAGTGCGAGCCATTCTTGAGTACTGCTCGTGTATTTGGGATCCGCACCAGGTTGGACTGAAGCGAGACATCAAAGCAATTTAGAGGTGGAGTGTTAGAAATGTTACCGGTAGGTTCGAATGACAAGTAAGTATTCCGGAGATGCTTCGAGAACTCAAATGGGTACTGTTGAGAACATTTAGAAGAGTAGCATTTGAAGCTGTTTGCATAACGATGTCTACTGCCGCCAAAGTACATTTCGCGAGAGGACCACAAAGAAAAGTGAACAGAAATTAGGTCTCATACGGAGGCATACTGACAGTCGTGTTTTTCTCGCTCTGTTTGCGAGTGGAACAGGAGAGGACACGAGTAGTAGTGATACAGGCTACCCTCCGCCACGTACTTAACGGTGCCTTGTAAATGTGTGATGTTATCTCTTGACGTCGTAGTGATCTCTACGTATCAGTTAAAATTCAGCAATGCACGACGGCCGAATGAGTCAACGAGCGTTAGATCTTGCTGCTGTCCACCAACTCTGCATTTCGCATTCACCCTCATAAGATGAAATTATAGAAAACGTGTCCGCTGAAACTCCACGCCACGTCTTCCTTTTCAGTCTCCTTATTCAGATATTTCTGAATGTTGGTTCTTACGTAATTTACTTTTTTTTTTTTTAAATGTTCACACAAACAATTTTGTCGACCGCCTGTCGGAAGCACAGCGAGCTGTGTAAACAGCGGGCCGTTTCTGCTCGCCAGGCGCTCGGCAGAATGTTTATGAACAGTGTTTCCAAACTGTATCTTTAACGTTACATAATACAACCAGACCATTTACATTATGATAGTGGTACAATTGGTAAACGTGATGATGTTCTCAAACCGAAACCGATCATGACGCAATAAATTGTGTAATAACACAGCTGTGGTGGTTTTCCTTGATGTTGACATTGAAGAGACCGTGTCGTCAGTTTCAATAGATACTGCCAAGGAATATGCCAAACTAACCATTACAAATAACTTAAGTAAAATGAATGTGACCCTCACTACAGCAGTTAGAAATAATGTCCACTACAAAATCTATAAAGTCAAGAATGGTACCGGTTATGAAAAAATATCTACAAAATCAAGTAAGAGTTTACTGGTGAGTCTTCCGGGCTGTGTGGCCGTGGTCGACGAAACTTTTCAGCATCCGACGTTTCTTCCGGAGCTGCGTTGGACATCTTCGGAGGTGCTCCTGGCGACGCTGATTCTTGCCGACTGACGAGTCGGACGTCGGAGAGAGACATAAGTACTGTGTAAAGTCGGCGTGGTCCAGTTTACACGTGATCAGCATAGATAATCTTTGTCAGAGATAAAACTTAACTACCGATTGTCCTCTGTCATAGATAAAAACTTATCTATCGATTCTGCAGATCCACTGTCCATCACTATGGGACTTAACATCTGAGGTCATCAGTCCCCTAGAACATAGAACTACTTAAACCTAACTAACCTAAGGACATCACACACATCCATGCCCGAGGCAGGATTCGAACCTGCGACCGTAGCAGCCGCGCGGTTCCGGACTGGAGCACCTAGAACCGCTCGGCCACAACGGCCGGATAAAATTATCACTCTGATTGTATATTTCGATGATTCTCTATTTAGGATAATAGTTTGTCATAGTAGATAAAATAGTGGTTACGGAGAACTTCACTTCATTATTTCCTGACTGAGGAGCATGCTCTGCTACAATTGATTTTTCTATTTTCCTGTAGTAGGCAAAGACTTTCATGTTCTTTCAGTCTTGTATTCACGCTTCTCTTTGAAGTTCCAGTGTTGACCTTCTATAAGTACACGAAAGCTTGTATACTCGACCTCATGACAGAGGAGGGCGTCTGTCCTTTAGAGATAGAAGTGCTTGACGTATTTTCTTAGTTGGTTTAAAATCGGTCTAATGTCATGTTTCTGTAGAATCTTGCCGACCTGATGAGTTACTTTTTTGATAAAAGGGAGAGATACCGTGTCCTTCCATCGCTGTTTTATCGTTGTCCTTTTTTCTACTGTTGTTCGTTCGCAAAACCCTATTTACCTCTACTTCTATGCCTGAATAGCTATTCTTCTCGAAACCGTGTGTCAGATGTTTTAATTCGGCGTCCAGGTGTTCCGGCGCGCAAATTCTTTTGGCTCTGTCAACAAGACTTTTAATGGCACCTCTCTTTTGTTGCGGATGATGGAGTTCTTATGCAAATATCTATCCGTATATGCCTTTCCGAAAAACCTTATATTTCAACTTTCCATCAGCTTGTCTCATAACTGAAAAATCCAAGAAGGATATTGCGTTGTCTTTCACCATTTCCATTGGATTTTTCGATTTATCTCATACAAATAACAAAGGAATTCTCCTGAAGCTTTCTTACCATGTGACTAAACCACGAATGAATCATCGACAAACAGATGCCATCGGCATTATTTCTTGTTTGCATTTTTTAGAGCCGACTGTCGAATTTTTCGATATAAAAATTAGGGATCGCAGGATCTAATGGGTTACCCATTGCGACACTTTCAACTTTCTCATAAAATGCATTGTCCCACTAAGAGCGTTCTTTTGCGTTTAGCGGCGCCCTTAGAGGGGAGTGTGTGCCGTGTGTTGGCTGTGACGAGCAGCCGAGATGCTGGCCGCTGGACGCTGGCAGGGACAGCTCCTCCGACGCCCGAAATATTCGCTTTAGGGCGCTGCGTCGTGCTCTGGCTGCGACGCGATTTCGACAGTGGCTCGCGCGCCCAGGGGTCTACGTGGCCACAGGCTCAGCCTTTGTCTCGCGGTGCGTCACAGCCAGACGTCTCCACACTACCGGCGGCTCCAACTGCAGCGGTCTGAGCGTGCCGGCCAAACACCTCGCCCAATCACGAACTATCACTAGAGAGGAAAAGAAAGTACTTTATGATCCTGCGCCCACATGATAAAAAATAAAAACACCTACAGCCGTCCTTATGATTTTATTTTATTTTGTCGCTACCAGTTTCGATTCATTGCGTCATCTTCAGGCTGTTTTGATGCGGTACAGGTTGATACGATGTTGTTGTTGTTGTTGTTGTTGTGGTCTTCAGTCCTGAGACTGGTTTGATGCAGCTCTCCATCCTACCCTATCCAGTGCAAGCTTCTTCATCTCCCAGTACTTATTGCAACCTACATCCTTCTGAATCTGCTTAGTGTATTCATCTCTTGGTCTCCCTCTATGATTTTTACCCTCCACGCTGCCTTCCAATGATAAATTTGTGATCCCTTGATGCCTCAGAACATGTCCTACCAACCGGTCCCTTCTTTTTGTCAAGTTGTGCCACAAACTCCTCCCCAATTCTATTCAATACTTCATCATTAGTTATGTGATCTACCCACCTAATCTTCAGAATTCTTCTGTAGCACCACATTTCGAAAGCTTCTATTCTCTTCTTGTCCAAACTATTTATCGTCCATGTTTCACTTTCATACATGGCTACACTCTATACAAATACTTTCAGAAACGACTTCCTGACACTTAAATCTATATTCGATGTTAGCAAATTTCTCTTCTTCAGAAAAGATTTCCTTGTCATTGCCAGTCTACATTTTATATCTTCTCTACTTCGACCATCATCAATTATTTTGCTCCCCAAATAACAAAACTCCTTTACTACTTTAAGTGTCTCATTTCCTAATCTAATTCCCTCAGCATCACCCGACTTAATTCGACTACATTCCATTATCCTCCTTTTGCTTCTGTTGATGTTCATCTTGTATCCTCCTTTCAAGACACTGTCCATTCCGTTCAACTGCTCTTCCAAGTCCTTTGCTGTCTCTGACAGAATTACAATGTCATCGGCGAACCTCAAAGTTTTTATTTCTTCGCCATGGTCTTTAATACCTACTCCGAATTTTTCTTTTGTTTCCTTTACTGCTTGCTCAATATATAGAGCCGGCCGGAGTGGCCGTGCGGTTCTAGGCGCTACAGTCTGGAACCTAGCGACCACTACGGTCGCAGGTTCGAATCCTGCCTCGGACATGGACGTGTGTGATGTCCTTAGGTTAGTTAGGTTTAATTAGTTCTAAGTTCTAGGCGACTGATGACCTCCGAAGTTAAGTCGCATAGTGTTCAGAGCCATTTGAACCATTTTTAAAAACAATATACAGATTGAATAACATCGGGGAGAGGCTACAACCCTGTCTCACTCCCTTCCCAACCACTGCTTCCCTTTCATGCCCGTCGACTCTTATAACTGCCATCTGGTTTCTGTGCAAATGGTAAATAGCCTTTCGCTCCCTATATTTTACTCCTGCCACCTTTAGAATTTGAAAGAGAGCATTCCAGTCAGTTGATACGATACCCATGTATAACCCACCAGTTGCCAACATTACTGGATTCGCAGATACGGTGTCAGCACTCCAACTATCAACTGTCAACTCTTGATGGTTGGAGTGCTGTCACATTATCTGCGAATCCAGTAATGCTGCCAACTGATGGGTTATGCATGGGGATCGTATCAACCTGTACCACATCAAAACAGCCTGAAGATGACGCAATGAAGCGTGGAAACTGGTAGCGACAAAATAAAATAGAATCATAAGGACGGCTGTAGGTGTTTTTATTTTTTATCACGATAGTAAACGGCCGTCGTCCCAGAGACGTCCTGCTAAAAGGATGGACATACAAATGCACCCACATGAGTCTGTTACACCCGATGTTCCAGATTTCCGGAGAAGAACAAAGTTAACTGTTTCTGTAACAGTTCCGCTGTATCATTTCAAAACTCGAGTGTGATCTGGAAATTGGCTGGCTTATTAGAAAATTGTTTTGCTTTATTCTCACTCATGCTTTACCCACTCATCCCAATGCCGTGCAAAACAACGCAGTGGGGTACAGCAGATATCTATAATTTAGATACTGTATTAGCCACGTCTTTAAGTACATGTAATTCTTAAAATAAAATGTCCCAAACAATGCAGCTGTCTGTTGCTCAGACATGCCTTTACTGATGATAAAAATTCCGAATGAACTACACAAGTACCCTCTCAATCAAAAACCGATATTGTCATATGCAAGGGCTCATGTCTAAAGTGAAGTACACTTTACGTAATTGGTATCCGATGTGATGTACTGCCTGGCGGATTCACCGATCTTTCCACTGCCACAACCAGCGGTGCTGCCAACTTGAGGTACGAATCTTTAGAGTGTGAAATTTTCATATAGGGCGCTTCTAACACTGTTTTCTACCGTAGCGCAACAACTCACGAAAAATACTTCGCCATAGTGTAAGAATAAAAATCGAAAACTGACGATAATGTAAAGTGTATCTTGAAAATCATGTGAACAGCCGTCTGATGATGAACTTGCCGGTTCGAAACCGGTAACGGCGCTAGAATGAGATATTCACTCTGCAGCAGAGTGTGCGCTGATATGAAACTTCCTGGCAGATTAAAACTGTGTGCCCGACCGAGACTCGAACTCAGGACCTTTGCCTTTCGCGGACAAGTGCTTTACCATCCATTTCCATGTGAGAAAGTGTCGTTTATATCCAAGCTAAAATTAAGAGAACTTCCAAGAAATACACAAGGTCCATCGACGAGGGCGTGGACTGCATCACTCTTCACTGGAATGCGATTTTTCTTGTCTCCTGATGTTATTGTAAGTTCAATGTTTTCTATGGTTTAGTAGACTGTTGTGCGAGTACGACGATGGTAGAGCACTTGCCCGCGAGGCAAAGGTCCCGAGTTCGAGTCTCGGTCGGGCACACAGTTTTAATCTGCCAGGAAGTTTCATATCAGCGCACACTCCGCTGCAGAGTGAAAATCTCATTCTGGAAACATCCCCCAGGCTGTGGCTAAGCCATGCTTCCGCAGTATCCTTTCTTTCAGGAGTGCTAGTTCTGCAAGGTTCACAGGAGAGCTTCTGTAAAGTTTGGAAGGTAGGAGACGAGATACTGGCAGAAGTAAAGCTGTGAGGACCGGGCGTGAGTCGTGCTTCGGTAGCTCAGAGGGTAGAGCACTTGCCCCCGAAAGGCAAAGGTCCCGAGTTCGAGTCTCGGTCGGGCACACACCTTTAATCTGCCAGGAAGTTTCGGTAACGGCGCTATTTACCTAAATAAACAGCCGTGTTAATAGTGGCTGATTGCTGTTTTCATCTTTGTAAGAATTAACCTACATTAAGAAAAGATTCCCCGTACGGCACAAAACTTTTTATGTTAAATTACATGCTTAACTAATGAGCGTTTTAAAACAAAAAAATTTTGGTCTTAAGTTGATGCTTTAATCAATGGTGCTTTAAAAATTGATTTGGATGTTACTCCACTAGATCTGTTGCTGGCGCCTTTTTCAAATTTATTGCATTTGATGCATGATACGATAGTTTAATGATAATTTGCCATTTTTCAACTGAATAATTAAATTTGCTCAGTCTACCAGTGTGTGCCTTATGTCAATTGATAGTCATTATCATCATCATCATCATTTAAGACTGATTATGCCTTTCAGCGTTCAGTCTGGAGCATAATCCCCCTTATAAAATTCCTCCATGATCCCCTATTCAATGCTAACATTGGTGCCTCTTCTGATGTTAAGCCTATTACTTCAAAATCGTTCTTAACCGAATCCAGGTACCTTCTCCTTGGTCTACCCCGACTCCTCCTACCCTCTACTGCTGAACCCATGAGTCTCTTGGGTAACCTTGCTTCTCCCATGCGTGTAACATGACCCCACCATCTAGGCCTGTTCGCCCTGACTGCTACATCTATAGAGTTCATTCCCAGTTTTCCTTTGATTTCCTCTTTGTGCACACCCTCCTGCCATTGTTCCCATCTACTAGTACCTGCAATCATCCTAGCTACTTTCATATCCGTAGCCTCAACCTTATTGATAAGGCAACCTGAATCCACCCAGCTTTCGCTCCCATACAACAAAGTTGGTCGAAAGATTGAACGGTGCACAGATAACTTAGTCTTGGTACTGACTTCCTTCTTGCAGAGAGAGTAGATCGTAGCTGAGCGCTCACTGCATTAGCTTTGCTACACCTCGCTTCCAGTTCTTTCACTATGTTGCCATCCTGTGAGAATATGCATCCTAAGTACTTGAAACCGTCCACCTGTTCTAACTTTGTTCCTCCTATTTGGCACTCAATCCGTTTATATCTCTTTCCCACTGACATTACTTTTGTTTTGGAGATGCTAATCTTCATACCATAGTCCTTACATTTCTGATCTAGCTCTGAAATATTACTTTGCAAACTTTCAATAGAATCTGCCATCACAACTAAGTCATCCGCATATGCGAGACTGCTTATTTTGTGTTCACCTATGTTAATCTCACCCAGCCAGTCTATTGTTTTCAACATATGATCCATAAATAATCTGAACAACAGTGGAGACAGGTTGCAGTCTTGTCTTACCCCTGAAACTACTCTGAACCATGAACTCAATTTACTATCAACTCTAACTGCTGCCTGACTGTCTATGTAAAGACCTTTAATTGCTTGCAAAAGTTTGCCTCCTATTCCACAATCACGTAGAAAAGACAATAACTTCCTCATAGGAACCCTGTCATATGCCTTTTCTAGGTCTATAAAACATAGATACAATTCCCTGTTCCACTCGTAACACTTCTCCATTATTTGCCGTAAGCTAAAGATATGGTCCTGACACTCTCTAAGAGGCCTAAACCCACACTGATTTTCATCCAATTTGTCCTCAACTAATACTCGCACTTTCCTTTCAACAATGCCTGAGAAGATTTTACCCACAACGCTGATCAAAGATA
The DNA here is from genome assembly GCF_023864345.2 of Schistocerca serialis cubense. Taxonomy (NCBI): domain Eukaryota; kingdom Metazoa; phylum Arthropoda; class Insecta; order Orthoptera; family Acrididae; genus Schistocerca; species Schistocerca serialis. Next base: position 244,217,670 of record NC_064642.1, read on the forward strand.
TACCTCTGTAGTTGTTACAATCTTTTCTGCTTCCATGTTTAAAGATTGGTGTGATTACTGCTTTCGTCCAGTCTGATGGAACCTGTCCCGACTCCCACGCCATTTCAATTATCCTGTGTAGCCATTTAAGACCTGACATTCCACTGTATTTGATGAGTTCCGACTTAATTTCATCCACCCCAGCCGCTTTATTGCACTGCAATCTACTGACCATTTTCTCCACTTCCTCAAATGTGATCCTATTTCCATCATCATTCCTGTCCCATTGTACATCGAAATCTGAAACATTACTGATCGTATTTTCACCTACATTGAGCAACTCTTCAAAATATTCCCTCCATCTGCCCAAGGCATCAACAGGATTCACCAGCAGTTTTCCTGACCTGTCCAAAATACTTGTCATTTCCTTCTTGCCTCCCTTTCGAAGACTGCTATTTACACTCCAGAATGGTTTTTCAGCAGTTTGACCCAAGGTCTCCAACCTGTTTCCAAAGTCTTCCCAAGATTTCTTCTTGGATGCTGTAATTATCTGTTTGGCTTTGTTTCTTTTTTCAACATAATTTTCTCTGTCTACCTGAGTTCTAGTATGTAGCCATTTTTTATGTGCCTTCTTTTTCCTTTTACAGGCTGTCTTGACTGTGTCATTCCACCAAGCTGTTTGCTTCATCCTACCTTTACACACTACTGTTCCAAGACATCCTTTGGCCACTTCTAGTACTGTGTCCCTGTACCTTGTCCATTCCTTTTCCAGTGACTGCAATTGACTACATTCAACTAACTGGTACCTTTCTGAGATCACTGTTATGTACTTGTGTCTGACTTCCTTATCCTGCACTTTCTCCACTCTTATCCTCCTACACATGGACCTGACCTCCTGCACTTTCGGCCTCACAATACTAATTTCACTGCAGATTAAATAGTGATCAGTGTCATCAAAGCCAATTGATAGTGTTAAATAAAATTGTGAAATTTTGATTAAGAGTGGGCTTCCTCGCTTACCGTTCCCCGGACCTCAAATCATATACCTTTTCAAGACACAATGTAAAAAAAAAAAGTTGCTATTGTAGGATAATTTACGTGACTGAATGGCCACGTATTTCGCACCTGCGGATAAGATTTGTATGACACATTGTGCTTGTTTTAAAATAGTCAGAGCGGAAAAATATAGTACTAGTACCTGTGACTTGGACAATAAGTATGTATGATTAATATTTCAATTTCTCTAATGGTGAAATAACATTAAACGTATAGCACTGTTTTTTTGTAACCTTCAGTCCGAAGAGTGGTTTCACATAGCTCCGCACGCGTATGCTACTGGGAAGTAAAATCGGAAAAATTTTAATTTATTTCAAACTATGATTTACTTCAAAGTGTGGTAAATCGCTAATCTGGTACATATCGTTGCTCCAAATTCGATGTCTTCGCGACAATTTTATATTCGAGTACTAGCGACCCATTTCGTACTGTCACTGCAGCATAATTTGTTAAAACAGAGACTCGGTAATACGATTAAGTGAACTACAGTACCTGAAACTAGCGGTGGCTCTCCCTTATCTTTCTGTAATTGGAATAAAGCGACATTTGCAGTATGCAGTCGCCGCAAAAAAGCAAAATGCTTTGCATTTATCACTTCAAAGCTTTACTGTGTTTATTTCAGATACCGAATTCAAATTATTAATGTGCCCATGAAACTCGTATATAAAAAAAATCCACGGTTCTTTTGAAAGGGGTCCGCATGTACTAGCGATAGATCAGCAGAGCGGTGAAAGCAGACTTTACGTCATACCAAAGTCATGTAGTTTTAGATGCAATGTACATTGGCGACAAAAATTATATTCAGCGTATCTGAATGCTCACTCAGTAGGTATTAATGCTCATTAACGAATGAAATTTAACTGCTCGAACAGCTAAGATGAACTCGAATCTTAACGCTGCATTCCATCTGTTCAAGGCAAAAATTTTTCCTCTTCTTCTACTATAACTACGGCATTTGACGTCAATTAATGCTTGGCAGCACGTAAAATTTATGTTCAGCTCAATGCTGTGATACGACTGATTCTAATTTCGTTCTAATATTCCACGCAAACAGTATTTGCCTGGTGATTTTCCGGCTTTAACGGAAGCCTAAACTACCTCTGTGGTGAAACAGCGTCGCACCCGACCCGTGTGCTGTTTGCTCTAAGACTGCTTTACGACCGTTGTGAATCTGAAAAAGCAAGACTCAGATCTGTGCACAAGCTATAAAATTTATGGTTATGTCTTCAGTCATGATTCCACAGTTTTAGCAAAAATTACGGTGGTTGGTTGGTTGATTCGGGGGAGGGGACCAAACGGCGAGGTCATCGGTCCCATCGGGTTAGGGAAGGAAGTCGGCCGTGCCCTTTCAAAGGAACAATCATGGCATTTGCCTGAACCGATTTAGGGAAATCACGGAAAACGTAAATCAGGATGGCCGAACAGGATGTCCTCCCGAATGCGAGTCAAATATGGTAACCAATGCGCCACCTTGCTCGGGAATTAGGGTGGCTATCCTAATGCTGCTTAGCCATTTTGCACTTCCTGTCGATCTCATTTTTGAGATGTTTGTATTCCTTTTTGCCTGTTTCACTTCCTGCATTTTTATATTTTCTCCTTTCATCAATTAAATTCAATATTTCTTCTGTTACCCAAGGATTTCTACTAGCCCTCGTCTTTTTACCTACTTGATCCTCTGATACTGATACTGCGTGAAGAGTTTGACAGAGCACTGAAAGACCTGAGTCGAAACAAGGCCCCCGGAGTAGACAATATTCCATTGGAACTACTGACGGCCGTGGGAGAGCCAGTCCTGACAAAACTCTACCATCTGGTGAGCAAGATGTATGAAACAGGCGAAATACCCTCAGACTTCAAGAAGAATATAATAATTCCAATCCCAAAGAAAGCAGGTGTTGACAGATGTGAAAATTACCGAACTATCAGCTTAATAAGTCACAGCTGCAAAATACTAACACGAATTCTTTACAGACGAATGGAAAAACTAGTAGAAGCCAACCTCGGGGAAGATCAGTTTGGATTCCGTAGAAACACTGGAACACGTGAGGTAATACTGACCTTACGACTTATCTTAGAAGAAAGATTAAGGAAAGGCAAACCTACGTTTCTAGCATTTGTAGACTTAGAGAAAGCTTTTGACAACGTTGACTGGAATACTGTCTTTCAAATTCTAAAGGTGGCAGGGGTAAAATACAGGGAGCGAAAGGCTATTTACAATTTGTACAGAAAGCAGATGGCAGTTATAAGAGTCGAGGGACATGAAACGGAAGCAGTGGTTGGGAAGGGAGTGAGACAGGGTTGTAGCCTCTCCCCGATGTTGTTCAATCTGTATATTGAGCAAGCAGTAAAGGAAACAAAAGAAAAATTCGGAGTAGGTATTAAAATTCATGGAGAAGAAATAAAAACTTTGAGGTTCGCCGATGACATTGTAATTCTGTCAGAGACAGCAAAGGACTTGGAAGAGCAGTTGAATGGAATGGACAGTGTCTTGAAAGGAGGATATAAGATGAACATCAACAAAAGCAAAACAAGGATTATGGAATGTAGTCTAATTAAGTCGGGTGATGCTGAGGGAATTAGATTAGGAAATGAGGCACTTAAAGTAGTAAAGGAGTTTTGCTATTTGGGGAGCAAAATAACTGATGATGGTCGAAGTAGAGAGGGCATAAAATGTAGGCTGGCAATGGCGAGGAAAGCGTTTCTGAAGAAGAGAAATTTGTTAACATCCAGTATTGATTTAAGTGTCAGGAAGCCATTTCTGAAAGTATTCGTATGGAGTGTAGCCATGTATGGAAGTGAAACATGGACGATAAATAGTTTGGACAAGAAGAGAATAGAAGCTTTCGAAATGTGGTGCTACAGAAGAATGCTGAAGATTATATGGGTAGATCACATAACTAATGAGGAAGTATTGAATAGGATTGGGGAGAAGAGAAGTTTGTGGCACAACTTGACCAGAAGAAGGGATCGGTTGGTAGGACATGTTCTGAGGCATCAAGGGATCACCAATTTAGTATTGGAGGGCAGCGTGGAGGGTAAAAATCGTAGAGGGAGACCAAGAGATGAATACACTAAGCAGATTCAGAAGGATGTAGGTTGCAGTAGGTACTGGGAGATGAAAAAGCTTGCACAGGATAGAGTAGCATGGAGAGCTGCATCAAACCAGTCTCAGGACTGAAGACCACAACAACAACAACATCCTAATGCTGAGCCTTTTTTTTCTGACTGCTTTGATGCAGCCCGCCTTGAATTTCTCTCCTGTGTCAACCTTTTCATCTGAGAGGAGCATTTGCACCCAGTGTCCACATTTATTTGTTGTTTGTATTGTAGTACCTTGGAAGTTATTCCTTGATGTCTTAACGTATGTCCTATCATCCTGTCCCGTCTTTTTATAAGCGTTCGCCGTATATTACTTTGTTCACCTATTCTGCGGAGCATCTCCTTATCCCTCATCTGGTCAGTTCACCTACTTCTCCCTCTTTGCCTTTATCAGTCTGCTTTTTACGTCCTTGCTTCATCCGTCATCTGTTATTTTGCTTCCAAAGAAGCAGACTTTTTTACTTCGTCTGTTTCGTGGTCCGCTCGCAGAGTCGTGATTTCTTATGATAATTATATACGGCGCGCAACTCAGATTTTAATCGTACGGCCCCTAGAACAAACTGTACCGTATGGCCCCACCTTCCTGACACAAGTGGTTACCTCAAATCACTTCAGTAAGTGCGTATTTTTGACGCGATCCGATGATGGACGACGTGTTTCGTCTGCATATCGTCATTCTAAAGTTATTAAAAGTAGTTATTAAAATGAAATATAAAGTTATTGGATGATAGCTTACTGTCGAGGGGGTAGCTAGTATGATTGTCAATTAAATCTGAGTCATATTTTTAAAAAATATTAATATTGGGCGCTGGCCCAAGGGTAGTCCCTACATCTCCTGTTGCGGCAACCAATCAGATTCACACACTATAAATTGGCGCAGTTTATCACAGAATCGGTACCCACTATACCATCTGCTGTCTGCACCTCAATCCATTTCTTACGCCTTACACCAGTTAATACAACCTCAACTAAACTATGAAGTAAAGCTTGCGGTTGAATATTATGGCTACTAAAGCCATAAATGTTATAATAGTTCGCTGTTCTTCACAGCTGCCGGTTAGTAACCGTTCACTCAGAAATACTGGGTTGGTGTCTGGGATGGAAACAGTTAAACAAACTAGAAAACTAATGCATATTTATTGCAAACAAGTACAACTGCCAACGTTTCAGCACTTGACTCGTGATCTGTAACAAGAAACACGTAAATACTTTGAAATTCGAGTGACGTTGAGATCTCTGTAGAGACTCCACAACCGTCCATCCCGGTTTAGGTTTTCCGTGATTTCCCTAAATCCCTTCAGGAAAATCACAGGATGGTTCCTTTGAAAGACCACGGCCAACTTCCTTCCCTAATCCGCTGGGACCGATGACCTTGCTGTTTGGTGGAGGGAAGGAGGAGATCAGTGTTTGTCGTCCTGTCGACAACGAGGTCAGTAGAGACGGAGCACAAGCTCGGATTAGGGAAGGATGGGGAAGGAAATACGCCATGCCCTTTTAAAGGAACCATCCCGTCATTCGCCTGAAACGATTTAGGGAAATCACGGAAAACCTAAGTCAGGATGGCCGGAGACGGGTTTGAACCTTCGACCTCCCGAATGCGAGTCCAGTGTGTTAACCACTGCACCACCTCGCTTGGTGCTGTTTGGTCCCCTCCCCCGAATCAACCAACCAACCAATCAACCAACCAAAAACCTGTTCTTAATTTTAATTAATGTTGGAGCTATGTCTTCTTCTTTCCCCTTCAAGCTAGATGAGTTTCGTTCTTTGTAGTTTTTTGTTTGATGCTTATTTCGTGAGATGTTTGGCCCGGTCATCCGGTCATTATCAATGGACCACGCTGTATAATGGACTAATTCTCAGTTTATTAAGTGGGTACTTATTTGTATTTGTTAAATGAGACATTACGTAAAAAACGTTCCCTAAGGTCTCCTACCTTCCAAACTTCGCAGAAGCTCTTCTGCGAAGTTTGGAAGGTAGGAGACGAGGTACTGGCAGAATTGAAGCTGTGGGGACGGGTCGTGGGTCGTGCTTGGCTAGCTCAGACGGTAGAGCACTTGCCAGCGAAAGGCAAAAGTCCCGAGTTCGAGTCTCGGTCCGGCACACAGTTTTAATCTGCCAGGAAGTCTCACCCCCGAACACAATTTTTTCTTTAATACGGCTCTATTCCATTGAGATGCGGTACATAAATTGAATTTTTTTTAAGTCACTTTGTAAGCAGGCTGTTTAGGTTTTTATGTTGGGAACGCCATGTAGCGCTCTGTATGAAAATCACTGGCTGTGCTGTGTGCAGTCTGTGACTGGTGGGCATTGTTGAAATAGTCGCTATTGTAGTGTTGGGCAGTTGGCTGTTAACAGTGCGTAGCGTTGCGCAGTTGGAGGTGAGCCGCCAGCAGTGGTGGATGTGGGGAGAGAGATGGCGGAGTTTTGAGAGCGGATGATCTGGACGTGTGTCCATCAGAGACAGTAAATTTGTAAGACTGGATGTCATGAACTGATATATATATTATGACTTTTGAACACTATTAAGGTAAATACATTGTTTGTTCTTTATCAAACTCTTTCATTTGCTAACTATGCCTATCTGTAGTTAGTCCCTTCAGTAGTTAGAATCTTTTATTTAGCTGGCAGTAGTGGCCCTCGCTGTATTGCAGTAGTTAGAGTAACGAAGATTTTTGTGAGGTAAGTGATTTGTGAAAGGTATAGGTTATTGTTAGTCAGGGCCATTCTTTTGTAGGGATTTTTGAAAGTCAGACTGCGTGGCGCTAAAAATATTGTGTGTCAGTTTAGTGTTGATCAGTATAGGTAAAGAGCGAAATGTCTGAGTACGTTCAGTTCTGCTCAGCTGTTTAAAAATCAAATAACGTAAGAGGTTTATCAGCACAGTCATTCATAAATTTTTCTAAGGGGACGTTTCTACTTCATTTAAGGATGAACATTAATTTTATCCCTTTAGAACGATCTTTTTAATAACCAGCGATTTTTCCATCCCCTGAACGCGGAAAATATTAGTCCTAGAGAAAACGTGAACAGGACCTTTTTTGTAGGAAATGTAATGTAGTTTATACACGGAAACATTTTCTCTAGAAGCATTAGCTTTCGAGTTATTTGAGAAAAGCGTGAAAAAGTGGGCGTCTAACCGTTCCCCACCCCAACGCACACACCTCACCGGTTAGGATTTCTCGTATGTTACTATGACACTCTCTCCTAGCACTGTGTAAAGATTTGTGACTAGACGATTTTCCCCCTGCTTTTCCTTCGATGACTGCACTACTACGGCTGCTGTTGATGACGTGGCGTTTTGCCTGACACAGTCATGGGCTGGGAACGGGAACTGTGCATGTGTCTCCACCTTGGCGACCTCCGCGCCTTGGGCAGCTTCCAGCGCCTCGCGTGGCGTGGCTTGCACGTGGCCCGCTGCCCACCAGGTCGTCACTGTCACCAGCCTGTGACACGTGTCTATTTTAAACATCTTCTTTTCCAGTGCACAGCTTCTTTGAGTCTGCGTAAAACATGTTACTGCTTTTCTTTGGTTTCAACAAAAATATGCGTGTTTTCTTATCGCAAATACATCGCCATGCTTTGTCACACAAACTAAGACTTTAATTGCGGGAAGAATACAATTAAAAACGAAGGGATAAAAATTTAATCATAGTATACATGGTGACATTTCGATGAGCACGGAAACTCAAACGACGTACACATAATGCTGAAAGAAATGGAAAAGATGTAAAGGATGAACATCAACAAAACCGACAAACTGCAGAGATGGATTCCTGACTGGAAATGGAGAAAAAAAGATCCTACGAACATGTGCCCGGAAACGGGCAGCGTGCGTGCAACGACAACAAATAGTCTCCGAACACAGTACAGAACTGCATCGCATCCACGTCACGAGAGATGTTCTAAATGGCTTCCATGGGACTGCAGGTGTCAGGGATAATAGTGGTTGTCAAGCAGGACATAAGTAATCGTACTTTGGCTTACACCATGTTGGCGAGCCACTTGCCTGTAGAACCCGGTCCTCCAAATTTGGTGTACGCACAGTCCGCCACCTCCCGACACGTTCATCTGTCTGAAAAGACCCATGATCACACAAACGCCCAAAAAGTGCTTGAAATATTGTCTGTTGGCGTCTGTAAGGATAGTTGCTGTGGTAAAGCCGTGCTGCCTCTCGACCGTTTCCATCTGCTTGGCCGTACGCAAAGCCCAACTAGGCCTGTTCCCGGAATGAATACCAAACCACTCTGCTGCTTACAGTAAGTTGCGAAAATTACACAGCCTGCTACACAAAAGAAACACACGGTACGTGGTCAGAAAAACTGTCATTCGTCAGCGCAATCTACAGTGGCAACGATGCATTTCCGGACACATGTTCAGAGGACCTTTTTTTCCTCCATTTCCAATCAGGAATCCATCCCTGCAGTTTGTCGGTATTATTAATTTTCACCCTATATCCCAGTTGTTTACTCAGAGCAATATTTTCGGCGATATCATTACTTTTCTGTAGCTAGCTAACGACTAAGAGAAAGGAAATAAAACTAATTTATAAGTAAGGTGATGACTTTATAAAGATTTAAAGGAGCTTCTTCGTTAAAGTCGTAAAGCGTACGACAAATTTCAGTAGTGGACTGAGTGATAGAGGGTCGTGACTTCGGGAGCATCATTCTTCCTCCGGGCTTGGCCAGAAGTGCCGTCTGGTCAATAACAACTCGAGGTAATATGACGTACTTGTAAATAAATCTGCCGCGTATTGCCTTCACTCTCTGAGAAGTCTAGGGTTGGTCGACTAACAAATGGAAGAGGAACTTTCGTCTCGAAAATTATTCCAGACGAACTTTCTGTAAGCATCAAAAGTCATCCCAGATACAGGGTGAGCCAGAACTTCACCGACAAACTTTCAGGTTTGGTGATACAGAGAAAAAGAAGAAAACCTTGTCTAGTAAACAAGAGCTCTAAAATGCATACATTAAGCGCTATGACTACTTGTTCCTCTCCGCTACTATTAGACACATCTGTTCTACTGAAAGCTCTTTGCTTTTCGTATTTTGAGAGCTGGTAGCACAGACCAAAACAAGAAAAAAATTGTCCAGTTAACATAGACCATGAAGTGTATACCTTAAGAGTTATGAGCACTTGTTCTTCTTAGCTAGTGTGCAACACCCCTCTTCTACAGAACAAGCTCTCATAGCTCTTAAGGGATGCTTTTTAAAGCCCATGTTTAGTGGACTTTTTTCCTTGTTTTGTTCCATACTATCTCCTCGCAAAATACGGAAAGCAAATAACTTGCAGAAGAAAATATGTGATTCGCAGTATAGAAGATGAACAAGTGTTCATAGGTCTTACAGTATTTTTTTAGATTCCATGTTTGTTAGAAGTGTTTATCTTCTTTTGGTCTATATTAGCACCTCGGAAGGTTGGTCGATGGAGTCCTGGTTCAAGCAGTATAGCTTTGACTGCAATAGCATCCTATGTTGAGTTTAAAACTACTTCCCCACATGTTTGTTGATACTGATTTACCTACTTATTTAACCTAATCATATTGACATCTTCAGGCCATATATTAAATCGAGCAGTGTTTTACACACACGATATTTTTTGCATTATAATTTAATTAAATGATGACAGTCGCTATAATGTTACAAATGATGATAATAGGGAAAATATTGAAAGGATGCTACGATCTAGACTTACATTATTTCTAACACAGAAAACTTTTAGTAATGCCATTTAGAATAATAATTCTAAGATCTGATAAAAGCAACACTAGTAAAGCTGTACTCAATCCGAAGCACGGTCGTGTTGGAGGTGGTGTGCCATTGCCTTCCTCCGAACTCTGAACAGAGCTACCCAACACTTTATGAGTGGAGGGAGTCCACAACTTAATATGGACTCCAAACCACGATGCAGTTTGACATTTTTCACATTAACAACTCGTTGCCAGAGATGACATAAGCAACAAATGAGAATTAACTATTAATCTTTGGGTTTTTATTCTGTCATTCATCTACCTAGCTACGTGTCACCATTATTACTGACAGTGATAACAGTGATAATATGCAGGCAAAAATACCAATAAAAACACATGTCATTCCGACTAAAAACGAACAGTACATTTTGACGCAGTAAGGAATAGCTAACAGCTGCAGGGATTGTCGACATCAAAAGGAAACCTTGTTCCACATTATATCTGAATGTAAAACACGAGCACACTTAGAATATTATTGAAAAGTTCGGTTCTTAAAAATATTTTACGACACAGAAATGCAGCGGTTATCAGTTGATAAAAGTCCTTTCTCGGTCTATAGATTCGACCTTTCCACTGTCACAGGAAACTACCCAAAACAAAATTTACTGGAACTGCAGCATAATAAACGATAAAGCAATCCGATAAAAATGTTAACAAAATCTGTGTAACTCACCTTCCTCGTGGACTCCGTTGTAACCTTCATCAAACATTTTCAGACTGTAGGGCCCGCAGCCTAATATAGGTCACAGTATGACATTTTTATAAATAGGTAATTCCTGTTAGCTGCTTAAAGGTTATTATTCTTTCGTACGACTTTATCAGCTTATTTCAGAGTTATTGCCATTTTCTAGTACAAAATGCAATTATTATACACAGGACAGATTTTCAATTAGATGCTATTTTTACATAGAATATGCACAAAGGTATACCTACGTTGTGTTGTTCTTAACGTATGTATATACTGCATCTATGTTTGGTCGCGACTTTCTTGTGTCTTATGAATAACTGTGTATTTTCATAAGATTTGACACTTGATTGTATTTTGACAGCCTATTAACTTGATTCAGGTTTACATATGTTAAGTTGTTAGAACATATATAGATTTACCCGATTTGTATATGGTCGTAATTTTCTTGCAATCTTATATCGTCAATAATTGCATATTTTTCGTAAGACTTGACAGTTGGTTCTATTTTGACAGCTTTACAGCTTGATCCAGAGATGCTCTATGCTTACATTTGTTTATCTATATCATAGATATCGTGATTTCAGGTTTTATTTGTGCAATCATAGATACCGTGGTTTCAGCTGTTTTTGTGTAATCTTTGGTCTGTGTTGTCACTCGGATGCTAATAAAATTTTCTAAAAACGTCTGTTTGTTCCTTTAGAATACCTCGTAGGCTGTTTTTTATGTGTAGGTAATTTTCCATTTCTTCTAGAATATTCATACTGACTCCTTCTGTAATTTTGTGTAATACATGAATGCTGTTTCGATGTTTTCTGTGTTACAATTGTGCGTTCTTACATGTAGAAAGAAGGTCGATTGGTTAGTGTAGGAATCTCTTGCATGCTCTCTGCATCTGTCATAGAAGTTATGTGCCGTTTGTCGTATGTAATATTTTTCGCAGATTCCGTAATTAACATATGAAATTAATTCTAAAGCTGTCAATACAGAACTGTCAACTCTTATCAAAAATCTGTAATGATTAACATTACAAGACAGCTAGAAAATTAGGATCATATACTAATCCAGTGTATTAATGCGTTATAACAACTTAACCTAAGTAAGCCTGGATCAAGTTAATAAGTTATCAAAACAGAACCAACAGTCAAAACTTATGAAAATATATACTTTTTCATAATATAAGACAGCAATAAAATAGCGACCAGACACAGAGGTAGTATTTACAAACGCCATGAACAACTTAACGTAAATATACCTTTGTACATACTCTATCTAAAATACCACGTAATTGACGACATGTGTACTATCTATGTTGATTTCAGATTGTACTATGAAATAACAGTAACGCCCAAATGAGCTTATAGTACGAAATAATAATAAACTTTAATCAATTAACAGAAATTAACTATTCACCATAAAACAATTTGCAAAATAGCTCCAGTGAGAAGACTGTGAAATGCAGGGATCTGACAGATGAAGTAAAATTAAGTGGAAAGAGAAATCATGCACTTTAATAATATCGGTCTCTGACTTGACTGCTACGAAGAGCCTACAGGACCTAAAATTCCATCCTGAATCTGGTTGACAAATGAATGTGGCAGTTGGGCTGATCACCTACTGAATAATTCGTCGAGTTCTCGGAGAACATAGTTAAAACCCTTATAATTTGTCGTTTAAATTGAGGTCATTATCAATATCATGCAAATGGAGTGAAATGGTACGTAGTAATAACATGACAGAGAACACGCAGGAAGAAAGTAAGGTCAGCAGACTTTACAGTTCTTGACTATTTTCTGTGAAGTACAGTATTATGAAAACTATGATGACGGTTTTGTATAAAATTGGTGGTTGGTATTTACTTGCTAGTTCAAGAAACATGATACAGTGCTGTCACGAGGAAAATGAGGTAAATAATACAATGCAACATAAGAGGAAGAGTCCATCGCATGAATCCAGGCTGCGACTGAAATACTGAATACACAGCTGCATTTATTTCCCAGTGAGCGCCAGTCTCTACACCACGAATCCTTTTTAAACTCTTTTGTGAGGTTGTCTATGGTACCCTCTTCCTAATTCACTGTACGGAGGAACGCTTTTATTGTGTTTCTTAACGATATATCAGATGCACATTCATCACTAAATCCGAACTTTGACCCTCCCACAGCTTCCAAATCACGAATTTTTCCGTCTTGGTAATGATGAGGTTCCCATCTCGCTCAACATTCTTCACGTTGTCGGTGTTTTTCCGTGTGCGCCGTGTGAAACACAGAAAGTTTTCCTGTAACTTCTGTTCAACGCTGGACGACTTCTGTCTGTAACGCCACTCATTAACATGGAGTTCGCCCACACTCAGCAGTTGGCGTCAAAGGTCGTTGCTCTAACGCAAACGGGTTCCCGCTGGTCAGCTATAATTGTAACTACCCACTGACTTGAAATACAGCCTTCGAAATGTTGCAGCCCACATAGGTAGCAACTTTCTATAGCCACCTGGGGAGCACGTCTGGTCATTTCAGACCGTATTGTTCAAGTGTGCGACGTCATACTTGGCCGCTAGAGTAGGTGATATAATATTCTACTCCTGTCTTTACTGACAATCAAGAGAAAAGTTTACTAAAGCAATTCTATGGTAAAATATCAGTTCTTACAGTCGGTTTTCGGAGTTTTCTTAACTCATCCGATCATCTGTATTTAAACTTCCTATTTTCCGCCAAGAGTTGAAAGTACTTAGCCCCGGTTCACCGAATTAAAGTGGTCGGGCATTCTTCTTATTTGCTGCACCTTTCGAAAAAACATTCGATGATCCTCTAGACCTATTAAAAAAGTCTCGCCTGAGAAAAGAACTGTTCATAAATACAGTGTAGGTGCAGCATTCCACTGCCAACGACTCGTGATGGTAAAAACCCACCAATGTTTCCTGTTGCAAAGATTCTGGAAGATTAAGATCCAAAGCCCAGACTTGGCTTTCCTAATGGCACATTTCCTTCCGCGTTCAGATATTTTCCGAGCTTGTGCCACCTTAGATAACCTTGTTTGCAAATGGTCCATTAAATTCTGTCCGTGCTCACTTCTTTCTACGGTAGAGAAACGCGCCTTTCTTGTACGTAGCTTTTTCACCTCAAGAGCAGCCATCTAATTGATGGCTTCTCAACGAATTATAAAAAAGAAAAATATCGTCACTTAATGTGCTTCATGGCGTGTTAAAGTAAAATCGAAAATCTGCCTCAAATTACATATTCGTATAAGGATTCTCGGACTTCTTGCCGCATCAATTCAAGGTAAAACTTAGAACTTTCGACGATTACCTCTATCATCTTCGTCAAGAGCAAATGACTGTCAGAATTGCCGTTGTGATTACCTTAAATTTGTATAGCCCATAGACGGCTTCGATAGGGCAAACATTGCGACGAATATCTCTCTTTTCTCCACCGAGAGCTCGCTTCCATGCACCGATAAGATTATATCCGCTGTCACGGTTGAAGTTCTTCTCGCGCATTCTTATTTCTACAGCCTCTGTAATTACAAAATCCCAGTATGTAGGAGCCTGGGATAAAACATTTATTTCGTCAAACAGTATCTTGTGTTTGTTTGTGAGGCTGTGCTGAGCATCTGCAGATTTCTCCAGTTCTCGAGTTTTCAATATGCCGTCAATGTTCTGCACAGCCGTCAGAATCGCTGCGGACGGACTGACCGATGTAATTGCTTCCGCATCCACAACGGATGTTATAAATCCCAGGGATCCCGAGGCCGAGACTGTTCTTTACAGGACGTAGCATCTCCTCTTACTTCTTAGGAGACCGGAAAATAGTTCTTCCATCTCGTCTTCTCAAGACTTCGCCTATTTTACCGAATATAGCGCCGCAGAAAGGAATGCTATCGGTGGCTCATCACGTGAATGTTCGATATTTTCACGTTTCCCTGCCTTGGAGAACGCTGATTTCATATCACGTGAACCATTGTCGTTCTGAAACTTCCTGGCAGATTAAAACTGTGTGCCGGACCGAGAATCGAACTCTGGACCTTTGCCTTTCGCGGGCAAGTGCTCTACCGACTGAGCTACCCATGCACGACTCACGTCCCGTCCTCACAGCTTCACTTCTGCCAGTACCTCGTCTCCTACCTTGCAAACTTAACAGAAGCTCTTCTGCGAATCTGCCAGGAAGTTTCATATCAGCGCACACTTAATTTTAGAGATTGTTTACTTTATTACTGCTGAAACTGTTGACGCAAATGTTAGTATCAAAAACTGAAATAGTTAGGACCTTTTATAAGTTGTGTTTTTTAGATGCTACACACTAATATTTCGTTAGTTCGCCAAGCAAGTAAACAGTGGTAAGTCAATGCTCACCCATGTTAAGTGCACCTATTTTGCAAATAAACAGTGTTAAGTACCTACTGAAGAATTTTTAAGAAGAAAATTTTGGGTAGAATTTTACATTTTAAAAATATGGTGTAGACTACATCTACATCTACATATTCAAGTAACTCCGTTAGCCACAGTACGGTGCGTGGCTGAAGGTACCCTGTACAACTAGTCTTTTCCTTTCCTATTCCCTTCGCAGATAGAGCGAGGGAAAACCGACTATCTATATGCCTTCGCATAAGCCCTAATGTCCAGTATCTTTCTTTTGTGGTCCTTACCCGAAATGAATGTGGCGGTAGTAAGATCGTTCTGCAGTCAGCTTCAAATGCCGGTTCGCTAAATTTTCTCAATAACGTGCCTCGGAAAGACCGCCTTCACTCCAGGGATTCCCATTTGAGCTCCCGAAGCATCTCCATAACACTAACATGTTGTTCGGACCTGCCAGCAAGAAATCTAGCGGCCCACCTCTGAATTGCTTCTTTGTCTTCCTTTAATCCGACCTGGTGCGGATCCAAAACAGTCGAGCAGTACCGAGGAACAGGTCGCACTAGCGTCCTAGATTCGGTCTCCTTTACCGGTGAACCACCCTTTCCTAAAACTCTTCCAATAAATCGAAGTCGACTATTCGCCTCCCTGCCATAATCCTTACACTCGTACTCTCATTCTATTTGCTATCGCTTTGCAACATTACCCGAGATATTTAAACAACATTACTGTGTCAAGCAGGATACTACTAATGCTGTATCCGAACATCACGGGTTCGTTGTTCCTGAACACCTGCATTAAATTACATTTTTCTGCATTTAGACCCAGCTGCTATTCATCACATCAACTAGAAATTTTATCTAAGTCATCTTGTATCATTCTACAGTCACTCAAAAATGACACCTTCCCATATACCACAGCATCATCAGCAAACAACCGCAGAGTGCTGCCCATCCTAGCCGCCAGATCATGTATGTATATAGAAAACAATAGCAGTCCTACCCCTGGGGCGCTCCTGACTATACCCTTGTCTCTGATGAACACTCGCCATCGAGGACAACATACTGGGTTCTATTACTTAAGAAGTCCTCTAGCTACTGATATATCTGGGAACCTATTCCATATACAGCTGCCTTCGTTAAGAGCCTACTGTGGGGTACCGTGCTGCGTCAAGTGCTTTTCGAAAATCTAGAATTTGGAAACAATGAATTATGTGAATTAAAAAATCATACTACATGTATAAGGGGCATTCAAATGAAACCGGACACTAGTGTAAAGTAACGGTAACGATATTATTAACTCAAAAATGTAGTTATACATAGTACAGATACTCAAAAATAGTCGCCAAAACTGTTGGCACATTTATCCCATTGCAACAATAGCTGGTCGACTCCATTTTTGAAGAAGTTAGTAGGCTGCTGTCGGATCCAGACCTGGAACCAGTCACACACTTCGTCGTCCGTTGCGCATCGATGTCCGCGAAAAGCTATTGTAGAGGTCCAAACACGTGAAAGTCACATGGTTAAAGGTCGGGACTGTACGGTGGATGTTCCAGCGTTTGCCACCGAAACTGCTGTAATGTCGTCTTCGCCCCATTGGCCGTGTGTGGGCGGGCATTATCATCCAGGAGGATAACGGCACTGGACAACATTCCTCGGCGTTTCGACTTGATGGCTCGTCTAAGGTTCTGCAAAGTGGCTTGATAACGATGGGCATTGATGGTGGTTCCCCGTTCCAGGAACCCGACAAGCAGTGGGCCCTTGTGCTCAAAAAAGAAGGACATCGTGACCTTACCAAAACCGTTGTGCACGGCGTTTGGTTTCTTTGGAGGTGGTGAAGTCGCATGTTTCCACTGCTTTCTCTGACGCTTGCTTTCCGGTTCAAAATGGTGACACCATGTTTCGTCACCTGTGAAAATACGAGACAAAAAACCGTATTCCTCCTCATGATAACGTTGCAGATCACTCAAAGACAGCGCCATTCGAGTGTTGCGCTGTTGGGCGGTCAGTTTTTGGGGAACCCACTGCGCACAGATTTTTCGAAAGTTCAAATGTTGATGCATTATGGTGTGGGTGGTGCCCCGCTAATGTCCAGTAACCGATGGATCTCGTCCACGGTGATTCTGCGACAACCATTACCGGCGTGACGACACGATGAACCTGTCCAGGACGAGCATCGTTTCCAGTGACTCGCACCCCTCAAAGAATCGTTTGCACCATTCCACAACACTTGAACGACTCACACTGTACTCAGCGTACACAGCCTTCATCCGTCGATACATTTCACGGCCTCCAACTTCCTCCGCCGCCAAAAATCGAATCACTCCTCGTTGTTCCTGCTTACTCGCCTGCATGCAGGAATAGAAAAGCAACTGGAATCACTCAATAGAGGAAAGTCCACTGGACCTGATGGGATACCAATTCGATTCTACACAGAGTACGCGAAAGAACTTGCCCCCCTTCTAACAGCCGTGTACCGCAAGTCTCTGGAGGAACGGAGGGTTCCAAATGATTGGAAAAGAGCACAGATAGTCCCAGTCTTCAAGAAGGGTCGTCGAGCAGATGCGCAAAACTATAGACCTATATCTCTTACGTCGATCTCTTGTAGAATTTTAGAACATGTTTTTTGCTCGCGTATCATGTCATTTCTGGAAACCCAGAATCTACTATGTAGGAATCAACATGGATTCCGGAAACAGCGATCGTGTGAGACCCAACTCGCCTTATTTGTTCATGAGACCCAGAAAATATTAGATACAGGCTCCCAGGTAGATGCTATTTTTCTTGACTTCCGGAAGGCGTTCGATACAGTTCCGCACTGTCGCCTGATAAACAAAGTAAGAGCCTACGGAATATCAGACCAGCTGTGTGGCTGGATTGAAGAGTTTTTAGCAAACAGAACACAGCATGTTGTTATCAATGGAGAGACGTCTACAGACGTTAAAGTAACCTCTGGCGTGCCACAGGGGAGTGTTATGGGACCATTGCTTTTCACAATATATATAAATGACTTAGTAGATAGTGTCGGAAGTTCCATGCGGCTTTTCGCGGATGATGCTGTAGTATACAGAGAAGTTGCTGCATTAGAAAATTGTAGCGAAATACAGGAAGATCTGCAGCGGATAGGCACTTGGTGCAGGGAGTGGCAACTGACCCTTAACATAGACAAATGTAATGTATTGCGAATACATAGAAAGAAGGATCCTTTATTGTATGATTATATGATAGCGGAACAAACACTGGTAGCAGTTACTTCTGTAAAATATCTGGGAGTATGCGTACGGAACGATTTGAAGTGGAATGATCATATAAAATTAATTGTTGGTAAGGCGGGTACCAGGTTGAGATTCATTGGGAGAGTGCTTAGAAAATGTAGTCCATCAACAAAGGAGGTGGCTTACAAAACACTCGTTCGACCTATACTTGAGTATTGCTCATCAGTGTGGGATCCGTACCAGGTCGGGTTGACGGAGGAGATAGAGAAGATCCAAAGAAGAGCGGCGCGTTTCGTCACCGGGTTATTTGGTAACCGTGATAGCGTTACGGAGATGTTTAATAAACTCAAGTGGCAGACTCTGCAAGAGAGGCGCTCTGCATCGCGGTGTAGCTTGCTCGCCAGGTTTCGAGAGGGTGCGTTTCTGGATGAGGTATCGAATATATTGCTTCCCCCTACTTATACATCCCGAGGAGATCACGAATGTAAAATTAGAGAGATTAGAGCGCGCACGGAGGCTTTCAGACAGTCGTTCTTCCCGCGAACCATACGCGACTGGAACAGGAAAGGGAGGTAATGACAGTGGCACGTAAAGTGCCCTCCGCCACACACCTTTGGGTAGCTTGCGGAGTATCAATGTAGATGTAGATGTAGATGTAGTGGACGATAACTTGTGTGACCATCTTCTCTTCGGCGTGAAACCACACTGGCGCTATGCAACATCAAACGGTGCGCACGCGTCATTCTCTCTAGTAATATATGTCGCCACCATCCCTGCAGTTACATGGTTCCACCTTACGTGTAAGACAAAGCTAGACGCACTGACCAAGTTTCATCTGAATGAACGTCATAATTGCAATACGATGCTTTATTGAAACTTTACTGTGCAATTTGTCAAAACCATTGTTTACAGCCGAGATCTTCGGTTATTCTAAGGAATGAGGATACGATCGAGCACCAACGGTGTTCGGTGATCAAGGATGGTAAGGTCTTCTGGAGACGTTGTGAAACGTAGCGAGTACCGGTTGCAAATGAACTGGTCTCGGTATGGCTTAAGAAGAGAGACGAAAATATGAGGAAGCGCAGCTGCGGCGAAGCTAATGAGAGTGCATTTGGCAGGCTGGTGCTCCGCTCTGTTGAGGAAACTGCGGATGAGTGAGTCATGCGTCGCTGTAATCACTGAGGAAGTGGTCGGGAACGCGTGGACTCTGCGACCACACTCGGTCACGCGCGTATCATCGCTGCCGTCGCGCCGTGGCGAGAAATGCGATGAGTTCCGCGCTGGCGACTCGACACGGCTGTGTATTTCGGTCACGCAGGGTGGGAAACCTGGCCAGCGGCACGGCGTCAGACTAGCAGCGCGTTAAGCGTTTAGTCGCTAAGGAGGAGCTGCTGTTGTGAGTAACAGCCCCGCGTCACGCGGGAGGCATCCGCAAGGCGTGACATGTGTCAAGCCCATGACGTGCAGCTGTACGGAGCGGGTAATATGAATGCCGCTGACTTCGTGTGACGCGCAATACGAGACAACTTGTTCTTTACAGTCAACAAATATGCTGTATTATCAATGAAAGAATTTATAAACAAATAGAAATCAAACGCATTTTCAAAAGGAAGGTGCTTGATTATACACTGACCAGTCACATTAATGTGACCAACTGTCATTTTGCAGCGCGGACCGCTTCGAAACGTGCAAGAAGAGAATCAATGAGGTTTTGGAAGGTACCGACAGGGACGTGGAACCATGCTGACTCAAGCGCCGAGGCCAGGCCGGTTACTCTGCATTTCTCGGTTGAGTATCAATGGAGCGACCAGAGCGACCGAGATGGTCCCACATATTCTCGATTGGGCTTAAATCCGTGGAGTTTGGCGGACAGGGAAATGCGGAAACTCATCCTGGTGCTCCTCGAGCTACGCTCGTACACTCCACGCTGTGTGACACGTTGCGTTGTCCTGCTGGTAGATGCCATTATGCCGAGGTAAAACAAAGAGCATGTAGAGGTGGATATGTACCCAGAGGATAGATGCATATTTTTATTGATCCATTGTGCCTTCCAGAATGACATGATCATTCAGGGAATGCCACGAAAACATTCCCCACACCATAAAACGTGCAAGATGTTTGCTTTCAGACGTTCCACACCGTACACGCCAACGGCCGTCTGTGTGCTGGAGCATTAAACAGTGATTCTTCGGAAGATGCCACCTGTCACCACTCACTGGATTTCCAGTGCGGCACTAGCGTGCCAGTTCCAGCCTTCGTCGCTGATAAACAGCAGTAAGCATGGATGCATGAACTAGGCACCTGCTGCGGGACCAATACACTGTAACGTTCGCTGAACGGTTGTTGAGGAGACACTATTGGTAACTCCTCGGTTCATCTGGGCGGTCAGCTGTTCAACAGTTGCACATCTATCGGCCCGTACGCCGTCATTCACGCCACGCGGGATTATCCGAGTGGTCTAGGGCGCTGCAGCCATGGACTGTGCTGCTGGTCCCGGCGGAGGTTCGAATCCTCCCTCGGGCATGGGTGTGTGTGTTTGTCCTTAGGATAATTTAGGTTAAGTAGTGTGTAAGCTTAGGGACTGATGACCTTATCAGTTAAGTCCCATAAGATTTCACACACATTTGAACATTTTTTGCCGTCATTCACTCCCGTCATATATGCCCCGCAGTGCACTGCAGTTGCCTCAGCGCCTGCTCTCGACAGCGCCATTTTTCCATGCACGGTATACTTTAACCAAGGCGGCACGTGAATAGTTTACACACTTAGCCGTTTCGCATATGCTTTCACCCTTGGCCCAAAAACCAATGATCATGCCCTTCTGCACGTCAGATAAATCATCCCGTTTCCGCATGACGACAACGACTGCACTGTTTTCTGCATCCTCCCCGGAACACTTTATGTACCCTCCACTGCTAGTGCTTACGGAAAGTTGAAAAAGAGCGTTAGAGAGAGATAGAGGGTGATATTTACGTGTGTATGAATAACGCCTTCCCTCTAAAATATTTCTCTTCTTCGTACCTCCTCTGTGTTACCACAGATGACGTCTCAATGATCTCATTTGTACTCACACTGCAGTACACGCGAGGTGCCTATTAGCTTCCATCGCCCTGAGTGGGAAGCTTAAGTTCTAATAAATTTTCACCAAAAAATGGTTCAATTGGCTCTGAGCACTATGGGACTCAACTGCTGAGGTCATTAGTCCCCTATAACTTAGAACTAGTTAAACCTAACTAACCTAAGGACATCACACACATCCATGCCCGAGGCAGGATTCGAACCTGCTACCGTAGCGGTCTTGCGGTTCCAGACTGCAGCGCCTTTAACCGCACGACCACTTCGGCCGGCTAATTTTCACCAACTTGCACTCTTCTGTAGTTGTCCTCTGCGCAGAAAACAGCCGTAGGTTTCGTTTCGCAGTTGTTTATTATTATTCTGGTTTTAATACTTGTGAAATAATGGAAAGATAGCACGCTATTGAGAGATGCTTTAATTTGAAATGCGAGTAAATACGCTGTTTAATTTTTCAAATACTTTAATAGTAGAAGATTACCATTTTCGCGCGCAACTTCCGAAGGCAGCAGTCAATCGCGGAGAAGAACCACAATTTAGGCGGTCGTTCTCATGAACAAACCATCTATCTGTCATCGGTACCTCACACCACATTACGTCATCTTGTCACAGCTGCCTTCTAAACTGCTCTAAAAAAAAAGCTTCTTGTAGCTGAGTAAAAAAATGATGGCTGCAAAGCCACAAATATTACATGCTGCCACCTGCCGTTAGTGAGTTGTTATTTCACGTTGATGTAGAACATACGCCGTGGTCACACTAATGTGACTCGACCGTGTACATATTATGTTACATTCTCGTTCTGTGCTGGTAATGCAAAGCCGCTTCTTCTTGCATACCACTGGCACTCAAGCTGTTTAAGGTGATTTTTATTGTTTTAGTTAGGAGAATATCAGAAAATCCAGCTTTTAACAAACAGAAAGAAAAACACACTTCTATGCTACCAAGAGCAAAGCATAAATTCAAGCTCTTCAAAAGAAATAACTTGTCTCTTTTGCATCATATTTCTCACTATATTATGTACTTCAGCTTCTCTTTCATCCGACTAAATTTTCGTACATTTGTTTTTTCTCTGTACGTGACGTGGCCACGAACAGCAGTTTGTTTCTTCCATCTGTGAAAACCGAGCATTTCAGCTTACAAGGAAACCTTGATCGATTTCCTAGCTCCAACAGAGGAGGCTATCGATTATATTCAGTGCCTGGATGTCAATTCGTAATTAAATTGTATATAAAGTCTATAATAGTAGCGACGTATGCCATACGATAAATAAATAAATAAATATATGCAAACGGCGTATTTATCGCTTTAAAAAATCCAACATTTTTTTTTCTTTCGCAAAGAGTCCGTTGTGACTTTTTCTTGAATTGTTGATGGTGTACAGCAACTCACCGGAAACAAATGTATAATTTGTTTTGATTAAAGGATGAAAAACACCGTCTGATGATGAATTGTGAAAAATTCGAAACCGGTAACAGTACTTTTTAAATAAAGTAACGTAAAACCAATTTGTGGTTGGTTGTTGTACACCATTAACAATTTATTTTATATAACAGCCACGGTCTCCAAACAAACTTTTATTGACAAAATTGCATTTCTCTTGAATGTCCTTTAACATCATAATGTTCTCTTAGTCGAGTTCCCTCTCTTCACATCAACGTACCTAAGTGTTGACAGCCGCTATAGCCTCATAGCAAATGACAGTGCATTTCACTTCCGTGGCCGCCTCAATCGGTTCGTCGTCTACAACATGAGCCGTAACTTCCTGAACTATCTCCTCTTCTGTCAGTTCAGATACAAGGTTGTCGTCTAACACCCATCTTCTCAATTCTTCTGCATCTTCTTATGGAATGTTAATTTCATCACAAAATGTAATTGCGGCCTTGGTAACTTCGTTATTATCTTCAAATCTGTTATCTCTGTCGTCTTTCTTTGTAAGAAATGGGGTTTCTGGCCAAATATTTTCTAAAGATTTTATCGGAGTTAAAGGCTTGACTTGACGCCAAGCAAATGCTGTGTTGACAATGGTATCCTTGATGTTAATATTTTTATGACAGATGTGATGTCTGCGTCAGATTGGCTGACAATATCAATCAGCAGCCGCTTTTTGTAATGTGCTTTCAGTGTTTTGATAACATTTTGATCCATCGGCTGAATCAGTGCAGTCGTATTTTTTGTCAAATACAAACCTCTATATAACCATTAACATCTTAACTTTCAATTCGTCTTCGTCCGGTTGTCCTGGAGCATTATCTCACAGCAAAAGGGCCTTCAATGCCAGATTTTTTTCTCTTGAAGTGTTGTTTGACTCCTTGTACAAAATGGTTAGAAAAGCAATCTAAAAAAACTTCTTCAGTAATCCACTCTTGGCTTTGGCTTTTGTACGTCGCTGGAAGAGATTTGACTTTTATGTTTTTAAATGCCTGTGGGGACCTGATCTTCCCACAGGTAAGAGTTTTAACGCATGACTCTTTTTGGGGTTTCCTTCCTGAAACATTGTTTTCTTCCTCCATTACATAAGATTTTGTTGGGAGTTGTTGCCAGTTTAAGCCTGTTTTATCGGCATTATACAGTTGTTTGGCGTAAGCCTAGTTCGTCAATTTTGGTGTCTAAATCTTTAATGAATTGACAAACTTCAGTGTCGTCAGGTGGTAGTTTTTCTCCGCTCAACTGCAACAAAACGAATGCTAAGCCGCTTCTTAAAGCTTTCAAACCAACCATCGATGGCTCGAAAATCATCGCTGTTGATCATTTCACGATAAAAAAACTGGGCTTTCTGTTTTAAAATATATCCCTAAATAGGGAGATGTCTGCTTCTTTGTTGTTTAAACCAAACGTACAGAGCTTCCTCAACTTGAGGGTATTCGCTCATGCCCAGAGTTTTGCTCTTAGAGTCATCTACAGTTTTAATAATTGTTCTGCTTTACCGCTGTTTTATACTGTCTGCATCTTCTTGCGGAATGTTAACCTTTTGTGCGTCACATTTAGAAAAAAATTGGGGAAAATTTTTTTGTGATGAATATTTACTGTATACGTTGCACATATGCCATATCCATTGCAAAAATTCTTTTGAAGCTATTGGTTAATAAATAAAATAATGATTCCAAATGGCATCATTAGAAATTACATAATAATTACTCAAAAAAAGCATACATAACTGTATTGTAAACTTACCGTATTTCTTTCCCTTTCCCTTGAGGAACTACGTTAAGTTGGTTCCATAACCAAGAATTTCAGTATACACAGAATAAAACTAAACACAACAGTTTTTGTTCACTCACAAATGCAGTAGCACAACTCACGACACTTCTCTGTTTGTAACCTCCCCCTCACTTATCGACCTTAATGACAGTGAAAAATTAAACCGCGTGTACCTGATGGAAATTTGGGGAAAGCAATTGTCACCGAAGTTTATCTGTCGGTGAAGAGGGAGGAAAGGGTTACATCTAAATGAAAGGAAAAATGCAAATGAAACTGGTGGATATTAATTTTGAAACAGGGTAAAGGTAATAAAGAAAGTAAATGTGCGGCCGTTACGTTAACAATTAACTAGCGGTAATTAGATATTTGAGATTTGGGGGAAATTACGGTCGCCAGTCCTATGGACAATTACTATAGTAACTGAAAAAGAAAGGTTATTACACATATAATTAGCACTAGAAGCGTAGCAACTGAAGGTTGACACGTGTTGTGTGAAAACTGAAAGTTTGTCAGAAGTAATAAATTTCGCTACACTCTGACTTAATTTAGCAAAAGAATTAATAAAACCGGAAAATTGAAAGTTAATCTAGTGACTGAAATTAATAGTAAGCTTTGTTTCTGAAGCACATCGAAATTCAGTAAAATACGGTTAGTCTTGGGCTACCTCAACAATCATTTCAAAAGCTACTTGAATCTACGCAATTTAGAAATAAGAGATTTAACTTTGAACTTGAATTAAATGATTCTGAATAATTAACAATAGTAAAATTTAGTACGTACCAAGCTGAGCTGCAGTCGCAGGTAAGCTAAAATACGGTAACAAAACTCGCACTCTTAATTTGTGCTTGGGTAATCTAAATATTGTAGCCAGCTATGAATACCTTAACTGAACTTTGAAATTAAAGCAGTGAAATCGAATGATATTACTTTAATGCTGGCGTTTGAATTTCAACGACACTCGGGTTCATTCCGAAGGAAGGGACCCTGCTTGGTCATGCAATTGGGACAATGAGCAACAAAGGTTCATGCTACGTTGCTGTAATTTAGTGAGAAAAATTTAACAGTTTGAAAAGCTGAGGTCTGCCATACAGTTCTAAAACTTTACGTGCTACCAGTCTTCCTTGTTGGTTGATTGAAGGTTTGAAGTCGTCGATCGAGGAGGTGGCGACAGTCACTCATAGTCGGCCGTCGCTGTTGCAGAAGCTGGATGTTGGCGCGCCTTCTTCTCGACACGGTCTCCAGCCGAAACGGGCTCTTGATGTGTGCCAGCTAACGCTTCCCGTCCGCGACACCGTGTCAGAAACTATCATAGCAATTCGAGCGCAATTACATGCTGCCAAACCCCGAAAGCGCGGCAACTCGCGGGAGCGTCACACAACACACCTGCTCCACTGCACTACTCCAGCCAGACTCCCCCTGCCCGCGCTCCATGCGGCAGAGTTAACACTACCAAAGATCCTAAACACTTTGGTTCTCCACACGACCTATCGATGTATTCGTTCGATAGCATAGTTTTCCCTAGGCCAGACCCAGCGTATAAATACAAATAATATTCGCAAAACAAACCAATTATACATCGACATAAATGCATATATATACAAATAGTAAAGCAATTACAATATACAAAGACACAGAAATGTTACATCTTTAGGTAACAAAATAAGGAAAAATCTATAGAACAATAGATGGAAATAGGAGGATATGCATTTCCGGCGTTACATGTTCTGCACTCCAAATAAACGGCACTGTTTAAACGCCACTGTGATCTGTTGGCCAAACTTGTAACTACGTGAAGCGATGCTAAATACCTAAAGCTTTAGAAATGGAAGTTGGAGATTCACCACTGTCATACCTTTTAATAATTTCCCATTTATCAGTAAGAGTTAAATTATGCTTACATTTAGCGTTTCCACTTGTGCTCGCTATCACGCAACACTTTTCGAAACAAAAATTAAAAAAGAACAATTAATCCACGTAGGAAAATTCAAATTCACTAATAACATGAAAGGAGCCCTCTCAATAACACATTGTTTTATATTGGCGTGAGGCACGTGGCGGGCGGGAACAACCGCTTGTCGTGACAAGTTATGTGCCTGCCTGTATCTGGAGCCAGCGCAGTGCCGACCTCCGACGCGGAATCGGACTACCGAGAGTGTGAAAGGTCAAATGTCGGATCATCACGAGTCTACTGTATTTTGATGAAAATTTCCGTTTCTTCCATGGTATCCACTCTTTCACTTTTCCCTTTTTGTGTAAAATTTCAAAGTTGTTTTCGTTTTTCAACGGGTGGCCTGTGCTTTTAACGTGTATTGTCACTGCTAATTTGTTATATCTATCGAGTCTGTAGCAGTCTACATGCACTTTAAATCGAGTTCTGAAAGTACTGTAATTTCTACCTGTTTGAAACTTTGCACAAAATCTGGAAAAGTAAAAGAATGGATATCACGGAAGAAAAGGAAAGTTTCATTCATTCAGATCGTTTCTGGGTCTTATGTCGTTTTCCTGGACGTGAAGAAACACCAAATAAAAAAATTCTGGAGACGATGAATCTGGTCTATGGGAAAGTAACGGAATATCGCCATTTCTGCTGATAAGACGACCAGGAAATCCGTGTCCAGCCAAATCCATTTCAGCAGTATTGTTCGTTGCATCATCTTGCTGGAAGAATGTTTTTTCATCTGGGTCGTTGGCATTGCGTTTAGACAGAGAAAATGTTACTGTCATGTCAGCATAACCTTTAGAGTTTACCATCACCGTGTTACCGTTTTCATCTTCAAGAAAGTATGGCTTCAAAGTTGAAGATAACACACGAGTTCGTGGGAGTAAATTAAGTTCTCGGTGGAAAGCGCGATGAGCCTTAACAAAACTATCCGAGTTTTTGTAATACGCGACTACAGCAAACGCACATTGCGCACTGAACGACAACTGCCCCCCCCCCCCCCCCCCACACACACACACACACACATACACACAACCACGGCAGCCAGCCTGTCGTCAAATCTTCCTGTTTCCCGTATAAAAACTCTTCATATGATGAGTTAATTAGTATTGCCTTATTGTTGATCTGTTTTATTTATATGCTATACTAATCTTATTGTAACTGATTTTCAAACCTATCTTCGGAATCGGTGCTTTAAGTTCTTGCAGTAGTTGACGTTTATTTGCACCAGGCAGTACAATGTCACCAGAAAAACAAAAGTGGTTGAGATGTATTACACTAAAATGTACTTCTGCTTCGTTGTCTATGTTTAAGGTACTGAAAATTTCCTCTAGGACTGCTGGGAATACTTTTGGTTTTATGAAATCTTCTTAAGTGAGTCCTCTTTCAATTGTAAAGTTCTCATTATCCTGATGGGGTGTCTTCAAGGCTGCAGTACCGTGAAACTTTTATGGAACAAATATTAGTTATATGTCTGTATGAGTCGTGTCTCTTCTTTCAGACATACCCGAAAGAACAGACACCACTCAATATGCGGCGTGAAGGCTAATACACTGAAGCATCAAAGAAACTGGTATAGGCCAGTATTCAAATACAGAGATATGCCAAACAGGAAGAATACTCTGCTGCAGTCGGCAACGCCTATATAAGACAACAAGTGTCTGGTGTCTTTGTTAGATCCGTTACTGCTGCTACAATGACAGGTTATCAAGATTTAAGTAAGTTTGAACGTGGTGTTGTAGTCGGCGCACGAGCGATGGGACACAGTACCTCCGAGGTAGCGGTGAAGAGGGGATTTTCCAGACCGGCCATTTCAGGAGTGTACGGTCAAAATCAGGAGACCGGTAAAATATCAAATCTCCGACTTCGCTGCGGCCGGAAAAAGATCCTGCAAGAACGGAACCAACGACGATTGGAGAGAATCGTTCAACATGACAGAAGTTAAACACTTCCGTAAATTGCTGCAGACTTCATTGCTGGGACATCAACAAGTGTCAGTGTGCAAACCATTCAACGAAACATAATCGATATGGGCTTTCGGAGGCGAAAGCCGATTCGTGTACCCTTGATGACTGAACGACACAAAGGTTTACGTCTCGCCTGGGTCCGCCAACACCGGCGTTGCACTGTTAATGACTGGAAACATGTTGCCTGGTCGGACGAATCTCGGTTCAAATTTTATCGAGCGGATGGACATGGACAGGTTTGGAGACAATCTCATGAATTCTGAATAGCCGATAATCACACTACTTTCAACGAAAACTAGTATCAGAAACAAGGATTGATTTGTTTATTCGCATTGCCAACTTCTGAGACGTAGCAGTAGGCACAAAACAAAGTAATTCGCAGCTTTCTAGACTATGTAGTTCCCAAGATACGACTGCTGAACTGTTGCAGTATATGCGTAGCGCGAAATTTGACAGTCACACGTCAACATTGAAAATATTATTTGAAGGTCTCACAATTGTCTGATTTTAATGTAGTATACAACGTAATGTTCAGGAAAGTCCAAAGTATATTATGGGGTAGAAAACAGAAAATGTCAAATTTCAACGAATTTCACGTACAATGTCCCTTTAACAACAATACTAACCACAGCATGCCGGGAAGACGCGTCGGCTGGCCAGACAGACTGACTTCGATACGGAAGATAAAGGGCGAACCATCGCGACCAGGATGCGAATCTCGTCTTGTAGTGTAACGACGTAAGTTTTTTATAAATGATTTTCTTTCGACGTATGACCATGTGTAGACTTCGTCACCTACGTCAGTTACAACCCACTTCAAAATTATTTATATTCCTTTTAAATTGTCTCAGAATGGTTCTTGAACGAAACTGTAAAACATCATTTGAGTCGTATGCGCAGAATTACGTCACTCGGGCCAACTGGTTTGCGTAAACTTTTTCAATTTTAGATGTCGTTTGTTTCTCCTCTGAAATTATATTGATACACGTTATCTGATTTAATCGATATTAGAACCACATTGAATAAACTTTGTGAGAGTCAAAGTCGCGATGAACGCTGTCAAAATTCAATAATCTTGTCAAATATATTATTAATTCATTCACATAATTCTTCATAAATAAATCCTCGGAACACGTATTTCAACTTTAGTAGCATCCACTAGTTTATGATCTTCCTACATACAGACGTGAATCTGAGCCTTGACGAGACAAAACTAACAGTATCAATAAGATTAAACTCTCTACGACGTCATTGCTGTACAAAACATTACAAATTATTCATTTTCAATTTTTAGAAGCACGACGCAACAAATCGGTTTCAGAATCTTCTGTCGCTCTTTGGCTGTCGACCCGCGACGTATAGTGGCCAGCGATTTTCTCTCCGGTCCCGGCAACGAAGATGCTGTCTCCGTTCGTCGCGCCGCCCTCTCCGTACATGAAACATTAAAAAAAAAATACAAAAACTTTAGACACTTCACAACCATTACAAATATTACAAAAATACATAAACAAAACTAAATTAAACTTATATTCACCTGCAAACTGGGCTGACACTGGTGGATGGTTGACGCTTCAATTTCGTCCCACTACAGTCTTCGACCACCACAACCCCGCGCAGGCAAACATACTATGGGCGGTCTTATATAAGCAAGCACGCAAGCTGCTACAGCCAGTTCATCTCATTTCGTTGTGCTACGCTGCTACGTACGTTTACTATCGAGAATTACGACTAGGCGCCGAATAATGGACCATCATTCTGGTATACCGCATCACTCACTGTCTACTCGTGGCCGTACAATCTGGACCCTATTTACCGGAACGGACTAAGGCATGTGAATTGGACATATATTTTCGC
The DNA here is from genome assembly GCF_023864345.2 of Schistocerca serialis cubense. Classification (NCBI taxonomy): domain Eukaryota; kingdom Metazoa; phylum Arthropoda; class Insecta; order Orthoptera; family Acrididae; genus Schistocerca; species Schistocerca serialis. The sequence goes on from NC_064642.1 coordinate 244,247,824, forward strand.
GGTGTCAATAATAAACATGCATCATTTTTGGTTCTGTGTTCTTTCTGTCATAACACCTGTTAAAGTCATTACCACGTGCACTGGTGAGAAGTGTAGCCTTAATACCAGGTATATTGAAAACTCTAGCGTTGCAAGATTTCTGTAAGACAGACCGACAACTGACGAACCACCCTGACAAGACTTTCTCTCCTCCTCGTTGATGTCCATTGTTACAGGGCTTTCTACGCCACTGCTCATCTGTATGTCCAGAAATAAACGAGTGTCTGTACCAGCAACGGATTTACGTTTCAACGCTAATTCTCGTCCGTAGGGGAGTGGCCACCTTGTCTGACTGACCCGGGATCGGTCTGTAGTAGCGTCAAGGTTTTTTTCACGTTGAGAGGATGGACGGAGTCTGCTCAGCCTCTTGGCGACATGTGAAGATCTACTTGAAGGACAAGTAGCAACTCCGTCTTCAAAAGCCGACATTAAAGCCACGGAGAGCGCTTAGGTAAACAAACGCCGCTCCTGCGACTGCACTGGATTCTGCTGCGCTTGGCACGGTTCACACAGTCCCTGGATCCTGATCGTGAAATTGGTTAACTTTTCATTTCCTGTTATCGTTGGTGGGGATAAGAGGTACTTATAGTCACGATCTCATCACATAGATTAAAAAACTGCATTTAATGTTGAAATAAAAAATTCAAACTTGTCGTTATCGGTAAGGATAAACAAGTAGTCTTAGTAGTACATAGTGACACGGGTTTCAAACAAAAATAAATATACATTGACGGAAATAAAATCGCAACAACAAGAAGGAGAAGTGCGAGATGGACAATAGTTGGTGGGTGTGTTACCACATCTGAAGGATGACGTCTATTCAGTTTTCGCGCCAGTCGCTTAAGAATGGCGCTGGTAGCGCTACTATGAGAATGGAAATCAAGTTTGTTTTGAATAAAGCAGTAATGGTCGTGAGCGTTAGCTACCTTTGAGATAGGGCGTACTGAGTCGATGTTAGTCAAGAATGCCTTTAAGAAGATGAGGACGCCATTATTAACAGTTCACTGAGGTTGCACGATGTCGTGTAATAGGGCTATGAGAAGCTGGATTTTCCTCCTATGATATTGCAGAAAGACTTGGCAGAAATGTAGCCACTGTGCATGATCGCTGGCAGCGGCGGTCAACGGAAAGTACTGCCACAAGAAGACCGTACTCCGTACGGCCACATGGCACAACTGAGAGGGAAGACCATCGTGTTCGGCGTTGGTCGTGACGTATTGTGCTGCGTCTGCAGCAGTAATTCGAGCAGCAGTTGGCACCACAGTGACTCAATGAACTATTACAAATCAGTTACGTCAAGTACAGACCCAAGCCTGATGCCCTGTAGCGTGCATTCCATTGACCACAGACCACCGCCGTTTGGGATGTCAGTCGTGTCAACCGAGAGCTCATTGGAGGGCAGAGGGGAGGTCTGTTGTGTTTTCTGATAAAAGCTGGTTCTTCCTCGGTGCCAGTGATGACCGTATGTTGACTAGGAGGAGGCCAGCTGACAGCCTGCAACTAACCTGTCTGCGTGCTAGACACCCTGCACACACACCTAGAGTTATGGTCTGGGGTGAGATTTTATATGACAGAAGGAGCTGTCTCGTGGTTATCCCGTGCAGCCTGACTGCAAATTTGCACGTCGGTCTGATGATTCGACCTGTTACGGTGCCATTCATGAACAGCACTACAGGGGGTGTTTACCAACAGGTTACCGTTCGCCCACATACCGCTGTTGTAACCCAACACCCTCTATGTAGTGTCGACATTTTGCCTTAGCCTGCTCGATCAGCAGATCTGTCCCAAATTGAGCACATATGGGACATCATCGGATGACAGCTCCAGCGTCATCCACAAACAGCGTTAAACGTCTCTGTATTGACCCACCAAGTGCAACAGGCATGGAACTCCATCTCACAAACTGACATCTGACATCTGGACGGCACAATGCATTGTAGGGAAGCAGCCTACTCACGCTGTAGTAAATTCACATCAGTTTCCATTGTGTGCCAGCCAGTCTGCTGTAACTAGCTCTGACGTCATAAATGTTGCGCAATACCTTAAAAATCAAGCAAAGGACCTAAAACTTTTCTAGCATGTCAGGAATAATACTAAATTAATGTGTGTTAAATATCAGTTCGATAACTTCAGTCATTTTCGAAATTTGGACGTTTTTCTGAAAAAATCATTGGCGCAACAGAAAAGAGCTAGAGACTTCAAAATTTATATTTAGATTCATCTTTCATAATGATTTAATAAAAACAGTACTTTGGATTTCACAAATTAAGATTTTAGTGGAAATTCATGATTTTGTGGTTTTCGTCTCAAAACTGAAGGAAGCAAGATAGATTAAGTAGGCTAATAAATAAGGCTAGGATGTTTAGATTTAAATAGGGTGGAGGTCCGCTATGACTATGAAGATGTGAAAAGTTTCTTTTGAATACCTATAAAATTATAGCGATAGCGGATCTCAAAAGGGCCAGTTCAGAGCTCATCTACTGCGTGCAGTGTAATTAAATTAATTCTCTCGCCCAAAATATTTAACTTAGCCACGTCAAAAATTTATTATCAATACTTACCTGCGTGCTGAATGCACGTTTAAATTAAGAGCTTCATCGGCCATCAGCAAAAGAAGCTATAAATTATTATGTAACTTGAAGTGGTGCGTTACTAGCCCAGCGGCTAGTCGGGAGAGCCGATTTGATCAGGTGTTCCCTTAGCCGTCCGCACCGCGGCTTTATATATAAGAACGCTGCGGAGGAAGGAAGGCCCCAGTTCTCTCCAGACGCTGAATGACACGCTATCTGTGTCGGGAGTCGCGTCGCATCGGTATCACTGCTACAAACAGCCTCGGGTGCCGTATCAAGTTACTAGAGATACGCGGAACCATGAAATCATTTCAAGTGAAGGGTTAATTCTGGGATGATTTTCATTATCTAGCTTCAGTTTGCGTATTGTTGTATTTTCACGTGCCGTCGCGGGACAGACATTCTACCAAATATTTAGCGTGGCGTTTGATGAAATATTTTCATCAAATTATGGCGAGCATTATTTTTAACATTTAATTCGGACATTTATAGTTGCATCAGCGCATTAGACTCTGAACTGCTCTGTTAGTTAGGTTGTAGGGATACTTGTGTTTTTTTATCAGTGAATTTCAGAATATACTCAACTATTTTGGAAAATCGTTTTTGATTAGAAATCCCGGACAATCTCCTAATTCCTCAGAGCTATAAGCTGCAGCTATAATTGTATTCTCAGATGAAGTGGGCACTAGGAACTCTAATTACAGGCTTCACGTTTTGTTAAATCACTTTCTGGGTGCTAAAAAATAAATAGAGAGCCAGTGTTGAGAATGGCGAAAGACAGCATTAACAACATTCTAAAAGCCAGAAACTGATTCAACATGCAAGCATTTATACAGCAATTTATTTTCTACAACTTAACCGCCGCCCCACAGCATGTACGTTTGCAAGCTTGTATTCAACATTTTGGCGATTCCACTGGTTATTAATGTACCAGCATTTCACATTTGCAATAACTACGAGGTGCGACAATAAAGTAATGAGACTGATGTGAAAAAAAATGTTGCTTACCATTTTAGTCAAGTTCAGTGTTGTCTCCTTCAAAGTAGTTCCCTTCTGATTGCACACGCTTTTTCCAGCGCTTCTGCCATTGATGGTAACATTTCTGGAGCTTATCTTTTGTAATATCCTCCAAGACCCTCGCCACAGCTTTTTGGACATCTCGTGTTGTTTGAAAATGGTGTCCCTTGACCGCCGTTTTGACTCTTGGAAATAGAAAAAAGTCGCACAGAGCGATATCTGGTGAATACGGTGGCTGTGGTAGTACTGAAATTTGTTTTGAGGTTAAAAATTGCTGTACTGACAGAACAGTATGGGATGGCGCATTATCGTGAAGCAGAATCTTCAGTTGTTGTTAGACGAACCATTTCTCAACTGATGTTCAGTTCTTCTGCAATCATTTTCACGGATAATCTTCGATCAGATCTTACGAGTTCACGCACCCTGGCCAAGTTGACATCTGTCCATGAGGTCGATGGTCGTCCACTGCAGTCGTCATCTTCACATTCGTTCTGCCTTCACTAAACATTTTATGCCAACGAAAAACTTGAGCTCTTGACATAACCTCCTATCCAAAAGCCTTCTGAAGCTTACTGTAAGTTTTCGTCGTGCTTTCACGCAATTTAACGCAACAAGAAATGGCATACCGTTGCGCAATATTATACGGTTCCATTTCTGTGACGAGAAACACAAACACGTGTTAACTTATTACAGCATAACTCACGACTGAGCAGTTGCATCGATGTGCCATTTGGACTAGAAGCAGCTTATAGACCAAGGTCAAAGATATTGTGCCTACGCAAGCCTGCAGGTTTCCCACATCTTGCTATGAAAATCAGTCTCATTACCTTATTGTCGCACTTCGTATACTCGAGTATATACTAACCTGTGATCTTGCAACCTTAATCACTTGAATATATTACCCAGACATATGTATTCCAGAAATTTCATTACTATAAATTAATTATTTCTTGGTGTTGGGATTTTTTCCGTCAGAGTATATCAATTAAAATATTTAGAAAATTAGCTTACTCTGTTCGTCCATGACGAGGCCGAGCCTATTGACGGGTTCCTTGACTTTCGGAGATCATTTAGCACAGTTATCACAGTCCTTTAATCAGCAAAATAAACGCTTACCGAATACTACACTAGATTCGTGACTGAAATCAGAACTTTCAAGGACATAGTGTTCAACACATGTTCTTAAAAGGGCGAAATGTTCACATATAACAGTAACTTCGGGAGCTCGCCAACACAGTCTTACAGAAACGTTATGGTGGCGTGGGAAGCATAATGTGGCTGTTCCTGGTTGATTCTTTTGATGGAAGTTGCAGCGCCAAATGAGAAATTCAGAAAGATCTGTAAAGGATCGACACTTGGTGCAGGGAATAGCACTTGACCCTTAACGGAAACGAATGTGGTGTATTGCTCATAAATAGGCTTAAATCCTCATTACATCTGCATTGTATTGTCGACGGTAAATTGCTGGATACAGTAACCATCGTAAAACGTGCCAGAGTAACCATCCTGAGCGACGCAATATGTAACGACCACACTAAACTAACTGTAGGAAAATCAGCTGCCAGACCGAGATTTTCTGAGGAAAAAGATGGCAAACAAAATTCTCATTTGACCGATTCTTGAGTACTGTCCATCAGGACGGATTCTTTACCAGAAATGATTAATAGAGAAGATAAATCACAGCGGCGGTTTTCGTCAAGTGTTAATACGCACGCGAGCGTTACTGTGATGATCATCAAACTCTGGAGGTAGACGCTGCAAGTGACGCATTGCGCATCACGGAGAAGTTTAGCATTAAAATTCCGAGAGCTACAGTGCAGGCGGAGTCATGCAACGCATTACTTCTTGTCACATGCATTTCGCGACTTGACCTTAACCACAAAATCACATACATTGTAGCTCACAGGGAGGTATACTTACATTCATTCATACTAAGTACTATTAGCAAATGGAAGCGGAAAGGGAAGAAATGTTAAGGGTACATGGAATACGCACAAAGAAAAGTGGTTTGCATAAAATACAGATGACCCTAAACATTATCGGCTTCTGTTGAACAGCGTAATGATTAGACCTCGGATTTTAGGTAAAAACCTATTTTGTTCCTCATTAAATAAAGGCAATAAAAGTTGTACATACACGAATTTATGGTCGAAAAGGCTAGTTTTATAGCACCCCAAAATACCTAATTTCAGGTTAGTACCCAATTGTAACTAAATTTTAAAAATCCAGTTAAACAAATTTTTTATAACTAACATTCTCTCGTGGTCTTCCCAGCTAAGAACTTTGCAAACATTTCATCGAGAACAGTAATTTTATAGTACCTCAAATAACTAATTTCATGTTAGAACCTGACTGTACCTCTTTTTTAAAAATCCTAAAAATACCTTATTTCATGTTAGAACCTGATTGTATCTAATTTTTAAAACTCCAGTCAAATAAAATTTGTATGACCAAAACTACTCTTCTGGTCTTCCTGGCTACTTAGAAAACAGTAATTGAATGATAACTGGTTTGTTTGCATGCGTGAACGTCAATAGTGAGTCACACTAGGACAGCATACGCCAGGCTGCTCCAGTCCACCCTGTTCCACACGCTCGCTGTGTGCCGTCAAATGGGCCGGCATGGCACGGAGGAGCCTTGTGATATGCCTCTGGCGCCCTCCTGCCCTGTCGGAATAGCCTGTTTACTCGTAAAACAGCTGCACTGTCTTCATTCTGTTGGTCAGCGTGCTGCTTGGATGTGGTGAAATATTTCACAGCGACAGTCTGTTGTGGAAAGTCAAGCATGCCGAAAGTAACCAACTCCAAATTATCTCTGGTTCGTCAGTGGTTACAAGAATTTACTGATTTCTCTACAGACGGAAGAGTTATTTACTGCAATGTTTCCAACAAAGACGTAAGTAAAATGTTAACCTTTTATCTGCTACACCCACTCACAGAACAGTGATGCCACTGTTTTTCCAGAGTTAACTTGGACCAGACACATGCAAACGCAAAAATATTGTTTCTAACCCCTTAATATATGTTGATTTTGCTAAGTAGATCTCGTACATAAATTCTTCCACAAAGTATTCTCATTTATTTCTGTTTTTAGGTACGTTTTGAACAGAGGTCGCATTTAAGTCAGCATGTTGCGGCGAATAAACACCAGGCAAATTTAAAAAATAAATCAAACTTGAAACAAACATTTGTAACTAAAACAAATGCAACAAACAAAAACGAATTTCATCTTTGCCCTGTGTCGAGCCTTTGTTGCAGCACACACACCATTCAATGCAGTTGAAAATAGCCAAATCAAAAGTTTTCTAGAGATTCCATCAGAATCCACACTGATACAGAACTAGTTAGATACTTTATATGACAATACACTGAGCAGTATAAGGGAAGATACAGGCGATTCATACATGTGCATCTCTGTCGATGAGACAAGTGACAGACAAGGTCGATATGTGGCTAATCTGCTTGTTGGAATGTTAGATCCTGACACTCGCTCCGTACCTCATCTCATCTGCAGCAAGGAGCTAAAAAAGACTAACCAGGAAATAATTGCTCACTTTGTTAATAAAGCCCTCATATTACTTTTCCCCAACAATCTAGATGAAAATAAAGTACTTGTAATGTACACTGATGCAGCCGCATAAATGACTGCTGCTGTTAAATTGTTGAAAGTGTTTTATCCAGCCTTGCTCTATGTCACATGTCTTGTCCATGTCATGAATCGTGTAGCTCTTACGGTACATCTCGAATTTCCACACTAAGTAAGCTAGTTTTAACCATCAAAAATGTTTTTATTAAAGCACCTACAAGAATCCAGTTATTTCGAGAGGAACTTCCCAACATACCACTTCCACCAGAACTCGTACTTACTCTCTGGGGTACGTGGCTAGAGGCTGTGGAATATTACAGCGAGAAGTCAATAAGAACATTATTCTTAAATTGTGGGAGGAGACAGTGAGTATTACTTCAGCTAAAGATCTTCTAAAGGACCCAACAATTTCCAACGACATTGCATACATAAAATCTCATTATGCATTTTTTATCCGTATTATTAAAGCTCTAAAGTGTTCAGGAAAACCAGTCTCTATGCAACTACAATTGATTGAAGAGGCGACAGAAAAGTCAACTTGGTCCCGGGCTCTATTGGTATGAGAGTTAGTGAAAAACTAAAGACAGTGCTACAAAAAAAATACCAAGATTGACACACTCTGAACAGTGGCTGACATCGTATCAGGTAAATCAACAGAACATGAGTGTGCGGTCACACTGTGCCTAATACCGTCATTTAAATATGCTCCGGTGACATCTGTTGACGTGGAACGCTCGTTCTCGGCAGATAAGATTCTATTAACAGACAAGAGATGCAGTTTTTCAACGGAAGATCTGAAGAAAGTGTTGGTTATTTACTGTCACTGTAGTTATGGACTTGGTCAATAATATAATGTGGATTTTTGTCAATGTATTTATCTTTATAGAGAATAAAACGTCAGATTTTGTTCACCTATTTTCTGATTTTTATAACCTATTTTTGTAAGTGATAGAACCTATTTTAAGTACCTAATTTAAGATTTTGAGAACCTTAAAGTCCGAGGTCTAGTGATGATACACCTTTGCAGCGCAATACTGCAGCGTTTCCGCCGATCAAAAGACAGAAGAGAACACGAGAATTGCCGAACTGTGACGTAAACTGTTTGAACACTGTATGTTGTATTCAGACATGGCCTACTTAAAACAGTGAAAACTGGGCTGAAACAATAGAAGACGAATTCTCCAAAAACACACGTGGTAGCTATCGCAAAACGTAACCACAGATGGTGCAACTTATCGTCTTTTCATACAGGTGGAGAAATATTTGTTTGTCGCATTCCGTTGACCCCCAGTGATTGAAACACGCCCTTCGATTTAAAGCGACTGTAGTTTCCCAAGCGGCTTGCGTTCGCTGTGAGTATGGACGAGGACAGAGCTAATCACTTTGTGTGTGGAAGATATTAAACGTCTCGGGCACTACCGCTAGTAACAAATATTTGCACCGCATTAAAATTGTATTCAATTAAATGACTGATTGTTGTTGTTGTTGCACGTAGGCATCAAAGAAAAAAGAGTGTCAGATGTAAGTTTTCAATTACGCTTAGAGGAAGTAAGATGTGGGATCCGTACCAGGTTGGGTTGACAGAGGAGATAGAGAAAATCCAAAGAAGAACGGCGGCGTTTTGCCACAGGCTTATTTGGTAAGCGTGATAGCATTACGGAGATGTTTAGCAAACTCAAATGGCAGACTCTGCAAGAGAGGCGCTCTGCATCGTGGTGTAGCTTGCTGTCCAGGTTTCGAGAGGGTGCGTTTCTGGATGAGGTATCGAATATATTGCTTCCCCCTACTTATACCTCCCGAGGATCCCGAAGAGATCACGAATGTAAAATTAGAGAGATTCGAGCGCGCACGGAGGCTTTCCGGCAGTCTTCCCGCGAACCATACGCGACTGGAACAGGAAAGGGAGGTAATGACAGTGGCACGTAAAGTGCCCTCCGCCACACACCGTTGGGTGGCTTGCGGAGTATAAATGTAGATGTAGATAACGGTAGTGGTGAACTTTTCCCACTGCATTAGGGACTTGGCAAAGTTTCTCAAGTAACAGATCTGACATCGTCAACACCCCATATTGGTTCTTGCTATGGTTCTCGGAGGCGATAACCTATCTTATTAAAAAGAACGTTCAAAATATCGACAGTAATCTACGTTATTTCCAAGATTAAGACGGGATTTGACGTAAAACTTTCCCTGGCAAGGCATCGACTTCGTGACGTCACACAGCCTACCCGTCACTTCTCACAGACTATACAGGGTGTTACAAAAAGGTACGGCCAAACTTTCAGGAAACATTCGTCACACACACAGAAAGAAAATATGTTATGTGGACATGTGTCCGGAAACGCTTACTTTCCATGTTAGAGCTCATTTTATTACTTTTCTTCAAATCACATTAATCATGGAATGGAAACACACAGCAACAGAAGGTACCAGCGTGACTTCAAACAGTTTGTTACAGGAAATCTTCAAAATGTCCTCCGTTAGCAAGGATACATGCATCCACCCTCCGTCGCATGGAATCCCTGATGCGCTGATGCAGCCCTGGACAATGGCGTATTGTATCACAGCCGTCCACAATACGAGCACAAAGAGTCTCTACATTTGGTACCGGGGTTGCGTAGACAAGAGCTTTCAAATGCCCCCATAAATGAAAGTCAAGAGGGTTGAGGTCAGGAGAGCGTGGAGGCCATGGAATTGGTCCGCCTCTACCAATCCATCGGTCACCGAATCTGTTGTTGAGAAGCGTACGAACACTTCGACTGAAATGTGCAGGAGCTCCATCGTGCATGAACCACATGTTGTGTCGTACTTGTAAAGGCACATGTTCTAGTAGCACAGGTAGAGTATCCCATATGAAATCATGATAACGTGCTCCAGTGAGCGTAGGTGGAAGAACGTGGGGCCCAATCAAGACATCACCAACAATGCCTGCCCAAACGTTCACAGAAAATATGTGTTGATTACGTGATTGCACAACTGCGAGCGGAATCTCGTCAGCCCACACATGTTGATTGTGAAAATTTACAATTTGATCACGTTGGAATGAAACCTCATCCGTAAAGAGAACATTTACACTTAAATGAGGATTGAGACATTGTTGGATGAACCATTCGCAGAGGTGTACCCGTGGAGGCCAATCAGCTGCTGATAGTGCCTGCACACGTTGTACATGGTACGGAAACAACTGCACTCTACATACAGTGACGTGGTCAACGTTACCTTGTACAGCAACAAATTCTCTGACGCTGACATTAGGGTTATCGTCAACTGCACGAAGAATTGCCTCGTCCATTGCAGGTGTCCTCGTCGCTCTAAGTCTTCCCAGCCGCAAGTCATAGGCTGGAATGTTCCGTGCTCCCTAAGACGCCGATCAATTGCTTCGAACGTCTTCCTGTCGGGACACCTTCTTTCTGGAAATCTGTCTCGATACAAACGTACCGCGCCACGGCTATTGCCTCGTGCTAATCCATACATCAAATGGGCATCTGCCAACTCCGCTTTTGTAAACATTGCACTGACTGCAAAACCACGTTCGTGATGAGCACTAACCTGTTGATGCTACGTACTGATGTGCTTGATGCTAGTACTTTAGAGCAATGAGTCGCATGTCAACACAAGCACCGAAGTCAACATTACCTTCCTTCAATTGGGCTAACTAGCGGTGAATCGAGGAAGTACAGTACATACTGACGAAACTAAAATGAGCTCTAACATGGAAATTAAGCGTTTCCGGACACATGTCACATTACATCTTTTCTCTATTTGTGTGTGAGGAATGTTCCCTGAAAGTTTGGTCGTACCTTTTTTGTAACACCCTGTATATCTCGTGGGCTACGTCTCCAGTAAAGAGGCTTCTCTCCCCTGTCGTAAGAGCAGCGGTCAGCGCAGACGCTGTCGGCAGCGCGACCACGGCGCACACCTGGCGACGGCAGTTGCGCTCCGTCCCGCCGGTAGCGCTAGTGTCGCGCAGCTTCGCGTCGCACCGGCAACTCGCCACAGTCGCGGCTCCAGTCTGTGCGCGGAGGTCGCGGCGACAGGAGGGCGAGGCGAGAGCGATGGTGAGCATGGAGGGCGACGGGCTGACGTGCCGCGTGCAGTTCCTGGACGACGTGGACCCGTTCGCGTACTGCAGCTCGTTCCCGGAGCCGGCGCGGCCGCCGCTGCACACGTTCAGCACTGGCTTGCCCCTGGCCACGCAGATCGCCGCCGTCCACCGCCTTCTGCGGGCGCCGCACCGGGTGAGTCCAGAGACTGTGTAGTCGAGTCGCACGTGCGCCGCGCCGTGGTCAAGGCCGGGCCGGGCCGGCGAAGGCACAGCCAGCCGGGTCGCTAACCCGCGCCACAGGACAAGACGTTGCCTGCACCCACCTGCCGCTCGCATCACCGGCCAAAACCAAACAGCACGCCTCCCGCCGTCGGCCACAACTCTGGCGAGCACATGACATTGTCAACAAAAACACACGGCTAACCGATTCGTAACTGCAGCGAAAACATATGGGACTGATGCTGTCCTTAATTGACAAAAAATACTGGACTAGTTGAAGCAAGCGCGTGCATACCCAAGGACAAGAGGGATCCGCGGCGGCCCCACCACCGCCTACCCTATCTCTCAGGGGAAGAAAAAGAAATATAATGTAGTCAGTTATTGTCTTTCAAGAAAATGATTTAAAACTCGGTATTACAGAGGTTTTAACAGCGTCGGAAGCAGAACCTCTTGTGGCTACTTACAAGTCGCCTCACGTCTTCCAAAATAATAAAAAATACTCCTGGCCTAGCCCCCCCCCCCCCCCTACTCCAACAACTAACGTACGGGCGCCCTTGATTTGAAGGAATGCATTATAGTTAAGTCTTTATAGACTATGTTTGCATGTGTTATAGAACGTTGTGGTAAGTTTGATTCGGATTCAAAACTGCTAATGAGAAAACATTTTAAAACAATCTTTAAAAAATAGAGATTCGCTGTATGATGCCCAAACTTGCCCGTAGTGCCTTCAGTATAATTTCGGCCTACACGCACTGAGCTGCCGTGACAGATTAAAAATGTATGCCGGTCTGTGACTCGAACCTTGCCTTTCGTTGGGAAAGCTCTGACCCAGGGTGCTTGGCCCTCCGTCACAACTGACTTCCTTTTGTTACGGTGGCCTCGAAGAACCCACATCCTTTGGTAAAGCTACGTTCCGTCCTCGCTGACCTCTCACAAGTCCCGTAACGCAATATGACTCGGACACAGTGCAGATTATGTGCACATTCCACCGCAGAACGAATAGTTCGTTCTCTAAAACTGAGTTGTATCGTCTATATACAAAAAAGCTCGAGTTTGTCTGTTTCCAAAATAACAGGTCAGTCACTATCCCTCGAAACGAGTGAGAGAGCTGAGCGATCTATACGTTGACATAATACTGTCTCGACATGTGCGAGACCTTGAGTTCGACTGCACGCTGGAGAGCAACGTGGGCAAAAACGTTTGATTATTGACCACATTCTAGAATGGCTATGGAGCTGGAGGCAGAATAAGTTTTTGCTGCAAGGACAAAACTAAACTTACCTACAACCGAAACAGACGACATTCTGCTCAAAAAGATGAGATCAAAGATATATTGTTGACACACTCTTGCTGCATGAGCTGTAGAACGTGTCAGAATTAACATAATTGTGCACTGTGTGAACGAAAACTCGCGCACTCGGACGCCGCAGCGCCATCCCTTGCGTACTAACAATACAAAAATGTCTGTGATGAAAGTCAGAGAAAGGCAGTTTGGCAACACTGAAATAATATGTGCGACAATGCCTTCACTCAGTACTCTGTAGGTGTGCTGGCCAGTTAGTGGAGTGGGTAGGGGATGTGTTAAGAGTTCGTTTTCGAATTTAGGTGTAATAACTACGTGGTATGGTATCCGACTTCTCGGTGGTTATACAGTAATTACAGCTGGTCTAACTCAAAACACGGACAATTATTTAGCACCAACGTAGAAATGAGAGTACAATGGTTTTTATTACTCCATTTTTAAGAAGTATTTTGTCTTTGAACGTTTACTCAGTTCTCCTCCAGGAAATATATCCTACCATGTCGTTCGACCCATACCAACATAGCTTCTTCAGTTACCCCGTTCCCCAGAATTACAAAAAAGGTCGCTTTTACTAAATACAGTATTTTTAACACCTCCTCACTGATACGTTTCGTAGTTATTTCTGTCCTAGGACAGGTATCTAATTAATATTTGATTGATTATGAATTTTTCTGGAACGTCCTTTGTTATATTAAACGTAAAAAATACTGTAATTGAGGGATATGAATCGTTTAAGAAACAGTATACTACAACATTATTGAGTAGATCATTCAGAATGAGAAATAAAAAAAATTACACCTGGTCCCTGAATCGAATTCTCGAATTGAAGTATTCTAACGAATAACTCTCGTCATATCCAGTGCACTAAATGAGCAACACACCGACTAAGTACTGAATGAAGATATGTGTCATTCAGGTGATTACATAGTTGGCAAACTGATTTTCTATGGCGTCAGTTCCACCGAAAATATGCAGGGGACGAAATTTTGTTAAAGACAATTTTGTATTGTTAGTATGCAAGAAGCGCGCACTGGCGTCCGATTGCGCGGATTTTGGTTCTCCGTGTAAATATTTCCACGAATCCAGGTAATGAACGGGCTGGATGCAAACAGTGACAACAATATGTTCGCAATAAACTCTTAGCAATATTGTTGTTATATTCTAGAGATAACAACATTTCTCATTTCGTAGCGCAGAAAAACAGAATACAATATCAGCTCTCGCGCTGTAGGCCTATATGTACTGGATATTGGGAAAATCTATTATTCCAAACAGGGCGAAGCGTAGTGGCGCCGTACTAAGATACTGGACCGCATTTGCGAGACGGCGTTCCAGAAGTACGTTTCACGAAGCTTCTCATAACCACAAGGCAGATGTCGGTATGGTTGCTTTGAAAATAAAACTGCCAATTTGCATCCACCTATTGATCTTGTGCTCCCTTGTCTTTAATGACGTAATCATCGATAAGATGTTAAATACTAATTTCTTTCCATTCTCTGAAATCGCCCATACTACACTGTCATAGGAGGTTTCAATAGTTTAAAAACTAAATACGCATTCTTTAGTTTACATGTGAGTGTTTTAGAATGTGTAAGATCAGTGCGTTCGAAAATTGCACTGATTCCATGAGCAATGTTGGCACTGCAATCGTAGCAGTCAGCGGATATTGGCGAGGGAGGTGTGCAAGCTATTATTGTAGAACATCGAGCGATGAGCTGCAATCGTTATTATTTTCATGACTAACGATACATTATCTGTATTTTTTCATTTTATTTAGCCTAAAACCAAAAACTGTTTCTTCCTTCACAAACAGTCTGCAAAAGGATTCGCCTTCGAGTTACGCGTTTTATGCTGCTGTACTGAAGTTGAAGGTGCCATAAATCACAACTGAAACCGGTAATTGCAAAAGTAAAAAAAGTGACTGTCGCCCGGTTAAACGAAATAAGAAAAGATTAATTAAAGTTTCAATAACAACGTTCTCCGAATCGGCTACACGCTACAGTGTGTAACACTCGTGCCATATTTAACACACTTTTCATTGTATTAACTTAAACTTCAAGATGAATTCAGAAAAGCTGTGTTACGTAATAGTCATATCCCCAATGGGTTTCTGGGTGTACTTACATATATAAGTCAAGTAAAATGCAAAGGGTGTCACTGCGTACTCTTACCTCCATTGTGTCGATTATGTCGTATTATTTCGTGGGAAACACGGACTCCCACTTCTGATCGCTAGCAGTTGGGAGACTTTGTGCGGTTGTGACCTGCAGATGTTCATTGCCAATAGTGCAGCGTACTTTCAGCTGGTGTTGACTGCATTGTCGTTTGCGTTTTGTTTTTGATGCGATTGTTGATCAATCGCGGGGTTATCTTATGCTTCAATTTAGAAAAGGAGGCCGGATATCAGGAGTTCGTGGAAGCTCACAGTACAGATTTGTGCTAACCTTGCACTACTTACTTGCAGTATACGGAGGCGGAGTTTATCCCCCCCACCCTCACACTCCACCTCTTCTCGCAGCAAACCCTGTATGTTCTAGCGTGATGCCAAGTTCACGAGTAGCATGCTATACAAAATTATTTGTTGTTAGAATGCATAGATGCTTTACCGCGTGTACCTTAAGCCTTGAAGGAATGGTGCGTGGAGATCAGTGGCGGGTCGTAAATAGTATCTGCTGTATGACAGTTATGCTTACCCACAAGTTCATACGACAGCCACTATCAATAATAATAATAATAATAATAGTAGTAACCATAATAATAAGATGAAGATAAATAACTTATCTGACAGAAGAAAGAATTTTTTGTGGAATTCTTTTTATTTTGTACATAATTAAGTTCACTTTAGAACAATAACGGAATAATGTGTAAGCTTTCACAACTCTCCATTTCGCATTTGTGTGTAAATGGGGATTCTCTCGCTTTTCCATTTTTTCGGACAAATTTACAAGATCCCTAATAGATATATTAGTTCACGAATTTATTTCTGGGCTGAAAATCAAATATTCTTACGCTGTACCCACATAACAACTTGTGCTAACTGCGCATTTTGATTTCGGCACACTCCCAGTCAAAGGATCTGTTCTCGTAGGGCCTCGTTCCTTTGCGGCTAACTTTTCCTCGTAATTTACTTTTCTGTTCCCAGAATGAGATTTTCACTCTGAAGCAGTGTGTGCGCTGATGTGTAACTTCCTGGCAGATTAAAGCTGTATACCGGACGGAGACACGAACTCAGGACCTGTGCCTTTCGTGGGAAAATGCTCTACCAACTCAGCAATGTTTACATCAGGTTTATTCTTATGATGAACGGATAGTAGCTGTGCACGTCATGAACCGAGGACGTTGTTTTATCAAATCCGTATGTATTCAACCCGTAATGCAATTACGTTACGCGAGTTGCGCATTCGGAAAAGCTCCGTAAAACGTGCACAACTGAAGGTGTGCGAGCGACCCTGATGCCAAGTTTCACGGAGTCCAGAGGAGCAGTAGCGCGGTAGATTTAAGTGCCGTATCTTCCGGACTGCAACCTCTATGTTACGTTTAACAGCATTCAGAGAAAAGTAGCCAATTAATGTCAAAGTTAAGGCGTTCACGTGCTCTTGTGCTCTTACACAGCGACCGCCACTGGTGGAGACTATGTACAGGGCTATTGCAAATGATTGAAGCGATTTCATAAATTCACTGTAGCTCCTTTCATTCACATATGGTCACGGCACACTACAGATACGTAGAAAAACTCAAAAAGTTTTGTTCGGCAGAAGCCGCACTTCAGGTTTCTGCCGCCAGAGCGCTCGAGAGCGCAGTGAGACAAAATGGGAACAGGAGCCGACAAAGCGTATGTCGTGCTTGAAATGCACTCACATCAGTCAGTCATTACAGTGCAACGACACTTCAGGACGAAGTTCAACAAAGATGCACCAACTGCTAACTCCATTCGGCGATGGTATGCGCATTTTAAAGCTTCTGGATGCCTCTGTAAGGGGAAATCAACGGGTCGGCCTGCAGTGAGCGAAGAAACGGTTGAACGCGTGCGGGCAAGTTTCACGCGTAGCCCGCGGAAGTCGACGAATAAAGCAAGCAGGGAGCTAAACGTACCACAGCCAACGGTTTGGAAAATCTTACAGCAAAGGCTAAAGCAGAAGCCTTACCGTTTACAATTGCTACAAGCCCTGACACCCGATGACGAAATCAAACGCTTTGAATTTTCGGCGCGGTGGAGATCATGATCAGCAATTCATGTCATGGCCTCTACGCTCTCCCGACTTAACCCCATGCTATTTCTTTCTGTGGGGTTATGTGAAAGATTCAGTGTTTAAACTCCTCTACCAAGAAACGTGCCAGAACTGCGAGCTCGCATCAACGATGCTTTCGAACTCATTGATGGGGACATGCTACTCCGAGTGTGGGAGGAACTTGATTATCGGCTTGATGTCTGCCGAATCACTAAAGGGGCACATATCGAACATTTGTGAATGCCTAAAAAAACTTTTTGAGTTTTTGTATATGTGCAAAGCATTGTGAAAATATCTCAAATAATAAAGTTATTGTAGAGCTGTGAAATCGCTTCAATCATTTGTAATAACCCTGTACTATATTAGATCGCTGGTAACTATGAATTTTGTGTCGGTCAGTATGCAGATAGTGGTACGGGGTGATCTGGATGTTGTAGAAGTGTTCACCCCCGAAGACTGTAAAATACGAATCTAAACAGTACGTAGAAGAAACGGTGCACTTTTGTCACCAGAACTTATCCCTAATTGACACACAATTGGAAACATGTGTAAGATGACGCTACCATTGGAAGCAAATCAAATATAACTGCCGAAGCATTGCTGACAGTTGTGATTCCTGAAAACTATCTCTTTCTTATGCTGTATCCGGTAGATCTTTTCTTTTGAAATACAGTGACATGGAGAACATGAATCGTAATAACACTATGCCCTTTGTTCCTCGCTTAAGTGATGAGTGAGCAATATAGAGACAAAATGGAAATATTTCTTGAATTTATTGACCGGACTCCCGCGAAGCTGGATGCGCAATACACATTGACAATAATCACAGTCATTGAGACTTCTTGCCGGGAAATGTACGAAAACAATGACTGGACCAAACAAGGGCACATAGAGCACAGATGCATGTAAATGGTATAAATTTATTGGTGAACGAATTCGTACTAAATCTGTACGACTCACAGTAGTGAATAGTCCCCGTCCTGAGCAGCAGGTATGGTCTTCAAGCTTCGATCGCGGTGGCTTAATTGGAATTTGGACTTTCTCCGCTCCATTTATGGATGAGGCGTATTCCTGAATATCGCCATGTACTCTGCTGGCTTATATCTCTGTTACTAATGGAAGAAATTATATGTTCTACAACGTTTGTTCAAAAGAAACATAATTTTTTGACCTGCCTGCCGTCGTTGGTAATTATGCTATAAGATGTTTCACATTTTCGATGTGTTTTACTTTTAAGGGTTCCGTACTTCTAGGATCACTTGGGTGTCCGCCCCTCTCTCTCTCTCTCTCTCCGACCATTTTCTCAGGAACATGTAGACATATAAAGTTGAATCATATTGGCACATACTAAAGTCTGTGGTCCTTTGGCGGTGTAAAAAATGGGAACTTTTAAGTCAGTGTAATCAAAAGGTACGGCCACTTACGTCACGTATTTTGATACAACTCACTCATCAAAATCTATAAGATACTTCCTGCTGACCTGGAATCATGAAATTTGGCAAGAAGCAAGGTTTCACAGTAAAACTGAAGGAAAAAATCCGAAAATTGTTAATTTGTAATTATATCACACGAAAAAAAATTGTCATTCAGCTATCTGCCCGTCTGTCTGTTAAAACCCCCATTTCTCTGGAACGGCGTGACGAATCAAGTTGAAATGTATGTCACATACCACGGAATGTAGTCCCCTGTCAGCGTAAAAGGCGAAAGCTAAGTCAATGCTATCAAAAGATACACCAATCCCGTCACATATTTTTATACTAGCAAACTCACTCACCAAATCCTATAGGATACTTCCCTTTGGCTTATAGAATCTTGAAATTTGGGAAAAGCCAAGAATTCAACGTGCAACCCAAGGGGAAAATCCGAAAGTTGTTAATTTATAGCTATCTCATTCGGAAAAAACCGTTATTTGTTATTTGACTGTCCATCCGTCCGTCTGTTAAGATCCCTTTTCCTTAGTAACTGGTAGACGTATCAGTTTCAAATTTATGTCAGCTACTAAGGCCTATGGTCTATTGGCGATTTAAAAAAATTAAGCTTCTATTTCAGTGCAATCAAAAGAGGCGGCCGTTTACGTCAGAAATTTTTATACTCGTAAACTCACTCATCAAAACCTATAGGACACTACCCGATGACCTAGTATAATGAAATAGGTAAACAGCAGGCCTTCACAATAAAAGTGAAAGAAAAAAATCCGAAAATTGTTAATTCATAATGTTATTATCTCACCTGACAAAAAGTTTTTGTCATTTGCTATCTGACTGTCTGTCTCTTCGTCTGTTAAGACTTCTTTTTCTCATGAAGCTGAAGATTAAGTCACATATGGAGATCCATGGCCCCTTTGCGGTGTTAAACATTTAAGCTTCTACGCTAGTGCAATCAAAAGATATGGCCAGTATCGATATCGGTAACGGGCGAAAACTTGAAATTCTCGATTCCCTGGGTGAATGAACTGTCTGCATAATTAAATTTGCATGGAACCCGCGATGCATGATTCCTACTCGCACTTACCCGGCTTTTTTGTCACGAAATTATGAAACTGTCCTGAAGCTGAAACGGCAAGACGTGTGTTGAAAAGTGTTCGGCCTGTAAGAGAAACGGTTTGAGTGAGTAGTGTTTCCAGCAGTTGGGGAGCGAGCAGAGTGGCCAGCCACAGAGACAGCTAGCAGCTACAGCTGAACCTGCCCTGCCCCGCCGGCTGGAGCAGTCAGTATTCGCGTGGGAGCTGTGAGCCCTCGCCGGCCGCTGGGAACTTGTCCGCGATTCCCGGAGGTTGCCGCAGCCTGGGGTGAAGGTTGGCGGTCGCCGTGCATTTCCCATCTCGCGTGGGAGCGGCCCTGGCTAGCATCGGAGCGAACTCTCCATTACTGCGCATAGCTTCCTGTTCAGTAACATCAAACAGCACGTCGAATGGCGCGAATTCCATTCTCAGGTGTAAACTTTCCTTCTCTCTCATTCTTACGTCTTTTTCATATTGCTTCCGTCTTCTCGACCAATAAATGAGAATATCACTGCTCCTGCTGTAAGCCACAATTTCAGATAAAGATCAGTTCACCATGTAGAAGGAATCGCAATCCAAGACTTAAAAGTACAGCATTTATTGCTTTCCCGAGTCTATTACCTGCCACCTAAGCATTACCGGAGTAGTTTGATCCGTCCCTTCTCTTATGAGCTGTTTCATAAGTGACGTTCCCATAACTTCGGGGAGATTTGTCATTTGAAACTGATGACTGGTTTGTTACGCAATATACAATTTTATCCGTAGCGTGATTCTGGGCTATCACACCCAAAGTGATTAATGGCAGAGGCGTTCTTTTGTACCATGTTCTGGGGACAGTGACGATTCGAACACGCTTCTTTAGACTTTGTTTCTTCAAGAAAATTAGCGCCCATGATACTGTCTGGTCATTTGCCTGAGGACGTGTCTTCTATGAAGCAGTTATTTGCCATGTTGTGTTATATCCTTCTTCTTAGTTGTTAAACGTTTCGTTAAGATGCACACTATTTTAAATACTTCTTTCTCTTCGATTTAATCCTTGCAATGACATGGGAGTGGAGGATGATATTCTATGTCCACCTTATGAAAATATTGTAATTGAGTCAGTTATTTTAAATTTTAAAATATCGTTTTTAATGAATTCTTGTATCAGGTTTCATAAATGCTTTAAATTTTTCAGTTAAATTAAAATTTTTGTGTTAAGTCTTAGTAGTGATGTCACTTTCCGCAGTCAGTGTCATATTCAATATTTGAAGATTCAGGAACTTACTTACACTTCAGTATCTCTTTAAAAAGTCCATTGTAAGTAAAAGTCAACAACAATCAACGGAATTTTTATTTTTAAAATTTTTTTGCGGAGCTTGGTAGTATTGAAAATGCGTAGACATTGCTAAGTGTCTACTGAAAGGGTATTTTCAGGTTCTTTACCACACTTACAGATCAGTATCTCTCTAAAAAAAGGTGTTGTTAATATAAGTCAACAACAATTAAACAATTTTGTTTTTTAACCTTTTTTAGGGTGGGCAGAAAGACCCGCACTCCTCCTCACGTGCGTTGTGGAAAATGAGTTGGTATTGCTAGGGTTAAGCTTTGCTCAGTATTTGGTATGGTCATTTGCTTCTTTAAGCTATGTTTTCCCTGACTTTCAATTTAGCTTTTTGCTGTGAGGTTTTAGATGTTGCAAAGCTTGAAACGGCAGGTTGCAAATTTCACTTCCCACATCTATTGTTCCCAGGTCTACATACAATGCCCTCATAATTTTCTTCTTTAAAAAAGATTCGATTGGTCTTGTTTAACCCACACTGTATGGCAACACTTATCTACTTTTCTTTCTATCCTTGTTTTTTATCTCTGTTTATGATTTGCACATACTTTTTTTTAAATCAAGCTAAGTAGTTTCTTCTTCCTTTAGTTTTCAAATTTTTGTACTAAATCTTCTCAAAATATGCTTTTGCTGTCTTCGCCAGATTCTAGTTTCTTTGAGCAGAACAAGAATTTTCCTCTACCTTTGGTTCCCAATTTTTTATACTGTATTTATTTCTTGTAATGTATCACGCTGCTTACAGCGCTTTAGGTTTAACTATTGCATAATGATTTCTGAGCTTGGCATTCAGAAATATTGTTATTTTATTGTTGATGTTTAATCGGGAGATCGTGTTGATCATCTTGGATCTTGATGTGTAACTTTATTTCTCTAAAATAACTAAACACTTTTGTGTGCAGCACCTTTCCATTATTCTCATCTCTGTCTGTTTGCACTAGTACAATGATCACCATTAACTTGGATTTCCTTCGAACATCTGGAGGCACTCCGTCGCCATTTGTACTTTGAGCATTTTTAAAATTTGTATCTCACGTTCTTAGGAATCAGGAGTCATGAAGGCCGTCTTCGAGTGAGAGACTGTAATCTGTCATCCTTTTACATAACTTTGCGGAAACTCATTCTCTTATTCCCTTTCCTGTCAGCTCTCTGTGGCACTCGAAAGCCTCCGTCGCTTGCCCCACTTTACAGTGCCTGTACTTATCAACAAGGAGAGTGGGACCTCCGATATACATTAAATGCAGCGTTGATCAGTCTTTTTCTTGCTCTCATAAGCAGCTACTGTAGTAATATTTTTACAATACCCTTTCGCTCATATGTATCCTTGGCTCATGAGGCATGTGCTGTTCCTGCACGTCATCTCACTTGTACTTAATTCTACCAAATGATATAGATAGATATCGAAAATGACAGTCATGGTAAAGCTACGTTGTAGCTTACACTGCTGTCACGAGGTGTGGTCTCCCAGCACACGCGAAAGTTTTCAAACTCGCTGTCACAGGTAAATTATGACGGAATGCTTCTATACGCCCCCTCCCCCCCCCCCCCCCAAACTTTTTAAATCGGCAACCATGTAGTGTTTTGTTGTCGGTTGCAATATGGCGTTTTTTGTTTAATGCTGACATGTATGGGCACCTAAAATACCTAATTTCATGTTAGCACCTGATTGTAACTAATTTTTAAAAATCCGGTCTTCCTGGCTACTTAGCAAACAGTAATTGAATTATGACTGGTTTGTTTGCATGCGTGAATGCCAATCGTGAATCAGACGACGACAACATACGCCGGACTGTTCCAACCCGCCCTGCTCCGTAAAGTGTTGTCGCTCGCTGTGAACCGTCAAATGGGCCGGCAGGGCACGGAAAAGCCTTGTTATCTGCCTCCAGCGCCTTCCTGCCCTCGGAATAGCCTGTTTAAAACACCTGCACTGTCTTCATTCAGCTGGTCAGCGTGCTGCTTGGATGTGGTGAAATATTTCACAGCGACAGTCTATTTGTGGAAAGTCAAGCATGCCGAAAGTAACCAACTCCAAATCATCTCCGATTCGTCAGTGGTTACAAGAATTTCGTGATTTATCTACAGACGGAAGAGTTATTCACTACAATGTTTCCAACAAATGTTAACCATTTATCTTCTACGCCCACTCACAGGTGATGCCACTGTTTTCCCCGAGTTAACGTGGAGCACACACATGCAAACGCAAAAATATTATTTATAAAGCCTTAATGTAGGTTAATTTTGCTAAGCAAATCTCGTATGTAAATTCTTCCACAAAGTATTTCTCATTTCTTTTTGTTTTTAGGTACGTTCTGAACAGAGGTCGCACTTAAGTCAGCATGTTGCGGCGATTAAACACCCGGCAAATTTAAAAAATATATCGAACTTGAAACAAACGTTAGTGCCTGTGTCGAAGCATTGTTGCAGCACACATACTATTCAATGCAGTTGAAAATAGCCAGTTCAAAAGTTTTCTAGAGAAATACTGTCACCGCAGCATTCCATCAGAATGCACACTGATAAAGAAATATTTAGATACTTTATAGGAAAATTCATTGAGCAGTATTAGAGAAGATGTAGGCGATTTATACATGTGGATCTTTGTCGATGAGAAAACTGACAGATAAGGTTGATATGTGGCTAATTTGCTTGTTGGAAAGTTAGATCCTGACACTCGCTCTATACCTCATCTCATCTGCAGCAAGGAGCCAAAAAGGACTAACCAGGAAATAATTACTCACTTTGATAATAAAGCCCACAAATTACTTTTCCCCAACAATCTAGATGAGAATAAAGTACTTGTAATCTACACTGCAGCCTCATACATGATTACTGCTGTTAAATTGTTGAAAGTATTTTATCCAACCTCGCTCCATATCACATGTCTTGCCCATGCCATGAATCGTGTATCTGAGACGATTACGTCTCGAATTTTCATAAATACATAAGCTAGTTTCAACCAACAGGAAGGTTTTTATTAAAGCACCTACGAGAATCCAGTTATTTCGAGAGGAACTTCCCAACATACCACTTCCACCAGAAGCCATGCTTACTCGCTGGGGAACGTGGCTAGAGACCATGGAATATTACAGCGAGCATTTGGAAGACATTAAGAACATTATTCTTAAATTGTGGGAGGAAACAGTGAGCATTACTTCAGCTGAAGATCTTTTAAAAGACCCAACAATTTCCAACGACATTGCATACATAAAATATCGTTATGCTTTTTGGTCCCTATTATTAAAGCTCTAGAGTGTTCAACCAGTCTACATGCAGCTGCGATTGATAGAAGAGGTTTCCCTTAAAAATCAACTTGGTCCCAGGTTCTATTGGTATGAAAGTTAGTGAGAAACTAAAGATAGTGCTACCAAAAAACAGGACTGACCATCCTCTGCACAGTGGCTGACATCTTATCGGGTAAATCAACAGAACATGCGTGTGCGGTCCCATTGTGCCTAATATCGTCATTTAAATATGCTCCAGTGACATCTGTTGACGTGGAACGCTCATTCTCGGCATATAAGATGCTATTAACAGACGAGAGATACAATTCTCAACGGAAAATCTCGAGAAAGTGTTAGTTATTTACTCTGACTGTAATTATGGACATGGACAATAATAATGTGCATTTTTGTCACTCTGTTTACCTTTCTAGACAATAAAATGCAAGATTTTGGTCACCTACTTTCTGATTTTTAGAACTTATTTTTGTAAGTGATACAACCTGTTTCAGGTACCTAATTTAAGATTTTTAGAACCTAAACGTCCGAGGTCTAGTAATGAGTGTTCATACGTTTGGATAAAAACAAGTAAATCTTCTGTTCGCTGTGTAAGTTGTTCACTAATTTCTGCTCTTGTCCCACTTAGCTATGCCGAATGTTGCTGCACCACTCTGTAGTCCACCTCCCCTTACCGTTGTGCCAGAAGTCCTGCACAACAGAAAGAACTTCAGAACAGTTGGAATGGAGATCTTTCTGTTTCTCCAACTACATACTTAAAGTTTTAGCTAAAATCAAATGTGTTCCGAGTGGTGGTAAAGACAAATGTAGACGCCAGCATTGAATGTCAATGTTACAGATTTCCTTTTTATACGTGTGAAGAGCAATGTTTATGTGCTAGTTTAAACCCTGGAATTTAGTTTACGTGAAAACTTGTTTGCTACAGAGATACAATATTATTTCAGAATGCAAAATTCAGTTATCTAACAGTTCATTTATGTGTAGCATTTAAAAATCGCACAAGAGTACATGATTTTGTATGGTAAAAAGTAAACTACTGCAGGCTTTGCCTAGTGCAATAAAATCAACTTGTAATATTTATACAATACGTAAATAGATCATAATTATAAGCTGGACAGTGACTCGATCTCGGGACCTTTCCCTTTCATGAAAAAATGCTCTACCAACTGAGCCACCCAAGCACGACTCACGACCCGTCCACAGAGCTCTCCTGCAAAACTTGCTAGAGTAGCCCTCTTGGAAAAAAAGGAATTGCAGAGACGTGGCTTAGCCACAGACTGGAGTTTCGTTTCTAGAATGAAATTTTCACTCTGCAACGGAGTGTGCACTGATATGAAGCTTCCTGGCAGACTGAAACTGTGTGAGCACTTGCTCACGAAAGGCAAAGGTCCCGAGTTCGGGTCTCGGTCCGGCACACAGTATTAATCTGCCAGGAAGTTCCCTATCAGCACACACTTCGTTGCAGAGTGAAAATTTCATTCTGGGAACACATAAATAATTTTAAAAATAAATGTTATATAACTTAGATTGAAAATTTCAAATAATTTGCGCCTTTAATCTCAGTTGAAACATAGGGGTCTCATAGACCTCATACACAAACAGCAGTTGACCGGCGTTGCCTGGTGAAACGTTGTTGTGATGCCTCGTGTAAGGAGCAGAAATGCATACCATCACGTTTCCGACTTTGATAAAGGTCGGATTGTAGCCTATCGCGATTGCGGTTTATCGTATCGCGACATTGCTGCTCACGTTGGTCGAGATCCAATGACTGTTAGCAGAATATGGAATCGGTGGGTTCAGGAGGGTAATGCGGAACGCCGTGCTGGATCCCAACGGCCTCGTATCACTAGCAGTCGAGATGACAGCCATCTTATCCGCATGGCTGTAACGGAACGTGCAATCACGTCTCCATCGTTCAGTCAACAGATGGGGACGTTTGCAAGACAACAATCAACTGCACGAACAGTTCGACGACGTTTGCAGCAGCATGGACTATCAGCTCGTAGATCATAGCTGCGGTTACCGTTGACGCTGCATCACAGACAGGAGCGCCTGCGATGGTGTACTCAACGGCGAACCTGGGTGCACGAATGGCAAAACGTCATTTTTTCGGAGGAATTCAGGTTCTGTTTACAGCATCATGATGATCGCATCCGTGTTTGGCGACATCGCGGTGAACGCACATTGGAAGCGTGTTTTCGTCATCGCCATACTGGCGTATCACCCGGCGTGATGGTATGGGGTGCCATTGGTTACACGTCTCGGTCACCTCTTGTTCGCATTGACGGTACTTTGAACAGTGGACGTTACATTTCAGATGTGTTACGACCCGTGGCTCTACCCTTCATTCGATCTCCGCGAAACTCTACATTTCAGTAGGATAATCCACGACCGCATGTTGCAGGACCTGTAGGGGCCTTTCTGGATACAGAAAATGTTCGACTGCTGCCCTGGCCAGCACATTCTCCAGATCTCTCGCCAACTGAAAACGTCTGGTCATTGGTGACCGAGCAACTGGCTCGTCACAATACGCCAGTCACTTCTCTTGATGAACTTTGGTATTGTGTGGAAGCTGCATGGGCAGCTGTACCTGTACACGCCATCCGAGCTCTGTTTGACTCAACCGTTATTACGGCCAGAGGCGGTTGTTCTAGGTTCTGGTTTCTCAGGATCTATACACCCAAATTGCGTGAAAAAGCAATCACATGTCAGTTCTAGTATAATATATTTTGTCCAATGAATACCCGTTTATCATCTGCATTTCTTCTTGGTGTAGCAATTTTAGTGACCAGTAGTGTAAATGCAACCAATTTGGAGCACTGGCCGTAAGGAAGAATAAGGAGAGGTCGTATTCAGATTACTTCACGTAGCAGTTCCAGGCCGTCCGAACGCTCAGCGAAGATGACGCCAGCCGTCAGTGTGTCACCGCGTCAGCTTCCGCCAGCAGACCACGGCAGGGAAGCGACAGCAGCCGCTTCTGGCGCTGACGTCCGACAGGCGCGCGGCTGCTGCACCGGCGTCCCTCTGTATTCTCAGCGTGTCTCAGCTCTTCTAAAAGCCTTACACCAACTGCGTGTCTGCGATCCTGTGTTGGCATACATCCGAGGAGAGCAGAGATTGAAAGAATAACCGTACGAAACCAGAAAAAAACTTTACTGTGAATTAAAAGCAAAAAATTACGAAAAGAAGGAAAGCACACCCCTAAATAGAGTGCGTACAGTACTTGGCCCATACCTCCCAGGCGGCGCGGATGGGGCGTACGGGACGACGGCAGGCTTGGCAGTTCCCATGTGGTAGGGGAGGTGCAGTTCGAGAGCTGCAGCCTTTTGATTAGTGTACATGAACCGTGACTAGGGTTGCCAACTTTTTTGTGACAAATAACGTGTTTTTCCAAGAAGAAGCGAATTAAAAAGTACATTTTTAAAAATGAAGTATTTTCGAAATGTGTGTGTTTCTTTACTTAAATACGAATTTTTCGTATTCCTTACATTAAACATGGCTTCTTGATTGGGTTTAAAAGGTTTATTTGCAAATTTACTTTTAGATAAATAATTTTTTTATTTAAATTTATGGAGTTTCTGTCTCTCTCGTCCCACGCGGATTCACCCATTATTAGAGCGACCAAACGTCCCGGAAAACTGGGATTATTCCGGTTTTTCATCATAACAAACGATGCCCCGAAAAATTCTTTCGAGATATTCAAAAGTTCAGGAATTCCGTTTTTAAATGTATTTTGTAGAATTGTATATACGTTAATTGAGAGTTCGCTTGATTAAACGAAATACCACACGATAAATTAATACATTTTAGCTTATGTCTCTAACGTCCTTGGCACCACAGTAATCACAGTATCAACATTTATAAACTGAAGCAATAATTTATTTTGATTGGTACTGTGTCAAAATGCAAAAGTGTTGAACAGACAGTTTCTTATTTGAAGAGGAAAAATATTGTAATCCATGACTCCATTTTATTTTATTAATTAGAGATACTGACAAATTTCGTTGAAGAAAAACTTAACAAGTGGAATGAAGAAAACGAAATATCGTTGCAACGTTATGAGAAGTGCGTGAGTTTCTTTTAAAGCTGCAACCATCTTCAGCGCTGCTGCCAGATAGTAATAATTGCAAGACATTTGTTTGCAAAACCATCCCGTAAAGCCAATGTGGATAGAATATCTTACAAGATACAATTTCTTTGAAACTTCCTGATTATGTGCTGGACCGGAACTCGAACGCAGGACCTTTTCCTTTCGCAGGCAAGTGCTCTGCCAACTGAGCTACCCAAGCACTATTCACGACTCATCCTCAAAATCATGTTATGGTTTGGGAAAAAAGGCGAGCAGAAATTGGAAGAACAGTTAAATGCCAGTCATAGAGCAATTAAAGAAGCAGGCATGGAAATGGGCTTAACAAAAAGTGCAGTACTGAAAATCAGCAGCAAAAATATAAAAAAAATGAAGGATGTAACTTGCAATGAAAAAATTATTAAAGAAGTAGATTCTTGCAAGCGTCTAAGAAGTAAATTATCCAGGAAAGGAAACATCGAGGATGAAATTTCGGAGAGAATAGAAAATTGTTCAGAATTTTATTATTGTGTATTGGTCGTAATTATAAATTGGAAAGTACCTGCCAAAGCAAAGATCGTGATGTACAAGTCATATTATCTGCCAATTTTGACCTGTGTATCAGAATGTTGGTTCAAAAATGGTTCAAATGGCTCTGAGCACTATGTGACTTAACTTCTGAGGTCATCAGTCCCCTAGAACTTAGAACTATCTAAACCTAACTAACCTAAGGACATCACACACATCCATGCCCGAGGCAGGATTCGAACCTGCGACCGTAGCGGCCGCGCGGTTTCAGACTGAAGCGCCTAGAACCGCCGGCCACTCCGGCCGGCAGAATGTTGGACTTGGACAAAAAATACCTGAGCATAATACAAGCAACAGAGATAGGCTTTCTACAAGGGATCGTGGGTAAGACGAGAAGGGACAGGATAAGGAATGAAACAATACGAAACACCCTGCAGATCAGGGTGCTAAAAGAAAATGTGGAGAGTAATAGGCGTAAATGGTTTTGCCACGTTAAAAGAATGGGACCAGAAAGACTTACGAGAAGAGCCCTAGAATGGACAGAATCTGGACGAAGTCCAATTGGAAAACCGCGAGCAAGATGGAGAGACCAGGTGAAGTATGACGTGTACTGAAGAGGACTTCAATGAGAGGAATTGCTAAACGATATACAGTGGGAGAAAAAAGAAGCTTGGAAGAGGCCATGTGAACGGTGCGTTTCAGGAAGAAGAAATAGTATGAGCTTTGCTGTAGACCGTAGGAGATCACTACATGATTCATCGTGTATGTTTTACGTCTCACGATAGTGCACTGAGAATCTAGATTTACTTTTTCGTCCAGTACATAGGTAGCTGTACGTAATGATTCTCTATTGTCAAAGAGTATGGAGAAAGAGGTTTCCGACTAGGTGCCCCACACGTGACATTCGCCACTTCAGAGGCAACTTCGGGTAGCGTTTCTACGTTGGACGGCTCTCGCCAGGTTAGTGCCGCAACGCGAAGCAAAACCACAGCTGGTACCCAGAAAGCTGCGGTCGTTTGACGCCTTGAGTAACCGCCGCGGCCGCTCTGCCAGATTGCGGCCTCTGGGATTCCTGTGGCCAGGCGGGATACTCTCCTGCCCCCGACACTGCTCAGCCACCAGCTGGCCTACCGGTCCGACCAACCAACTAGTCTAAGATGTTTTTCATCTTCTGGCTGAGGAATTCACAGTCGCGCCTATGATTTTTTTTTCTGTCGCTTATCGCTTCTTTCATATCTGACAATGATTTGTGAATATCAAGTTGCACCGAGGTTCGCAGTCCACATTACACCGAAAGCCCTCCCGCAGGTCAAATGTTGGCTTACAGTCATCTTGACGCGGTACCTGAAATATGGAAAGTGCCACAACCAATTTTTGAGCAAGTGAAGTGGAGCAGACTCGTAGGTAGGAAAATCAAATGGAAAGAAAACAGTCCCTTTCCTACGTAGCAGTCACGTGAGGACTGTAGGCCTAAAGTTACAGGAAAAGCTAGGTGTAGAAGAGGAGGTCACAAGCATCATGAAACCTAGTGCCAAGCTTAGATCAGCTACTCATAGTAGCAGGAGCAGGAAACAGCATGGCTAGTAAATTACAGTATTGGATGAAAGATGACCTAGAGGAAATAGCAACAGCATACACTCGGAGGGGTTTGTGGAGGTTCTGCAGTGCCATGACCAGCTCTGGATTAACACAGTTGACAACTGAATAAACGAAGAGCTGAGCGGTTTGCCTTTGATTGAAACGAAGTCCCATATCAGTGCTGTGCTTGTTGCTGCAATTGGGAGAAGGGATACACAAATTATGGCATACATTTGAGTAGGAGGGGGGAGGACAGACAAGCTGAGCACCCTACAGGAAGCGTAAGGGGTGCCACAACAACGCAAGGCAAAATCCCTGTGATTCCCGAGTCAGAGGGCACAGGTTTTTGGGTTAGAGTCTTTTTATAGACTGATAGTCTTGATAGACATTAGAACAGCATAGCGCCATAATATCTGTAACAAATTCCAGAAAAGTAAAACTCGTTTGCTTCGTCAGAACGTACAGGGCTGAAAACAAGGTAAATGAGCTTCTTGTATGTCTAGAAGATGAAAAGTTCTGAAGTGACAAGCGTTATGTTCCCCTTTGAACAACATATATCCACAGAGAAAGAGAAATTGAAATATCATGGGTTATAGAATAGCATAATTTTCTTGTAGAATCAACATGGAAAAAGGTGTTAAAAAATACGTTAAAGCCTGACAAAAAGTCAAAAATATTTAAACAAGCAGTTTTTGTGTTGATCAAAACTTAAAAGCATTGAAGTTTGGACAACATGGTTATGGATTAACAGCGATTAATATAAATTAACTTAGTATTAAGAAAACAGTTTTAATCGCGTTTTTTATTTATTTAGTGCCGACCGGATTCAGCCCATCGCAGGGGCCATCTTCAGAGCGAACATATGGTCGACTGCTTGTGACGTCACGTCAACCAAGTTGTGGCAGGAGACTGTGTTGTTGAAGGCAGGTGGTAGGAAAACCTCCGGTGTCTCATGAAATGTCACGCGTTGGCCTGGGTCGTGTGACGGCCAGTGTAGTGTCTTCGTAGACGAATGTAACGAAGAGGGTGCTATCCTATGTCGACACACAGTGCACTGTTGTTTCTCTGGAAGAGCACGATTTGCGCCATTTGATTTGAAGACCCCGACCTACCATCACCAGTCTCATGTACGTCTGTAAGACACGGCGAAGACGTTTGGAATTCAACCCGACTCTTTGGCACAACCTCTGGAGATTAGGAACTTCTCGCCACCAGCTCTCTTACCATTTTTCAGGCAAACACTGCTGAAGAGAAACGAGATGAAAAACCGAATTGGACAAAGAATAAGCGCCGAAAAGTGGCGGATGCGTAAAGAAAAGTGAAACAATAGTGGTCGGAGATGTTTCGATATTACTATGTATCTCAAGCTACGAGTTGCCGGAAGTATCAGTTTGATATTTTTTTACGTCATTAAGAGTCGAATGGGTTATCAGGGAGTCCTCATAAGCGTCCCGACTTTG
The DNA here is from genome assembly GCF_023864345.2 of Schistocerca serialis cubense. Classification (NCBI taxonomy): domain Eukaryota; kingdom Metazoa; phylum Arthropoda; class Insecta; order Orthoptera; family Acrididae; genus Schistocerca; species Schistocerca serialis. The sequence goes on from NC_064642.1 coordinate 244,279,514, forward strand.
TCTAGACACGAGTGTTGTATACGTACCTACAACAATTTATTGGTACGGCCTAGGAGTATCTGAATTGTCGTTGTTAAATATCAGTAATGTGCCAAAATCAATCAAAGCAATTGTTAATGGTGTATTAGTTGTTAACATAGAATAGCATTTCACATTTGCTACCGGGCGCTGATGGCCCTGCAGTTGAGCGCCCCACAAACCAAACATCATCATCAACCTTTGCTACATATATTTTAATTTAAATTCCACCGTCATCGGGATACCGCGTGTGTGACATCAAAGCGCCATTCCCTGTAAGAAAAAGATAAGCGGTGTTATCGCAGAATGAACATGTTGTGACAGGGCGTGCCAAACGCTAGGAGCGCTTGAGAGATATCAGAACGATAACGCGTGAAGCGTATCATACTTTTTTTTATCGGAATAATTCAAAGAAAAATCCCTCATCTGAATTTTTCTCGGTAGAACCTGTCCGTATGGGTCTGTCTCCGAAGAATGAGATGATGCATTTGTAGAACCTTGGATTTGTAATTCGGAATACTGTGCGTCTGTGCAGGCCCCCATGCCCTAGGTACGTCTCACCGATAAATGGATGCTTTGCTTTGTTAGCGGGATGATGTACTTTCCTCCTGCATCAATGTTTACTTCGTAAATGTTAAAACGCTATGCTACGATATTTTTTATACAGACCTGAGTGGATAGTATTTATTTTCAATATGGTTCACTTTATTTACTGTTCGACTGATTGTTGATAAATCTTCGCGAACACAAAGGAACATGCCCACGATTGGCCTTACTTTTTTACCACCGTATCCTCACCATTCGACAAAGGCAAAGCAGTTTATTACAGGGTGTCCCAATAAAAGCGGTACAGCTCACGCCTGATATTCAGGTAACAATGAACTAACTGAAAAAGAATAGGTGATAGTAAAGTTGAAAAAACATGTAGATACCTGTTTTTAAGAGATGCTGTAAGTGGTGGCCATATGCATCCAGGCATCGCTGGCTTCGTGTGATGACGCTGAATTCTGCAGGCGTAATGGTAACTTCTCTACGAATGTTCCGTTTAAGATCGTCTATTATGCTAGAATTGTCAGCACACACTTGGCGTTTTAGTGTGCCCCATCAATAAAAATCTGTCAAGTCTGGGGACCTTTGGGGCAAGATGCCTCTAGTGACAAGTCTTCAGGAAACACCTTGGTAATGTTGGTCATACTTTGTGACTGGTTGCTCCATCTTGAAATACTGCAAACAGCTTGGAATACTGCAAACAGCTTCTCTACGTCTTTAATTGTGTACAAGAAAGAGTGGAAGATCTCTAGATATCTGACATTGTTATATGTGCAATCGAAAAATATGAGGTCAATAATGCGCACGCCGGAAAACGCACACCAAACACCTATCTTCTCTGAGTGCAGAATATGTGGGTTGTCCTGCGACCAGTATCTACAATTCTGGGAGTTTCATAACAAGGAAAATGAAACCGGGGCTCATCTGACTTGAAGTAAAGCAAGGAGTCCAAGTAACCGTTAGCACTTGATTGTTAACAACTAGTTACAGCAATGAACTCTCTTTTTTCTTATCCTTAAATTTCAAGTCTTGCATTCGACACGCAAGTCGCCGAAGTGGCGTCAACTCGAAAGACTTGCACAAGGCTAACGGTCTACCCGACGGGAGGCCCTAGCCACACGGCATTTCCATTTCCAACTCTCGCATCATACACGATGGGTTTTAAATTTTATATCTTTTAGCACAATACGACACGATGTGCGAGATATAACAATCTGCTGCGATAACCTCCTTACGTTCTTGCGGGGACTTCTCGTAATTTCTACCCGATTTCTGCCTCTTGTTTCAGGCGTCCTCACTGTCAGTCGTCTATTTCTCTGCACATTCTGAACGGATCCCGCAACCTCCATTTCTTGTACAGATCTTGAAAAGTGCTGGCCGTGGCGAGTTTCCTACCAGGATACTTCACTTGAAAGATTTCTTTACATTCCTTGGCTTCTTTATGTAACACTCCACACTATCAATTCGCTGTTCTAACTCAAACTGCCCCATTTGTAAAACAACTCAACAATACGAGCTTCTCACAACAATTGATGCACGAGCACACAGCTACACTCAGCTTTCCGATAAAATGCAGTGTACCCAACTTCCGAGTGTGTTGCCACTTCACAAGGTATTGGACTAGACATGATTAACCAGTACGTGAGGCTTGCCGATTTTATGTGGGACAGCCTGTAGAATATGTACCAACTTGCCTTTTAAAAAAGAACCGGTTGAGAATCACAGGTTTTATTTATACAGTTACTGATTTAAACTGAAAACTAGAGACGTCTTCAGGTCAGATGTTGCAGCATAAGAAGAGGTGTATGTATTGTGATATTCACAACATCTTGTTTGCGGCGCTCTTGGGGAGACAACAGACCTATTGGGAGCTGTTTTGAGACAGCGCCATGTACTAGACGTTCCTCGTCCTTCTATCTATACATGGGTAATACAAGTACGAGTAACCCTTCAAGAACATGCGTCTGGAAAATTGTTTCTCAGGCTGTTAATATCGAGATCATCCAGGTCAAAGTGTGCCAATCACAACTCCATAATTTCATTTGCTGTTCAGCGCCATTTAGATCGTCAATATAATCTTCAGATATTTGTGTATTTGTGATCGTCTGCTATGACCAGTTATGTGCATAAGACTTTATTCTGTGATAAAATTCTTGCGACAGTACGTGTAAATTTTTGTATCCCGCCTGGGAGGCGGTGCGTGGGTCTGCTCCTGTAAACTGAAGGGTAGGCCGAATATAGCAAGTGAGTAGGAGCAGGAAAAGGGGAAATGCTTCGGTACTGTAATTAAAAGTGGTTTTACTATATCACTACACAATAACTTGAATACAAGAATTTTAACTTCCCTTTGCGTACAGATGAGCACGTAGGTGCGAAGCCGTTAATTAATCAAACCTAACATCGGCTAGAAGTTACCAAGGCAAAATCTGTAGTGGCTTGCCCACTATCAAATAGAAACAATGTTGCTTGGTCGTCTACCCGGAATCAAATGGACTGAATCTGGAGCGGCTCTCCTAAAGCTGCACAGCGCCGGCTAGAGGGCGCTGTCGTCGGTGTCTGTGTCGTAGTGCCAACCTAAGAACTTGTACCGACGCCGTGGCATCGTAGCTATCGATACCGCATAAATGTGTCCTGAGTTCACTGTAGCATCTAAGACCTCGCCAATCTTTGGTAGGTGGAGCAAAGAGATGGCGCCGCATTGAACCTGACGCCACTGAAGAGTCGATCCTGCCCGTCGACTTCAGCAGAGAGACCTTTCACAGTGACTGAACTTTCCTTTGTTAGCTTTTTTAAGTTGAAAATAGTTTGGATTTATTTCCACTTGTCCACGTCTCAGAAAATTCATTGAATGTGTAACTGTTTTCGCCCTTATTCCTATTTTCTTAGTTGTTGTTTCGGTAACAAAACACCTACACAGGATAGCTTCTAAACAATGATTGTTCAGTTTAAAGCAATATGAAGTATTTGTGTGTTGGGAAGTATTACAGTGCTTCGTATTATTTATGGGAATGAGCTCATTTAGGACTGTTTGAAAAACTTAGAAACTTTGGTGCGCCTTCCGTGTCCATATTTCTTTCAAATTTTTCTTTTTTTTGCTGTGAGCTGTTCCCATCGAACTTTGTTTCCGATGAGCTGTTTTCCATCAAATAATGTTGCTCCAGTCTTCTTCGTTATCTCCTCCCAGTCAATATGCCGCTATTAAGATTAAACAATCCAGTTAACCTTTTGTGTAACCCCTAGCAATTTTGTGTCATTCTTTTATTTCTCGAATCCATTTAACTGTCTCTGTTATCGCTTTACTTCTTGTTTCATGAATTCAACTGTTTGTGTTGTAAGTCTGTCTGGTTTCATTTCCCTGATGTAAAATTCTAATTTGTATTTTCTAATGTAACTGTGGAATGTTTGATCTATTGGTTGGTTCCTGGCGTGAATCGAAGGATTTTTCTTATACTTTTTCATCGTCCTCTTTTTCGATGTTTTCGGTAGTTGGTCTTCTGTAACAAAGAAAATGTGTTCCTGAAATCCTACAACAGAGAAATTCTGATTAATAACACAGTTGTAATGCTTCAGTTTAGTATGTTCGGAGATGCACTTCTTAGTGCGTGAGTGGGTGAGACGGTATCCTGTCCACCTTCGTTCCTAATATGCGCGCGTGTGTGTGTGTGTGTGTGTGTGTTTAACGAGAACTTTATTTTGCACTCTTCGTATTTACGAGCACTACCGCCGCGCGCTGTGGCCGCGCGGTTTGAGGCACCATGTCATGGATTTCCCCCGTCGGAGGTTCGAGTCCTCCCTCTGGCATGGGTGTGTGTGTTGTTCTTAGCGCAAGTTAGTTTAAGTTAAGTTGTGTGTAAGTCTAGGGACCGATGACCTCAGCAGTTTGGTCTCTTAGGAATTCCCACACCCACACGAGCGCTACCAGACGAACTGCAGTGATCTGAATATAGGATTCCACAGAGTTACTGAGCACGCTGAACCTAAAACAGTATGTGGACATTCACACATACTCGTACAACGCACGCAAAACTCTTGAGTTAATTACCGTGCAGCTAGACTCGGCAATAACAGCAGACAATTTAAGTGCGGAAATTTAAATCGATTTCGTAGCGCATCGTCGTTCTGCGTTTTTATTTTTAGAATGGTTTAAACTGTAATTGGAATGTTACCGTAGCTGTACAATCTGTAAGGTTGCTCCAGAGTGTACTATATTTAAAATAGATCTTCTTGTCCAGTGAGCTCCTTGTCAGTACAAGTGAACAAAGAAATGAAGCAAAAACCAATGTTAAGTTTCTTGCACGGCGCAGACTTAATTTCCAAGTACCTTGGCACAGTTTTAATGTCGTCTTTACGGCCGCGACTTTGATACGATTAGTGCGAGTAAACGCGAGGAGGAGATTCGGTAGTAGACGGGAAAGCGGCACACGGCTGTGGCGCCAGTCGTAGATGCGTGAAGAGCAGCCTGCCCGCTGCGTGTGTAACAGCGCAGCAGGGACCGACCGATCGGCAAGAGCCGGCCTGCTGCGGGCGAGCCGCGGAATCGGAGCGGTGCTAATGCTGATGGTAATTCCCTGGGCCTCGACGATAGAGCAGTCACGCAGAGCCTTCGTGACCCAGCTTTCGTGGTTAATACCAACCACTCTACAATTACCCGCCGTATTACTTTTACGTGCGTCCCCAGCACCAGCTTAGGGCAGAAAAAATTCCTCTGCCAGAAAAAGAAAAGGAAGCCCTAAGATAAAGAGCCCAGCATCGGAGTCAAATCATATGCCGTGGCGAAGTAACAGATACTCCATGGTAATTACATTTTCGGGAATTATGTTGCTCTGTTGCACTCATAAACCGCATAACAGCCGAGATAATTACCAGGTGTACCGGTATGAAATGAGCGTTTTTTTTTGTGAAAATGGAACACTAATTTTGAATTGAAAAGTAAAAACATTTTGCTCAAAGTACTGACCATAGCTTTCTATACATTTTGACCACCTTTCTGGCAATTTGTGGACACCACGCCAATAGAAATGTTCGTCTTTTGAAGCAAACCAATCAGACACCCAATTTTCGACTTCTTCGTAGGAATCGAAGTGTTCCTCAGCCAATGCGTGTCCCATTAATGAAAACAAATGGTAGTCGGAAGGGTCCAAGTCTGGTGAATACGGCGGGCGAGGTAGCAGCTCCCAGCCAAGTGTTTTGATTGTATCCTGATCCAGTTTTGCTTTGTGTGCAGGTGCATTGTTGGGTAAAAAAATTACTTTGCCATGTCTTCTGGCCCATTCAAGTCTTTTTTCGATCAATGCGTAGTTCAAATTGATCATTTGTTGTCTGTAGCGATTAGTATTCACAGTTTCACCGGGTTTTAGAAGCTCATGATACACCACACCTTTCTGATCCCACCAAACGCAGAGCATTGTCTTCTTGCCGAATCGATCTGGTTTTGCAGTCGATGTTGATGGTTGTCCCAGATTAACCCATGATTTTTCCAGTTTAGGATTCTTAAAATAAGTCCATTTTTCATCGCCAGTAACAGTTCGATGCAAAATTGATTTTCTTTCATGTCTTTAAAGCAAAATTTGACAAATGGTTTTTCGGTTTTCCACATGTGTTTCATTCAATTCATGTGGCACCCATTTTCCACACTTTTGGATCTTTCCCATAGCTTTCAAACGGTCAGAAATTGTTTGTTTTGCAACATTTAGCATTGCTGCCATTCACTTCTGACTCAAAGAATTATCTTCATACAATACTGCTTGCAATTCGGCGTCTTCGAACTTTTTTGGTGGTCTTCCACGCTCTCCATTTCTTACATCAAAATCATTATTTCTGAACCGTTGAAACCATCTTTTGCATGTTGCTTCTGATACAGCATGATTACCATACGCCTCGACAAGCATTCGATGCGACTCTGCAGCACTTTTTTTCAAATGGAAACAAAAATTAATGCTTTCCGCAAATCAACACTTTCTGGCACAAAATTCGACATTGTTAACACGATGAAAACATATGATGTTGTTTGTTCCATGACTTGATGTATACTAAATATCTTTGACAGATGTCATACCAACCAAACAAAAAAAATTAAGGCTCGTTCACAACAAATATTCCCTATCGACACATTTGTATCTTAACGCTCATTTCATACCGGTAAACCTGGTATATTTTTTATAAAAAAGGAAAAGGTTAGTTTCTCACTGGAAATCATTTAGTTAACAGGAATGTTAGAAATTGGACAGTTCCGACGATTTTACCGATCGTTTTGATTTACCTTTTATTCGTTTCATTACAGAATTTGGTGTACTTAAGCTACGCTGATCAGTCAGAACATTATATGACCACCGACCTACCGTCAATACAAACCCGTTCAGGCGACAGCAGCGTCGCCTGGCGAGGAATGACTGCTAGTCAAACACACGCACGGTGCATGTAGAATCAGTGAGCGTGCTGTCCGGGTGAAGAATGGGGAAGGCGCGTATTCTACCTGAGTTTGACCGAGGACACGTTGTGATGGCCCGGAGGCTCGGCACGAGCATTTTGGGAGCTGCGCGAGCTGGCCAGAGTGGCCGAGCGGTTCTAGGCGCTATAGTCTGGAATCGGGTGACCGCTACGATCGCAGGTTCGAATCCTGCCTCGGGCATGGATGTGTGTGATGTCCTTATGTTAGTTAGGTTTAAGTAGTTCTAACTTCTAGGGGACTACTGACCTCGGAAGTTAAGTCCCATAGTTCTCAGAGCCATTTGAACCATTTTGAAACTGCACCATTTGTCCGGTGTTCGAGGAGTGCTGGGGTGAGTGTCTTCAGCACTTGGCAAAACGAAGGTGAAATCACGACCAGACGTCGTGGAGTTGGGTGGACGGCGCAGGCTGGGCAAAAAAAAATGTTCAAATGGCTCTGAGCACTATGGGACTTAACTTCTGAGGTCATCAGTCCCCTAGAACTTAGAACTAGAACCTAACTAACCTAAGGACATCACACACATCCATGCCCGAGGCAGGATTCGAACCTGTGACCGTAGCGTTCGCGCGGTTCCGGACTGAAGCGCCTAGAACCGCTCGGCCACCCCGTCCGGCGTAGGCTGGGCAGACTGGTTAAACAGGCCAGGCGGCGAACTGTGGCGGAACTAACAACCGACTATAATGCTGGTCAGAGTACAAGTGTATATTAACACACACTGTGCACCGAACACTCCTAACGATGGGCCTCCGCAGCCGACGACCCATGCATGTGTCAACACCACGACATCGGGAACTTCGACTGAAAGGGGCATATGGCCATCGGCACTGGACGTTGGCCCAGTGTCAGACTTTGCCACTGAATCCTGATACCTTCCTCATAATGCCGATAGAAGGGCGCGAATACGTTGTATTCCAGGGGAACAGCTCCTTGACACCTGTACTATGGGATGGAGAGAGCCTGCCAGGGGTTTCATTATGCTCTGGGCAACATTCTTGTGGGCGTCTGTGGGTCCAGTAGAGCGTGTGCAAGGCACCATGACGGGTAAGGAGTATCGTACGCTGGGTGCAGACCACTTACACACCTCCATAACAATCATTTTTCCCGACGGCAGTGGCGTTTTCCAGCAAGATAATGCGCCGTCACGAGACCAGGAGTGTGATGGACTGGTTCGCGGTATATAGTGGCGAGTTCAATTCATGAGCTGCCCCTCCCTGCTCCCAGCTCGCCAGACCTGAACCTGATCGAACACATCTGGGATGTGATTGAACGTGGCGTCACTTCACAAGAATTTAGGGAAATTGGCTGACTTGTCTGTGCAGATGTGGTGGCAACTCCCTCCAGCGATCTATCAAGGCCTCATTGCTTTGTGCCACGATGTGTCACCGTTGTTTTCCGTGCCAAAGGTGGACATACAGTCTATTAGGTAGGTGGTCGTAATGTTCTGTCTGACCAATGTAAGTGTGTAGACTTAAAAGGCGTATTAGAAATGAGCTTCAGTATCTGTGCACTTTTTTTATGCCGTTTCGTACATTACGACTGTGCGCATGCCTTTTCATGAAAACAGGTGGTGCTGGGTCTGACGGCTGTAAATGCACTAGCGACCTGCCTTGGCTTCGCGCAGGTGACATTAAGTATTTACAGCCGGATAACTTATTTGGAGTAGCGGTAATTTTGTTTACCACCAACTGCTTAGAGCTATGACAAAAATTCAGTAAACAACATTAGGCAACAATATCATCACTTTCGTATAACTTGCACGCTGTCCTGGTGTTGCAGTCGGGTGGCCTTACGGCTCTCACCGCAATGACACTGTCATCACAGCAGTGAGGGACATGAACTCATTATAGTTCAGCCAATTTGTACTATTTATACAGCGCTTCCTGGGATTAGCCTGAAAAGACGGACAGAAACTGCTGCGGGAGACTTTATAGATAGATACAGGTAGATATATGGTGCCTTCACTTCACTTGACTTCAGGTAGGAATTTCGATACAATTCGGCTTTGTCACTTAGTGAGCAAAACACCAGATTACTGAGTATCGGACAAGCTTTCTGATTGATTTCACGACTTGATATCACATAAAATCTAACACATCATTCTTAACAGGGCGACATCGCCAGGTATTAAACTAATTTCGAGAGTACGTCAATGATATGTTGTGCCATTATTGTTCACTACATATACAATTTACCGGATCGATATCGAAAAACTACTGGAAACAATCGCTACGGGAAAGTTAGAGCTAGTTGCAAGAAAAGCAGATGCCAGGCTGAAATTTGGTCAATGAACTCAAAGGAAATTTAACTCATCCACAAGAGAAGTGGCTTACAAAATACTTGTTTGTACCATTCTTGGTACGCTTAGTAAATAGGCTAGAGGAAGACTAGTGGAGAACGGTACGTTGTGTCATGGCTTCCGTAGAGCACGGAGGCAATACCATGAGGTGACAACAGTCGGGCGATACCTCCTAATGTCGTGTTGGATCTCTTTTTGCGAGGCATAGTGCAACCACTCTACGTGGCAAAGACTCAACAAGTCGTTGGAAGTCCCCTACAGAACGTGTTGCCGGTACTGGATGTTGTACACGAACTGGCCTCTCGATCAAATTGTCCAGAATGTTCTTCAAACCAATCCCGAGCAATTGTGGCCCAGTGAGATGGCGCATTGCCATTTATAAAAATTCCATCGTTGTCTGAGAACAAAGTCTTTGAACGGCTGCAAATGGTCAATTATCGGTTCAGCTGGACCAGAGAACACAGTCCAATTCACGCAAACACAGCCACCTCCAGCTTGCACAGTGCCTTGTGGACAACTTGGGTCCATGGCTTCGTGGAGTCTGCGCCACATTCGAACCCAGCTCTTACCAACTGAAATCGGGACTTGTCTGAGGTTTTCCAGTCATGTAGGTTTCAACTGATATGGTCAAGAGCCGAGGAGAAGCTCTGCAGCTGATTCCGTGCTGTTACCAAAGTTACTCGACTCGGAAATTGCAGCCATAGCACATTAGCTTCAGATTTCGCCGTATTATACTACTGGATACGTCCGTCGTACGTACCACATTGATTTCTGCGGTTGTATCATGCAATATTGCTTGTCTGACAGCACTGACAACTCTACCCAAACGCCGCTGCTCTCGGTCGTTATATGAAGGTCTTGGCCACTGCGCTGTTCTTGGTAAGTGGTAACGCCTGATATCTGGTGTTCTCGGGGCACTCTCGAATTCCCCAATGATTTCCGAAATCGAATGTCCCATGTGTCTAGCTCCAACTGCCATTCTGTGTTCAGCGTCTGTTAATTTCCGCCGTGAGGCCATAATGCCGTCGGAAACCTGGTACAAACGTTAGTTCCACCAATGCACTGCCCATACCTTGTTACGCAATACTGCCGCCATCTGTGTAAGCGTATACAGCTATCCCATGACTTTTGTCACCTCAGTATAATGTTGGAGTTGTCGTCTGAGCCATGAAAACTGCACTGCTTTCTTAGGGATGGGGTGGGGGTTCAAAGTGCTACCTTGAACTGAGATTAGATTTCTGTGGTACAGGAAGTTTATGATTCAATTTTAGCTTCATGTCGGCCTGAGCAGGGGCTTTCTCGTGATCTGGGCGCCCTACTGCAGTGGTGGTTCCTGCTATTAGCTTGTAGTTTTATTGGGTTGCTTCCACAGTTGTGCGAGGCACTCGTACCTGGTGCCGTTTTTCTGGGGTGACTTAGTATGTGTTTTCCAAGCGTATGTTGACTGATCGTAGCATGCCGATTTTGATCAGTAGAGTTTGGGTTTTAATCCTTATTTGGTCACAGATCGGTTGCAAGTGGGTTTCTTGGTTAAGCAATTGACTCGAGCCCCTCTCGGGGTACCAAGTACAAGTCTTATACACCTGTTCTGAATCAACTGTAGTACCTTGAGGTTCGTGGTGCTAGTGATCCTCCCCGTTGAGCAGCTGTAGAGTAATACGGGTAGGACCGTTGCTGGTTGAGTTGTTTTGGGGAGGAGACCAAACAGCGATGTCATCGGTTTCATCAGATTGGGGAAGGACGTGGAAGGAAGTTGGTCGTGCCCTTTCAAAGGAACCATCCCGGCATTTGCCTGGAGCGATTTAGGGAAATCACAGAAAACCTGAATCAGGATGGCCGGACGCGGGATTCAACCGTCGCCCTCCCGAATGCGAGTACAATGTGCTAAGCACAGCGCTACCTCGCTCGGTAGGACCCTTGCCTTATATAGTGTAAGCTTTATATTTACGTTCGTTCGCTTGCTGGCTAGTAGGGAGTACAATTGCTGCAGAGGTGTGATAACTGCATTCTATGTTGATGCTAACTACAGTCGAAAAGACATGAGTTCGTTGACAATCCGTGCTTCCGAAGAATGCGGAGGCATCAAATCAGAGATAGTACCAAAACGGCAACTAGTTTCACGAATTTTAAATTTTTAAGCTTCTGAGATCATTTGTGGGAGGGAAAACATTGTAAAATATATATTTCCACCAACACGCATGCTATGCGCTCTTGAAATAAGCTTTACAAATAAAGATAACTGAGAATTTTTTAATACCTAAGTGAGATGCCACAGTATCATTAACGACCCGGGAAACTGCCATAAATCATAAGGCCATCTGTTGTTGTTGTTGTCGTTGTGGTCTTCAGTCCAGAGACTGGTTTGATGCAGCTCTCCATGCTACCCTATCCTGTGCACGCTTCTTCATCTCGAAGTACCTACTGCAACCTACATCCTTCTGAATCCGCTTAGTGTATTCATCTCTTGGTCTCCCTCTACGATTTTTACCCTCCACGCTGCCTTCCAATACTAAACCGATGATCCCTCTATGCCTCAATATGTGTCCTACCAGCCGATCCTTTCTTCTAGTCAAGTTGCGCCACAGATTCCTCTTCTCCCCAGTCCTATTCAGTACCTCCTCATTAGTTACGTGATCTATCCAAATCTTCATCTTTATTCTGTAGCACCACATTTCGAAAGCCTCTATTCTCTTCTTGTCTAAACTATTTATCACCCATGTTTCACTTCCATACATGACTACACTCCATACAAATACTTTCAGAAAAGACTTCCTGACACTTAAATCTATACAACAAATTTCTCTCCTTCAGAAACTCTTTCCTTGCCATTGCCAGTCTACATTTTACATCCTCTCTACTTCGACCATCATCAGTTATTTTGCTCCCCAAATAGCAAAACCCGTCTATTACTTTAAGTGTCTCATATCCTAATCTAATTCCCTCAGCATCACCCGATTTAATTCGACTACATTCCATTATTTACATAGAATAATTCAAAAAATGGCTCTGAGCACTATGCGACTTAACTTCTGAGGTCATCAGACGCCTAGAACTTAGAACTAATTAAACCTAACTAACCTAAGGACATCACATACATCCATGCCCGAGGCAGGATTCGAACCTGCGACCGTAGTGGTCGCTCGGCTCCAGACTGTAGCGCCTAGAACCGCACGGCCACTCCGGCCGGCTATAGAATAATTACCGAGCGAGGTAGCGCAATGGTTATCACACTGAACTCGCATTTGGGAGGACGATGTTTCTAATCACCATCTGATTTAGGATCTCCGTGATTTCACGAAATCGCTACGGGCAAATGCCAGGATGCTTCCCTTGAAAAGGGCGCGACCTATTTCCTTCCCCATCCTTAACAAAACAGTTTGAGATTGTGCTCTTTTCTAATGACCTCCCGTCTCTAATGACCTCGATGTCGGCGGGACGTTAAACACTGTTCTTTATCCCTTCCTTGTGGCATAAATGTCGTTGTAATTAAATAATAAACTTTTTACGTAGAAGTCAGACTTAATTTTACTGCTTTTGTCTCGCCGGTAATTACATTTACCGTCCTTGGCCGTCTCTGCTGTAGCTTCCTGGAGACAATGAGTGTGGAACGAAAGACTGTTGGATGTAACCTTTTAATGTCCTGACATTCTTATCGAACGAGCCTTTGGCGTGGGGCAGCAAAAATATTTACGCACTCCACACAAGAATAATTATCTGCAGCGAAGCAAGTAAGAAGGCAACAACAAATACAGATCTCCAGCGAGAGCTGGCTGGGAACTGTCAACGTTACATCATTGAGGGGCACCCACGCGCACCAGCATCGGGATTTCAGTCCAGGTACGTCCCGCCAAAGCGCTTTGTGTCGTAGTTGTTTTGTAAGCCCTTCTGTGCTGAGTACCTCACTTATCTTCCCTCTTCGCTCATTCCTCGACATTGGCTATGTAGCACAATTGTTTGCTGTCTCTAAAAGCTACATATACTGGCGCAGTGGGCTCTTGGAAGCAGCGTACATTCCGATCTGTGTGGGTCATAGTTTTCTCTCTGTGTATCCATCATTTGTTACATATGCAACGATTGTAGGCGACAGTAATATAGCTCCTAAAACTGAAACTGTCTCAGATTTTTCTAGAAAATATTGTTGCTGTTGTTGTTGTGGCCTTCAGTCCTGAGACTGGTTTGATGCAGCTCTCCATGCTACTCTATCCTGTGCAAGCTTCTTCATCTCCCAGTACCTACTGCAACCTACATCCTTCTGAATCTGCTTAGTGTATTCATCTCTTGGTCTCCCTCTACGATTTTTACCCTCCACGCTGCCCTCCAATACTACTGGTGATCCCTTGATGCCTCAGAACATGTCCTACCAACCGATCCCTTCTTCTGGTCAAGTTGTGCCACAAACTTCTCTTCTCCCCAATCCTATTCAATACTTCCTCATTAGTTATGTGATCTACCCATCTAATCTTCAGCATTCTTCTGTAGCACCACATTTCGAAAGCTTCTATTCTCTTCTTGTCCAAACTATTTATCGTCCATGTTTCACTTCCATACATGGCTACACTCCATACAAATACTTTCAGAAATGACTTCCTGACACTAAAATCTATACTCGATGCTAACAAATTTCTGTTCTTCAGAAACGCTTTCCTTGCCATTTGCAGTCTACATTTTATATCCCCTCTACTTCGACCATCATCAGTTATTTTGCTCCCCAAATAGCAAAACTCCTTTACTACTTTAAGTGTCTCATTTCCTAATCTAATTCCCTCAGCGTCACCCGACTTAATTCGACTACATTCCATTATCCTCGTTTTGCTTTTGTTGATGTTCATCTTATATCCTCCTATCAAGACACTGTCCATTCCATTCAACTGCTCTTCCAAGTCCTTTGCTGTCTCTGACAGAATTACAATGTCATCGGCGAACCTCAAAGTTTTTATTTCTTCTCCATGGATTTTAATACCTACTCCGAACTTTTCTTTTGTTTCCTTTACTGCTTGCTCAATATACAGATTGAATAACACCAGGGAGAGGCTGCAACCCTGTCTCACTCCCTTCCCAACCACTGCTTCCCTTTCATGTCCCTCGACTCTTATAACTGCCATCTGGTTTCTGTACAAATTGTAAATAGCCTTTCGCTCCCTGTATTTTACCCCTGCCACCTTTAGAATTTGAAAGAGAGTATTCCAGCCAACATTGTCAAAAGCTTTCTCTAAGTCTACAATTATGTTAAGATATATTAAGAAATCAAAAGTAAACGAAAATGCAAATACATGACATACGTGAGGCAGCACAAACGAAAATACGTGAATATTTTAATAAAATAAAAGGAGGTTTTCCAGGCGTTTATACAAAGACGGCTGTACAATTCTAAGCATTTAGCGAAGCTTCTAAATACAGTTCACTGTCCCTCAAATACGTTTCGTGTGACAAGTTTTGTAAACAATGCCAGACCTGTGAATGGCTATATTGTGTGTCTCGTCCATCCGTTTAGTAGAACTTCACGAGTATGAAATATATACTTGACATTTTCGACGAAGATATTTACTAAGGGTAGTAAAGTAAGGAAGGAAAGAAGTTGAGGGTTTAATGTCCCGTCGACATCGAGGCCACCAGAAACGGAGCACAAGTTCTGAATATTTCAAGGGTGGGGAAGGAAACAGACAGTGTCCTTTTAAAGCAACCATCCGGGCAGTTGGCTGGAACGATTTAGGGAAATCACGAAAAACCTAAATCTGGACGGTCAGACGCGGATTTGAACCGTCGTTCTCCCGATTGTGAGTGTCCTATAACCATTGCACCGCCTAGCTTGGTGACTGGCACTAGGGAAAGCTTTGTGATGTACAAGGCGTTTCACAATTCCTGTTCAAAATGTTCAAATGTGTGTGAATTCCTAAGGGACCAAACTGCTGAGGTCATCGGTCCCTAGACTTACACACTACGTAAACGAACGTAATCTAACTTACGACCCAGCGAAGTGGCGCAGTGGCTAGCACACTGGACTCGCATGCGGGAGGACGACGGTTAAATTCCGCGTCCGGCCATCCTGATATAGGTTTTCCGTGATTTCCCTAAATCGCTCCAGGCAAATGCCGGGATGGTTCCTTTGAAAGGGCACGACCGACTTCTTTCCCCGTCCTTCCCTAATCCGATGAGGCCGATGACCTCGCTGACTAGTCTCCTTCCCCAAACAACCCAACCCAACCCACTAACTTACGCTAAGGACAACACACACGCCCATGCCCGAGGGAGGGCTCAAACCTCCGGCGGGAGTGGCCGCCCGACTCGTGATATATGCCTCTAACTACGTGGCCACTTAGCGAGGCTTCACAATTCCTGTTCCAGGCTTCTAGGAGTTGTAGAAGGGATTTATTAAATTAAGTATTGATACTGATCCCATGTGCGACATTGTACCGTTTGGATGTAAAATAAGTTTAAAGATCGGATCAGTTTCAAATCTACCGTTTCATGGTAGGCACACAGTGGAGACAATGAGCTCAGACCTCTGTCCTCTACAGGAGCACTTGGCGAGCCGGCTGTTCGTTAAACGAGGTGAATCCGCCACTACACTGGTACTGGTCCACGGAGCGCCAGTCAACCCTCTGAGTTGCATACGTACCACATCCCCAAGCCGTTTTTGTAACTGGACCAGTACGATATGTTTGAATTTTCTCGTTTTGAGAGTTCTGAAGGACGATCTGTAAATAATTGTTAAAAACCATTCAACAGCCAAGATCGCATAAAATATTTCTTTATTCAAGACAACCGGTTTTAATTACTACTTTGCTGACAGCCGGTTTCAATAGACTTTGCTGTCATCTTCGGGTCTTAAAAATCTTTTTGTTGCAGAACGTGTTCATTTTACGCTGAAACTCACGCAAAAGGTGTCAAGTGGATAAAAATCAGTACATTATAAAAGGTTTGTCGTCGCCAAAATATTTAAATACGTAAAGCACCATGTCCAAAAGGCCGTATTCGTATACATATTGCTCGCAGATGCTTGTTAGATCACACAAATACGATACATAATAGCACATCTGTTTAAATATGCTGAATGTATTCTAAACAGTGCGAATCAACTGCGGAAGTGGATTCACACTGTTCAGAATATGTCCAACATATTTAATCAGATGTGCTATTGTGAATCGTGTTTGTATGATGTAACAAGCATCTGTCAGAAATATGTATATGAACATGGCCTTTTGCAGAAGGTAATTTATGTTTTTAAGTATTTTAGCGATGACATACCTTTTATAATGTAGTGATTTTTATCCACTTGACATCATGCGCCCATGGTTCGCCGTAAACTGAAGACGTTTCACAACAAAAAGATTTTTAAGACCTGAATATGACAGCAAAGTCTGTTGAAAACCGGTTGTCTTAAATAAAGTAATGTTTTATGCGATCTTGGCTGTGGAATTGTTGTTAAGAATTGGTATGTGATGGACTGAAGCGATCTGGGAAAGGTTCTCGATACATGCGTTATGCAGCTCTACCATCATGTACGATGCTGTGAAGCGGGAGATTTGAAAGTGATCCGGTCTTCAAACATATATACCAAAGGCTAATTTCTAGACGTGATATCTTTATCGAAACTTTATCTAATAAGTCATCTCCACAGTCCCCAAAAGCAGGTAATAGGAATTATAAAATACTCTGTAAACCTATTAATTTCGCTTTTGACAAAAATTTACTTTTAGCATGCAGTAGCTATTAACTCTTCGAAAAAAAAGAAACCCCTTTTGTGCTGCTGGGGACGCTCATCTCCACTCGCCTGCCGTCGGCACCAGATCTTGTGAAAAAAAAAAGCGGCAAACTTGCATATGACGAGATGTTGACTATAGAGACGGAAGTGAAGAACTGTGCAGCTAAATACTCAGTAGAAGTTTGTGGATGATTTACTGGAGCGGCGTGTCCATGAAATAAACAGCGGTCGGTCTGGATGTTAAGAGGTGAGGAATGAGAGAAGCGGAGGGGGCTCAGTGTGAATTGGGTGCAAGGCCTCAAATATTGACAAAGTTTCGAGAGTCTTTCTGAGCCCGTAGAGCCTGCGGTGGACCCTCGTGGGTGGCGGAGGCAGGTCTGGTAGGGCAGCTGCTGGAGTGTTTTCTGCAGCTCAGCGCAGGGGCGCGTGAGATGACGACGCCAGGGCTGCTATGCTGTGCTGAATGTTGATGAGCAGTTACGACTTTTAAAGCAAAATCTGCGGCCATGCCCTAAAGGGGTATTATCGTTCGACGGCAGCTTTGTACGCACCCACAAAGATAATAGTTGATTGGCGCAGGTGCTGACTTTGAGAGGACTACTCGAATGGGAGTAAATTAGTTAGCTCTCAAACGATCTGGGCGAAGTCTTCACCTCATAACTATATATTTTGTGGAAGTTAAAGTGCTGGAGTTTTGTGTAGCTTTCTGACTTTCATCTCTTTGAACTGTTGTCCTGATACATACATCTTCAAGAAAAATTACCCTGTAATGGTGAGGGATCTTCCTGTATTCCATCGTGTTATTGGCTTATGCTCCAGCGAGATCTTTGGACTTCTGTTTGTTCATCGGTTCGATATTTTCTTTGCATTGTGGTTTATTGTCTATTAGTCTGTCATTTGCACTGAAAATGTTCAGTTCTTTCCGGATAACATTACTCCACTCTTTTATTCAGCGCTGTATAACGTACCACAGGACTTATGTAATCTCGTATCAGCAGCTTCTAATCATCTATCCTGATCCGCTTGTGCCGGCCGGTGTGGCCGTGCGGTTCTAGGCGTTTCAGTCTGGAACCGCGTGACCGCTACGGTCGCAGGTTCGAATCCTGCCTCGGGCATGGATGTGTGTGATGTCCTTAGGTTAGTTAGGTTTAATTAGTTCTAAGTTCTAGGCGACTGATGACCTCAGAAGTTAAGTCGCATACTCAGAACCATTTGATCCGCTTGTTGTCCATTTATTACTGTACTATATTAACATTTCTAGTTTTTGGTTCAAATGGCTCTGAGCGCTATGGGACTTAACATCTATGGCCATCAGTCCCCTAGAACCTAGAACTACTTAAACCTAACTAACCTAAGGACAGCACACAACACCCAGTCATCACGAGGCAGAGAGAAAATCCCTGACCCCGCCGGGAATCGAACCCAGGAACCCGGGCTTGGGAAGCGAGATCGCTACCGCACGACCACGAGCTGCGGACTTCTAGTTTTTCACTCGTAATATCCTGCTAACTATATAAAACATTCTTTGAAATTTGTTTGTGTTATTGTTAATTTCCACTGTGTCACAATGTCCCAAGTGATTGAAACTGCTTACTTGTTCCATAATTTTATCAGTTGAGTGCTCAGTTTCCCTTGACATCCCATCACATTGGTTTTTCTTGCAGATATCTGCAGCTATAACGTTTCTGCAACATATTTCATTAACGTACTATTGGAGGAAATGACTCACAATCAGGCAGCATAGCAGTCAGGCCGTACGCCGAGGGCGTAACATACAATAATATCTGTTGTGTTATACAGGGCGTCCCACTCAGACCTCCCTGATTTCAAAGACCCAGGAAAAAGACCACAGTAGATACGACAATGGAAGATGCGCCACATTGTAGAGCATCTCAAAGAATTTATTTCTTTATATGTGAATCATTTGTAGCACGAAGAATATTGAGTCTATATTCAGTTTCATGCCAGGTTCTTTGTAGCATTTCCTCTGTTATTGTTGCAATAACATTAGTGATACGATGTCGCAACGTAGGAATATCGTCCACTCTTGTCGCATACATGTCCTTCACGAATCCCCACATGAAGAAATCAACCGGCGTAATGTCGGGTGAACGCGGTGGCAGGGCAATGGGTCCTCCGCATCCAATCCAACGATTGGGAAATTTCCTATCCAAGAACTTGCGAAAAGGCGTTAACCAATGCGGCGGAGCTCCATCTTGACCAGACGTTTAGTTTAGGGCTGTCACGAATATGTTCCTTGACAACGTGCGGATTTTGCTAACCCCAAATTCGAACATCATGCCTATTAACCCTTCCTGATAGATGAAAGCATATCCGCATCAAACTGTTGTCGGCGTGATTTGTAGTTCGGCATCAGATGTTGCAGAATTTGCACTTAAGCACACATACGAAGACGCTGATGAACTACACGATGCAACGTTGATCGAGGTACATCAAGTTGCCTAGATGCTTGACGAATTGACTTACGTGGGTTTCTGAAAAACGTTTGTCTGATATCCTCCACTGTCTCTTCTGAAACTCCGTAACGTGCACCGCCAGAATGTTTCAGAACACTTCATGTTGCCAGAAACTTCCTATACCATTTCTTAATTGTTTTCAAATCAGGTAGATCACGTTCAAACGCACGATAATAATTTCTTTGCACAGCAGTCGGCGATTTTGCTTCTGCAAGCCACACTACTGCTTGCGCACGCTGCTGTGGAGTCGCCATTTTCACTTCATGCGACCATGCTGCATTCTGACGCGGAAATATAAATTCTTTGAGGTGCTCTACAATGTGGTGCATTTTTCACTGTCGTATCTACTGTGGTTTTTCTCTCCTGGGTCCTTGAAATCAGGGAGGTTTGAGTGTGACACCCTTTACTTTATGGCCAAGCACACAGAATACATCATCTACAGTTCTCCATGTTATTGTTACTCTGCAGACATATCAATCAAAGCAAATTCTTGTCTCTCCATCCGATTGTTAGATGCGCTATGTGATGACGTTTATACATCGACAGCTCTGAAGCATTTAAACAGCAGTCGAACAGGAAATCTCTTGTGCACAGACTGATACGTCTGAGAAAGCAAACTAGAATTAAGTTTATGTCTTAAAGAAAGTTTTTCGGTAGTTTTGTAGAACTGCTGTATGTTCTGGTAATGTACAGATTTGATCTGTTATATACAAAAAGAAGTAGAACAGGGATAAATCATTAAAACGCGACGCTATAAGCAAATTAATAATAAAGTCATCATCATCTTGGACAGTTTCCAGCCACTGGCTGGGTCTGTCGGGAACACAAGCCTCTCCATCGTGTTCTGTCTTTCCACCATTCCCCCTCTTCCACCTTCGTCCAGTTCTCTCCTCTTCTCATCACACATTCCTTCACTCCCTTCGCCCATCTATCTCTTGGTCTTCCTCTGGGCCTCTTCCCCTCCAGTTGCAGATCAAACATCCTCTTTGGAATTCTTCCCTCATCCATTCTCTTCATGTGTCCATACCACTGCAGTCTTGATTTTTCTATCCTGTCCTGTACTGGTTCCTCCTTTAGTCTTTCCCTCACATACACATTTCGAAATCTGTCTCGTCTTGTTACACTCAACCTGCTCCTCTGGAACTTCATTTCAATAGCCTGTATTCTACTTTTGTCGCTTTTGTGCATTACCCATGTCTCACTTCCATATGCCAATATGGGGACAAAGTAGGTTCGGTATATCATTCCCTTGGATTTCTGTGGCACCTCCTTGCTCCAAATAAGCCCCCTAATGCATTTGTAGAACTGCCCTGCTTTTCTGCACCTTTCATTTATTTCCATCGCGTTTCCCCCCTTACTTTCAATCATGCTTCCCAGGTACTTGAAGTTCTCTACCACTTGTAGTTTTTCCCCTCCACAAGTTATATCCACATTTGGCCTATTCTTCTTCCTTGTTGTGACAATTATTTCACTTTTCTTTGCAGAGAAATGCATTCCATATTGTGCTGCCGTTGCCTCCCATACATCTAACTGCTCTTGCACCTCCTTCTCGCAATTTCCCCATAACATCAGGTCATCGGCAAAAAGCACTGCTTTCATTTTATGATCTCCAATTGCATCTGATACTTTCTGTAGGATTTCATCCATAACAATAATAAACAATAAAGGCGAAAGTGCACTTCCCTGTCGCAACCCATTTTCCAGCTTGAACCATGCAGTACGTTCCCTCCCCACTTTCACACAACTCTCACTTCCCTCATACATTTTTCTGACTTTTCGTGTTATCTCTTCATCTATCCCTTTTGCGTTCAGCACATCCCAGAGCTTGTCCCTATAGATACTGTCATACGCCTTCTCAATATCTAAAAAGGCCATGATTAAGTCCTTCCCGTACTCATAGTGCCTTTCCTGCAGTTGCCTTACCGCAAATATGAGGTCTGTTGTTGATCTTCCCGGTCTGAAACCATACTGCTCCTCTTGCAGTCTACTTTCAATACTGCTTCTTATTCTCTTCTCCAGGATCTTTTCATAGATTTTTCCACAGTGGCATAACGGGGTGATTCCTCTGTAGTTCTCACATCTCCTTTTATCCCCTTTCTTGAAGATCGGGACTATAATTCCTTTCTTCCAATCCTCAGGAATTCTGTTCTCCTTCCACACCACCCTCAGCACTCTGTATAGCCACTTGGTTCCTACTTCTCCTGCTGCTCGTATCATATCCACTGTTACTTCGTCCCAACCTGGTGCCTTGCCCCCTTTCATCCTCTTTATGGCTTCTTCCACTTCATTCCAAGTTAGATCATCAGTTTCCCCACTATTATAATCGTCTGCTGCCTTAGGCTCTCCATCGCTGTTAGTTACCCGCTTGGCGGCATTCAACAGATCTTCAAAGTACTCCTTCCAAATCTTTTTGAGCTCATGCATTTCCTCCACAACTCTTCCATTATTATCCATGATCCTCAGGCACTCGCTTCTGTCATTCCTCTTATTTCTTACCATGGTGTAAAGTACTTTTTTGTTCCCTTCACTGTCCTCTTCTAACATTCTTGTCCATTTTTCCATCCACTTCTTCTTCTCCGCCCTTACTATGGTCTGTGCCGCTTTCTTGCTTTCCTTATATTTTACTCTAGCTTCCTTTGTTCGGGTCTGGAACCATTCTCTGAAGGCTTTGTTCTTTCGAAGTACTGCCTCTTTACATATGTTGTTCCACCATGGAGTTTCCTTACTTCTCCTCTTTGTGCTAGTTCTTCCGCACACAGTCTCAGCTGCCTCAACTAGAGCCCTCTTAAAATCTCCCCATTCTTCTTCCACTGTTCTCTGATCTTCCTTTGGCAGCTTCTTCCTGATCAGTGTCTGGTACTGGGTCATCCGTTCATCCTCTTTCAGCATCCATGTCTTCAACCTTTTCTCCTGTATATCTGTTGCCCTCCTATCTTTTTTCTCTCTCAGGGTGGCTACCAACAGCCGATGGTCACTGTCTAAGGCCTCAGATGGAATGACCTTAACATCTGTGAGGCTGCTCATCATCTGCCTATCCACTAGTACATAGTCTACTACTGAAGTTTGGGACCAGTCTCCACTGTACCAAGTTATTTTGTGGCTACTTCTCTTCTTGTACCAGGAATTTGCGATCGCCAGCCCATTCCTCTTGCAGAATTCCAGCAACAATTTTCCTTCTCTATTTCGGTTCCCCCAGCCCTCTGGTCCCATTATCTCCTCGAATCCTTTCCTGTCTGTGCCAACATGTGCATTGAGGTCCCCTATTATAATCTGATTACCTCCATTTAGCTGCTTTTGCATGTCATCTTCAAATTCCTCCTTCTCCTTTTTTGTACACCCCACCTGTGGGGCATACGCTTGGATGATTTCAATGCTTTTTCCTTTCACTCGTACTCTGGCTTTTATCATTTGATCATTGATACCTTCCACCTCCTCCTGCAGACCCTCTCTGACCACTATTGCCACTCCATTTTTAAAGGTCATCGACGAGCATATAAATGATAGTCACGACTTAAGGAAAATGATCTGTGTTTCTTGCAAGGCAGTATATTAATTCAGAGACACAGCTAAATGAATCATGAATAATTAAATGAATTATTTGAATAAAATAAGACAATTAGAAGACATTGAAAAACTCCTGTTTGTGTCAACTGTACTTAGAAGATGTTGGCCCTACATGTATTCAGCAACAATTTCTTATGTAGTTAGAATCGCTAATTAATACAAAATTGTTCAAATTACTAGTTTCAGAATGTCAGTACCATCAACAATAGTGGTATGAATATTCACGGAATGGTCTCTTTTTGAAGCTAAAGCTAACAGTTCAGTGTTTAAGGACAACATGATTGTTTGACTGAAACGTGATATAAATATTTTTGTAATAACTGTCGATCGTAACTAAGTAAAAATGTTGTTGCTGTAAATGACGTCGATGGCATGACTTCCATCTGGTGATATGTGAGTCCTTACGTAATACATATAGCTCTGGTGGGCGTTAATAAAGTGTGCGCGGCCAAAAGTTGCAGCATATCCGACTGGGCAGAGTTAATCTGAAGTGCAGTTTATCACCGGCTATCTCATCCAACTGACAGAGGTCATAGGGTCGCGTTGGCCACTATTTTGGGCGACGCCTGGCCGTGAAAGAGTAGCAATTGAAGTACGTAAATTACTACTTTTTGACCATGCGAGTAATGTTACATTTCTGTCAACTTTGCTTTCGCTGTGATTTGAAACTTCCACCAGCCGGAAGCAATGCACGACATTGTAGTGTACGAGAAAGTCAGTCGAGAATAACAAAGAGCGAGGGCGATTTGTAGCAGAAGCGCACGTACTCGATCCGCTAGTGAGAAATGGTAAACCAGTCTAGAAAGAGTTGCAAACAGTATCAAATATCACGTTGGTCACTTTTAAAATTAAATCGACTGTAGCTTATACCCTCTAGTTAATGATTCACTAGGTTCCTTCGTGATACGAATGTCCACTCCCTGTTCACCTCCTTAAATCCTGACAATTACAAACACGTTTTACCATATCTAACCAGTCGCCCAAATTTTTCAAGCTGTGAGGCAATAAAACCGCTCCCGGCACTTGTGCAATATCAACAAAACCGTACCACAACAAAGTAACTTAGCGCACCCAACAGCTGTTACTTTCAACACAGTTCTGAACCAGACAAACACTATTGAACTACTCGTAGCGACTTCCAACATTTTTACTCTTCCAAATATAGAGGCAAGCTTTTGAATACTTACCATATTCACTTCCATTCACTCATTCCGCCAGTGTTACGTAGTTCATTAGGTGACTATTACTTCTCTTTATAAAATTGATCTACACACATACAAAAAAAAAAAAAAATTGTTCAAATGGCTCTGATCACTATGGGACTTAACTTCTGAGGTCATCAGTCCCCTAGAACGTAGAACTACTTAAACCTAACCAACCTAAGGACATCACACACATCCATACCCGAGGCAGGATTCGAACCTGCGACCGTAGCGGTCACGCGGTTCCAGACTGTAGCGCCTAGAACCGCTCGGCCACTGCGGCCGGCACACACATACAAAAGACACACGGAAACAACCATCTGTGGGAATCACATGCATATGTGTTTCTTCTCTTAGATGAAGGCTGTTTTCTTCCGTATGTTTCACTTGGAAAACGTTCCAGCAAGAAGAACACAGCAAGCTGTTGAACACACACATTTGTACCACTGGATTTTTGGAGTGAAGCACAAGGCAGGCGACTGGCTGCATCCAGGAGAAGAATCACACATGTAAACCACTGCATCCAGCTCTGGATGAGGTTGTAAACCTTCGAAACTCGTCGTGGAAGCAAATAAAATAAATGCCACAGACAATTTTTACAGTTTGCCTTTTATATAATAAACACAGTCAAACGTGCACAAAATAAGACCAAGTGGAACAGAACCGCTTCCTCGTCGATTCTTGTACGTTGTGATGATGCTGCGCTTTCCGTGCACGTCTACGTATTGTCCACACTTTCCTTCTGGAACAATATCTCTAATTTCACCGCCCGATTCGTTAAACTTTTCCTTTGTTTCTTCCGTACAGCTATAATGGCCGAAAAGAGATCAATAGTGGGACGTGGACGACTGTAATCGCTTTCCCGAACCAGACGAATCACGTTTCTGCCTCTGTCTGGATCTTGGGCTACGTCACTTTTATCGCAGGTACCAGGAAACCTTTCACTAAATAGCTTGCAAGAGTTGGTTCATGACAGACATCCCTTTTGGGGATGTAGTTATTTCACTGCGTAGCCAGTGTTCGCTGTTTACTATTCATGCGAACGAGATCCATATCTTGGCCAGCTCTCTCATTCAAGATACAATTCTCGCGCCTGCCTGGCTATAGTTGCGTCTGCTTAGTTGAGGAACATTCTGGAGAAATAATACAACCGGACAACCAGCAAAGTCCCTGCTTTGAATCAGTGAAAGTCCCTGTAGCTACCTGGAACTACAGCACACTCTGAAGTAGGAGAGGGCATCCACGGTTGTGCTCGACGTGCAAGAGTGTTCGGGCGGTGATAGCCAGAGCATTATGCAGTCCATGGCAATGCGAACTGCAGCTGTTAGCGAGGCTCCTGAGGCGTTCTACATCTACGTAGATACTTCAGAATATGCGCCCTAGTCTCCCCTACTTCGTCCGTACTCGAGACGAACGTTGGAGTCAGAAGACTGGTTCGCCAGTCAGCTTCAAATGCAAGTCCTCTAAACTTCCTCAACAGCGTTTCGTGAAACGATCTTTTTCCCTCCAAGGAAGTCGATCAGAGCTCATTTCCGCCACACTCTCTTACTGAAGATACCGACAAGTAACACATCTGGAATCGCGGTTCTGAATTGCTTGGACGTCTTTCTTTAATCCGACCTGGTGGGAGTCAAAAACACTCGAACAATGCTCAGGACTACACCCGATTAGGTTCAAGGTGACTAACGTTTTGGCTGGCGTTCTTTCTTTGGATCCGTGAAATCCGTCTCGAAGGCCCATCTCAAAATGGTTCAAATGGCTCTGAGCACTATGGAACTTAACATCTCAGGTCATCAGTCCCCTAGAACTTAGAACTACTTAAACCTAACTAACCTAAGGACATCACACACATTCATGCCCGAGGCAGGATTCGAACCTGCGACCGTAGCGGTCGCGCGATTCCAGACTGAAGTGCCTAGAACCGCTCGTCCACAGCGGCCGGCGGCCCATCTCAGACTTAGCGAGTACATTGCTTGCTTTCTCACAGCTGCTCCCCTCCCAGGGAATTCCGCAGCTTACAATTTTCAGAGTCCCGTTTACCGACTCGTGCCTTCGCCAACATCGTTGCGACCAGCACGTCCACTAGTCACGATCGTCGACATGCATTTCATTTCACCTTGTCGGGCCTGATGGTCCAGCAGTAGAGCGTGTCCCTGGAAACAGGTCACGGGATCGAATCCCTACCGGACCCCGGAAAATTTCAGTTTGCCTTCGGTCTAGCCTTCCCTTCTCAATGATGTGAAGAACCGCGAGGAACGGCACGTGGTTCGGATGCCACGCGAAACTCTTAAGCCCTCTTTCTCCGGCTGGAAAACTGGGCTAGATTAATGATACTCAATTCGTCAAATTGGCGCCGGTTAAGACTTGCACTCGGCCACTGAACAACGCTAAATTATTACATCATTTTTCTTTTAGAAAACGTAACATTTTGGCTGAAAGGCAGTGTATCGGTTGCCACACTGCTCTTTTGTGGAATCGAAAAAAAATTTTAAAGGGCGTTTGCTCTGGGCGTCAGGTAACAGAGAGGAACGTTAAAACATTTCACTTTGTGCGTTCCAAATGGCGGGATTCACACGGGCCGAACACAGAACGGAGCGGGACAGAATGCCGACGTAAATAATTCTGTGGAAGAAAGTTCTGACGTCGACGTTGGTAGGTGAGAAGTAGCGTCGTCTCTGAACATCGGAAGTTAACTTCTTTCCCGAGCATCCATTCAATTTATGATGTCGATTTTTTGCCCTCTGCATATTTATTTTATTCTTTAATTTATGCAACACACTGTCAACGTTACGTAACTTGAATCATTTTTCCTGTGAATTTCTTCCACAAAAGATGCCCAACATTTGAAAAAAATTGATTTATCATGATTTCCTGTGTTTTTGCCCCGCATCGGCACACAGTGCGCATGATTATTAATGCATTTGGCACTCTCATTTACGGGGTGGCTTGATGTCCTTCCTGTGACCAGCTCGTCTCCCCCTCCCAGTAGGCAATATGATTATCCCAACTGTCTGCGTGTAGCGTTATCCATGTGAATGTGAGCGAAAGTTTTCTAATTATACGTGAATCGTGTAACTGAGGCGGGACTTCGGTACCAGCCCAGTATTCGCCTAGTGGGATGCGGAAAACCGCCTAAAAACCACATACTGACTGCCTGGCACACAACCGCATCCCAGAAGCGGCGCTTTAACATGCACGGCTATCCAGGTGGGTCGAAAGAGAACATTGATTGATTTAGGTTCTACGTTACCAGAACAAACATAAAGCCCGCATAGTGCATTCAACAAACGTAAATACACAAAAAAATTCATTGAACAAATTTTGAACAGAGAAAAATTCGAGGGGTATTCAATCATAGAATTATTTTTCTCATTATTGCATACAATGGATAAGTTAAAAGGGCTCCATGCATTGCCTTCTATGTATTGTTTGATGTTTTTATGTAGAAATTTTGTCTAGCAAATAAATGTCGATGTTTGAAATGTTTGAGCGACACTTTCCCTATATTTTTAATTCTCGGAAGTTTACCATACAAATTTTGTCGTGAACATCCATTATGAATTTCGCATTAGTAGTTAATAAATTACATCGTAGCTAATTTTTTTTTAAATTCTGGTATTATATTTCGACTCACTTTTACCGCTCGGTATTGGGCTAAGTGAAGATACGTTTGAGTGGACATTCCGTTTTTAGCGTGAACACCATTTGACGCTGCTGCACTGTGCCGTTGGCGCCTAGTGTGGGTCGACGTTAAATCTGGACGCGTACCTGACAGGCGGATCGCGAGGACCAGTCGGCAGGAGGAAGAGGAGGAACCTGCAGCGACCGGCTGGCAGCCGGGGCCATCTGGCAACGACGCCGGCAGCGGGCAGCAGGCTGGTGGCTGGTGGCTGGAAAGCGGCCCCGCATTGTGCCGCCGCAGAAGGTCACGGGCCGGCCGCGGGGGTCGACCTCGGGTCCTCCGCGCCGCGTCCTAACGGGAAGAACCGTGGCCCGACCGCCGGCCATTTGCGGCTCCTCTCGCTCGCGTTGTGGGGCCACTTGCTAGGGCGCTGCACAGGACTGCGAGGGTATCTGAGCTTCGCTGGGTACAGCGGTCCCCGCACGTTTTATAGGCTGTATGGTAGACGACAATCCAGGTAGACCACACGTGTCCGAATTCTAAAAGATCTGGAGATGGTGCACCGCTAGGGAAATACTATATCATTTCCTACTCTATCAGGAGGAGGTTTCAGAGAAGGAGGGAAGATTAGAAGTTTAGAAAGCATTGTCCGTCCGAATCTCAGCTCGCCCTTTTCACCCACAATATCTCCTACGCACGAGGATCATTCCAAAAGAAATGCACACTATTTTTGTAAAAATACAGTGTTCATTCTGCATGTGTGAAAGTTTTAGTGTGTAGATACATCCTTCCCGCTTGTTTTCAAACTTAGTTCAGCCTGTTACCGTGAGTGGCGCCGTAGCAGCATGTCTTCAAGATGGCTGCTATACTTGACGTTCGTCAGAAGCAACGTGCTGTCATAGAATTCCAGTGCCGTGTAAACGAGACAGTGGGAAACATCTACAAGAGGTTGAAAAAGGTGTATGGAGATCCTGGTGTCCATCGCAGTACAGTTAGTCGGTGAGCAAGCAGGTTACGTGATGAAAGCGGGCACGGCAGCTTTGAGGATTGTCCTCGCAGCGGCAGGCCTCGTACTGCACACTCTCCAGACAATGTGCAGAGAGTTAACGAATTGGTGACTGTTGACAGACGCATCACAGTGAACGAATTGTCACGCTACGTTGGGATAGGGGAAGGAAGTGTTTGCAGAATACTGAAAGTGTTGGCGTTAAAAAAGGTTTGTGCCAGGTGGGTTGCCAGGGTGTTGACAGTGGCTCACAAAGAAACAATAAAAACGGTATGCAGCGAACTTTTGGAACAGTACGAGAATGGTGGGGATGAATTTCTTGGAAGAATTGTGACAGGTGATGAAACGTGGCTCCATCATTTTTCACGAGAGACGAAGAGGCAATCAATGGAGTGGCATCATGCAAATTCACCCAAGAAAAAAATTCAAAGCCACACCTTCTGCTGGAAAAGTTATGGCTACGTTGTTTTTCGATTCCGAAGGACTCTTGCTTGTGGGCATCATGCCAAGTGGAACCACCATAAATTCTGATGCATATGTGACGACACTGAAGAAACTTCAAGCTCGACTGAGTCGTGTTCGACCACATCGGCAAAAGCAGGACGTTTTGCTGTTGCACGACAATGCACGGCCACATGTCAGTCAAAAAACCATGGAAGCGACCACAAAACTCAGATAGACAACGCTGAGACACCCGCCTTACAGTCCTGACCTGGCTCTATGTGACTATCATCTCTTTGGGAAACTGAAAGACTGTTCGTGGAACAAGGTTTGAAGATAATGACTCCCTTGTGCACGCTGCCAAAGAGTGGCTCCAAAGGTTGGTCCAGAATTTTACCGTGCGGGTATACAGATGCTGGTTCCAAGATGGCGTAAGGCAGTTGAGAGGGATGGAAATTATGTGGAGAAATGAAAATATTGCTCCTAAAGGATGTACCTACACACTGTAAAACATTCAAACATGTAGAATAAAAGATTTTTTTTAAATAGTGTGCATTTCTTTTGGAGTGATCCTCGTACTATGGATGGAGGACATCATGCAGATTCCAAATTTCTAAATTTCCGGAAAGCGTTTGACACACTGCAGACTGTTGACGAAGGTCCGAGCAGATAGTTTACGTTTCCAGGTATGTGTGTGGCTCGAAGGCTTTTTAAGTAATAGAACCCAGTACGTTGCCCTCGACGACGAGTGTACATCAAAACAGGGGTATTGTCAGAAGTGCCTCAGACAAGTGTGAGAACACAAATGATCTAATGGTCAGACTGAGCAGCAGTGTACGACTGTTTCCTGATGACGCTGTGGTGTACAGGGAGGTGTCGTCGTTGAGTGGCTGTCAGAATATACAAGATTACTTAGACAGAATTTCTAGTGCGTGTGATGAATAGGGGCTCCCTCTAAACGTAGAAAAACTGAAGTTAATGCGAATGAATGGGAAAAATAATCCTGTAAAGTTCCGATACAGCATTAGTAATGTGCTGCTTGACACAGTTACGTCGGTTTACATCTTGGCATAAGGTTTCAAAGCTATATGAAATGAAATGAACACGCCAGGATGGTAGGAGGGAAGGTGAATGCTCGACTTTGTTTTATTAGGAGCATTTTGTAGATGTGTAGCTCATCTATAAAAGAGACGGCGTATATAACGCTAATGCGACCCATTCTTGAGTACTGTTCGAGGCTTTCGGATCCCCATCAGATTGGATAAAGTAAAGACATCAAAGCAACATAGAGATGTGCTGCTAGATTTGTTACCGGTAGGTTCATGAAATCAAATGGGAATCCCTGGAAGGAAGACGATGCTCTTTTTGCGAGGTGCTCTCACGGAATTTGAGGCGGACTCCAGAAATATTCTACTGCCGTCATCGTACATTTCGCGTAAGGGCCACGAAGATAAGATGAGAGAAATTAAGGTTCGTACGGAGCCATATAGGTAGTCACTTTCCGCACGCTCTGTTTGAGGGTGGAACAGGTAAGGAAATGACTAGATGAAGTTACAGCTTGGAATTTCACGCACACTACATCGCGAAGTGTGAAAGAAAGAATCTGGAAAGTAGGATTTTTACCTCATGGAGAGGAACGTGGCCAGTGACATGCAACCACGGTTGTACATCACAAGGAGCAATTACGAGACGCAGTACTGGATTAAGTCACGTGTAGCTGAACTCCATCTTTGGTGTTTTTTATATTACCTACATGCTGTGAATATAAGCTGTTTCAAGTCACTGGCGCGTTGAAGATCTCTCGAAAACGCGTCTTTTTGGTACATTTGTTAGAGTAGAATTACGGGAAACTACGTGTCGCTGATTAAATGTTTCCCATACCGATGCTTCTCGTATTATAACATGCCTACTAAGAAAGTAAGCCGTTCCAGTGATACTGCACATTTTTCTGGTTTGTTAAGAGTTAAATATCAAATAATGGCATCTGTGGTAACAGTCTTTAGGCATTTGTATAAATCGTATAACATACTGTGTCATTTAGATGCTGCTGTAATGTTAGAACCGTCGTGTAGTTTATAGAGTCGTGAACTCAGAAGGAAAAGGGACCAGGTTCGCGTCTGGGTACTTGCATTATTTTTTCTCACCTCATTTGTTAAAAACAATTCAAAAGCCAAGATCGCATAAAAATTCCTTTATTCAAAACAACCGGTTGCAACAGTCATTGCTGCCATCTTCAGGTCTTTAACATCTTTTTGTTATAAAACATGTTCATTTTACGCTGAACCTCACACACACGATGTAAAATGGCTAAAACTGAGCACATTATTAACGTTTGTCATCCCTAAAACGTTTTTAAATATTTTAACGATGACAAAAGTTTGTAATGTGCTGAGTTTCATCCACTTGACATCTTGTGTGTGAGTTTCGGCAAAAAATGAACATGTTTCATAACAAAAAGATATTAAAGATCTGAAGATGACAGCAATAACTGTTGAAACCAGTTGCCTTAAATAAATGATTTTTTATGTGGTATTGGCATTTGAATGGTTTTTAACAATTAAAACAGATCGCCCTTAAATACTCTGAAAATGAGAAAACTCAATTCTCACCTTATGTTTTCTAAAAGATTCTGGGACCTTCGTGTTAACTTTATAGAAGTGTGATCTCCAATGCTCGATTTTGTAAACATGTCAGGGAACATGGACCAATGAACTGCAAGACTGCAGTCTACATCACTGGCTGACTCCATCCTTCATTGACGATCGCGAGCAGAGGTACCGCAGCTATTTCACGCGTGTCTACGTTCTTAAACAAACTGTGTGATTTGCACGCAAGATGCCGCCGACAGCTGCCACCAGAGAGCGCTGCGGTCGCAAATCATGAACGCAAGTGCGTTCCTGTGCGCTAGGGTCAAATTCTGTGGTGTCGGTAGGCACGAATTGCGACCTGGTGAGTGAGCACGTGCTTAATTGTCAGGAGCTTCCCTCCTATCAGATGGTGCAGACAGCCCCTTGTTGCAAGTGGTGCAAATCACGATGATGCCCAGGTCGTTTCAGAGCGTGTAGCAACCACGAAGGACACCACGTCTGGCGTCCTTGGCAGTGAGAAACACGTCCCTTTTGAGGAAGGCTTAAGGAACGTTAAGGGGTTAGTGATTGCCCAAGCACCGTGAACGGCTCTGCGAGAGGTATGGCGATGACGAATATACGTCCAATGTGCGTTCACCGCGATGTCGCCAAACACGGATGCGACCATCATGATGCTGTAAACAGAATCTAGATTCATCCGAAAAAATTACGTTTTGCCATTCGTGCTCACAGGTTCGTCGTTGAGTACACCATCGCAGGCCCTCCTATCTGTGATGCAGCGTCAAGGGTAACCGCAGTCATAGTCTCCGAGCTGATAGTCCATGCTGCTGCAAACGTCGTCGAACTGTTCGTGCAGATGGTTGTTGTCTTGCAAACGTCCCCATCTGTTGACTCAGGGATCGAGACGTGGCTGCACGATCCGTTACAACCATGCGGATAAGATGCCTGTCATCTCGACTGCTAGTGATACGAGGCCTTTGGGATCCAGCACGGCGTTCCGTATTACCCTCCTGAACCCACCGATTCTATATTCTGCTAGCAGTCAATGGATCTCGACCAACGCGAGCAGCAATGTCGCGATACCATAAACCGCAATCCCGATAGGCTACAATCCGACCTTTATCAAAGTCGGAAACGTGATGGTACGCATTTCTCCTACTTACACGAGGCATCACAACAACGTTTCACCAAGCAACGCCGGTCAACTGCTATTTGTGTATGAGAAATCGGTTGGAGACTTTCCTCATGTCAGCACATTGTAGGTGTCGCCACCGGCGCCTACCTTGTGTGAATGCTCTGAAAACTTAATCACTTGCATATCACAGCATCTTCTTCCTGCTGGTTAAATTTCGCGTCTGTAGCACGTCATCTTCGTGGTGTAGCAATTTTAATGGCTAGTAGTGTATATGGCGCAAGAGAATGTCCACGTTCTACTTCTGAGCCTGATGGATTGAAAGAATTGAACAATGAAACGATTTTGGGGCTTTCTGGGAGCTCTAAAAATCGAGAGTCGGCCTTGTGCCATCCTGCGTCGTGGAGGTATGCCGTGGGCCACCTGGAGGCGCTATGTATTAGTGTTAGTGGCTTTTGACGTCGTCAGCTGGATTTGATGAGCCAAAGTGATCGATATAATTATTTTTGCAGTATAGTAACCTTATTGCAATTCGCAAGTGCGTTTTTGTGCGCGAGTGTCAAGTTCTGTTTCTCTTTTACGGTGTCGGTAGGCGCGTATTGCGACCTAGTGAATACGCTCGTAGTTAATAGCCAGAGGCCTTCCTCCTATCAGATCATGCAGCCTGCCTCTAGCAGCAGGTGGTGTGAAATGAAAAATGCTGACTTAGCTAGCTCTAATTGAATTCAGTAGACTGGATTTGATTTTTCCGTTCACTCCTAAACTTATGTCTTTGGGATGACTCTTGATCTTGTAGTTTCCCCTGTGGAGTTTTCTGTGGAAATTACTAGAGGCCAGTTTCTAAAAGATGTATTTCCCGGAGTTTATAGTCCAATGATCAGTACTCGCAATACATCTGAAAGCTGTTACGTTGCTACGGGACGCCATAGTTTTCGGACTAGTGACGATTTTAACACAAGACTGGCGAACCTTATTAAAGCTGTTTGAAGATTGTAAGAGTGACATCCTTGTCCGCCGATAAACGTTTCCTGGCTATTCGGTGGCACTACACATCGCATGACTAGCCTCGCGCGTCGCTGATGGTGGTTAGGGAGCCTTCGCGCGACCCCGCGCCACGGTATGTCATCTGTGCGGACGAGTCGAAAGAGCTAAACTGCTGAAGGATCTTCGTGGTCCTCTCTCAGCTGATGTCACATGGTTGGAAGGGACCTCAAATTGCTGAGAGATTTATTTATTTATAAATAAATAAATAAATAAATCCATACATATTATAATAATGGATGTACGCAACGACATCATCGATTTCAACCAAACTTGGTACATATGTATCATTTACCGTCTGGAAAGAATCGCTGTGGGGCTCAGAACCATCTATCAAGGAAAGGTGTGTGAGTGGGGTCAAAATGCAGCGCACGACGCGCGAATACCCATAATTCAGTCATCCATTATTTGAGAATAAGATCACTTAGCGAATTGCAACAAACTTTACGCATAATGTCATATCCTCACGAAACTTTTTGTCACTGACAACCCCCATAAAATGGTGAAAGGAAAAAAAATATCATCGCTTACTACGTTTTCGCTGTTCATGCAGTAAAACTGACGCATGAAGCACGACGTTTTGATTTATCGCTTCTAGGGGTTAGCCGTAGCGACGTTACTAGATACTTAACTGTACGTCCAACAGCTTTGTTAGTTCTGGCGAAAAGTTGCCACATTGGAACGAAAAGGTGTCCGGAGATCACCAGTTATCACAACATCAATGGTGCTTTATAATTTCTTTTTGCTACTTGTGTTACTGAAATGCTGTGGCAGGCTGCAGTCCAAAGAAGAAAGGCAATGATTTTCATACAGTGTCGAGGGTAATAAAGCGCTCGAGAAACAACTTCCTCAGAGCGCTGTCCTTCGCAGCAAGGTAAGTCTGAGGGAGATGACTCAGACGGCGTAATAATAGGCTCGTACTTCGCAGAAGCCAGTTTCAAGTCATGCTGTCACCATTTTAATTTAGTGGTCTCCTTTAGTCACTTCAGACAGACACCAAGAAACCACGACCGATTTTTCCGCACTAGTGCACTGACGAAAGCAATCATTTGTACTCACGCGATTCATGTGAAAAGATTCCTGTCGTGATTATGGCCGCATGACGGCAATTAAGACTTTGAACGCGGAATGGTAGTTGTAGCTAGAAGCATGGGACATTCCAAATCGGAAATCGTTAAGAAATTCAATATTCCGAGATCCACAGTGTCAACAGTGAGCAGAGAATACTAAATTTCAGGCATTACCTCACCACGGACAACGCAGTGGCTGAGGGCCTTCACATAACGACCGAAAGCAGCGGCGTTTGCTTAGAGTTGTCAGTGCTAACAGAGAAACAACGGTGCATGAAATAAACGCAGAAATCCGTTAGGACAGTGTTGCGAAATTTGGCGTTAATGGGCTATGGCAGCAGATGACCGACGCGAGAGCCTTTGCTACCAGCACGACATCGCCTGCAGAGCTTTTACTGGGCTGAGACCATATTGGTTGGACCCTAGACGACTGGAGAGACGTGGCCTGGTCAGATGAGTCCCTATTTTAGTTGATAAGGTTCGATTGTGGCGCAGACCTCACGAAGCCATGGAACCCAAGTTGCCACTTGTGCACGCTGGTGGTGGCTCCATAATGGTATGGGCTGTTTTTACATGGAATGGACTGGGTCCTCTGGTCCAACAGAGCCGATCATTGACTGGAAATGGTTATGTTCAGCTACTTGGAGATGATTTGCAGCCGTTATGGGCTTCATGTTCCCAAATAACAATGGAATTTCTTTGGATGACAATGCGCTATGTCATAAGGCCACAGTTGTTCCCGACTGGTTTGAAGAACATTCTGGACAGTTCGAGGGAATGATATGGCCTCCCAGATCGCCTGACATGAATCTCGTGGAACATTTATGGGACATAATTGAGAGGTCATTTCTTGCACAAAATGCAACAACGGCAACACTTTCGCAGTTATGGGCGGATGTAGAGGTAGCTTGGTGTAATATTCCTATAGGGGACTTCCATGCCACCGTCGAGCTACTGTATAACGCGGGGCAAAATGAGGTCAGAGACGATGTTAGGAGGTAACCTATAACTTTTGTCACTTTACTTTAGTTGTTTGGAAAGCCTAGCGACAGACAAACCACTTCACTGGACGAGTATCCGTAGGCAGTCTGTTACGATATTAAGAGATTAAAGCCTGACGAAGTTATTCCCAGTTGAGCACATGTGTTGCACGTCTAAAAACCGTTGCACAGCATCTGAGGTGAAGATTCCGCTCTCACGTGGCATAAAGTAGACAGCGTGCTAGATCTCCCCCTATCTCGCCTGCTGTAATCGACATCTGCGTCCCCGTGCCTGATGCAGTGGTTGGCTACGCCGTCTCCGGAACCATCTCCTCACCCCGCGTCCCTTCCATTGGAGGCGTGTTGTGTCCGGACAGGGAGCTTTCTCCCGGAGCTCTTCGCGTTACATTCGGTTATCTACGCTTCCTTATGACTTTCCTCCAGTTAATGTTACGTCCTAACATTAAACTTCATCACCTAGTTTCAGTATGGTCGACTGTTTCCAACAGTTTTATTACCGTGGATAATTTTATCCCACGTGTGCTGCTTCAAGGACTAACGGCGGAAACGTTGATAAAGGTTCTTCTTAATATGCTTGGGAGCGTATGAATGAAGTATAATTAAAAACTCTGTAATACTTCCAGACGGAGTCGTAAATCTGCAGTTTGGCTTTTATACAAATCCCCAGTCTCAGATATGCCCTGAAATTGGGAGCTGTAATTTTTCGGGTATTTTCAATATAAGAATTAAGACAAGAACAGTAGACGTCATATTTAACGCTTACGATGAATATCATGTCCTATGTCAAAAACCACTGCGACTTAATACATCACCTGCTCGAACCTCATGCAGTTACTTTTTTTCACGTTCTTCCTCTTTCTTTATTTTAGTATTCAAGTTTCCTTTGCTTAACACTGATAGATTATCTACGTAAAGCAAGAGAACACGTGAAATAGTATGTAACGTAAATGTCGAAAGAAAATCCGAATAATTTACTCTCCTATTTTCTACAGGGAGCGAAAGCCTATTTACAATTTGTACAGAAACCAGATGGCAGTTACAATAGTCGAGGGGCATGAAAGGGAAGCAGTGGTTGGGAAGGGAGTGAGACAGGGTTGTAACCTCTCCCCGATGTTATTCAATCTGTATATTGAGCAAGCAGTAAAGGAAAGAAAAGAAACATTCGGAGTAGGTATTAAAATCCATGGAGAAGAAATAAAAACTTTGAGGTTCGCCGATGACATTGTAATTCGTGTCTTGAAAGGAGGATATAAGATGAACATCAACAAAAGCAAAACGAGGATAAAGGAATGTAGTCGAATGAAGTCGGGTGATGCTAAGGGAATTAGATTAGGAAATGAGACACCTAAAATAGTAAAGGAGTTTTGCTATTTGGGGAGCGAAATAACTGATGATGGTCGAAGTAGAGAGGATATAAAATGTAGACTGTCAATGGCAAGTAAAGCGTTTCTGAAGAAGAGAAATTTGTTAATATCGAGTATAGATTTAAGTGTCAGGAAGTCATTTCTGAACTTATTCGTATGGAGTGTAGCCATGTATGGAAGTGAAACATGGACGATAAATAGTTTGGACAGGAAAAGAATAGAAGCTTTCGAAATGTGGTGCTACAGAAGAATGGTGAAGATTAGATGGGTAGATCATATAACTAATGAGGAGGCATTGAATAGAATTGGGGAGAAGAGGAGTTTGTGGCACAACTTGACGAGAAGAAGGACCGGTTGGTAGGACATGTTCTGAGGCATCAAGGGATCACCAGTAGTATTGGAGGGCAGCGTGGAGGGTAGAAATCGTAGAGGGAGACCAAGAGATGAATACACTAAGCAGATTCAGAAGGATGTAGGTTGCAGTAGGCACTGGGAGATGAAAAAGCTTGCACAGGATAGAGTAGCATGGAGAGCTGCATCAAACCAGTCTCAGGACTGAAGACCACAACAACAACCACATTTTCTATACCTCTTACTTAACACATGGTTCAGTCGCGTTAATGTGACCACCGACTGTATTCGATGTTAAAGTGCAATAACGACTGACAGATGGCAGGTGGCAGCAGTAGCGGTGGAGGGTACATAAAGCGTGTCCGCGGGATGGGGGTGGGGGCGGCGAACATTGCAATCGTAACGCGGAAACGGAGCGATTTATCTGACGTCCAAATGAGCATGATCATTGGCTTTCGACCAAGAGTGGAAGCATTTCCGAAACGGCTATGTTTGTAAATTGTGCGCGTGCCGCCGTGATTAAAGGATACCTGTTGTGTTGGCAGAAGAGCCAAAACCGTGTCACTAGTGGAGGCCGAAGTGCACGCGTTTTAGCTCACGCAGGCTGGCGTGAAGAGGGAAGAACTATACTGACGTGAGGTCTGGAACATGACAAGGAATTAGAATTCAGAAAGCGGACGTAATTAGTTTGATACTTAACTTTAATCCATTAATGATGAACGTCGCTCTTGACGGTACATGATTCACAATATTATCTGTTCAGAATACATTCGTAGTAACTGAATATGGCGCCTTGCTAGGTCGTAGCAAATGACGTAGCTGAAGGCTATGCTAAACTGTCGTCTCCGCAAAAGAGAGCGTATGTAGTCAGTGAACCATCGCTAGCGAAGTCGGCTGTACAACTGGGGAGAGCGCTAGGGAGTCTCTCTAGACCTGCCGTGTGGCGGCGCTCGGTCTGCAACCACTGATAGTGCGACACGCGGGTCCGACGTACACTAACGGACCGCGGCCGATTTAAAGGCTACCACCTAGCAAGTGTGGTGCCTGGCGGTGACACCACAATACCGTGCATGGGAAAATGGCGCCATCCCAAAACGACGCCGAGGTAGCTGTGGTGCACCACAGGTCTAGTTTACAGGGGTGAACGACGGCTGCGCAGATGTTTACGGGCGAATAAATACGCAACTGTTGAGCAACTAACCGCTACCAAAAGTGTCTCCTAAACGACCGTTCAGCGAACATTGCCTTGTATGGGCCTCCGCAACAAGCGCCTGGTTCATGCACCTGTGTGCTACCTGCTGTTGCGACGAAGAATAGAATTTCCACGCTCGTACCGCAACTGGACGTCCGCTGAGTGGTGACACGTGGCCTTTTCAGACGAGTCTCGTTTTATGCTCCATCGGACAGATGTTCGTTGGAGTGTACCGCGTGAAACGTCTGAAAGCAAACCCCCTGCATGTGTTACGGTTTCGGGAACGTTATCATGCCATTCCCTGAGTGATCTCGTGATTATGGAAAGCACAGTGGATCAACACAAATGCGCAACTATGCATGGGACCTTGTCTACCCATACTTGCTGTATGTTTTTCGTCGGCACGGTGACATTTACCAGCAGAACACTGCGACGTGTCTCACATCTCGCATTGTACGTGCGTGAGGCGTCGGAACCCCTCGAATTAAAACCCAACCGAGAATCTGTGGAGCCACCTCGATCGGGCTATTTGCGCCATGGATCCGCAACTGAGTAACTTAGCGCACTGGAATTGGCATGGCTCCACAGTACTTTCAGTACCTTCCAGACCCTCACTGACTGTCTTCCTGCACGTCTTGCAGTGATCCTTGCTGCAAAAAGGTAATGAGCAGACAAAAATTACTTTGCCTCAACGCAGCATGTGCCGAGAGTGCATCGCGTGCTTGTTGGAGCCATCTTGTTGTAACCATTGTTCCCGTTTGTCCGAAGAGAAGCTGACAAACTGAGGCTGGTGCGGCTCGCTGTGAGGTTCTGCGCTTATGAACGTCCACCAACTTGTGTGATTCGAATCTTAAAAAGTAGTGATAGTACCAACCGTAGAGAGGGACAGTACTCACGTATTGTCTGCCGGGACGTCGAGAACCTCGGCCGGGGTGGCCGAGCGGTTCTAGGCGCTACAGTCTGGAACCGCGCGACCGCTACGGTCGCAGGTTCGAATCCTGCCCCGGGCATGGATGTGTGTGATGCCCTTAGGTTGGTTAGGTTTAAGTGGTTCTAAGTTCTAGGGGACTCATGACCTCAGAAGTTAAGTCCCATAGTGCTCAGAGCCATTTGAACCATTTTTGAACGTCTAGAACAGAGATTTCTTCTCCTGCTTTGATTCTAATGATCGAAACATAGTCTTTTTGTAGCCCTGCACCCCCTCTAGGGCATTTGAATTTTAGTGTGAACGGTATCCGCCGCCATCTTATACAAATGATCAAATCCTCTCAAAACGATCACATCTGAACATAGATTCAGGCATTCTGATGACTGAAGCGATTTCACATAATTGCTGTAGCTGTAGTACGACATATTGTCACACACCCATAAAAAAACTAAAAATGTCGATAATTAAGTTATTCTCACCTTCGGCGCAGCGTGTCTCTGTTAATCTATTCAAAAGCACAGTTGATGTGATTTCACGTTTCTGATGGGTTTGTTGGTAGAGAAGGGGTAAACACTAAATCTTTCACATACCCCCCCCCCGTCCCAAAAAAAACAACAACAACAAAAAACGCATGGCGTTAGGTCGGGAGAGCGTGAAGGCCATGACTCGAATTGCTAATCATCAGCCCCATCAGGACCGATCCATCGGTTTCTCAGTTTCCTGTTTAAGAATCCACGAGCATCTTGATGAAAGTAGGGTGGAGCACCATTCTGTTGGTAGATGAAGTCTACAGTGTCGGTCTTCAATCGTGACATGAGCCAGTTTTCCAGCATATCCAGATAAACATGCCCTGTAACGGTCTGTTCGCAGAAGAAAAAAGGGGCTGCAGGCCGACCGGTTGATTTCCTCTTGCAGAGACATCCTGAAGCTTTATACTGCGCATACCAACGTCGAATTAACTTGGCAATTGGTGGATATTTGTTGAACTTCTCTCTGAAGTGTCGTTACACTGTTATGGCAAACTGGTATGAAAGCCTTATAAGCACAACGTAAGCTTCCTCGGCGCCTGTCACCGTCTTGCCTTACTGCTCACTGCTGCACTCTCGTGGAAGAAATCTGAAGTGCGCTGCAACAGTACAATAATGTTTGAGTTTTTCTTCATGAGTTTCAGTTTTGTGATAATATGTGAATTAATGCAGCCACAGTGAATTTCTGAAATCACTTCAGTCATATATGATAACCATGTATGTCAGGAACGAATCTTTTACGGTCACTCTTCTTTCAGAATTTTTAATCAGGGATAAATTTGTGTTTAATGTTTGGGGAACTTCGAACTAAAATTGCTAACTTGATAATATGTTCACCAGTGAGTCAGTCATTAAAATGAGTTGGGGATCTGAAATGATATGTGTTGATTTTTAGTTATCTGGAATTTCTTTCTTTGCGAATGGACACCTGCGCGTCTCGACGGTTGATGAAGCTCGCCAGGGCTGTGGCGTCATAAACCGACGCCGCACTGAATCCCGGGCTATTCCCGGATGCGCTAATATACCACTGTAGTATTGCGTTTGGTTTCACAGCCTTTCACGGTGCAAACACGGACCCTCTCTGGTTTCTGCTCCGGAGTTCGATACTCAGGAACTTACAAAAGCTTCCGCAAATACGTTTTAAGTCCGGAGGACGTGGAGGCCAGGAACTGATCCACCGCTTCCTGTACCTGTATTTGACTTCTGACATCTTGACATTAGCTAAGATACAGATACCAACTTAGTATATGCGAAGAAATATGTCAAGAAAAAGAAGAAGAGCCTGGAACTTGCAGGAA
The DNA here is from genome assembly GCF_023864345.2 of Schistocerca serialis cubense. NCBI lineage: Eukaryota > Metazoa > Arthropoda > Insecta > Orthoptera > Acrididae > Schistocerca > Schistocerca serialis. Next base: position 244,321,331 of record NC_064642.1, read on the forward strand.
GAACCAGAGGACCTCACAAAGTACACTGTTTACTAAGTACCTAGTTAACGTAGTCTCACTATTTGAACTCTTACATGTTACCCTATTAACCTCCTCGTGTGGAGAAAGAATTGCTATTTTTGTTCAATTATTTCCAAGCAATGTGGTCAGACTTGCGAGACCTTTCAGTTCAGTATTATATTGGGTAACTTGGCTACTATACAACAAGATTACAAAGGATTATTGCAAGTGTTCATGTTAGGCAGTCGCACGTTTATAACTAAATTTACCTGAAATGGGGCAAATACCCGCACTGCGGAACTGTACCCCATTTTGTGGGGTAAAACCCCGCAATTTTTGTGTTAGCTAAATTGTAAATTTCTCTATAATTAACAGTCAGACAGAGCTGGAATTTGATTGGGTTGTAGGTAACAACCCATCACTTCACTCTGAAATCGTGGGAAAAATCTATCACTCATTAACCACAATATTGGGAAAAATCATACTTGGCGGCACTTTACCCCCACCTACACTATTCGGTTCGTTATGTCTCTGTGTGATCTCAGTATTAGTGTACTATGGAGACTTGACTGGAAATGATCGTAAGGCGATATAGGAAAGGCAATGGCAATAAAGCCTATCCGAATTTATGTCCATATAACATGGCTTTTTCATATTTGAAAAATGTGACTTGAAAGATCGCCCAAGCTTATTTATCAAGCAATTTAGCGCGCACATTAAAATCTGTGCTGATCGCGACATGCAGAAGTTATGCAAAGCTGACAACAGTCCCGAACGCACTCGTACCAACTCCTTATATCAAAGCCAATTCGCCAGACAACAACAGCCAAGTGGCTCATGTAAGTTGACTTTGTTTCGGCCGATGTGGATTTTTTTAAGGTTTTTTGAATTAGAAGTAAATTTTTTGCGCAATAAGGCGGCATTACATGGACGACAGCGAGAGGGTACTAAAGTCATGAGAACCTGAGTTTTAGAATTATCGAACTAAAATCAAGTTCTCCGGCTTCGTCTAATCGCTTAATTGATTAAATCGCTGTTACCTTCAAATAAATGAAAAAACGTAAATTCTGTTTCAAGCATAATGGTTTTTATCTCTGACTTACCGAGATATAATGCTTCTGTACACTCAGTTATTATAACCAATATAGAAAAGTGGTTAGTAGCATTTTAATAATTATAATTTCTTTGGCTGTATGACACGCTGCTGGCCCTGTAGTGTACAGTGCCGCCGAGAGCACACTTAAAATGCAGCATGCCTCTTCTGCTGTCATTTAGCAGAGAAAACTATACAACAGTTTTCGTTGTGAGCCAACAAGTAGTCGATGTAACCACTGGATATCGAATCACATTTAATACAGCCGCAGACAATGATAATTCGAAGACAGAAATGACGGCTCTACAACCTGTTCGTTATGCAAGTACTTGTTAGCTCAAGTTTGCGCAAGGACGCGTACCTTGAATCTTTTTGTGCCTCCGCTTTCTTACAGTGGATACAAGTACAAATGGGAACTAATCCACGATACGTAGTGTACGCAGTTCATAATGAGGAGTTAGTCATCGCTTGTTTCGCATAGGTCGATTCTATTGAATGCGTCGGTCTACCTGGCGCAATACGAGCTTCAGAGTGTGTGTGCCAAGCCACAACCAAAATATTTCTAGCTGCCGTACGTGATACTCCGACCGCTGCTAGAGCCATAGAGAGGAACCTAGTTCTCCTTTTAAAGCAATTTCCTAGTCAAGTGCAGCGAAATTGTTCGCAGTTAGCCGGCCGAAGTGGCCGTGCGGTTAAAGGCGCTGCAGTCTGGAACCACAAGACCGCTACGGTCGCAGGTTCGAATCCTGTCTCGGGCATGGATGTTTGTGATGTCCTTAGGTTAGTTAGGTTTAACTAGTTCTAAGTTCTAGGGGACTAATGACCTCAGCAGTTGAGTCTCATAGTGCTCAGAGCCATTTTTTTGTTCGCAGTTGTGATAGCCGTTACTTTCTAAAGGACGGCCGTTAGTATCAGGTTTCGAACGGACACCGCAATTTAGAGTAGCTTCTTAGTAGCTCTCATAGTATTAAGTGGATCCCCTTCTAGCGCTCCGACCAAGGAAAAACAGCATTTTCGTCTAGAACGAAAGAACAGTTTATTTCAACAGAACTGTTCATTTTAGGATCTCGTTAAAGGATTCAAGTGCCAAACATCGACGGGTCGGAGAACTAAATAATAAAAGCGAAACAAAAAAGACCCATACGAATAAAGAAACAAACGTATGCTTCTTTCTACATGTTGTTGTTAAGCTTAGCCCTGTAAAAATTTTTTCGATTGTTTTTCGATTGTTAGACAAAACAGAATTCTATGCTCCTATTGCCTCGTAGCAGTATATGTCACGAAGATATAAATAATCGATTCGATACGTTTCAGAATTTAATAAATGGGTACGCGCAAGTTAATCACATTCTGGTTTCTTTTTTTTTTTAATGCCACATTTTCCTTGCCAAGTAAAATCTCGCAGTTTCTATGCAGTGACATTTCTCGCAGAAGACATAAAAAAGAGCATTTATAAAATTTCTTTTTTGTAGAAACATCGTCATTGCAGGATTATTATAGTGTAATCAGCGTATAATCAAGCAAACATTTTATTCTACGCATGCTTGCAGGCAAAATTTGAATTTCAACAATGAACGAGTATACAGAGATCATCTGACCATGTATTACCATAATCTATCCTTCTCGTTGCACAAACCAGTTGTTTTCATACTGCGTCCACCATCTGCTGTACTGTCAAAACGCAATGAAATAATATTTTGTGTGATCAGCATAGCATTTTCGAACTATCTCAGCTGTAGTTAGCGAACTAGATTCGTTGATAGAATTTCATGCATCTGTTGTCTAGTGGGAGGATATTTAAAGTCTTGTAACATATTCGATCTCCTTCCGCTGACCGTCGTTATGGTTAGACGTCTATTGAGCTCTGAGTTTTTTTTCTTACGATTGTAATTCGTATGTGTACACTAATATTTTACGTACGGTCAGGGGACTTTAGGGGGCAGTTCGCCGACTGAAATTTTCTGCTGCAGTCGAGAATACATTTATAAACGATAAAAAATCGAAATTGTTGTTTTTCTGTTCAGTAGTTTGCATGATCTCATACCTACTTATCTTCTCTGTGATAACTTGTTTGAGTCAATGTTTAACGGAACTACGGTGTGGCGTCAAATATTTCCCGATAAAGAAGTAAATAGGTGCGAGAGATAAATTATGCGTAGCCGTACCCGACTGTGCCGCCACATCCTCGCAGACTATATTCTTCTAACTATTGACGGTGCTGCAGATATTTAAATTCACGGTCTATCAGTTATTTGGTTAATATTATTTACAGTGTCATGGGAATAGTTATGATCTTTACTCGATATTAATCAAATATTTACATAAATCTCACAGACAAATGTATTAGTTACAGTAGTATCACACCACCTTTAAACGGGGTCTATACAGACGTTGCACAATATGAAATTGACACCGCGCTTTGCTGTTCCATATAATTCTTGACATGTGAAACGTCTTTTTAGACTGCTATACAAATATGTTTTGTGACAGTTGCGAACGTGCGTGGATGATACCACACTCAATAGTACTACGAATCCCTCAATTGCGCTGATCTTACGTAGAACAGGTAAGATGCTCTATTCCTTCGCAGTCCTAGCGTCAACATGCAGGCTCTTGAGCCGATGACGTGTTTAGATTTGCGAACGTCCGCTGCCCCCTAAAATAGCCCGACGAGAGACTGTCATGTCATCCGTTTCCCACTCCAGGGTAGTGGGCACTGCATGGGTTTGAGTCTAAATACTGATGACCTTCAGGTAAAGAACTAAATCTCTCAATAGCCCTAAGTTCTTATTTCTGCAAAAAATGCCGAAATAAATGATTTGTACAAAAAGCCAGAGAATCCTGCTCTTCATTCGATCACTCCATGACTTCAACTCATTCTGAGGAAGGATATTCATATTTCTGAACTTTTTCGTAAAGTACGATTGTGACACTTCTATTCAGCGTACGTTGCTTTGTGGAAGTGTTCTGGTGTTATTGTCCACGTAGATATCATTTCGAAAATAGCACATTATGAAAACACTCAATGGAGCAGTAATTCTTGAGTGGTTTTAACCAGAGGAAAATGGTCTCAGCCTACTTTCTTTCAGCTATTAAAAGAGGAAGCTGTCATTCCGGAAGTTGTTTTGAACAGTGCAGTGCTTAACTGGGTATGGTCGTATTGGAAGTGGTATGCCCTTGCCTTCCTGCGACCTCTGAATTGACCCGACGCACTGTTTAAATAGTGCCTTAAGTAATGCCTTTCATGGTTGTTTCACATTTTCGCTAAACAAGGAAACTCCGTGTGATGCACAGTGATTAGGGATGTCACTTGGAATCGTTCTCGAAATGTGTTTCTTCAACTAAAGGTTGTCCTCTCTCTTTGGAGCCGGTACCAAGCGAGGTGCCACAGTAGTTAGCATGACTCGCCTTGGGAAGAACGACAGCTCAAATCCCCGTACTGCATCCAGATTTAGGCTTTTCGTGGTTTACCTAAATGACTCCATGCAAATGCCGGGATGATTACTTTGAGAAGTGGTCGACTGACTTCCTTTCCCATCCTTTCGTGATCCGAGCTTGTGCTCCGTCTCTAATGATCCCGCTATCGACGGAACGTTAAACTCTATCTCCTTTCCTTCCTTTCTTCCTCCCTACCTTCGGGAACCAGTGAGCTAATGTCTTGTGCTGAAGCTTGCCTATCCGAGACGCATTTGCTTGCAAAGTTGTCAAGTTTCACAGGAAATTCAAGAAATCTCTTTTCACCATATTTCAGAAATGCTGGCCATGGTTTCAGCAATAAACGCCACGCCGGAATGAACACATTTTTTAAGACGAGGTCAGGCCAGTAGTGATTTCATTCCGTCTCAGTGCAGCGCCTAATACAGCGAAGCTACGAAACCAGTTTTAACGTAACACTAGCCTTTCGCATGCCGCAACAGCAATACGATTTTCTCGAAGTTTGATAATAGGAAATAAGCTCCGCGTTCTAAAAACGTAACTGGCTGTGTAATGGAGACCTGCTGATGATAAAGTTTCTGTCTCCGTTTTATTTATGTAAACTGATGTTTATCAGCTAAGATGGTCACCTTTTTTATTTATGTATTTAAATCCAGTGCCGTTTTATTGCGTAAAATGGCGTCTGATCTTTGAAATATATGCGGTGATTTACTTACTGTGTTAGGCTCATTTGTAATTTGTCAAGTAATGCTTGTCTCTGTAATTCTGAGCCTAAATCAGTTAAAAGCAAATAGTTGAGTAGTGCTCAGGGAAACATTAAATACCAGTGACCAAAATGCGGGAGAAAACCAGAAATCTTTGGGCACTTTGACGCACGTCTACAAAAGTAGCCATTTTCTATTTACAGAACTGATAAATTTTTACTATTCTCTTTCACCTCGTGAAGACAGTTCGGCTGATGTCTTCTTTTATCTGCCTATATTGTTGCTCATACTTATTTTTCCTTCATTGTAACCATTTGAATACTTTTCCCATTTGTCGTTTTCTTATCGTTCAGCGTTCATTTTTATGCCGTTTGTTTTTTCCTTTCTTTACTCCTGTTTTATCCTAGTTTTAGCACCAGTGTTTAGAAAATTATTATTTCGCTTCAAATTTCCTTTTTTTGTATTTTCAGATTTTTTTAAGTTCTCGAATCCAGCCCTTAAGTTTTTTTTTTTTTTTTTTCAAAGGAATTTGATCTGTCATGTTATGCTAACGCCATAGTTTCTGTATAAATGGACGAGATACATCTATATTCTTATTGTTTCGTTTCTTTTACCTCTTATACTTGTCATTAATATTATTGGGAGCATCTCATTTAGATCTGAACCATCCCAAAAATATGTAAGGAACGTTATTAGATCTACGAATACTGTTACTGAACAGCTGAGATTTGATTGTGCATTGAAAAGTGCTCCTTAATGAATCTTGTGAGCATAGGCACACTATGATTTCTGTTTATTCAACTCGCTTGCCCAGACAAATGTGCATTTTTTTTTAAAAATATCAATCTACACGCACGCTACTTCGGTTTGTGGGCTGGTGGTTGTATCGCTCTTGTGATCTATACAGGCTTGACGTCTTGATTGGCGTTATGCTTTCGATTGCAAATATTGACTGCATCTGAAACGTACCTGAGCATGGAATTTGAGGTTCCCGATATTAATCGGTTCAAATGGCTCTGAGCACTATGGGACTTAACATCTGTGGTCATCAGTCTCCTAGAACTTAGAACTACTTAAACCTAACTAACCTAAGGACATCAAACACATCCATGGCCGAAGCAGGATTCGAATCGGCGACCGTAGCGGTCACGCGGTTCCAGACTGAAGCGCCTAGAACCGCACGGCCACACCGGCCGGCGACATTAATTGCATGAGAGTAAATTTGAAACGCAGTTTTATGGACAACTGAGCTGAATAAGCACAATTCACGTATTGCAGGTGAGCGCTCCATTTCCACATTGCTATAAAATCATCAACAGAATAAGACTGTGGTGGGGCGAGCCTTAAGTCCAGATCTTCGCTTTCGGGCCGGACGTAGTGGCCGAGCGGTTCTAGGCGCTTCAGTCCGGCACCGCGCGACTGCTACGGTCGCAGGTTGGAATCCTGCCTCAGGTATGGATGTGTGTGATATCCTTAGGTTAATTAGGTTTAAGTAGTTCTAAGTTCTAGAGGACTGATGACCTCAGATATCAAGTCCCATAGTGCTCAGAGCCATTTAAATCATTTTTTTCGCTTTCGGAGACAACATTCTAGCAGCATCCCAATTGGCTCAAAACTCGACAGAACTGTCCAAATTGCAATATCTTCTTTCTTCTTTTCCAAAGTCCACGCATTTCTTGGATTCCTACCGAAATGAATTGTAATACAATCACTAATAGAAAACAACATAACAACCTTTTCTGCATAGCATGCTGAACTAGCACTCCCTGGGGAAACGGAACCTTGTAGAATGGTTCTGATTTAGCTATGGAGTGTTTCTGGAACAGAGCTGTCATTTTTCTTTGTAACAGCCATTCTGACATTGTACACATAACTGCTCTTCCCCTTCCTGGACGTGAAGTGCTTACATCCATGAAGCACGGTGGTATGAAAATCGTACTACATCTTCAGTGTTGTCCCAGAAATCATCATGGTGGTACATCTTCAAGACCATCATGGTTTTACTATCACTTTACTGTTTCCTTGAGTAGTGTGATGCGGAATTGGGTTCGTGGTACTACAGGAAGCAGAGGAATTCTCTCAAATAATCGTCACTTGGTGATGTTAGTTGTATATTGTATTGGAGTTTCTCATTATACAGGGAGTCTCTCCTAAGAGTCATCAGGCGTATTTTCACTGGTGTTTCGGCGAATATTTCCAATTGCGTCTTAGGAACGTGTAGATGGATGGAGTCAGCCCAAACAAATACTGCTCACTTCGTCATTCAGTGTCGATGGACAGTATGGGTTGGAAACTTCCTGGCAGATTAAAACTGTGTGCCCGACCGAGACTCGAACTCGGGACCTTTGCCAGGAAGTTTCATATCAGCGCACACTCCGCTGCAGAGTGAAAATCTCATTCTGGAAGCATGGGTTTGTTTCTCGCTACAAACAAAATGATTGTGAAATCGTAATTTTGCGTGCCCATTCGATGTGTGCTAACAGGGACAGTAAAACACGAAGAGTAACGAATACTCCAGCAGCGACAACACCGTCCTGGCCCGCGTTGGTTGCTACCGGCATTCAGAAGCGCTGCTCAGTCGGTGCTGGGGTACTGTTCTTCGTGATTTACTGTTCCTCATAATACGTATCGATAAAACGAATAACTTAGTAGACTAATTTTGGAACGGTCTATCGAATGGGCCCATAAAATCACGATTTGAAAATAATTTCGTTTGTTAAGGGAAACAAACAGACAGCTTTCCTTTGACGCTAGACAAGATATGTTTGGGCTGACTCCAGCTCCACGTTGTAAAAAATGGACCCATTGAAGAGACACCCTGTGTAGTGCTTCTGGGAAGTATCACTGAGGTATTTGCTAATTATTAATTATTCATCACTCTAATTCAATGTCCAGATCGTGTTATTTATGGTGGTATGTACATGTAGGTAGAAGGTTTCTTAACCTAAAATCCATCGACTAAACGTCGTTTGAAGTTGTCCTTATGTTTTTTGTTGTTATTTCTTCTTCGATGATTCCATGGTTGTGAGTCACTGCTATGATGAAGTGTGTGGGGTTAAAAAATAGGTATTGAAAAAATGGCCGATCGAGATTCCTACTGATCGCTGGCTTATAAATGATATAGATAGTGATGCTGAGTATGGAGTCTAGTACTATGAACCGCCTTATAATGACGAGACCATCAGTGACACAGCAGTTACTTGTCACTTCACGGTGAAACCTAAACTGGTTCTACAGACCTTGACGAGCCCATCGGTACCTACCGACTGCCGTGTCATCCTCTGCCAACGGCGTCATTGGATACGGTACGTTAAAGGTGGTCTGCGAAAACTAATTATAGATGTTGGCCACTTATGCATCGTGTATACGGATGGTGTTAACCACCTCAGCATCAGCTAAGGCCTGAAGATGGTCCATTGAAACACCGAAACTGGTAGCGATACAATGAATGACATCATAAGGACGGCTGTGTTTCATTTTCTTACATAAGTGAGCGACCGACGTCTCCAGATCTCCAGTCGCAATGATGGACATACAGAAAAGTATCAATCGGTGGGCTAGAATTATCGGTGACAGACTCATAGGGCCGTGCACCTTTTCAAGCAGAATAACACGTGCCGCGTATCACCGATTTCTGTGCGCTGTGTTACCAGCGCTGTTGGAGAACGTTACCCTTTGTGCACGACGTGACTCCAAGCCATTTTCTACAGATTGTGCGATAGTACCTCATCGCAAAGTTTCGTGGGCGACGGATTGGTAGAGGAGGTCCGGTAACGGGCCATCTCCACTCACCACACCTAAATCCTTTGGATTTCTGGCTACATGGACATTTAAAGCCATTTGTGTACGCCCAACCATCGACAATAGGGAGAGGTTGCAGGAGCTTCTGACCAATGCATGTGACTCAATCCGAATGGAGCCCAGTGTATTTGAAAGACTGCGTGATTCACAGCGAAGAAGGGCTGAAGGATGTCTCAGGATGTGTGGTAACCACAAGCAACACTACGTACAGTGTTTATCTCCACGCAGCAGACAGATGGGAATGAGAAGAGATATTGACCCATATCTCAGCAGGTATTGATTTCCATACGCATCATTATAGGAACTGTTCTGGTCAGCACTAACTACATTAGGAACACTTCACACTTTTTTATATACTCAATGGTGTTGTTGTGGTCTCGGTCCGAAGACTGATATGATGCAACTTCCATGCTACTTCATCCTGTGCAAGCCTCTTCATCTCCGAATAACTACTGCAACCTACATCATCTGAATCTGCCTGTGGTATTCAATACTTGGTATCCCTATATGATTTTCACCCCACACTTCCCTCCAATACTAAACTGGTGATCCCTTAAGGTCTCAGAATGTGCCCTATCGACCGATCCCTTCTTCTAGTCATGTTGTACCACGAATTTCTTTTCTACCCACTTCTCTTCTGTATCTCCTCATTAGTTACGTTATCTGTTCATCCAACCTCCAGCATTCTGCTGTAGCACCACATTTCAAAAGCTTGTGTTCTCTTCTTTTCCAAACTGTTAATCATCCGTGTTTCACTTTCGTTGATGGCTGCACTCCATACAAACACTTTCAGGAATGACTTCCTAACACTTAAACTATGTTCGATGTTAACAAGCTTCTCTTCAAAAATGCTTTTCTTGCCATTGCCAGTCTACATTTTACATCCTCTCTAGTTCGGCCATCATCGGTTATTTTACTGCCAAAATAGCGAAACTCATCAGGCACTTTAAGTGTCTCGTTTTCTCATTTAATCCCCTCGGTATCGCCTTATTTAATTCGACTACATTCCATTATGCATGTTTTGCTTTTGTTAACGTTTATCTTACATCCTCATTTCAAGACACTGTTCATTCCTTTCAACTGCTCTTCCAAGTCCTTTACTATCTCTGACAGAATTACAATGTCAACGGTAAACCTCAAAGTTTTTATTTCTTCTCCTGGCTTTAATTCCTACTCCATACCGAGCGAGGTGGTGCAGTGGTTAGACACTGGACTCGCATTCGGGAGGAAGTCGGTTCAATCCCGCGTCCGTCCATCCTGATTTAGGTTTTCCGTGATTTCCCTAAATCGCTCCAGGCAAATGCCGGGATGGTTCCTTTCAAAGGGCACGGCCGACTAACTTCCCCGTCCTTCCCTAATCCGATGAGACCGATGACCTCGCTGTCTGGTCTCCTTCCCCGAAACAACCAACCAACCAACCTACTCCATATTCTTATTTGGTTTCCTTTAATGCTTGTTCAGTGTACAGATTGAATAACATAGGTGATAGGCTACAACCATGGCTCAGTCTCTTCTCAACCACTGCTTCCCTGTCACGCCCCTGCCGGCCGCGGTGGCCAAGCGGTTCTAGGCGCTTCAGTCCGGAACCGCGCGACTGCAACGGTCGCAGGTTCGACTCCCGCCTCGGGCATGCATGTGTGTGATGTCCTTAAGTTAGTTAGGTTTAAGTAGCTCTAAATTCTAGGGGACTGATCATCTCAGATGTTAAGTCCCATAGTGCTCAGAGCCATTTGAACCATTTTTTGTCATGCCCCTCGATTCTTACAATTGGCGTCTGGTTTCTGTACACGTTGTAAATAGCCCTTCTCTCTCTGTGTGTTACCCCTTCTACCTTCAGAATTTCAAAGAGAATGTTCCAGTCAACATTGTCTAAACCTTTCTCTAAGTCTACAAATGCTGTAAAGGTAGGTTGGCTTTCCTTAACGTATCTTATAAAATAGGTCATAGGTCAGTATTGCCTCGCTCGTTCGTAGATTTCTCCGGAACCCAAATCGACCCTCCTTCAGCTCGGCTTCTACTAGTTTTACCATTGTTCTGTAAATAATTCGTATTCGTATTGTGACTTACTTAACTCCTTTCTTTGCAGCAGGAATTATTACATTCTTTTTAAAGTCTGACGGTATCTTGTTATGGCTGGCTCTCCCGAGGCCATCGGTAATCCTGACGGAATGTCGTCTGCTCCCGGGCCCTGTTTCGAATTATATCTTTCAGTGCCGTGTCGAATTCTTCTCGCATATATCTAGAAATATTGGTTTCAGGAACTAACATTGTTGCAAAGCAATAGTACCTGTTGTAGGAATACGTGTAAATACCCTATATACGACCTTGTATTTGCAAAAATTCCATTTAATTTTTAACCGATCTCTCGGTATAACTGGTACACCCCTGTCAGAAGTACTGGTAGTATAAAATCTGTGCTGCAGGAGATGGAGCTAGTCGTTGCTGACTGGGTACCTTTGCCGTCGCCAGCGAGCAGTGCTGGAAGTGGGTTAGGCCGGCACGCGCGCGCGGGCTACGGGCCGCGACCGACGCAACCGGTGCCATTAATGCGCCGAGGCTCGCCTCCATTGTGGGCGCCGCCGCCCGCTGGCTGCTCCAAGGCCGCCGCTTTTTGCTCATTGCCATCCGAAAGCGTTCTTCTCCCGCCGCATGACGTGACTGTTTGCCGTCATTTCGGTTTCTACCAATTTGCCGCGCTCGCGTCCAGACGGATCCGGGTTCGATGCCAGGTCCGTTCTTCCGAACCGTCATTAACCGCGGCTCCGCGCAGCGCTTCTCGTAAGTACCTGGTGGCTTCTTGGGACTTAAGTGGCAGAGAGGGAGCCTACGCTCCCGATCCGCTCACAGCGAACGCCTAGCGAATGTGGTTTGCCGTGACCTTTCTGTAACCCGCCAGTGTGACGTGTCAGATGCGTAACTGTGCGTGCAATACCTCACCGTCACCTAGTAAACAAGATATGTGCATACGGATAGACATGTAACTGGAGTGAACATTTGCCGGAGGTCATCAGTCCCCTAGGACTTAGAACTACCTAAACCTAACTAACCTAAGGACATCACACACATCCATGCCCGAGGCAGGATTCGAACCTGCGACCGTAGCGGTCGCGCGGTTCCAGACTGAAGCGCCTAGAACTGCTCAGCCACACCGGCCGGCGCAAAAACTTCGCATGGACTTATGTCTTATTCCGAGGGATTTTCGAGATAAAACATTTCATGTCACCATTGTACGTTTTTATTGAATAACTCGAATGGTCAGACCCGTGGTCTAGGGGAAGAGCCGGCACGGTAGCTCAGCGTGTTCGGTCAGAGAGCTGGTTGGCCTCTGTAATAAAACACTGAGTGGAAGGATCAACAAACGAACTTGAACGAATGTCATGTGACGTCCGCAACGACCAAACACAACGATCAACAACGAACAAAATGTTTAAAAAATAAAAAGGGGGGTAGCGTCTTTGATTCATAATCAAAACCTCTTCGGTCCCGGGTTCGAATCCCGCCGCTGCTTAAATTTTTGATTAATAATCAGCACAGGCGGCCGAAGCCTTCCGGCGTAAGAAGTCACCCCTAATTCTGCCAACGGCCGTGTCAAAGAGGGCGGAGGGGCGGATAGAGGTTCAGAGCACTCTCTTGACCTTGGGGTGGGAAACTGTCCCTATAGGCGGAAGAATCAGCAATGATCAGCGGCATGAGGATGCAGAAGGCAATGGAAACCATTGGAAATCATGCATTAAAGACACGTAACGTGTATCCACATGACATGTGACCTGTAATTGAAGAAATGACATGATGATCTCTCTATCGGCAAAAGATTCCGGAATAGTCCCCCATTCGGGTCTCCGGGAGGGGACTGCCAGGGGGGAGGTTACCTTGAGAAAAAGGTTGAATAATCAACGGAAGGATAACGTTCTACGAGTCGGGGCAACAGACGAATGTTGAAAATTAGGTGGACTGATAAGGTAAGGAGTGACGAGGTTCTGCGCAGAATAGGAGAGGAAAAGAATATGTGGAAAACACTGATAAGGAGGAGGGACAGGATGATAGGACATCTGTTAAGACATAAGGGAATGACTTCCATGGTACTAGAGGGAGCTGAAGAGGGCAAAAACTGTGGAGGAAGACAGATTGGAATACATCCAGCAAATAATTGAGGCCGTAGGTTGCAAGTGCTACTCTGAGATGAAGAGGTTAGCACAGGAGAGGAATTCGTGGCGGGCCGCATCAAACCAATCAGAAGACTGATGACAAAAGAAAAAAAAAAAGAAAAACTCGAAAACTGCGGTCTCTAGAGACAAAGTGTCGGAGTTCAAAGTTAAATTACATTAAATTTCGTACAAAAAAGGTCCTATTCATTTATTTCTCTAGGACTAATTCATAGTCCAGTCACATTAATGCGACCACCGCCTAGGTTCGACGTCAGCGTGCAGTAACTATTCACGGATGGCAGGTGGCAGCACTTGCAGTGCAGGATATACTATGAAGCATATCGGAAGGATAACGTTCTACGAGTCGGGGCTACAGACGAATGTTGAAAATTAGGTGGACTGATAAGGTAAGGAATGACGAGGTTCTGCGCAGAATAGGAGAGGAAAAGAATATGTGGAAAACACTGATAAGGACAGAGTGCAGGCTCGTAATGCGGAAACGGAGCTCATCTACCAGTACAAAAGGGCATGATCAGTTACTTTCGGGCCAAGGGTGGAAGAATTTCAACGACTAAATTTGCAAGTTGTCCTGCATGGAAAAATGGCGCAGTCCAAAACCGGCGGCGAGATAACAACGTTGCAGTACGGGCCACAGATGACACGAGTGAACAACGCCCGCGAAAATGAGTACAGGCGTGCAACTGTTTAACAACACACTGCCCAGAAGAACCAAGGGGCTACTAACAGTGTTTCCTCAATGTCCATTCAGCGAACGTTGCTGCGTATGGGCCTCTTTAACAGGCGCCTTGGTTCGTGCACCCTTGCTGAAGGCTGTTCATCGACGACGAAGGCTGGAATTTGCACGCCGTTACCGCAACTGGTCAGATGAATCATGTTCGGACAGACGCTCATTGGCGTGTACTGCGTGAAACATCTGAAAGCAAGAAACCTGGGAGCGTTACGGTCTGGGGAATGTTTTTGTCTCGCATTGCAAAAGGTGGTTATCCAGTTTTTTGACAAATGATCATATTGATGTGGCTGGACAGTGTACAGGGTTATTACAAATGATTGAAGCGATTTCACAGCTCTACAATAACTTTATTATTTGAGATATTTTCACACTGCTTTGCACACACATACAAAAACTCAAAAAGTTTTTTTAGGCATTCACAAATGTTCGATATGTGCCCCTTTAGTGATTCGGCAGACATCAAGCCGATAATCAAGTTCCTCCCGCACTCGGCGCAGCATGTCCCCATCAATGAGTTCGAAAGCATCGTTGATGCGAGCTCGCAGTTCTGGCACGTTTCTTGGTAGAGGAGGTTTAAACACTGAATCTTTCACATAACCCCACAGAAAGAAATCGCATGGGGTTAAGTCGGGAGAGCGTGGAGGCCATGACATGAATTGTTGATCATGATCTCCACCACGGCCGATCCATCGGTTTTCCAATCTCCTGTTTAAGAAATACTTCTGCTTTAGCCTTTTCCGTAAGATTTTCCAAACCGTCGGCTGTGGTACGTTTAGCTCCCTGCTTGCTTTATTCGTCGACTTCCGCGGCTACGCGTGAAACTTGCCCGCACGCGTTCAACCGTTTCTTCGCTCACTGCAGGCCGACCCGTTGATTTCCCCTTACAGAGGCATCCAGAAGCTTTAAACTGCGCGTACCATCGCCGAATGGAGTTAGCAGTTGGTGGATCTTTCTTGAACTTCGTCCTAAAGTGTCGTTGCACTATTATGACTGACTGATGTGAGTGCATTTCAAGCACGACATACGCTTTCTCGGCTCCTGTTGCCATTTTATCTCACTGCGCTCTCGAACGCTCTGGCGGCAGAAACCTGAAGTGCGGCTTCAGCCGAACAAAACTTTATGAGTTTTTCTACGTATCTGTAGTGTGTCGTGACCATACGTCAATGAATGGAGCTACAGTGAATTTATGAAATCGCTTCAATCATTTGTAATAGCCCTGTACTTTACGCGAAGAGAGCGAGAGAATCTTGAAAATCTCGCCCGACGCGTATGCGCTTTAGCTTAGGTAGTTCCTACAGGCCAATTTTAGGTTGTTTTCTGGCTTCACAGACGACAAGTGCCCTATATCAAATTCCTCTGCACTATTGTGGTGCGTTTTAAACAGTGACAATGCACTGATTAGTTCATAAAATAAATAACAATGTACACTAAATGTGTTCTATCCTGGAAACCATTCGAAATAGAGCATATGTCCATACGAAGTTTTTTGCTTCAAACGATCGTTCTTGTCATATATCTGAATACTGACCATTCTACATCTACATGGATACTCCGCAAATCACATTTAAGTGCCTGGCAGACGGTTCATCTAACCACCTCCACATTGCTCTATTATTCCAATCTCGTATAGCGCGTGGAAAGAACGAATACTTATATCTTTCCACACTAGCTCTGATTTCCCTTATTTTATCATGGTGATCGTTTCTCCCTATGTAGGTCGGCATCAACAAAATATTTTCGCATTCGGAAGAGAAAGATCGTGAGAAGGTTCCTCGGCAACGAAAAGCGCCTTGGTTTTAATGATGCCCTGGGATACCCTGTAAACGAATGACGATGTCAGACTTGCAATGCAGACACTACTACTCTACACGTATGACCAACAATGAACGTGAGCTCAAGCGTCGGTTGATACATACTGTGGGGCGGCGACAATCGCTAACGATTGGAGTTTTACATCATTTATCACCATACCGTGTTCTGTCTTTTGGCAGGTTTCTTTTAGACCATTGCTGTCTCCGTCTGATCCTATTCCAGGTCAACTGCTTCGTATTCCGGTATATTCCTGTTTTCACTTCATAGACAGCATTTTCATTCGTCGTCCTTCGTACCGCAGACTACTCGCGAATTGAAATGGAAAGGGGAAAAATGGTAGTGTTATCGAAAGTACTCTCTGCCGCGTTCCATATTAACGTTTTTTTCTGTCGAAAGACGAAAGTTTAGAGTTTCAGTAACTTTTAAGAGTTAATGATGATCTTAAATGTAGCAATGAGGACTGAATTTACGAAACGCATGCTTATCATTTCACCTGCTTTAAGTTGAAGTGTGTCGTCGTGATATGCTTAGCGTTTGATAACTGCGTGTTCAGAACTACCTAGAAATGGGGACACTGAGCTGCAGCTGAAGTTTTATTGTTTTGGTTGGGGATTTTGCTGTGACGCGCTATTTCTCTGACACTGAGCAGCCTCAGATAGCGTTGTGGACAGCCGCTGAGCAGATGTCAGGCAATCGAGGTGTTCCTAGTAGCTCAGTATCAGCTGGCGATATCTCGCGCAAGCAGGCGCGACAAGCGATGCAGCGCCTCGACGCCAACAGCGGGTCAGTTCCTTTCCTTCAGCACAGGCTGTAGACGCGTGCTTAATAAATAACAGGGCGGACCAATCTGCCAAAAATTGTTTCGCACCGAGCGAGGTAGTGCAGTGGTTTTCACACTGGACTTGCTTTCGGGAGGACGACGGTTCAAACCCACGTCCGGCCATCCTGATTTAGGTTTTCAGTTTTCTCCCTAATCGCTTCAGGCAAATGCCGGAATGGTTTGTTTGCAGGGGCACGGCCGATTTCCTCTCCCTCCCGTCCTTAATCTGAGCTTGTGATCCCTCTCTGATGACCTCGTTGTCGACGGGACGTTAAACACTATTGTCGTCCTCTTGCTTCTCCACTATTGTTTCCGCCTGACATCTGCTTCAGAGAGTGAGACAGAGAGAGAGAGAGAGAGAGAGAAAATATTTTCATTCGATAGAAATCAGTGATGGCTTAGTTAATTTTGTAACGCCAAAGAAAATGTGCAGCTGAAGCGCACGTTGAAGGAACCTTATCATGTACAGGCCTAAGCACTACTAACGTCTGCACTATCGATGTTGTGTTATGTGCGACGCACATGGCGCGCTGCCCAGGTAACTCGCAGACTGCCCACTAGCTGGCGCCACCGCGTCTCGGCTCTCCGTATTATAATTAGTGGCGCTACGCACCTAGAACCGCTTGGCCCCAAATGGTCGGCGCATGTCGGTGTTACTCATGGCTGTATGCTGTGGGGAGCCATCGTGTCTGAGACGAGGACACGGCTGGTAATGATTGAACTCTAGCGGCACTACGGCACGTGACGGATATCTTGCCTCGATAAGTTTTACCTATCTTGTGAAAGAATCGTAGTGTCATTTATTAACAGGTCAATGCTCGTCCACCCATGGCACGGATGTCTATGTACTGTCTACGTGTTGTTTAGGTACCCTTGTGGCACACAGAACACTAGTGGGAGCAGCTCGGACAACAACTCCTTCCCAGAGCCAATGTTCAGGATATCGACGACTAGCTACAGCAGTTGTGGGACAGCTTGCCTCACAAGTGGATTCAACGGATTTATGATACCCTTCGCAACCAAATCACTTCATTAATCCAGGCCAAAGAAGGTGTAACGTCATACTGATAAGTGGGTTCATAATGCCGAGTTCTGTGTAAATTTGACTCGATATTGTAATCACTGAAGTAACATCACATATCCTGTTAATCCGTAAAGTTTCGTTTACCCTGCCCCTTCTGGGTGCTTAGCTTTATCAGCCAGTGTGTACTGGTCGCTTTGGGATCCAGATAAAGAAACTGAGGATAGGAGCCTGTTTCCGGAAACGTCACCTGTCTTTGCTACAGAGCGCCGAACTCGCAGCGCCCAACGTGTGCTGCTAGGCCATTCCTTCGACAGGAAACGTGATTTTGCACGCTGATGTATCGCTGGCGAAACTCTTTGCGGTCGGCCTGGCAGCATACAGGACGTTAGATGCCATCGAAAGTGTCCAGGCTTGTTCGCATCACTGTAGAGACCGCCAAGTGTAGCTCCGCCAGTGTCACGACTCACGTTCGCCACAGGCGTTTGTCCCTATAAATTCGTAATCTTTACCGTAGTCGTTGGCCGAGACAGGTTACTACATTCGTTATGTTCCCCGAATCAGTGGACACAATCCGGCCAAGTTTGTCGGTATGGTTTTGTTACACCCTGTATATACTAAAGAATCAGTTCATCAGAACCCGCAGCGAATAGAGCTATTCATAACCTCGCTATGCGGTGAAACTTTCTGGCAGATTAAAATTGAATGCCGGCCAGATTCAAACTCGGCACTTTAGCCTGTCGCCGCCAAGTGCTACAGCACGACTCACGATCTATCCTCACAGCTATATTTCTGCCAGTACCTCACCTCCTACCTTCCAAACTTCACAGAAGCTCTCCTACCAAACTTGCAAGAGTAGCAGTCCTGGAAGAAACGCTGTTGCGAAAACATGGCTTAGCCACAGGCTGGAGGGATGTTTCCAAACTAAAACTTTCACTCTGCAGCGAAGTGTGCGCTGATTTGAAACGTCCTGGCAGAAAGTCGCGAGAAAGGCAGTGGTCCCGGGTTCGAGTCTCAGTCTGGCACACAATTTTAATCTGCCACGTAGTTACACATCAGCGCGCATTCCGCTGCATAGTGTAAGTTTCACTGCTTGAGATGACGTCTCCATGCTGGTAACTCCTTGAAAAACCTAGGCCATACACAGTCTAACTGGACCAGAAAGCGGCAACAGCAGCAGGCGGCTGTTGACATTCTACAGGACACCTCCAGGCGCGCCCCGTTCACAAGTAGCCGGTGTCATTTGCGGACCACTTTCGACCACAGGTCCCCAGTTACCATCTTACTAAAATACAGTCTACTTGGTAAGTAAGTTAACGACCAGTTAACGTTCTTTTTTTGCTTCTAACATCTCGGTGTGACCTTTTACCATAACTTAACCTGGAACGGACGTATGAATCTGGTCTGAATATAAATGTCGTGAGGCTCGTCATTGGAAAACCAGTTTGAACGAATTAGAATCATTTGAAACGTGGTGCTATCGAAGAATGTCAAAAATTAAGTGGCCTTCTAAAGTCTACAGTTTGTAGAAACAGTAACAACAATAAGGCAGGGACGAAGATTAGTGTCCAACGTCCCTTCGACGACGAGGTTATTAGAGATGGAGCTCAAGTTCGAATTGAATAAGGAAATCACCCTTGTCCTTTGAAAGAAACAATCCCAGAATTCGTTTTAAGCGATTTACGGAAGTCACGGAAACCGGAGGAGCGATGGAACTGCCATCCTCCGGAATACGAGTCCAGTGTCTTGTCAAAACGCTTCCCTGACGGGTAATAAAACCAATGGGTGAGGAATGAAATCTGCGGGAGACCCTTGCCGAAACAGACAGGTTAGCGGGACGTCTGCTGCGACATTACAGAATGTCGGCCGGTGTGGCCGAGCGGTTCTAGGCGCTTAAGTCTGGAGCCGCGCGACCGCTACGGTCGCAGGTTCGAATCCTGCCTCGGGCATGGATGTGTGTGATGTCCTTAGGTTAGTTAGGTTTAAGTAGTTCAAAGTTGTATGGGACTGATGATCTCAGATGTTAAGTCCCATAGTGCTCAGAGCCATTTGAACCATTACAGAATAGTGAACTTGGTGCTGTGAGAAGTCACAGACGGAAAAATAAGACGGGGCAGAAAGACACCAGAATATGCGAAACAGATTAGAGTGTGCGCTGGGTGCAATAGGTGCGTGGTGATGAAAAGATAGGGAAAGATAGGGGACGGCGTGAAGCCGATGGCTTGAAGAAAGCAAAGCATCACAGGCGACTGCGGCGGCCAGCGTGCCTCTGTCCCTGCCGAGTCATTCAGCTTCTCGTTTTGCATTGCAAAAGTGAGTGAACTTTCTACCAAGGGAAACTCATAGGAAACACTGGTAGTAGAACCCGGAATCTCTGCGTCAGCACCCACCTTTAATAATCAGTACATCAGAGATGGCCAGTTTTACGATGAGAAAGGTAAACTTGATACAGCCTGATTTTTTTCTTATCATAGAGATCCCTATTAAGTCGGATCAACTAAATGAACTTAAAATGTTCAGAGCGCAGTTGCGTACACTGTGAATCGTTTATGTAGACGAGGAGTTTCAGAAAGCGTTTACATGTTACAAATACAAGTCTTCCTCTAAGAAAAGTGATAACGTCTATATATTTCAACCAACAGATATCGTTTTTTAATAAAAGATTAATTATGTGTTAAATTCTATGTCTATTGTTACCTACTAGTTTTAATATGACAGGACAAAAAAATGAAGATTTATGATCGATCATTATTGCTTTCCCTCTTCTCTGCAAATGATGATTAGTGTATGGACTGTGGAAGGTACTGTTATTCGTAACGACTAAGATATTCATTTTTATGAAATTTAAGAAATGTGCTACTTAGTAACCTTCAAGTGCCCACTATGTAACCATCATCCGGTCGGAGTGGCCGAGCGGTTCTAGGCGCTACAGTCTGGAATCGTGCCACCGCTACGGTCGCAGGTTCGAATCCTGCCTCGGGCATGGATGTGTGTGATGTCCTTAGGTTAGTTAGGTTTAAGTGGTTCTAAGTTCTAGGGGACTGATGACCTCTGAAGTTAAGTCCCATAGTGCTCAGAGCCATTTTTTGTAACCATCCTCACAAACCAATTGTGTTTTTTTTTGTTTTTTTTTTTTGAATCGTTATCTGATTTAGCAAAACTCGAAGAACGAGTTATTCTCCAAAGGAGTTATTCTCCAAAGTATTCGATTTGTCTAACTTTCCATTTCCCTGTTCTCAGTTGAGAGAGTGTGATTCCGTTAAGAGACCTCTATCAGAGATAACTTCTACACTCTTAACGTTTTAATATACGATATAACGTTTTTCTATACCATGACATCTATCCTTCAAGATATAATAATATCCTCGTTCAACAGTGTAACATCTGTTTTATTGGATCTTTTATTCCGCAATGCGCATACTTTTATTTCAGCTTAGTGTTGATAGCTATTTTCGACAACATTTCAGAATTTATTACCGAATTGAGTAACTATAACTTTTTACTTTAAATGATGCGTGGAAGGAGACATGAAAGAATAAAATATAAAGACAATACTTCATGCTACTCGATCACTCGAATGTACAGTTTTGTGCTTAGTCGTTATGCGGCGGTAGTTGTTATTGTAAGCGGTAAAGTTTTCAATTATTTTTTACCAGTCGTGACTCCAGAACTGAAAAAAATATTGTTGGCGAATAAATGCCGCGTCTTTTAATCGTTCAGACAGTTTTACGTTGTAGTCTACACTGAAACTCCACTTCCTTCGGACGACCCGGAGGTAACTTTGTAAATGTTTATAGCCTTGAAGTAAACACTGTGGCACCAGGGTGATTCGAAGGCAGAGAGTAATGTGCTTTGAGTGGGTCGCTAACACTACTATCACGTCCTACTTGGCGGCCCTCCTAGACCAGGACGTGTGAGCACACACAGAAACACCCATTCTTTGTACTATGGGTGATTCAACGGTGACACAACGCAGTTTCGCTTGTGGTGTTAACAGGTGATTACCAGAATAATGGAAACATCTGTGATCCAAATCACGCGACCTTTAGGTGATACGTAAGCTCAAAATCTGGCTAGAAAGGTCCGGCAGAACCTCAGGCAATCTCATTTAAAGACGGAATGCGGCAGAGGCAATGAAAATCTCACGTCAACTTTTTTACTTCAGAGAATATACGTTATTATAATGGGTAACATTTGTTTTATAAAATTAACACCGAGCATGGGCGATATTGAAGTGTTCTCCAACCTTTATGGCCTCCCTGAATTGAACTTAATGCTTTACACTTGTGTATGTCCGGATTTGAAACAAGTGCCGCACAAGCGTCAGATTTCATTCGGCAGTTGCGGGCCACGCAGGTCGAAATCACTGCTTGTCAATCAGCGTCAGTGGTGATGTAATGCAATGCATATGAAGACGATTTTATAGTGTTCAACAAAAAAATTGTATGAAAACTTATACAGTGTGTATATTAAGCGACATGCCGACAAGTCGAAACAAACGTGCCAGTAGACGTTAATCGTTCGTGGAAGGAAGCTAAGCTGAGGTTCACCGACAAAGATTCTTGTAGTGGCCATATAAACCAAGAGATTGGAAGGCTACGTAATCATCCTCTATGTCACAGAAGAACTGTGGTATATTAAAGATATGCTTTAGATGTTTTTAGTGTAATGAAGCAAACACATTAACATATCAAATATATATAATTACTTAAAGTATAGGATAAACTGTACCTGAGGTGACGGGGGTCGCACAACATCTCACCAGGCGGGGAGGGGGTTCAAATTAAGAAAAAAAAAATTCCTCACGTAATTAATGGACGCCCTCCTTTCAGCCAACAAGTCTGATAGTTAGCTTTCAGCGATTATCGTTCGCGTCTTTTCAGCGGAGCAGGAAAAAAGGAATATTAGTGTTTAATATTCCGTCGAAGGTGAAGTCAATAAGGACGGAGCACAGGCGCAAATTGGGGAAGTAAAATATCTGTGTTGCTGCTGTTCAATGCCATCGCCTGAAACTCCCTTACAAGGAAACATCACCAACTCGACTTAAGGAGAAAGAAGCACACTTGTAGGGGAACAGCCTGAGCAACCGAAACCGAGTGAAAATTCGGACTATAATTCTGACAATACACGGTTATGACCTCTTGAAAGTACGGCTTTTAAACTTCCGCGCTCACCGATTGTTCGTCACTCGCTCCACCTTACTGCGGCCGGCTAAGTACTGTACAGAGATTGAGTAAGAGGTTTGTGGAATATTGTTTTGACGTTAGTAACATGTTTGTTTGTTGTGTCAAAATGTGCGATTTCTAACCTGTAGCTGGTCCTAGAGATCTCTTTGCTTTGAACACTTTTGTGTTGCAGTTCACAAATGAAGTGCAACTGGAAGAAATGAATTAATGTCTCAGCAAAGAAATAGCGAAGCGCTGTTTCATTATTAACATCGCTGTTGTGCAGTTTAAAAAAAAAGGCTGGCACTGTGAAAGTGATGTACATCTGCAAAAGATGCACTTTCTTCAACGTGATTGGTATTTTTAAATTGTAAATTTAAAATATTTTACCTCATTTCAAAATAATTCTTCAGTTACTTGGGTTCATTAATTTTGATTTTGAGATGTATACATAACTGCAGAATGATCAGTACGAGAATATTGTTAAAATAATATTGAGCGTATATGTGCGTGAGCATACACAGGCCTGTTACTACTTTCCGCGAAAGATAACATGTGTTCTTCAACAAGATTTTAAAGCTCGTTGGATGGATATGTCCACATACCCCCTCCCATTCCATCGCCTCCAACATCCCGTGAATATGAGGGCTGTGGTTGTCACTCCGCTACGCTCGAATATTAGGCGGCTGTAGTGTGGCGCAACGAGTGACAAACAGTTTAAAAGCTGTACTTTCGAAGATCATGACTGAGTTCTATCAGAATTAAGCCCACATTTTCGCGTGGGATCGCTTTCTGCAGCTGATATCTTGCAAGTGTGCTTTTTCCTCGTCAAAATATGACGTCAAGTTGGTGGCGACCATGAAAATCAGCTACGGCGCCAATTCAGCTGAAGCAAATAGATTCTACTATCGACGTTTGCGTGAGCGACACGCAGCAGCGGCAGAGAGTAGGACTATTGGAACACTTCACCAAAGAAAGGGTGACCACCATGTGGCTATCGTTAAATCACAAGGTCATCGTATTGGGTCGACGTAGGATGTCTATTTACAGGTAATTGCTTCTCTTTCTTACTATTCAGTTTTCGTTTCTTGTGTTGGTTCTGTGTCATTTACGCCTACATGTATTCGTTGTTAGGGGATGCGGTTCCCAGTATACTGAGGATGATACTCATGTGTCAGAAAGTCACTTTTTATCGTATGAACACGGGCATTAAGAAAATAAAACTCATAAACAGTCATCTATTATTCCAAACTCTAGCTATTGCATCAACCTCTTCATCTCAGGTAGCTGTCGCACCCTATGCCCTCAATTATTTGCTGAATGTTTTCCAGTCTCTTTCTTCCCGTACTGTTTTTACTTTCCACATGTGCTTCTGGAACCGCGGAGGTTATTCCCTGATGTCTAAATGCATGCCCTATCGTCCTGTCCCCGAGTCTGCTCCTTTCTTCATCAGTTATGCGCAGAACCTCCTCATTCTTTATAAGTCCCCCTAATTTTCGATTATCTTCTGCTGCACCACATCTCGAAACGCTTAGATTCTCCTTTGTTCCAGTTTTCCAACCGACCGTGTTTCACTTCCATACAACGCTATGCTCCATATGCACACTTCCACTACATTTCTTCCTCAAAACAAGGCTTATGTGTGAATCCAGTAGATCTATCTTGGCTGAGAATGCCCCCTTTTCCTGTGTTAGTCTGCTTCTAATGTCCTCCTTGGTTCGTCCATCATGGCTTATTTTGCTTCGAAAGTAGCAGAATTCCTTAACGTCATCTAATTCATCAATTTTGAAGTTAAGTTTCTAGTTATTCTCATTCAAAGATGCGGAATTAGATCCCCATTGTCTTGTAAGACATTTTTCTGTTCCTTGTCGCTGTTTTAGCTAATTTGTACCGTATTGAAAGTGACAGCTTCACAGACCACGTTAAAACTGTTGGACATCTTATAACTAGCTGGGTAAGTCAGTAAGTCAAGTTCAAAGGTTGGTAAGAGCGTACCACC
This sequence comes from Schistocerca serialis cubense, assembly GCF_023864345.2. Lineage (NCBI taxonomy): Eukaryota > Metazoa > Arthropoda > Insecta > Orthoptera > Acrididae > Schistocerca > Schistocerca serialis. Next base: position 244,346,077 of record NC_064642.1, read on the forward strand.
TGCACCATGACCATGCTTGTGGGTTTCAAATCAACCTCAGTTTGATGACAGACTTACCTTTATGTTACTCGTATAACATATTGTTTAAGAATTTTTTTGTTTATATGTATCTCAGTTGGCGTAATCCCTGTTTTGAATTTACGCATCTCTTACTACAGCTACAAACGAACATCCCGTGTTATGTGGTTGAGCTTTTGCTGCGGGAAGTATTACTATAAGAAAATTCAGTATCACTTTCACCGTTCCAGAAAAATATCGTGATTAATTATGCAGTAGAAACTTAAAAATGAATAAAGAAATATTAGTGATAAAAACGCAGGGTGCTCATAACTAAACTTACGCTAATTGAGCCAGTGTATGGGTCCCAATTTTATCGGAATGATGTTCAGACTGTGTGTTGCAGGATTTGCGTCGTTTGTAGTGTTAGTGTTATGACTTGCTGGTACCGGTACGGCGACGTAGGGTGGAAACACAAGCATCACTTGGCATAACAGTTGCAGAGTCAGCGTGTATCAGCGCAAGCCAAGCAGGGCTTTACTCATAAAGCTGTTTTATCAAAATCACAGCAGTTGTGCTGCTGCTCAGCGCAGGTATCGACGCATTAAAGGAATACGGTGAGGTCCTCTTTCCGCGCCGGAGTTGAAGAGCATGATTCGGATGTTCGAATGAGAAGTTACTGTTGTCACGGCTGAGAATGCTGGACGTCATGTGTGTTCTTCAAGCAGTGCAGAGCTTTGTCGCGACAATCGAACATCCATGCTCCGCCGTTCGAAATATGCTGCGAACAATTGTGTAATGGCATTTCTAGTGCGGTTCCAAGCTGTCGTGGATGTAGATGGTAGTCACATTGGGTAACGTCTGTAACCTGGAACGTAAACATGGTATGCAGTTAACAGTTGTTACCCTCTCATGTGACCGGCCGGAGTGGCCGTGTGGTTCTAGGCGCTACATTGTGGAGCCGCGTGACCGCTACGGTCGCAGGTTCGAATCCTGCCTCGGGCATGGATGTGTGTGATGTCCTTAATTTGGTTAGGTTTAAGTAGTTCTAAGTTCTAGGGGACTGATGACCACGGCAGTTAAGTTCCATAGTGCTCAGAGCCATTTGAATCATTTGAACTCTCTCATGTCGAAATTAAAATGTGTTTCTTTCAATAAATTACTCGTTGTTTATCTTCCACATCCATCCAGCCGCCATGCGCTGTTGCCATTCTTCGGGGTGCACTCAGCCTCGTGATGCCGATTGAGGAGCTACTCGACCGAATAGTAGCGGCTCCGGTCAAAGAAAACCACCATAACGACCGGGAGAGCGGTGTGCTGACCACACGGCCCTCCTATCCGCATCCTCTTTTGAGGATGACACGGCGGTCGGATGGTCCCAGTAGGCCACTCGTGGCCTGAAGACGGAGTGCTTTTTAGTGCTTATCTTCCACATGTTCTTACAAATGTATCGACAAAGTTTCATTGACCTACGACCACTTGTATTTCATGGGGGCTCTCTTACGTAGTTAAGTTTTGATTACAACCATCCTGTACATTAGGAAACTTTTTTTTTTTACGTGATATCGGCTGGAAACTGTGAAGCAATGTATTGTTACTAGCACTGTTGGATATATGACTGATTTCTGGTTGCGCAATTGTGTGTCTAAAGACGCTGGAATGACGATGTAAACGTGAGCCACAGTAAAATTGGGGTCTTCCGGAAGAACAGTCACGTGCGAACGCGAAGCCTCTCTCGGGTCTCGAGATGTTTCGTTGATGTGCGCGGCGCGCGATGGAGGCCAGCGATAAGGGCGCGAGCTACCGCGTGCCGTTTGTCAGCGGTCTCTCGGCAGCGAGATAGTCACGCGCTATCGCTGGCCGTGCGGCAGACTTCCGCTGCCTCTGATCGCGTCATCCAGCGAGGGCCTCTTATAATTACAGTGTTCCTCAGGAACAGTGAATCACATACCAGCGATCAAACCGTTTCCGTTTGTGGGAGTTAGTGCAGCGCATAGGCAACATAGGCGTGTATATACAGGGTGAGTCACTAACTATCGCCACCTAGAACAACTCCGAATGTATGATAGTACCTGAATGGTTTGTGAGACAAATGTAGCATGGGACAACGGGGGCCATAATATGACGTTGGCTTTTTGTTGCTAGGTGGAGTCGCGTCAGAGATATGAAGGTCAACTTTGTTTTTTTTATCGAATACTATAATTTGGTTGGCTGGCTCTGAGCACTATGGGACTTAACTTCTGAGGTCATCAGTCGCCTAGAACTTAGAACTACTTAAACCTAACTAACCTAAGGACATCACACACATCCATGCCCGAGGCAGGATTCAAACCTGCGACCTTAGCGGTCGCGCGGTTCCGGACTGTAGCGCCTAGAACCGCTCGGCCACCCCGGCCGGCTATAGTTTGGTACTTATTTTCTTATAGCAGCTATCAACACGAATGGTTCAAATGGCTCTGCGCACTATGGGACTTAACATCTGAGGTCATCAGTCCCCTAGAACTTAGAACTACTAACCAGACTGAAGCGCCTAGAACCGCTCGACCACCACGGCCGGCTATCGACAAGAATCCGATGGTGTGTAACAGTGAGGTCTTTGAAAGTCAACGAAGGTCAAAAAGGTGGCGTGAACGTCCATTTACAGCAATGCAGTGCTACAATCTTCTTATCATGGATTTATTGGTATTTCATATCACTTCAGCACTTATCGAAGCACATGCTCTGACAATATATCGTGCGAATAGTAAATATTCGCCGAATACAGCGTATCCATCTGACGCGCTGTTCACATGTAAACACCATTCGACGGTTTCGCAATACAACACTAATAGGAACGGTAAGACTAGTATCGTCGAATCAAGCGAATTTGAATGATATATTCCTTCGAAGAACAAGTCGATATGCCTCTCATTTACGGAGAATGCCTACGAAATTCAGTAGGAGCTAGAGATTTATATGCTGAGAGAGATATCCTCAACATACTCACCCAACACGTCGTACATTTAAACATGTGTGTGATAATTTCAGAACAACTGGATCTTTAAAGCACCGGTAACATATCCGGTAAAGGAAAATTACTAACGAGGAAGCAGAAATTGTATTCTTGCCTCTGTGGTTCGAGCTCCTTGTGCTAGTTCGCAACAAACAGCAAGGGAATTTGGCATGAGCCAGAGTAGTGTTATTCGTGTTCCGATCGCCATAAATATCATCCTTCCCATATCAGTCTCCACCAAGAATTAACTGGTACGGATTGTATGCGTCACATTGAATTCTGCCGATGGCCTCAACTTCAGATTCAGAGGGATGACACATTTATTAATTTTATTTTATTTACTGACGATGCCACATTTCACGACCCATGGAAATGTTAGTTTGCATAACTTGCATTATTGGGCAACTGAAAATCCATTTTGGCTGCGCAAGTTGCACATCAAAAACCGTAGTCGGTGAATGTATGGTGTGGGATTCTCGAGGACAAAATTATAGGCCCCAATTTTATCGAAGGAAATCTTAATGTGAGAATTTGTAATTATTCAGAATTAAAGGATCGCTTTTTGAAACCTCGTAATTGTCTCCCATTGCGACGCATGTTTGAAATCTAGCTCAAAAGTACGTACAACCGGCCTCTGTAATGGTACAAAAGGGTGGCGGCCTGAAATTCTGCCCATCGCCGCTTTGGACGTGTCATAATGATGAGAAGGTCGTCACAGCCCCTCTCACTGGCATTTCACTGTTTCGTTTGACGGATCTGCGATGGAATTCAGAACCGCGACACGCAGCATTGAAATCACGCGGTTTTCTTACGAGCGCCCAATGAAAACATTTCAGACGTACCGCTTGCTCCGAACGTAAACGAAAAGGTCTCAGCGGGTGGCGTACAGGGCGTCAATGAGATCACCTCTTTCCTTGGGACATTTCGCGGTCGAAAACGACAGTTCGCAGTGCGATGAGCAACAGAAAGACATTCTTGACAATCGTTGATACTACTGACATATCCCTGAAGCTTGAAATCTTCTTTAAAAACATCGTTAGCTAGCAACCGCATTAAACATGATTTCACCTTTTTGGAGTCCGGCCCCGTTAGCTGAGTGGCCAGCGCGGCGGACTGTCACGCAAGGGGCCCGGGTTCGATTCCCGACTTGGGCAGGAGATTTTTCTCTTCGTTTCCCTACCTGTTTGGAGCGCACTACGACGGAAATTTTTGTTGTGATGTATAGTTGGAACCATTGGACCATTATAAGAAAAAGACCTCTTCGCTGCTTCGGATCACGTTTATATTTCGTCGAATGGTTTTGAACTTGTCCGTGGTGGTTCAACCTACACACGAGAGCAAAACCTGCGTTCACATGGCACTTAAAAGGGGAGTAATATCACGTTAAATGGGGTTACTAGTCCACAATGCCCTTGAAGAAGGGTTGAAGCGTCAGGGGTATGTCAGCAGTATCAAAGATTGTCAAGAACGTCATCCTGTTGCTCATCGCAGGCAAACAGTCGTTTTCGACCTCGAAATGTGAGGGAATCAACGTCCCAAAGAAAGGGGTGATTTCATTGACACTCTTTATGCTACCCCCTGAGGCTTTCCCTTATCGACTCTGAGTGGCAGTGAGCCTGAAGTGTTTTCCTTGGCCACTCGCAGGAATTTAACGCTGCGTGTCGATAGCCGCTATAAGAAAATAAGTACCAAACTATAGTACCCATTTTAAGAAACAAAATTGACCTTCACATCTCTGACGCGACCCCACCCAGCAACAAAAAAACAACGTCATATTATGGCCCCCGCTGTCCCATGCAACATTTGTCTCTCAAAGCTTTCAGCTTCTATCATACTTTCGGTGTTATTCTACGTGGCAATAGTTAGTGACTCACCCTCTACACATACCCGCATCGGGGTCGCCTACGTTGCGTATACGCTTCACCAACGCCAACAAACGGAAACAGTTTGATCGCTGGTAAGTGATGCACTGTTCTTGAGAAACACTGTAATTATAATAAGAGGCCCTGCTCTGGATGACGCGATTAGCGGCAGCGGAAGTCCGCCGCACGGCCGGCGATAGCGCGTCACATTATTAACTCACTTTACACGTGAACTTCTCTGAGTTCTGGCCTTTTTTCGCAAGTCGACACCTTGCTTTTTCAAGGGTCGTCGAGCCCAAGGGTAACGTCGCAAGGTCCACGATTTTGTACCACTACAGGGGAAGAGTGTAGGCTGTTTTGAACCAGATTTCGAATTTATGCGTCGCAATGGGAGACAATTACGGGGTTTCGAAAAAGTGATCCTTCAATTCTGTACAGGCTCCTCCGTCATCTACGAGAACAGTCATATAGTTTCAATTGTCACCGCGAAAAGATAATGCTTCACTTGTAAGAAATTCTCCACCTATTCACTCTTCAGCGCGTCAAATTTTTCGACGTTGGATGATTTGGCGGAGACTGATTGTAGAAGTCTGCATTTTGTCTGTTAGAAAACGTTCCATTAAAATCACCTCGTTATCGTTCTGGAAAGAGGAAGTTGCTGCGCGACGTGTCAGGAGAATCAGGGGTGGGGCAAAATTTAGTAGTCCAAACAAGCAATATCTGTAACTTTCCTATGCAGAATCAGCTGGATATTTTCGTGGAGCAAAAATAACTGTCTTGGACAGCTTCCCGCAATGCTTCGTCGTGACAGTTTCCGTAACTTCGCCTGGAGATTTCGGTGGTATGCTCCTTTAGCGACTTACCTCGTACAAGCATGATCTGTTAGCAAGCATAATGGGTTATCACCACACCATGGCAGTTCCAGAATACACTTAGCATCTTCTTGCTCCATGATGTAGAAACCTTTACCTTTTCCGCCGGGAATGAATTCACATGTTTCCGTTGGTTGCTTTGCAGCGTTGTCTCGCGGCCGTATTGGTACACTCAGCACTCGTTCATTGATGATAAAGGCAGCTAAATACAATTCATTTTTGACCTGACACAGCTGCAACATTTCCGCTGGTGCCTTGGTTCGGTGAGCTTTTAGTATGAGTGTGAGCAGTCGCGGAACCGAGCGGGCGGCAATAGCAATATTATTTGAGATAGTAAGAGAATAGAAGCTTTTGACATGTGGCGTTACAGAAAATGGTGGAGATTAGGTGGGTAGATTGAGCAGCTAATGAGGAGGTAGTGAATTGAGTTGGAGAAAAAAAGAAATGTATGATAGAATTTCGCTAAAAAAAAAAAAAAAAAAGGGTAGGTTGCTGGGCAAATTCTGAGATATCTAGGAATTGTCAATTTTGCAATGGCAGAAAGTGTGAGGGAGGTCAAAATTCTAGAGGGAGACCCAGGCACGATTAAAGTTAGTAGGCTCAAATGGACTTACGTTGCAGTAGATGAAGAGGATTGCAGAGGATGTACTAGCTTGGAGAGCTGCATCGAACCAGTTTTCTGACTGAAGACCACAGCAACACAGCTTTATCAACGTGTTGGGCCTTTTTGTTTTTTGAATTTCACGGTACTTTGGCGCGAGGTTTTCAACGTGTACCACGACTGCAGACATGCACCTGCGGTCGGCCGGTGTGGCCGAGCGGTTCTAGCCGCTACAGTCTGGAATCGCGCGACCGCTACGGTCGCAGGTTCGAATCCTGCCTCGGGCATGGATGTGTGTGATGTCCTTCGGTTGGTTAGGTTTAAGTAGTTCTAAGTTCTAGGGGACTGATGGCCTCAGATGAGTCCCATAGTGCTCAGAGCCATTTGAATCATGCACCTGCAGATAAACAAAATAAATACTTCCTAAGTTTACTTGTTTACATTTTAGCGGTAATAATTAAAACTTTATGACATTTTAGCGGTAATAATTAAAACTTTATGACCATCCATCGTACAGCCAATAGGCCAAATATGGACTGAAATCTCATCCCGCCCCAACAACTCCATATTCACGATTTTCAGCTGACACTTTTCTTGTACCCACAATGACAGCTGTAGTGAATTGTGTGCATCGTCTACGTAAGTAGAATAATCAAACGACCCCAAAGCATGCTAAACAAAAAGGAATAAGAAGCTCCTGTTCGCCTTTTTCGGTCAGTGTGGACTGTTTGTAAAAAATTGCTCAGCTACCAAAAGAGGTTTTCTGGGTGGAAAGCCAAGGGCATCTCGCGCTGTAAACATATCGGGTAACTGGACCAAGACGAAGTTCCAGCACTTTGCCATCTGTACTAGAAGCCGACGAGTTGGCGCAGGTGAGGTGACGGTCAAGGCTGTGAAGGGACAAAGGGCGGGATCGATGAGTAGGGGGGAGGGGGGGGGGGGTCTGGAATGCAACAGCTGCGCGCTGCAGCCGGCTGGGCCGCCTCCCTCTCCCTCCAGCTCTCTGAGAACTCAGGCATTGCGCTCGCTATCTCGCAGGGCGAGCGCAACTTCTTGTCGGTCGAGGCTTTCACTTTTGTAACCACAACTTAGGTATTCCAGGCCCGTTGTGGTGCATTGTCGAAGGATTTAAATCCGGAGAGCAATTTCACGTGCAATTCCGGACACCACAGGCGCGAGCCACAGCATCATTTTCGGCAGATCTTCAAAGTGTATGGTAGCGCACATTCTCCGTTTATCGGAAGCCTCGTGTAGGATTTGCAGCTGTGCAACTTGCGCCAAGTCGTCGTGTGTCGGTGCGTGTCTCAGACGCAGGAAGAGACATCCGTTCAGTTGCATACCTTAGTCACGATACGTGCACATGATTGGTTCCATTCCACCGAGCCAGATTCCTCGGACGCTCCACTGAAGATGTCCGTCTTGCTAGCAGCAAGTGTCGCAGCAGCCCGTATTATTATCCTGAAACAGGTGAAATCGTAGTCTTAGAAGAAAGCGCTAGTCCTGTTTTTGTGAATGCTTCTTAGGCCGATTTGTGCGTGGAAGAAAGCGTTTTCAATGGTTCAAATGGCTCTGAGCACTATGGGACTCAACTGCTGAGGTCATTAGTCCCCTAGAACTTAGAACTAGTTAAACCTAACTAACCTAAGGACATCACACACATCCATGCCCGAGGCAGGATTCGAACCTGCGACCGTAGCGGTCTCGCGGTTCCAGACTGCAGCGCCTTTAACCGCACGGCCACTTCGGCCGGCAAAGCGTTTTCGAAGTTAATTATTCATCATGTTGGACGATTAATAGCGAAGGAAAACACGACCCACAGCGGCGACAAGGTTGTCTCTGACACTTCGATTGTTGTCCAAGTTTGATATTGCAGTTCATGTTATCTACTTTGTCTATTTCTAACTTCATTCCAGACTGAAATTTTCACTCTGCAGCGGAGGTTGCGCTGATATGGAACTTTCTGGCAAATGAAAACTGTGTGCCGGACCGGGTCTCGAACCCGGGACCTTTGCCTTTCGCAGGCAAGCGCTCTAACGACTCGGCTACTCCAGTACGACTCATGACCCGCCCTCATGCCTTCACTTCCGCCAGCACCCCATCTCCTACTTTCTGAACTTCACGGCGGTTTTCCTGCGCTACGTCCAGGGTTAGCACTCCTGGAAGAAAGGTTCCTGTCGAGACACGGCTTAGCAACATCCTGGGGAATTGTTTCCAGAATTCTGGATACAATTCCCCATTATATAACGTAAAGGTAGAAAGCACTATGATACCTGTATAAGTGCTATGGAATATTTTAAAAGTGAATTGTATTTATCATTTTCAGTTATTCGTTGAGCTTAATGCACATTCATGCCATCAGCCTACAGAAGCTACAGTAAAATGTTGCCCTGTAATTGACTGTTAAAGGAGCAAGGTCAGTAATTAAAGATCTGCCAAAACGCATAGCCAAAATTATTGTTAAGAACTAAAAAAACTATTTGTGACAGTTGCGAAAACTGGTAGCATATTTTAATTTCTGATCTACAGGAAGGATGTACAAGCGGAGTGCATGCATCAAGCGGAGTGCATACATATTCCTACACCACTGGTCGTGAATTGTGCTGCCATCGGCAACTACTTCTTGTAGAAAGGAACCTTGGTTACTAAATTTATGGTTTGCGCTCGGCGTTCTTTGCCTCTGCGTGAAACATTAAACGGTGGCCGTGACTGGCAGTTAGCGGCCATAAGTACTTGCAGTACCTGCCTGACTCCATTCACAATAGTGTGCGGCCTTCCTTGGTGTTGTAATTACTTTCACTCCTATTGCTTTCTTGCTGATGTACCAGCCAGTGTCTGAACAACGTCTTTCACTTTTTGTGCTATCTCTGAGCTTGCCAACAGATTGTACAATTGACGGTAATCATTTGCCCTTTCGCGTTAATGATTAGTAAATTAACTCCCGTCTAACTGCTCATCAGTTTGAGAAAGCTGCCGATTATTTTCAGCTGCCACCTATAGAGTCGTCCTCACCGCCAGGGACATCCGAACCAGTTTATGGCGCAATTCCTGCATCACGCCCAGTAGTTGGCGTGTAATATTTCAAATACTTTTTGGTTCTTGCACTGTGTCCAGAAACTCCCCCCCTCCCCCCACTCTCTCTCTCCCCGCCACGGCCTTCGGTACCTGGTGGTATCTTTAGAAGGGAAAAGGAAGCTTCTATTATATTGCTGGAGAACAAACTTTTTATTTAAATGCCCCAAAATTTTCCACAGATGTCAAAAAGCATTCTTGTAATTAATTTTTTTTTTATTTCAAGTTTCTACAATAACAAAAAAATTTTACTCTTGTTTTCAGAAAACACATTTGATTTATGTGATAGGAAAAAAAACAGAAAGCTGACCAAAGAAGCTAGCTACAGCTGAATTGTAGTGAATGTGGTGTTTAGGTTGTAGTTTTCCTTCCAATTCGCATTGCATGTTCTTTCAAAAATGGTCCACTATATTTACGTAGCCGACGGCGTCTGTGAGTTAAATAGACATTTTGTGAGCGTAGTTAACGCCAGATGTTTCACTCATCAGCATGCGTAGTGAGGATACAGATGGTATGATCCGTAGAAAATATTGATCAAGTGCAAAAATTGATATGTGAGAAAAGAACAGACACTTCAGGGTGAAGCAAATAAAAGCGGCCCGGACGAGGGGATACCATTAGACGTGAATGTATGCGCGTAACCACACCACGTGTACGCCAGCCACGTGCACCTTTGAGCACTTTTACACAGTCTTCACGCCTGACAGAGTCGCTAGAAGAGGTCAGTCGGGTCGCGGCCGTTGCTGGGCCACCCTGGCCATCCGATCTGTCGGTGTGCGATTACTTTGAGTGGGGAGCTCTCAAGTCTAAGGTGTATCGCAACAACCCTCATTGTCTTCGAAAACTGCAGCATAACATTTCGGATGCAGCAGTTCCAGCAATCCAGCTTCGATCCACTTCCAGCAACTTGCTGTCTAGGGCCCAAAAGGGCCAAGAGATGAATAGTGGTCACTTTCAACATCTGCTATAGTCAGATTAATACTGTATTTCCCTTCTCTGTTCTCCGAGTCTCTTTTATTTGCCGCACCCTGCATAAAAGGAAGGAAGGAAGATCGGATTTGTAGGTCCTGCCCATGACGAGGTCTGCAGATTTATAGCTTAAGTTTGGATTAGGGTAGGATGTTGAAGGAAATCGGCCATGTCATTTCACAGCCTTAAGCAATTTAGGGAACCCAAGCAAAACCTAAATCTTGGCTGCCTGACGAGAATTTGAACCGCTGTCCTCCGCAGAACGAGTCCAGTGTTTTAGTGACTGCGTCATCTCGGCTGCATTAGATAAAGGTTATTCAAAAGGGTTTTAGAAATCTGTTTATTGTCTGTGTGTGTCCTGGCTACACATGCTGTTTTACTGAACGTTTTCAACGACGCCAAATTGTAAGTTTGAATGAATAGATATTTTACTTCATTGTACACTACTGACCATTAAAATTGCTACACCGCGAAGATGACGTGCTACAGACGCGAAATTTAACCGACAGGAAGAAGATGCTGTGATATGCAAATGATTAGCTTTTCAGAGCATTCACACAAGGTTGGCGCCGATGGCGACAGCTACAAAGTGCTTGCTGACATGAGGAAAGTTTCCAACCGATTTCGCATACACAAACAGCAGTTGACCGGCGTTGCCTGGTGAAACGTTGTTGTGATGCCTCGGAGGAGAAATGCGTACCATCTCATTTCCGACTTTGATAAAAGTCGGATTGTAGCCTATCGCGATTGCGGTTTATGGTATCGCGACATTGCTCGCGTTGGTCGAGATCCAATGACTGTTAGCAGAATATGGAATCGGTGGGTTCAGGGGGGTAATACGGAACGCCGTGCTGGATCCCAACGGCCTCGTATCATTAGCAGTCGAGATGACAGGCATCTTATCCGCATCGCTGTAACGGATCGTGAAGCCACGTCTAGATCCCTGAGTCAACAGATGGGGACGTTTGCAAGACGACAACCATCTGCCCGACCAGTTCGACGACGTTTGCAGCAGCATGGACTATCAGCTCGGAGACCATGGCTGCAGTTACCCTTGACGCTGCCTCACAGACAGGAGCGCTTGCGATGGTGTACTCGACGACGGACCTGGGTGCACGAATGGCAAAACGTCATTTTTTCGGATGAATCCAGGTTCTGTTTACAGCATCGTGTTTGGCGACATGGCGGTGAACGCACATTGGAAGTGTGTATTGGTCATCGCGTATCACCTGGCGTGATGGTATGGGGTGCCATTGGTTACACGTCTCGGTCACCTCTTGTTCGCATTGACGACGCTTTGAACAATGGACGTTACATTTCAGATGTGTTCGATCCCTGCGAAACCCTACATTTCAGCAGGATAATGCACGACCGCATGTTGCAGGTCCTGTACGGGCCTTTCTGGATACAGAAAATGTTCGCCTGCTGCCCTGGCCAGCACATTCTCCAGATCTCTCACCAACTGAAAACGTCTGGTCAATGGTGACCGAGCAACTGGTTCGTCACAATACGCCAGTCACTACTCTTGATGAACTTTGGTATCGCGTTGAAGCTGCATGGGCAGCTGCACCTGTACACGCCATCCAAGCTGTGTTTGACTCAATGCCCAGGCGTATCAAGGCCGTTATTACGGCCAGAGGTGGTTGTTCCAGGTACTGATTTCTCAGGATCTATGCACTCAAATTGGGTGCATACTATATTTGTCCAATGAATACCCGTTTATCATCTGCATTTCATCTTGGTGTAGCAATTTTAATGGCCAGTAGTGTATTTTAGATTTTATGTGATTTTAAAAGTTAAATCGTTGCTCTTGGATTTGGCAAATAGGCTATAGCGCACAGGGATACTTTCGTAAGTAATAACTACCTGACACACGTGTGAATAAATTTTCCCGGCCATTACGCAAGGCTGGGATGTGTCGCATCATTATTGCGCGATTTTACAAACAGTACGCATCAATATCTTGAAGATAAACTGTATATATAGAATTATGGTGTAGCTTCTTTGGAAGAAGCGCAATACAAACGCTCGACTAGGGGATGTGTTAATTCTGTAGATTTTTTCTGTGCATGTTCGGGAAGAGATTAATGTAGATTTTACTTATACTGCATTTTAGATTTTATGTCATATTAAAATTTTAGGTACCTCCTCGTGCATTTGTCAAATACGTAATTGTGCACTGACGACACTTGTGTTGTGAGCTGGACACTAGTCGAATGACGCGAACATCAGTTAGGCGATACCGAACTCGAAATCGACTGTCTCTGCCTTCAGTGCTCACACTGGAGGTCTGGGGTCGAGTGCACTGTACTTCTTTTTTCTGGGACGGTACTTCTGGAACAGGATTCGCTGCGAATTCAGAGGAGCTGCCTGAATAAATAAGCAGATCGACAAGTGCTGTCAAACAGAAAAACTGACTCCACGCAGCGGCCATACAATGGTAATTGCGTCTACTTTTATTTCCTTTTTGCCGTTTATTCCTCCACTCCTGCTTCTGCAAGAGCCTGAGGTCGACGCAAGGGCTATGGCGGTCGGCGAACGCGGCCGTACATGAGCGACCGTCTCAACAGTGAAACGCCTTGGAAAACTGCGGCAGTTTGAATTGAGTTGTGTAACAAAGAAGAACAAGGAAAGGAATAATAACATAGCGCATTCAACAAATGCAACGAAAATTCCAGTTCTATTTTACGCGCTAACAGAATGTCTGCGAACAATAGGATGTATGACTACCGTGTTAATTGAAGAAACTTGTCACCCTTTCAATAACGCAGCTATTTATAGAAAACGAATTTTGCCAGTACTTTGTCTAGAAAGACAGATTATAGGAGAAAACAGCAGTCTGGAAGGAGCACAATGGATTCGCACAGACCACGCGAAATGCACAGGAAGTCGTATACTGGTGTGCCAACAGCTTTTTTTCTTTTTTTCACTCATTTTGCTCTTTTTATTTTTCTCTGGCATCTGTTTAAACTGTCATATAGCCGCCATCTCACCATTTCTTATAGTAACGTCCATCTTATGTGTTTAATCGCATAATTTATTCCCATTTATCACGCCAAAAAGAAAATTTTTGGTGTTATTAAAACACTAAATTTGATTTTTTTTTCATTAAACTAATGAATTTCAGTATTCTGCCGTGATATAATTCTTGATTGTAGGATAATATCACCATTCAAATTTGGTGAAAGTCTATACATAGTCTGTTTCTTTATTTTCAATAGTTTTAACAATTAAGCCAATTTGAAATATGGCCGCAACCCTCTCGCAATTGAGTAAAAGCCGTTCGAAAATGATAACCTACACAGAATGCACATCAGCAGCGGGGCAGGTACACTGCACATGTGGAGCAAGTCACCGACTTCATTCTGTATTCACGTAAACAAATACACCTACACTGTCTGAACAAAAGTATCCGAACACCTATTAGTGGACATTACTGTGGGGTGTCTCCCCCCTTGGCCTTTACGACCGCTTGAATTCTGCAGGGGACACTTTCCGTGAGGTGCTTGAATGTCTGTGGATCCTGTGGGTTCGGGTTGTGACCAGAGTAGCCAGTTCATTTCAGGAATATTACTGATGACAAACCATTACCTTACAGATAACATGTTAAATTGTCACTGAACGCAGCACACAATGATCTAGAATGTGTTACTATCCTTTCGCATTTAGTGCTTTCTTAAACGAGATAAGGGCACCACACCCAACCACTAGAAACGCCATCATACATTAACACCACCTGCTCGGTACCTTACTGTTGGCACCACACTTGCTGGATGGTAACATTCTCAAGTCATTCGCCAAACTCCTCCATGGGATTGCCACAGGATAAAGTATGATTCATCACTACGAATCACTGCTTTCCAGTCATCCATGTCCAGTGACATCACTCTTTACACTACCACAAGCGTTGCTTACAGTGGAAACTCCCATCGCACCCCCTCTGATTTGGTGGTAAGAGGGCACAGTGGCCAGCTCGTCGAAAACTGAACGCAGATCAAGCATGAAAACAGGAGGGAGATGTACTGGACTGCGAAAAAAAGTAAAAATAAAAACAGTGAACGGTCCAAAAACAGGAAGCGCAAATCAGGGCAGCCGGGCATAGAAATGGTGTTGTGGTCAAGTGGTTACGGTATTGCACTACCAAGCGGGCAACCTGTGTTCAAATTTCTGTCGCTCCTATTTATTTATTGCTTTTTCGCTGTTGGATTTATTGAAATTTGTGTCGTGATGTAACGTCCGTTTGCAACGGCGAGGGACCCATAATGACAGTTGATTCTGCACAACTGCTCTATTAGCAGCCGAAGCTAAGTGGCTTTCGATTGAGAATCGCAAACGTCTGACGACAAGGCGACAAGTCAACCGAATCCTCCACAGGAAAACACGTCCGGTGTGTCACACTCACAAGGGAACCTCCCCATCGCACCCCCCTCAGATTTAGTTATAAATTGATACAGTGGATAGGCTTGAAAAACTGAACACAGATCAATCGAGAAAACAGAAAGAAGTTGTGGGGAACTATGAAAAAATAAGCAAAATATACAAACTGAGTAGTCCATGCGCAATATAAGCAACATTATGGACAATTTGAACGGAGGGGCGCCGTGGTCCCGTGGTTAGAGTGAGCAGCCGCGGAGCCAGAGGTCCTTGGTTCGAGTCTTACCTCGAGTGAAAATTTTACTTTCTTTATTTTCGCAAAGTTACGATCTGTCCGTTCATTCATTGACGTCTCTGTTCACTGTAATAAGTTTACTGTCTGTGTTTTGCGACCGCACCGCAAAACCGTGCGATTAGTAGACGAAAGGACGTGCCTCTCCAATAGGAACTGAAAACATTTGATCGCAAGGTCATAGGTCAACCGATTCCTCCACAGGAAAACACGTCTGATATATTCTATACGACACTGGTGACGGCATGTGCGTCACATGACAGGAATATGTTGTCGACCCACCTAACTTGCACACTTGGCGAATGGGTAAAAAGATTCTTCTACCTTGCCCGATTTAGGTTTTCTTGTGGATGTGATAAACACTCCCAAACAAGTGATGAAAACATAAGAGTTTGTCACATAAACTGCAACAAATAAAGGCAACAGTTTCACAGTCGCACAGTTTTCCCTGTGCTCTGTCAAAACAAGTTTTTTTACGTTTTCAAATGTTTCCGTGCGTAGACCGTCAAATCCTGCATATGTCCAAGCAAATCTGAACATGTCCTGGAATTTTGGAGAGCGAAGTTGATTATGTGTGAGTGCCTGAACTTTGATAATTGTCTGAAAATAAAAAATTAAACTTTTCACTCGAGAGAAGGCTTGAACCAAGGACCTCTCGTTCCGCAGCTGTTTACGCTAACCACGGGACCACGGCGCTCGTAAGCTTACATTCTCCTTGATGTTGCATATCTTGCACATCGACTACTCAGTTTGTATATTTTGCTTATTTTTTTCATAGTTCCACACAACTTCTTCCTGTTTTCTCGATTGATCTGTGTTCAGTTTTTCAAGGCCTATCCCTGGGCCAACTTATAACTAAATCTGAGGGGGGTGCGATGGGGAGGTTCCCTTGTCAGCATTAGTGATAGTACGTGTGTCTTATGATACGAATCTCTTATCGACGCACGTAATTTGTACGTTTTGTAAGTGAGTGAGAAATGCCTCCTTGCCCGAAATAGATGTTCGTATGAACGTGAATGTGTTCATTCCCAAGGAAATAGATGAAACCATAATAGTTTGTCACATAAGCTGCAACAAATGAACGCAACAGTATCACAGTCACACAGTTTCTCTATGCTCTGTCAAAACATTTGTTTCTAACATTTTTGACACTGCGTTCCGTTTTGCAACATAGTTCACACCCGTTTATTTGTTGCTTTCATTTCTGTGAGACGTCTATGTGGTATCTCGCCTGCTCTCACTATACATCACGTTTACTTGCGACGGTAGCGTATTCTTACCAAATGACTCATATTCTATAGCCAACGCTATAACAACGGCCAAGATAACAGAAAGAGAACAAATATTTCAATGACCGTACAGACAATTCATAATGTTGCGAAAAAAAGGCACGAAGAACACGGCTCACTCGCTTGGCAATCCAACCCCATGACCACTTACCCACGACATTGTTGCTGTTTCATGCTGCTCGTTATTGCACGTCTTGTTCTTGGACCGTTCACTGTCTCTATTTTGCTTTTTTTTCACAGTTCAGTACACCTTCTTCGTGTTTTTATGCTTTATCTAAGTTCAGTTTTTGACGGTCTATCCACTGGGTCATCTTACCACTAAATCTGAGAGAGGTGCGATGCGGAATTTCCCTTGTTAACGTACACTACAGGAATGAGTGGGTGATGTGGAGCTGTTCAACTATTGTCCCCTACCCTCTTTAACTCCCTGGTTACAGTCATTGTGCTAGCTGTTCTGTTAGTTGCATTGGGACTCTGGAGAGATTCTTTCCGCTGATTTCATGCGTTTTTTTTACAACCACTCTCCGCTGTCTGTCAGTACATGTGGTGTCCATGGTCGTAGCTTAGCTGTGGTTCGCGATTCCTCTTCACAATCACTTCACCAACGGTCGACTAGAGGGGTTGCTGGACTCATTCCTCCCGCTGTCAGAAAGCGCGTGGCCGATCCGCGTGCCGTTCACGCTGTTCTGCGGTTTGTGTGTGTGTGTGTGTGTGTGTGTGTGTGTGTGTGTGTGAGTGAGTGAGTGAGTGAGAGAGAGAGAGAGAGAGAGAGAGAGAGAGAGAGAGATTAAAGACTTTATTAATTCAGCATTCCGTCTTAATTCTCTGTCAGGTAGACTAGTCATGAAATAACCTTAGGAGAGGCCTTTCTAGTGTCTTTCCAATATAGTTGGAATCTTGTCAGCGGGCGTTCATAGAATAATCTGGTAGATTGTTTGCTCCATTAGGCCACAATCACATTGAGCGTTGTGGACGAGCCCCGTTTATAAAGGGACGCGTTGCATCTTGCAAGCCTGCTCCAGACGCAGTTGAGGCGGCTACAGATCCTCCGTATGATAGCGCCAGAGACCGGCATCCGTGCTGTGTTGGAAATAGTGTGAAATCCTGTCTCTGGGACCCGAGTTGCTGCTGCGACGTCTTCATTCTTTTTTGCTGTCTGTTTACGAACGGACTTCGCGTTTTTAGAGACGCATAATTTGTGCAGGGCAGGCTGTACCGAACTCGTTGGAAGTACAATGATCAACGTGGAAAGCGGGCTAGTTAAGTGTTGTAACAACCCCGTTTCCTCAGTTCAGTAATCGCAAACGTAGTAAAATGAAGATAATTAAATTTCGACATTTCTGTCAGCACCAGCTAAAACATAAATTTATATTTTAAGCGGGAAAACGGGATTGTGTACAGGCTGTTCCTAAGTTGATTGTAGCAGTAGTTAGCAAACAGTAAATATACTCAACTTGATTTCTCATACATATTGTTGACTCGGCTAGTCGTCGTATAAAATTAGAAGTATGATTTCTTCAGATGCTATGGTTTTGTCAAGTTTAGTAAAAAATATTTAGCTGTTAGCGTTTTATTATCATAGTATATTGCTGATTCGACTCTGATAATACATTGATTCTCTTCATTTACTTAAACAATGACACTGATTAAAAATGATCAATTTCAAATTAAACACTGTTTTTAAGATTGTTTGATCTTATATTTCAACACAAACTGATGAGAGAGAGAGAGAGAGAGGGAGGGAGGGAGTGCGAATACACTTTGCATAGCATGGCGGAAGCTGCTGAAGATGACCGACACTAGTTCGCCCAATGACGGCTGCCCACGCGGGTGCATACGAACGCGGAAACGTCGCAGACGCGCAAAGTACTCAAACTTGCGGTTTTCTCTTCCGTGAGCTTCGCGTTGCGTGAAGACGTGTGTAACCCTCGTGTGTCCTTAGCTGCGTGGGAGGGGCCACGCGCCTATTAAGGCGCTCTTATAGTGCACCGTCTGTGGCTGCACGAATCGTGCGGCAGTGTCCGTGCGACTGTCCAGTGACACGGAATGTAATACTTCCGAGTGCTCGGCAGAGGGTTGTATACAGTCACACCAAAGAAGTGTAATTTGACAGCCGCACGGCTACTGCCGCGCCGTTCGTGTCGCGACAACCGTTGCAGTACACTCGAACCTTAAGCTCGCACTGGACGAGTGTTCCCCCACTTGGAGGCGAGGGAGACAGAACCACGTGGATAACGAGTGATGGGGAACAACTGCTGCTGATTCGGCTCGCCAAGCGTATGCAGTGCTCTAACGACGACGCTGTGCTGAGCTATTCTAGCGACACGTGTTTCGTCCGACGGCTCTTGCGCTAAGCCGTCGGCACACGGGACGACGTAGCTATCGTTGCTGTGGCGCCGTACAAGATAGCATTTCACTTACTGCTATTTCACGTTGCGGAGCCATTTTGTCAAGTGAAACACAAGATGTATTCTACGACATTTCGGCAACGTGCCATGTAAAGGAACAATAGGAACAAAAATGCTTCTTACGTAATAAGCAGAAAGCAACATGATGCTCGGTATATGTTGTGTACAGTAGAAGCCCATATTCAGTGGGTTTTGTGTTGTATATTACGCACTACGAATATATGCTGTTTCTAAGCACCACGACATTGAGTGTCTAGAGAATGAATTGTTCAAATGGCTCTGAGCGCTATGGGACTTAACTTCTGAGGTCATCAGTCCCCTAGAACTTGGAACTACTTAAACCTAACTAACCTAAGGACATCACACAAACCCATGCCCGAGGCAGGATTCGAACCTGTAACCGTAGCGGTCGCGCGGCTCCAGACTGTAGCGCCTAGAACCGCTTGGCCACTCCGGCCGGCAGAATGAATTGTTATTGGTATCGTTTACTGTAACAAAATGACGGGAAACGTCATTTGGTGGTTAAAGAATTTTCAGATTTAATTATTTTTGCGTTATAACTCACGTGTTGTGATAGTAAGCCTCTTTAAGGCAACGACCTAGTGATAATTAATGACAACGTGTCGTTCTTATTAGGATTTGTTATAATTAAATGACGACTAGTAACATTCTGGGGATTACAGCTTTAAGAAGGCTCAAAATGAAATACGAGGTTGCAAGTAATTGCGTTCGAGCATAGCGTATTCGGTTGAGGGGTTCCGTTTCAGAAAAGAGAGTACGTCGGTAGAGGGTTCGCGTTCTATTATATACACTTTTTTTTTCACCTCCGCTGGCCGTTGTGGCCGAGCGTTTCTAGACGCTTAAGTCTGGACCCGCGCGACCGCTACGGTCGCAGGATCGAATCCTGCCTAGGGCACGGATGTGTGTGATGTCCTTCGGTTGGTTAGGTTTAAGTAGTTCTAAGTTCTAGGGGACTAATGACCTCAGCTGTTTATTCCCATAGTGCTCAGAGCCAATTTTTTCACCTTCACGTTCTCTGAAAGACTGGACTTTCAGAAATAATTTCTGTAATATTTGATGTTTTGTAAATGTAAGTGCGCTCTCTGTCAGGAGTGAGTGGTCGTATGTCTTTCATTTTTGTCGTATTTGACGTTCACGGACATTGAAGTTTTTGTTTATGTATATCACAGGCAGAGCAACATGATAAGCATATGATCAAGAGAGGATTTGTGCGTTTTAATAGAGGTAACGTAGGAATTCTACGCGGGTTCATTTTCGTCCATTTTCGTAAGCTGTATGATTTGCGAGCCAAATGAAGCCGAGAACTGCCGCTGGAGAGCGCAAAATCGTGTTAACCAGCTCGTTACGTGTGCCGTCGGCGCGGTCTCTCGTGACGCTGGATATCGTACCTGTATGCACGTTTGCCTTGTATATTATTACTCCGCATCGACTTTGATGAAACCACTGTTCGCTTAGGCCTAAATGCTCGGAAGGTATTCCTGGACAACCACCACAATTTTTCCGGTGGGTTTGGGGTCATAGTGTTTATCGTGCACAAGTAGGCCCCGTAACGCGGTTACGTTGTATGCTTGAAGATGGTGGTGTGTCTGGCGATGTAGAGCTCAGGGCGGCCAGTGAAGGGTAAGCTGCGATCCCACCTCACGTGGTAGAACGGGCCGTGTACTGCGCGCCGACGGCTGCTCCGATCGCGGCGCGGTGTGGCAGACGGTGAGTGCACTTCGCCTGCGGCGGCCGGGCGTGGCCCGCAGCGGACGAAGACCCCAGAAGGCCGCCGCCGGCGGCCTTTCCCCGCAGCTTCTTCCTGTGCTACGGCAGCCTCATCGATACCAGCTCACCAGAGTGCACCGCATGTTCACGACTATTACAGTTTAATCTCTACTAGCGACCCAGTCCGGCTTCACACGTGTAGTGTTAAGTATCCACGGCCAGACGACTTGACTGGCACGTCGTTTTCTCACTTTCTAATGAGCCACGGAGTAGTTGTGGTGTCACAGCTAGACACCACACTTGCTAGGTGGCAGCCTTTAAATCGGCCTCTGTCCGTTAGTATACGTCGGACCCGCGTGTCGCCACTATCAGTGAATTGCAGACGGAGCGCCGCCACACGGCAGGTCTAGCCTAGAGAGATTCCCTAGTACTCGCCCCAGTTGTACAGCCGACTTTGCTAGCGATGGGTCACTGTCTACATACGCTCTCATTTGCAGAGACGACAGTTTAGCATAGCTTTCAGCTACGTCATTTGCTACGACCTAGCAAGGCGCCATATTCAGTTACTATAAGTACTATCTTCAAGAATGTGTTCTGAACAGATAATATTGTGACTCATGTACCGTCAAGAGCGACGTTCATCATTAATGGACTAAGGTTAAGTATCAAACTAATTACGTCCGCTTTCCGAATTCTCATTCCTTGTCATGTTCCAGACCTCACGTCAGTATAGTTCTTCCCTCTTCACGCCAGCCTGCGTGAGCTAAAACGCGTGCATTTCGGCCTCCACTCGTAACACGGTGTTGGATCTTCTGCTAACACAAAAGTAGTGATGGTTGGCAGTTGCTGTTCCGATATAAGTGGAATGGTCTCAGTCGGTACCGACTTGTCGTAATTAGCAGACGACAGTGTGTCGAATCGTAAACAACGGCAGACTATTTCAACATGTTGTTGTTGTGACCTTCAGTCCAGAGACTGGTTTGATGCAGCTCTCCATGCCACTCTATCCTGTGCAAGCTTCTTCATCCCCGAGTAACTACTGCAACCTACATCGTTGTGAATCTGTTGAGTGTATTCATGCTTTGGTCTCCCTCTACGATTTTTACTCTCCACACTGCCCTCCAATACTAATGCCCCAGAATGTGTCCTACCAACTGATCCCTTCTTCTAGTGAAGCTGTGCCACAACTTCCTCTTCTCCCCAATTCTATTCAGTACCTCCTCATTAGTTACGAGATCTACCCAACTTCGCCGGCCGGAGTGGCCGTGCGGTTCTAGGCGCTACAGTCTGGAGCCGAGCGACCGCTACGGTCGCAGGTTCGAATCCTGCCTCGGGCATGGATGTGTGTGCTGTCCTTAGGTTAGTTAGGTTTAATTAGTTCTAAGTTCTAGGCGACTGATGACCTCAGAAATTAAGTCGCATAGTGCTCAGAGCCATTTGAGCCTACCCAACTTCAAATGGTTCATATGGCTCTAAGCACTGTGGGACTTAACATCTGAGGTCATCAGTCCCCTAGACTTAGTACTACTTAAACCTAACTAATCGAAGGACACCACACACATCCATGCCCGAGGCAGGATTCGAACTTGCGACCGTAGCAGCAGCGCGGTTCCGGACTGAAGCGCCTAGAACCGCTTGGCCACAGCTGCCGGCGATCTCGGGACCTTTACCCTTCTAATCTTCAGCATTCTTCTGTACCACCACATTTCGAAATCTTCTATTCTCTTCTTGTCTAAACTATTTATCGTCCATGTTTCTCTTCCATAAATGGCTTTACTCCGTACAAATACTTTCAGAAAAGACTTCCTGACACTTAAATTTATACTCGATGTTAACCAGTTTCCCTTCTTCAGAAACGCTTTCCTTACTGTAGCCAGTCTACATTTTATATCCTCTCTACTTCGACCATCGTCAGTTATTTTGCTCCCCAAATAGTAAAACTCATTTACCACTTTAAGTATCTCATTTCCTAATCTAATTCCCTCAGCATCACCTGATTTAATTCGACTACACACCATTTTAACATACGGAGTTTGAAATCACGGAAACGTTATATGCATTTAAATTGGCTTTAAATTTGATACGCTGACTGAAGATACTCTTTGCTGTAAAATACATAGCAGTTACTTCACAAACGAAATTTGTGATTACAGATGCTTAAGTCATTTGCTAGTACTAAAAATACTTATATTTTTACCTTACACCTTTCGTTTCACGCCCTCACACAGTGTCAGGTCAGCAGTTTTGTCCCATTCCACTTGTTGTTGTTGTTGTTGTGGTCTTCAGTCCTGAGACTGGTTTGATGCAGCTCTCCATGCTACTCTATCCTGTGTGCAAGCTTTTTCATCTCCCAGTACCTACTGCAACCTACATCCTTCTGAATCTGCTTAGTGTATTCATCTCTTGGTCTCCCTCTACGATTTTTACCCTCCACGCTGCCCTCCAATACTAAATTGGTGATCCCTTGATGCCTCAGAACATGTCCTACCAACCGATACCTTCTTCTGGTCAAGTTGTGCCACAAACTTGTCTTCTCCCCAATCCTATTCAATACTTCCTCATTAGTTATGTGATCTACCCATCTAATCCTCAGCATTCTTCTGTAGCACCACATTTCGAACGCTTCTATTCTCTTCTTGTCCAAACTATTTATCGTCCATGTTTCACTTCCATACATGGCTACACTCCATACGAATACTTTCAGAAATGACTTCCTGACACTTAAATCAATACTGGATGTTAACAAATTTCTCTTCTTCAGAAACGCTTTCCTTGCCATTGCCAGCCTACATTTTATATCCTCTCTACTTCGACCATCATCAGTTATTTTGCTCCCCAAATAGCAAAACTCATGTACTACTTTGAGTGTCTCATTTCCTAATCTAATTCCCTCAGCATCACCCGACTTAATTAGACTACATTCCATTATCCTTGTTTTACTTTTGTTGATGTTCATCTTACATCCTCCTTTCAAGACACTGTCCATTCCATTCAACTGCTCTTCCAAGTCCTTTGCTGTCTCTGACAGAATTACAATGTCATCGACGAACCTCAAAGTTTTTATTTCTTCTCCATGAATTTTAATACCTACTCCGAATTTTTCTTTTGTTTCCTTTACTGCTTGCTCAATATACAGATTGAACAACATCGGGGAGAGGCTACAACCCTGTGTTACTCCCTTCCCAACCACTGCTTCCCTTTCATGTGATTCCACTTACATCTGCAAATGTCGTGTGCTTGAACATTTGTTAGCAGTTGAAAATACGGCACCCTTAAGAATTGTAAGGCAACTACGAACACAGTGGCCAAATGAAATTAAAATCAAATTTAGTTTAGGAAGATGGAGGTAAAATTTACAAAGCACTGTATACGTTACCAGTGACTTCCTTATCTTTAATGTCACTGAAAACATGTACATTCAATCCCTACACATTACATACAGAGTCACTCAAGACTATCCGTTTCACTTGCACTGGAAGTTCCATGACGCCATCGCTCGTCCAGTACTTTTTCTAATCGTGTCGCCTTATTGCGGTGCCCTCTTCAGTGACACTTTATAAGGCAGGCGTTGGTAAGGCTCCACCGGGCGTGTCCGCAGTCACAATTCTTTCTCTAAGATGTCTTTTTACTTTTGCCCAGGCGAGTTCAATTGCGTTGAGATCGCATTTGTGCGGCGGGAAGCGGACGAGTTTATGGCCTAAACTTAACGCCAATCTCTGCAGATTGGACACGCTTTTTCCAGGGTATGCAGCATCTCGCTGTCTTGACCGAGCAAGCGGGTGTAGTGGTTTCTTCTGCGGTTTATCCAGCATTTAACAACATTCATCATCATTCTGTGAGCGTTACTGCGAATCATTACTCTTTCCACAATCGCGAGTCGAAAGGGTTGAAGGCGTCACCATAACGAAGCAGCAGCGTCAGAGTGACTCAGTTTGTAGTAATAAATTGTACCGCAAATCGCGTTACGAAACGGCGAAATTAAGCTGGAATCAATATATCAGAACTTAAGTTTGTAGCGACGGCAGACAAGTGAATGTTGTTCCGAAGACCTACAGTCTTGCTAGTTACATCGAAACAGCGACAGTGGACAGTTGCCGAGTCATGGTTCTTTAGAAAGTGAACAGACAGTATTTTGTTTGGGGGGCCACGAACAAAATTCAGAGAACAATGTTAAGTAAGTGAATATCATCATTTTCATATAAGTTAGGCGATGTAAGCTGTGCGCTCCAGGGACTCAATCAGGAGGCATGAATGTTATGTGTTCCATATCGAATTGGCGTTTGAAGTAACATCTTATGGCAATGGTGTGGGCACGTTATGATTTAAGCAATATGTTTACGACCTATTTAAATATTGTATACGGGTCGTGGATGTATGTGTGTTTGTTTGTGATTCAATATGTATCGAAAAAATAAATAAAAGAAGAAATAAGAAAAAAACCACGCATGGTTTACATGTTTAGCTCGTGTTACAGCCCTCCTGTTGTGAAGGATATTTCGCGCTGAGGTGAACTGTTCAGACTCACTGCCACAGTTCTTTGTTGTCGTCACGTTATGGCTGACATTTCCGCGTCACGCAAAGAATCGTGTCCACATGTAACTTTGCTGAAAGTTAGCCATCTTCTGTGCTGCTGAAACAACATACTGTGTGTAAACGAAGCAAAGTTACTGAAGTACTTTTTCGATATAAACATTTTACTTAAAGCATAAAAAATAAAAACACCACATATTTAGGATTCGCATGTTTTTTCGCTAAGTAGTTGTTCTCAAATGATTGCGGGGCAACTACTCATTAAAAATAATTGATTATTTCAAATTGTACGTCTCACATCAGATGAGGTAGTTATCTTTTCCTTATTGGTGATATTTATTACGATACTTATGAGTATCTCCCTTACCCGTTGTTCGAAGAATTTGCAGTCAGTTAAGAGAGTGAATTGCATCTGGTAATCTGAGGGAAGCAGAAATTGGATGTCTGGAATAGTCGTAATATTTCGAAATGTGTCCATCAACCATCTGTAAAGGAATTTCGAAATCTTGTGCATTCACCTGTAAGATATGTATGAATCTCATTCAAGGAGACCGTGACCATGACTTTATGATTTTTAAAAGACATAAATCTCTTTCTCACCAGTTGTAGATACGTATAATTTGAAACTGTCCAAACAAATAGTATCTTACGCCCTACCATGCATGTAATCGTGTTCGCATCTGCGTCTGACTCAAGGAAAGCAAAAAGCTGGAAGTTGAATCATCTGTTGCGCTACTGCAAAAAATTCTTTATGTAAGCGAAGTAAAGGTGATCCCATGCTGTGTTTTACTCTATGCGTAAATAATTCAAAACCACAGGTTACGAAGAGATTGCAATCAATTGGATCTCACTTAGGTGGCTTGCATGTCCCTTGATGTCCCATGTCGCCAGGTGGCAATAGTATCTTCTTTACAGCTTAACTTCTGTGCGAAAAAACCCACGTTCGAGTACAGGTGCGGCACAAATTTTCAGTGTCGCCAATCAGTTATACAGCTGATGGTTGTCCGTATTTGCAGTTGCGAATACATTTAATCTACTCCTGAGATTGGCCTGCACATGCAGACAGATGTGAGGAAATGACTTCAATTTATATAGATAGAGAAGAGGTAGCCCAAGTCAGTGTTCACAGTGCCTGCAGTATTTGTTTAAAAGTTTGGAAACTGCACCCAGAAATGTGGGACTGCGGACGGGTCGGGTCGGGTCTTCCGTGCGCG
This sequence comes from Schistocerca serialis cubense, assembly GCF_023864345.2. Lineage (NCBI taxonomy): Eukaryota > Metazoa > Arthropoda > Insecta > Orthoptera > Acrididae > Schistocerca > Schistocerca serialis. The sequence continues at coordinate 244,372,274 of NC_064642.1, forward strand.
TAGTAGCAGTTCGTCCACTTGGGGGCGAACGTTAGGGAGCACGTTCCGATGCAAGTTTTGTATAACCTGCGAAGAGAGCCACAGCTATGGTCCTCCGTTCACACATCCACCCTTACAGTTTCCGAACTAGGGCTCCGTAACTTCCGTAAGCGAAAGTGGTCGTAGAGTGATTGTGAGTACTCCACGTGAAAGAATAATCATTATGATGTCAAGCGTCGACAAGTGTCTTACGCGCAACAATCCACGATTCTTACGGTGAATTTGGAAAAAAAAAAAGATTGAAGTTTTACGTATCATCGACATCGAGGCCATTAGAGACGGAGCCCAAGCTCGTGTTGTTTCAAGGATGTGGAAGAAAATCAACCGTGCCCTTTCAAGGAATGCAGATTTGAATCGTCCTCCACCCAAAAGTGAGCCAGTGTGCTAAGTTCTGCGCCACCTGACTCGGTGTGAATTTGGAGACGACCTCTGGCAGGAATTAAAATTAGCATGAAGCTCTACTTAAGTGGCATTTCCTCTACATAGGTCGCAAACATGTTAATTGATATTGAAATGTTATGACTACTTATTTGTTTGTGCAGTATTATTATAACTAGAATTTAGCATTAGCATAGCGCCAGTCCACACAGAGTTAACGTATAACCGAGTAACGCGAAGAATCGTAGCAACCAAAGGACACCAAGAAGATAAGATACAATGTAATCACTGAGATTAAGAAGCACGACAAGGGTCGTGTTACACCGTCAAAGTTCTTCGACACGTCTTTCGCAAAAATTAGGACCACGCTGCAACTTTTATGAAAGATACGGTAAACCTTATTACACCAACAGACTGTATAAAACCAAATATTATAAAAATATTTCACAAATTTTTGATATAGTGCGGTATAGGTCTTACCGATATAGCCGTGTAACCTTCAACGTCTGTAGAATAGAAATAAATGCATAGCACACATATGTAGTTAAGTTTCCTTTCGTCAGTTGCTGGAGGCTTTATACCAACGTCATTTCATTTAATCGCGCAGAGTACGTTATGTTAAACATTCATTATGCCACGAAAAAGATTATATTTGTAACCTGAACAAAATGAACTTAATGTAGTGTCACTTAGCTTCTATGACGACAGTGTTTGATGAAACACCAACAAATACACTGCGGGATTCTAGATGCGATCTCAGTCTGTAATCTTTTTAATGAATGGGTTACGGGAGCACTGTCAACTTTTCGCGCAACGTAAAACCACCGTTCCCTCTTTCGTTCTTCCATTCGCAAATGTTTGTCGCTATCGAAGCATTGCACTTACGTGCATCTAAATTTGGGATTTTCATCTCATGTCCTAACTATGGTGCAGGCTTGAATCCAATGCCAGATACTCATTGATAAATAACTTTCTCATATGTGTTGTTACGGCATGAAGATGCAATATCGAACATGAAGTTAAAACACGGGAGTGACATTCAATGCCGGCCGGAGTGGCCGAGCGGTTCTAGGCGCTATAGTCTGGAACCGCGCGACCGCTACGGTTGCAGGTTCGAATCCTGCCTCGGGCATGGACGTGTGGGATGTCCTTAGGTTAGTTAGTTTTAAGTAGTTCTAAGTTCTACGGGACTGATGACCTCAGAAGTTAAGTCCCATAGTGCTCAGAGCCATTTGAACCATTTTTTTGACATTCAATCCTCGCCCAGATTTTCTGTTCCGTGAGCTCGTCGGCATTCCTCTCCGTCTCCATAGCTTTGGTCGGTACGCGCGATTGCCTGTTGGCTCTATTTAGCCCTTGTTTCATCACCAATATTTGGCTGGCAAAGAAAGAGAGGCGGTAAAGTTTCTGTTGTGTGCTCCCGCACGCCTCCGCAGTTTCTCATGGCGTGAGTCCATGGGTCACTCTTTTATCACGTGTTATTATCAACGGAACGAACGCGACATTGCACTCTCCACGTACTCGCTACATTCATTTCCACAGCAGAACCACTCCAAAGAAATAATAATAATAATAAAAACACTTCGCGATGGACGGTATTTTAGGATCCTTTGTGGCAAATTACAAAAAGTTGATCACGCTGAATGCGTTTTGTTTCCTCGACACGCGGGTCTTAGGATTTATGTGGCTTTGGGGAGATGGGTTTCACTAGGTCGGTGTTTTGGGAAACCTTACGGCTTGCTAACGTGAAGGCCATTTTGTTCTTGGTAGATTATTATACAGGGTGGCCAAAACAAAAATATCTCGGAAATTGCCGCATCAAACAGCATACTTATCATTATGCAAAGGCTGTTCAGCACTCATAAGAAGATAGTCTGATGGATGATTGCACCTACTCTGTGAATTCACATAATCGAACAAATTGAACCAGGCCTCACGTAAAGAAAAGAAAAACTAACTATCCAAATAATACCACTTCAGTCAGAAACAAACGATAGGGTTGAATAGGAGCCTGCTTGTCTGGACGCCTCAGTTCTTGAGCAACAGAAAATTTGTGAGAGTAAATACGCATGTCCATTATGATGATGATCTGACATACGTTAATTCCGAACTGTATAGATTACAGGCTTTGCGATTTTGTCAGATTTACTGGCAGACTGTCTTTCACTTGTCAATGGTATCTGGCTCGGACTTATTTCGCATAGTTTTATAAGATTTTTGCTGTTTAGAGTACCTTTTCACGAAATGCCCAAAACACCTTACGTCTTATCGTAGGTTTCAGCATTGTCTTCCCATACAATGTAATACAAGACAACATCGTCGGCCGGTGTGGCCGAGAGGTTCTAGGCGCTTCAGTCTGGAACCGCGCGACCGCTACGGTCGCAGGTTCGACTCCTGCCTCGGGCATGGATGTGTGTGATGTCCTTAGGTTAGTAAGGTTTAAGTAGTTCTAAGTGCTAGGAGACTGATGACCTCAGATGTTAAGTTCCATAGTGCTCAGAGCCATTTGAACCAAGACTACCATCATATTTGACATATCGAACTGATAATCAGCATAGCGACACGTATATTGTACGCTTTGAAAGGCATTTTATGCCAACCAAGTGATATTATGCATTTCCAAAAAGAAAATCCAGTGATCACCATATGACCACTTACAGTCGCAGCGGATGATACGTTTGACTACACTTTGATGATGCGTAGAGAATGTTCGAAGCGGAAAAAAACCAAGGCGCAGCTGTGAAGTCCGCTGTAAACCTAATAGCCACCTAGAGCACTATATTCCATTTACGAGGAGGCCGGACATTCTTACCTTCGCGGATGCTAATAGCTCCCACAAACCATTCCAGGTGGTACAGTCGGGCTTTCCAGAGTGCGTGACCAGACTCAGGTTCGCAGCCGCAAGATTCGTTTTCTGTTGTGTTGTTGACAGAATATATTATTGGCGTAATATGACATTGTTTTACGTTGTTCTTGCCACTGATTCTGTAATGTTTAAGGCGGAGTTCTCACGGAGGCGATACGATGTGCGGCACGGACATTTAATAAAGGTCGATGCGACACTCTTGTTTCCACTGAGACGATACCATATGCGATGCGATATGCGACTCGCGATACGACAAGCAGCTAGACGGCACGACTCACGTTTCTGTTTCAGTCTCAGTTGCAATCACGAGCTCTTCTGAAGAGGACGGTGTGTCATATCAAAACACTGAAAAAGAAAAGGAAGTACTGAATACACCTGCACAATCCTAGAAATATCAAACATACTTCGGCTGTATTTTGTCGTGAGATCTCAGCACGAACACAGATTCCACGAATTCTACAGAATGAGTTCAGATACTTTTCACTTTTTGGAGCAGTTAATATAAACTACTCTGACAAAGCAGAACAGTTGCTATCTCTACAGCTGCGAAGCTTCTCATTACAGTAAGTGAAACAGCGTGAATGACGTTAAAAATTTGGTTATGTGAAGTTTATTTTTAGTAAGACCACCTTGTATGGTAGTTTATTCAATGTGGTACATATACAGGAGGAAGGAAAATTCGCGCACTCGGACTTCGCAGCGCGCTTGCTCACATACTAGCAATACACAAATGGCTGTCACAAAATTTCCTCCTGCACATATTTCCGTTAGTAAATGGACGTTAAAGATTGACAATCTGCAATCTGGTAACACAGTAATCATATGTACAGTACGTAGTCTACCTCCTTCAGCCTGTCAACATATAGCAGTAGCGTCGTGCAGTTGGTAGAATTTTGGGTTAGCATACAGGAGGTCGAGGGCGCGATTCTGGGTCGAGGCGTTGTTTTTTTTTTTTTTTAAATAATTTGCCAATTTCATTCTGTCATATAATGCTATAGTGTACACCGTTTCTTAAGCCACATGTATTCGACATTAACATAATAGATGTTGTGAAATTATTTGCAAAGCACGTTGCTGTCCTACTGGTGACGCAGAGACATAACGAAATGTAATGAACTTGAAAGTGACAAGAATAATTGTTGGTACCAATTGATGGGACCATTGGGAGAGGGTACACAGGAAACAGGTTTGGAATCTAGTCGAAGCAGTGGTGTGAAAGAATTCGCGTCCACGACGTGCAAAAGGCTTCTTTAAAAGGTGACCAGTGAAAACCATTGTACTTCCGTTTCTGTGTTCGCAGTACGTAAGTGCAAATGTTTTGTAGAAGACCCACTGTAATTTCTGTATGACGATTAAGATACCAGATACCGTAGCACGCAGACTGCAATTAGTAAACAGAAAAAAGTACTCGTCGACACAGAACAAACCCTTGACCTCCTGCATGCTAACCCAAAACGCTATCCACTTCACCAGCTGCATTGCACTACTCTGATATGCTAACAGAGGTAGTTACCGTACATGTGAGTACAGTGATTGCCAGACTGCCAATCTTTAACGTCCATTTACTGCCGGAAATATGTGCAAGACGAAATTTTGTGACAGAGTTTTTGTATTGCTAGAATGAGAGGAATCACGCTGCGAAATCTGAGTGCGCGAATTTTTCTTCACCCTGTATAAATGATGTTACAAATTAATAAAGCTAGAATAGTATTTCTAAAGCTCTTCAGTTTTGCAAAGCGGCATATGATTCAGCTTGAGGAATGTTTAAAAGAAAGACTCGATTTGAAGTGATTATTCGCCATCGACGGTGTAGCAGTGGACGGTGAACTCTGCGTAAGTGTAGATAATGCGTTTGAAGGAACGGAAGAAGATCGAGATGTCAAGCAGAACCACGAAGTGTCAGAAGTAACAGGAATGTGGCTTTCAGCTCTCTTTTATGCTTGTCACAAATTTTCGTGAAATCATGGAGAATAGACTCAAAAAGCATACCGTCAGCATCATCAGCAGATGAGCCCCGGTGTCTTTTGATTTCACCAAGTTTTTTTCATTACCAGCTTCTGCTTGTATCGGCAGGATAAGAGAAACAAGAAGCAGCTCTGCACTTCACCTAGCAGACCAATAGCCTCGCATATGGCACGTAGCTGTGAACCTCGTTGCAAACACTCTCCAATATATCTCACGTATAGTCTCCTATACGGAAAGAAGTATCGCTCTCCTTCCACGTCAAAAACACTTTCGATATGTGAACTGTATTTGTGCGCAGCGATGTATGATCTAAAACTTACCAAAGTAAACTGGCCCGGAACTACATTCTTCACCGCAAACTGCTCAAAACATGCCAGGCAGTTTACTTATTTGCGAAGTATCACAATAACTATGGGGAATACCGGAAATAAAATCAGTTCGTTATCAGGTTGTGATGTGGGACTATAAGATGTGAAGAAATAATTTTTTTTACTGACTAGTTTTCTTCGAATCGGATGAGGAAACCTGCACAGTAAAGAATACAAGAGAATCTGGAAACCGTGGTTCTTAATTTTTTATGCGGGAAAGAAAAGCTTTACTGAGAAACTAAGTAGAGGGATGGATTAGCTTTGCTTCATTTACATATCTTTTGAGTCACTTCTCATGACCCGAAATATATGTCGTACGACACAGCTGCGTGGAGCAACCAGGACTTCCTGTTGCACAGGCGATTCGATAGAGATACGTGTCGGTGTCATATCGCTGTCGTCCCAGTGCGGACCAGTGAAGTCGCTTCAACTACTTTTCTCTGCGCGTCATCAATGTGGGTTGCCTCCGCGTCATACCGCAGGTGGAATCGCTAATCATATCGTATCGTCTCAGTGAGAACCACCTCTTCTCTCCGCTGGGCGTGTGGTGAATTAATCACACAAGCGTCGTTTCCAGCTCTTTTGTATTGACATCACTTTGTCCGTTTAGCCCAGTTTACCGTGCTGGTTAGCCCAGTCTACTGTGCTGGAATGTACGTCAAAAATTGTAAGCCATCATTTGTCGCCACGCCGTGGGTCGTCCTCACGGCGGTTGTGGTCACTAGAGCCGGTTTCCTGTATTGTGGTACAAGGTGACTTTGTCCAGCCTGGTTATGGTCGGTCGGTCTTTCCGAAATCCGCCTGAATTGGTTTGTGGGCTGAAGCTTCTTGGCTGGCTTAAGGGCGAGTGACGTTCCCAATAACGTAGGTGTTTTGGAACACCTGGTGGACATAATCTGAAAAGTTCCGGCAGGTAGCTGTTCTTTGCGTAGGAGTTCTACTGTTGGGAGTAGGAAACGCCTGATGAGGGTGCCGGTATTTTTTGCTGCTGACCTTTATCCGCTAAAAGAATTTCGTAGAGGTGTGGGTAGCTCGCGAAAACAAGGGTTCAGCTGACGGCCCTCGCAGGTGTTCAACATCCAGTGGTCCTTCGTTATCGATGAAGGTATCCCTCTGACAACGAAAGCCTTGTAGAATTCGAAGGAACGTACTTGGGCACGGAGGAGGAATTCCAGTGTGGGGGTGCTCATACTCGACAGCAGCAGGTCTCTTACCAGCGCGGGGCAGAAGTGCGCACTACCTAGACACGGCTAACGCGTCGCCAGCACGCACAGAAACTGCGGATGAACGTACCGGCTCACCTGACACGCCCGCCCCTGGCCACTGCTCGACAGAGCACCAGCGTTACGGGAACACCTCGGCGTCAGCGACAGGCCGTATGTAGCTGCAAGCCGCTGCTGCCGCTCAGACCGGTCCTCGAGTGCGGTGACGCCGCCGTAGTGTGTGGCGGGGAGGGGCGGGGCGGTACAGGAGGGGTGAGGAGAGGAGGGGGGGGGGGGGAGCCCTCCTGCATCCAGCTGAGAAGCCTCAGTCCCAGGGACCGGCTAAATTGTGACTTTCAAATATCACTGACTTCTGTGAATGTTACTTTTCCGTAACTGCGTTTATTACACTACTGGCCATTAAAATTGCTACACCAAGAAGAAATGCAGATGATAAACGGGTATTCACTGGACAAATGTATTATACTAGAACTGACATGTGATTGCATTTTCATGCAATTTGGTTGCATAGATCCTGAGAAATCAGTACCCAGAACAACCACCTCTGGCCGTAATAACGGCCTTGCTACGCCTGGGCATTGAATCAGAGTTTGGATGGCGTGTACAGGTATAGCTGCCCATGCAGCTTCAACACGATACCACAGTTCAACAAGAGTAGTGACTGGCGTATTCTGACAAGCCAGTTGCTCGGCCACCATTGACCAGAAGTTTTCAATTGGTGAGAGATTTGGAGAATGTGCTGGCCAGGGCAGCAGTCGAACAATGTCTGTATCCAGAAAGGCCCGTACTGGACCTGCAACATGCGGTCGTGCATTATCCTGCTGAAATGTAGGGTTTCGCAGGGATCGAATGAAGGGTAGAGCCACGGGTCGTAACACATCTGAAATGTAACGTCCACTGTTCAAAGTGCCGTCAATGCGAACAAGAGGTGACCGAGACGTGTAACCAATGGCACCCCATACCATCACTCCGGGTGATACGCCAGTACGGCGATGACGTATTCACGCTTCCAATGTGCGTTCACCGCATGTCGCCAAACACGGATGCGACCATCATGATGCTGTAAACAGAACCTGGATTCACCCGAAAGAATGACGTTTTGCCATTCGTGCACCCAGGTTCGTCGTTGAGTACACCACCGCAGGCGCTCCTGTCTGTGATGCAGCGTCAAGGGTAACCGCAGCCATGGTCTACGAGCTGATAGTCCATGCTGCTGCAAACGTCGTCGAACTGTTCGTGCGGATGGTTATTGCCTTGCAAACGTCCCCATATGTTGACTCCGGGATAGCGACGTGGCTGCACGATCCGTTACAGCTATGCGGATAAGACGCCTGTCATCTCGACTGCTAGTGATACGAGGCCGTTGGGATCCAGCACGGCGCTCCGTATTACCCTCCTGAACCCGCAGATTCCATATTCTGTAAAAAGTCATTGGATCTCGACCAACGCGAGCAGCAATGTCACGATACGATAAACCACAATCGCGATAGGCTACAATCCGACCTTTATCAAAGTCGGAAACGTGATGGTACGCATTTCTCCTCTTTACACAAGGCATCACAATAATGTTTCACCAGGCAACGCCGGTCAACTGCTGTTTGTGTATGTGAAATCGGTTGGAAACTTTCCTCATGTCAGCACGCTGTAGGTGCGCCACCGGTGCCAACCTTGTGTGAATGCTCTGAAAACCTAATCATTTGCATATCAGAGCATCTTATTCCTGTCGGTTAAATTTCGCGTCTGTAGCACGTCATGTTCGTGGTGTAGCAGTTTTAATGGCGAGTAGTGTAGTTGCGATTTGGCACAGTTTAGATCGCAATCTATGCATTCACAATTTGTAACCTCTTCGCAACACTGACCCTCGCAAAATGTAATATAGCCTGGCACTACACATTTTCAATTTCTTAAAAAAGTATATGTTGTTTTTAAAGATTTCTTGTATCAGATAACGTAACTGTTTTAATTTTCGTTATAAAACTTAAGCCAAAAATTCAAGTCTTAGTAGTGAATGATAGTTTTCGCAACTAATGGCATGTTCATATTTTCAGGTTCAGGACCCTTCTTAGGCATCTATATAACTTTAAAAAGTCTGATGTGAATGAAAATCAACGACAATTAACGAGATTTACATTTTTTAAAATATTTTGTGGTGGTTATATAGTATCCCTCCATTCAGTTTAAACTCCGCGGAAAATGCGTTGGTGGTACTAACTTTGTGCTAAAAGATGTTTTAGCTTCTCTATATGACTTATACATCAATACCTATTCAAAAACTGTGTTGTTAATAAAAGTTAAATATATTTAACGAAATTTGTTTCTTTTTAGTTTTGTGATGGGCACAGAGCGCCCTCCCCCCTGATATTACGTATTATGGAAGATGTGTTGGTATTGCTAGGTTTAAAATGTGATTTATTGCCGTAGATAGTACACTGTGATTAGTCGCAGTCACAAGTAGAAACTAACAGGCATTGGCACGCACTATCTGGTATTTCTAGTATTCTGTGTCAGTGGAACGGAAGTGGTATGTTCTCATTTGTAAACTGTACAAATTTAGTATTTCAAAAGTGTGTCGTTGAAGTAATTACGCGATTTGAAAGGGATGATAAATAAATACGAAATACACTGTAAGAGAATAATGAAAATTCTATTCTTCTATTGTTAAAGCTGTCGCAAATACCCAATTTTTTGCCAAGTAGTTATCGATAAAGATTTGGTGTGTCTATAAGGTTGATAATAGGCAAGTAAAAAGAGAGAAGAGTACAGATCTTCCAGCTAAAAGTTGACATCAATAATAGTTCAAGTGCAATAGTTGAAGATACTTACACAAGTTTACCTGTGTATTGTAATGTTGAAAAAAAAATCTACTTGAGAATACACTGCAGCTAAATATTTGTTAAAAGTCACTTAGTGGACCCTTGCATTTGGCGTAGTATATGTACGATACATGTGTAAATACACATCAAAATATTCGTCATAAACTTGTCCATTACGTATGTAATATAGGTTTTCTGAATTTACCTTCCAGTTTCAGTTTATATGATGAAAAATATGTTAAGTGTTTTTTTTTTATGAAATTTATTTCCTGACTGCAAATTCCTTGACATCAGCTGTATTCGGTACAGATCTACTACCCAATAGTGGCATACGAAAATTTGTGCAGCACTGGTACTCAAACCCAGGTACCAACTGATGTCAAAGAATTCTCAGTCACCAATAAATTTCGAAGTTTTTCGTAGAGCTGTGGATGGCCCAAAGTGGTTTCTTTCTCTGACATGCATGTAAGTCTGCTTTAAGTTTGTTTAAATATGGCGCGGACGTAAACATTAGGCTCTCAACCGAATTATCATCTTTCAAACTAATCTAGACCTCGGGCTGCGCTACACAACCAAGATTTCAGAGAGGGGAGGGGGAACTTCAATATCACACTCTACGCAAACATGTCAGTGCCGCTGACAACAGTGTAACGTTTTTCTCCGAGCAGATTAGCTTCTTGGTTCATTTCTTCGATCATAGTTAGGTTAAACATCCATAGCGTGAGACACAAGGTTCTTCGAACGACATACGAACATCGGTCAACAGATGGCACACGGCGCTGAATATTAAATGCTGCTTGTTACTACTCGCTACTTGTTACCCTAGTTGCGAATGAAATAGCTGCCAGATAAAGTTCTTATTGCGAAAACTTTGACTTCACAATCACTGTGATTTGCAACCGATACGTCATTTTTCGCCCACTCCTATTGAATCCTGAACCGTGCAGCATTTCGCTGGCACACCACCGGCCGAGAAGTCGCTACCGTTTCGGGACGGGCACAATCGCATCGTAGTATGAATACAAAAGCAAATTTGCTGACAAGATAATCAGCACCTGTTAAATGGAAGAGTCCAAAGGATCATAAGAAAATATAACCAATTGCAGGGCACAATCACGGACCAAACAAAATGGAAGCAAAAATCGGGAGGTTACGAGCTTCAACATAGGACCCTGCTTGCTTGCGGCCGCTTTTGTAATACAGCGCTAGTTGTAGTAATAGGCTTGAAAACACTGTCTTCCACCTCTCAGTTTGAAACTACCGTTACGACGCGCCAAGTCCCACTACATCCACGGTCATAATCTGTGTGCACTTCTGGCTATGTGCGGCGGGCGAGACACATCGCGTAACCTGTTCCTTCGCACATTCACTCGCGGAAAAGTGCAGTCGTATGGCATTGTTGGCTGGGAGATCCAAAGGGAAAGGTTCAGAAACCTGGCCGCAGAGTGTTTTTACCACCACGCAAAATGGCCACTTCTCTTGTGGACATGTGAGAGCTATATTATCTGGAGGTGGTTTTTGCCTCCGCGCAAAATGTCCACTTTTCTTGTGGATATATGAGATCTATATCGTCTGGAGGTGGTTCCCAGGAGCGCAGACGGGTCGCTGACCGGCCGGTACGCTGCGATGGCTGATGACATTGGCTCGGCTTCAAGGCGACCACGTCTTTACTGTACGTTTTCCTGAAGAACAGCTCTGTCGCATTCTCGGTTTCTCTGAGTGGTAATTATTTCCGTGTTTCACATCTGCGTAAAGAAATGAAAATTTAATGAAATGTCTGTTTTGTTACCGCCATGTTGTGAATCAATAATTCTTTTGCTGTATTCACCATCGTCCTTCCTTGTATGGCTTACCATGAGCGTTCCTTTTGTGTCACTGCTACACTCACCGGTAAATTGGATTGGATTGTTTGGGGGAAGAGACCAAACAGCGAGGTCATCGGTCTCATCGGATTAGGGAAGGACGGGGAAGGAAGTCGGCCGTGCCCTTTCAAAGGAACCATCCCGGCATATGCCTGGAGCGATTTAGGGAAATCACGGAAAACCTAAATCAGGATAGCCGGACGCGGGATTGAACCGTCGTCCTTTCGAATGCGAGACCAGTGTGCTAACCACTGCGCCACCTCGCTCGGTTCACCGGTAAACAGTGGTTACATTAATAACAGTGCGAACTCGAAAATTTCCCGCCTCAGCTGAACTCGCGCTATTATTTGCTACGTTTACATGCAGCACTTTTACTGTAAGACGACTTTGCTGGCCCAGTTAAATATAAGTTCTCCAAACCTCAGTCGTCATTTGTTTCATACGAATGGCCTTTGAAAATTGGTTGTTCCCGTTTCCGATTTAGTTAGCGAAATGGCTAGTTTCCAAAAGTTGAATAAGTGAGATGAATAAACAAGTCTAATATGTCCTCTTATCTGTAGCTGTGAACAGAGTTACTCCACACAGATCAGCCGCCTTTTGTAAAAAGCAAGTAGGGTCGTGACAACCCAAGTCCATCGCAAAACCGGTTGGCCATTTACAAGCGAGCGTGTATCGACATTGGAAGAACAGATCTAGCAACTAGAACTGCATTCCGATAAATGATGTTCGAGTGTTTATACGACCAACCACAAGTGGTATTGGGAAATAACTTCGATGTCCGGAGTGCAATCCCAGATGATGCACCGATTTTTTAACCGCTCCAGTCTACAGGACAGCCACAGGTCCACTAAGGCTGCTATCAAATTAGCAGCGCCAATCTTTAACGGGTTGAAGTGTGGCTGAGGCGATGTTCCTGCTACCCTCTCCGTATTAGTTCCGAGGCGAAGAAGGGCTGCACTCTTCCTGCTTCTGCCACAGACTTTACCTGCAGTTATGTAAACTATATTTGGGAGCCCCGGTAACGTAGTGATTAACACTGGAGAAAAGGCGTCAACAAGTGGTAGTTTTGTGTGAACATCACTGCACTTTACCGAAAGGAGGAGCCTGTAGAACTGGACATGACCTCGTCTCTTTCCAACATTTCGCCTGTCTCACTCAGTGCGTTATGTAATATACGACTCAACGTTTGACTTGATAATACGAGGATTAACTGGGACTGGAGACTCTTGCCGGCGGATCAGTAAGACCCGTATATCTCAGGTGCTATCATCTCACCTCTCTAAAAGTTCGTCGTTGTATATTTGTCGCTTCACTTGCTTTAGTGCCTGTAACCCATGAAAAGGCGGCGAAATGTATTTGGTGCTTGGCAACCATCACAATCATCATTACAAAGTATGAAGAATACAAAATTCTTCATAACACGGAGCGGTAAATGGCTGGACTATTATAAAGAAATAGCTGCAGCGGTTAGCTGCATTCGAAGTAACTGTACTGTGGATGAAATAAGGAAGAATTGAAATGGAGTAAGGAGTCAGTATTTGGCGGAAAAGTTAAAAGAAAGTACCTAGAAATGCAATTAATTGTAAATACATTTATTTTACGAAGTGCAAATACATTGTTCACGTACATTCGCCTTTATTTATAGACCGTGAGAAGTGTCAATACCGGCACGAGCACTTCGTATATTTATAAACGCAGTGTTTGTTGGTACTTGTTAATAGTATCCCTCGAGAGATAAACAAACGTCAATCAAGAGCGTAATAATCTGTATATTGTGCATTTTATTGGTTATAGGATGTGGGAGAAGAGACCGATGAAAGTTCATGAAATAGGCCACCAGGTTATTCAGGCACGCAGTCAGTCGTTTCACATACGTCCAGATTGAATGAAAAGAAAACTCTATGGTCGTGTGGAAATCTATGTGGTCTTAATAAAGAGTATGAAAGTGAAATTAACGTATTTATTCGTTGATATAAAAACGCTGTGTCAACGGCCTTGCCGCAGGAAAAATTGCTTGCCGTCAAATAACCGAAATTAAGCGCTGTTGTGCTTGCCGAGCACTTGGACAGGTGACCGTCTGCACTCAGGAGCTACTTGACTGAAAAGTAGCGGCTCCGGTCACGAAAACTGACAACGGCGTGCTGAACACGTGCTCCTCCATATCCGCATTCAGTGACGCCTGTCGGGGCCGGCCGCTGTGGTCGAGCGGTTCTAGGCGCCTCAGTCCGGATCCACACGGCTGCTACGGTCGCAGGTTCGAATCCTGCCTCGGCCATGGATGTGTGTGATGTCCTTAGGTTAGGTAGGTGTACGTAGTTCTAAGTCTAGAGGGCTGATGACCACAGATGTTAAGTCCCATAGTGCTTAGAGCCATTTGAACGATTTGAACGCCTATCGGTTGAGGATGACACCGTGACCGGTCGGTACCTTTGGGTTTCGAGGCCTCTTCAGGCGGAGTTTAAAGATGTTATGCTTCCTTTCAAAAATTCCTTCTTTATTAATATGTAGCTTCATGTGTTTCTGGAACATTACGCTGTGGAATGTGAGTGCTATATTGCGAGCTCGAATAGCTTTCACATGTTGCTAAAACTCTTAACGTAACCACGAGATGATCTTTAGCAGGAATGGCATTTCTTAGTATCTATTTAGGGCAGTGAAATTAAAGCGAAACAGATGGAAAAAAGTAAGTAAACCGTTTATACCTTCAAAAGTAATACATTTTTCCCACTGTGGTACAAGACGGCCAGTGCATTCTATTGCAGGACAGTGCCCGCCCATATGCTCCCAAGATTGTTTACACTATGTTTTGAAATTTCTCTGGTAAGTCCGTACACATCCTCCATACAGTCCCGATCCATCCTCATGTAATTTGCATATCTTTAGAGCCCCGAAGAAAGACGTTCGTGGCTGCCTATTTGCTTCAGACGAGTAGATGCACCCGTGGGTACAATCAACGTTTCATAGGCGACTGCAAACATTTTCCCATCAAGGTATTGACCAACCAGTCTGACAGTGGGGTAAATGTATTAACAGTTATGGCGATTACTTTTGAAATAGTAAACAGTTTACCTACTTTTAACCATCTGTCTCTTTTTCATTGGACTGGCCATTACAGAAGAACAAAATGAAATGTTTACTCGTCCATTATAAAATTATTTTTGTAGATCTTTAGGTCCTGTAACTCACGAAGTAAATTGTTTCATGCTTCGAGCTTCTGTTTTCGCTATGCACAGTTTCACATACAACCGTTTCCATTTCTCTTTCTTTTCAAGCCACGCGCTTGCCGCCAACATTACACTGAATGCTGCCACACAGGCGATTATATGTTTGACATCTATTCTTGATCAACTATGACGAAAAATTTTACGACAAAGAAGTAGCTCCAGTGAAGCATTTTGGCCCAAGACTTTTTCGAAAATCTTTGCAATATGGGCCTAAGTCCTCTCGGGCTAGCTGCAGGAACCAGTTAGGCCTAGTTTGTGTTTATCTCCATATCGCGAGAACTACAAAAAGTTTGTGAAAGTAGGCCTCACATGTCAGTTGTGTAAGTGGTCTGAGCCATCATTTCCAATCTGCTAACAGCCGCAGGGTCGCTGACTGCAGTTTGGGCTCCCAGCCCCTCACCCCTGGGAAAACGACGGCAGTGGGGGTGCGCGACCCTCGGCAGGCGGCTTGGCTCTCTTTCCCGTCACAGGACGCCCTTTTATCGATCTTTTCTTCCTCCACAGCTGTGCGAAACGGGGGTGCGCCTCCGTGCTGCGAAGCTGCTCTAAGAAATGTTTGGTGTCTTCAGTAGCACATGGTCTGTTTCAAATCTGGTGACAGGAATGCTATTGGATAGCTGGGGCAACGGAATCTTGTGTGGTGTGTTCGCGCAATGTTTTTATACAGGGCATTCTCGTCGGCGACGATACACGTTGTTCTTTCGCTGCACCTCAATTTATGCTGTAACATAGGTATAGCTAGACAGCATAAAAAGCGGGCATGTTTGCTGTACATGAATAGCAGAGGCGATGCAGGAATTCCAGTGGTGTTTTCTTCCTAATGTCTTACTCCAACTGCCGACTGTAGAACTGAAATGCTTGTGCATCTAAGTCTTGTATTCGTGTTTGATGAGTGCGAGCTACAACAAGGATTTAATCCAAGTCAAAGCCTTGTTAATAAATGAAATGAACTTGAATGTAAAATTTAAACACCAATCTGACGTAAAACGCTAATAAGTTTAGATCTTGCGTAATATCTGTAATAGGGTAAAACTCATAATTATTTATTAAGTTTCTCAGTGGCAATCGTAGCATCAAAGCAGAAGGTGACAGAGATAAGGTCAAAATACTGAATGTGACCTTTCCGCTTGTTTCACTGCAGAAGAGAGTAAAACGGTTAGTCCTTTCAATCATTCCCGCTTTCAGAAAGGGTTGCCGGACATAACCGTATTGTAGACCCATACCTCTCTGTTGTAGAGTTATGGAACATGTATTATAGTAACGTCTTATGACCTTTTTGAACAACTATTCTCCGCGGGAATTATCATGGATTCCGCAAAAACAGATCTTGTGAAACTCACCAATCTTTCTCATTAAAATCCTTTTGTGTGCATTGCCCGTCATTTTATAAAATACTTAAAAGGCTAAAAGTACTCGTGTTGCAGGGAGATTGCTCAAGACATAGATTTTTTAGTTGGGAAATAGGTGCTGCAATATACTAAAATAAT
Organism: Schistocerca serialis cubense; assembly: GCF_023864345.2. NCBI lineage: Eukaryota > Metazoa > Arthropoda > Insecta > Orthoptera > Acrididae > Schistocerca > Schistocerca serialis. The sequence continues at coordinate 244,388,499 of NC_064642.1, forward strand.
GTTTTTCTCCTACCGACGTCACATTTATTACATTTTATTAGCGCTAAAATAAAAGTGGTCGATGTTAGGAGAGGAGGAGGGGATGCATAGCAGACAGCTCATGGACTATATGGCTTGCTGGTAGTTGACAACCAGTCCTCTCTTTTGATGCAGTCAGGATTTTAGTTGACCCTTTTATTCTGCGTGTTCGCATACCTCCTGTCTTGCAAGTGCTCGGACTTCCTGAAACTTTGCCCACAATCGCGATGATCTGTAGCGAACATAGCGCTCATGCTGTGATATGTGATTGCAAACAGGCCTTCCTGTTTGGCCACTGAAGGGACACCGCCCCCCGTATCTCGTGTACACCAGCGCTGTTAACGGGTTTTGCTACATCCTTAGTAAACGCTACCAGATCCCGCATCCTACGTTATAAATGCAGTTTACAGAAGCAGTTTCGCTCCAGATAATTAGTCTACGTTCTGAGGAAGGTCGCTGCAATACGGCCGAAACGTAGCTTATTGTGGTATCTATAGCATTTTAAGTATTTTATAAGTGACGTTAGCAGTACAACCAGAAGGGTTTTAACATGGTTGACACCAGCCACTATATTCTACGTATATATCAGCTTTTTCTGTTCGTACACTAGGAACAGAAGGCTTTCGTTAACGGCACCGACGTCGGTGTTGCGTTACTAGACTCCCGATACATTTCCGCATTGTTTCGTCACATAGTTGAATTGGCGAGTACGTTATCACCCTGTATCTGACTCCTGATTTTCTTCTCTGACGTTGCCATGTGGTTTCCCGACACGTTACTGAATTGCTACCGAGGAGAGGAACCGAAGGCGTCGTATTTCTAGCGAAATCGCACACAGGTGCCGAAGAGGAATATCGAGCAACGCCGGTTAGCGGGTAGAACTTGACGGTCCCCCCTTCAGCCGTGCGTGAGGCACCCACGACTCCTTTGTGCGTGAGGCGCCGGCGTGACTCACTGCATGCGTTGTGAGGGCCGGACCGGCTGCGAGTAGGGGGTGGAATGCCCGATGAAGCTACATGTCGCGCCGCGACGAAGCCCGATCCTAACAGTACTGGAAATGTTATGAAGGTTGTGGTTTAATCACTTGTCTATACGTTGAGGAGCTCTTTGTTAACAGTCAGTCCCAGTCTTGGCATGGATTTTCATCAGGTTCCTGTGTGATAGAGAAATTTTAAGAACTAAAAGTAGTAGGTACCATCAGACGTGAGTAATGGGTACTTACGAACAGATCGACAAAATCAGCATGGCTTCAGATATGCTCAAGATCGTTGTACCTGTGACAGAGGAATTATCTAAGAATATCAGTAACATATGAAGATTCATTTCGAAACCACATGTAAACTGTAAAAGTAATTACTCCAACAGTGCCACACGATCATTTCATTTCATTGTAAATCTGTACTTACTATTTTCTTGTGGATGTATTGCCTCTTCCGTTTTGTCGTTATTGAAATTTTTATGCCTGCGGTCAAATTTGTCCTAAGTTGTTTCTTTCGTTACACAAGTGTATCCGCACAAGAAGCAAGAACTACAGTGTCGTCAGCAAAACAAAGTTCGTTCAGATGCGTTCCATCCACGCATACATATTCAGCTTTCCTCCGTAAGGACTTAAAAACTGCCTCCAGGACTGCTGATAATTTCTCAGATATTATCTATTTAGAAACTGATCAGTGGACTAGTAGTAGTCCTCAAGGAGAAATGCTTTGATTTTCTTTTCAGAACTGTTTTCGTTGTCTGTCAGGGCCTATACTTCACAAGGGAGGTACATAGTTAAATATTTTGATGGCCCCACACTTTGCTCCTATTCGAGAAATTGCCATTTGTGGATACCATAATCGGAACTGGTGTAACTTTTTGATGATAATTAGGGAAGAATGTTTTTGCAACAGCTCGCATTATTCATTTCAAGTAGGATATGAAACGTGCATGGAGATGTAGCAGATAGCTTCTGCAGATGGTTTCTGGAGAGAGTTACGTACTGCATGTTGTGCTCTTTCAAGCAACATGTTTCCTTCAGTTTCTTAACCAGAATAACACCGTATTAACACTCACTGTATTTTAAATGGTAAAAACGGACTTATTTCGTAAATTTTGCGAGTAAATAAATGCTATACCATCTGTTCACACCTAGACTCTAATTTTTTGTTCTGTTTTTATTTGTTTACTGTAAGAAGTCCAAGCAAACACTATGTTGGTGTATTACGGATTATTTGTTGAGGGACGAGAAAATGGCTCGCAGTCTTCATAAGGGGGGTTACGGAGCTTTTCATGAAAATTTCAAGTAAACAATGTGAAATGAGTAAGCAGGTTGAGAGACTGGAAACAACTCGCACCAAACCTCTGAAGCCGAGAGCTGCAGTGTGTCGAAACATAGCATGTTCTAGTAGACCGTAAAGCGTACTTCGTCGTACATAAGCGAACATTCAATACAAGTGGACGCTGCGTCAGGATCTTATAAATTATTTGCGTACGTCGATTTGGGATGGGAAGCTTGTCGCCCTACCACGCTAGACACAGGCAGCAACACCTACGCACAGGAAGTTTGTGCGTGAGGGAACGGGCGGTGCGTGTGTCGCTGGCCAGGTGTAGCGTTGGCCGTGGAGCTGCCTGTAGCGACGAACCGAGAGAGGTGGGAGGTTGCGTCACTCGCTCGTTCCGACTAAGACAACTTTATCTGTTACCCCCAGTTCGGAGAATAGTCAGCTCCGTGGAAGTTATCCTGTTCGGTGTCATGCAGTTGTGTTGAGTGAAATACGAGGAGTATCACGACATATTGCCTAGTGATGTATATCCATCACGAAAGAGCTTGTTTACGCGACTCCAACCATAGACGTTGCTTAGTATGAAGACTTTTTGTACGGCTCGTATTTCGTGTCGTGTGATCTAAGAAAGAATCATTGTTGACAAACAATTCGTGACTTTCGGCTGGTCATCGATGAAAAACACTGTAGAGGAGTGTGTTGGAACAATTTTGAAACTTTTGTCTCCACTCAGCCCTGTAATAGAAATTTAATATACTGAAGTTAAAATCTTCTGGGTAATTAGGCCGCGTCATATTTCCTCTAAATACTCGACGTTTCGACCCCTCTGCTGGGATCTTCTTCAGGATATTCCGGTGTCAACTACTGCTAGAGTGTTCTAGCAATAGTGGAACCGGAAGATCCTGAAGAAGATCCCAGCAGAGGGGTCGAAACGTTGATTATTTTAGAGGAAATATGACGCGTCCTAATAACCCAGATCTTAACTTCAGTGACAACGGGCACGAAAGCCTGCTGACTTACATAAGTTTAATGTAGTTTCTCATTCCATTTTGAAATGATAGCATCCATGTGTGCTGCAGTATTTTTCTGAAATTATAAAAATTACCCGGAAAATTAAGGTTTTTCCAAACGTGAAAACACGTTCCAAGGTATGACATGCTGAGGTACCTACGATCAAATATTCGACTGAAATTTAAAAACGTTGCAATCGAGAAAATCTTGTCATTATTGTATTTACTAATTTCTATCCCATACATAATACTCAACTAGACACCAATAAATAATCAGTAAGTGAAATCAAACTAAGCAGAAATCTTATCAAAACCCGTTAAAACTTTCAAAAATATTTTGAAATAGAAGCTATTAGCAGTTAATACAAGTTACCATTTTCAACACAGGAAAATTTGTTAAGACATTAAAGAAAGTCAGTTCATTTCCAAATATCACACGTTTCACGGTAGAAGATATTCTACCGCTTCAAGGTACAAGATGGTGCACGACAGACGGTGTATGGCTGAACCATCCACATGTTGTGCAAATGGCTTTAAAAATATATAGAAGTTTAGTCACTATACAAATCTGTAAACGAAGAATCAAAAATATCTTCAAATTAGCTTCATTGTATTATAGAGCTCTTAAATTTGTAGACCAATGAATATTTACAATAGCTGCACAAAACACAACATAATGTAGCAGAAGAAGATAAACAGTAGAAAATGTCAGAAAGAGCTTACGGCGGCTTCTAGTGCGCTTTGCTTCATGCCATTCTAAAATCGTCCGGGAAGCAACATGTGTTCCTACGCATATTATCCTCCGTATACAACACTCTCCCCTACTCTTAAATTATTTCATATTGTCACGTATGCAAATAATTTCTTTGTATCAGAAATGGAACTTGATTATTCTTCATCGTAAAATATAGGATTTCTGAGTTATCCTCAAACAGTTCTGGAAAACGAAGCACATTATCCGTAAGTTTTCCTTTTTGCAACCTTCTTTTACTGCATTCATATGTTTTCTCCTTTCGCCAGTTAAAAGGCAATATCTCGTGTGTTATCCAAGGTTTTCAACTGCTTATCTTTATCAGGGAAAGGTACCTCTTCTTTATTTTTTGTATTTCTTTCCCCTGTTTAAGTCAATCGTTGCCTAATGATCTGCTTGAAACTTTCAGTGACGTCTGATTCTTTCAGTTTATAAAGGTCCTTGATTTCCTAGTTTTCTGCAGTTCCTTCAGATTCAAAGTCACTGGAAATACTTTGCGGTTTCCAATCTGGTTTCAAATTCTGTATCTTACCATTATGTAATTTATCTTAAACATCCTGCTCTCTCCAAGTAACATCCACGTAGATGTGGTATTCTAAAATACGTTAGTATGTTATGAAATTGACCAGGATAAAATGTTCTGCTGCGGAGACAGTGTTTATGTTGTTACCTCTTCAAAGCTGTTGCTCTGTCGACTTCAGTTGCTAGTCAAACTGAAACAATGAATTTTAGATTATGTGTAATTGAATAAATGCAATTTTCGTTTCTCCTATATTGCCACTTATTTGGTGGCAACACTGAAAATACCACAAAACGAAAATTTCCTTCATTCAGTTGCATAGGCAGACATATGTGGTTAATTTATTTTGTTTCCGTCGGCATCCCTTACATGAGTCGCAGTTGCTCGCCCGTCTGTCTCCTATGCTATTCGGTAATACGTATTGAGGTTTAGCGCTGTTGGTAGGGAAAGTTTCTTCAAACATTTACAGCCCCAGGGATATCCGCTGAAAACGTGCCAGTGCTAACCATCTGGACCGTTCGCCGTGTCCCGTGCGTTATTTATCACGGAAACGTGATGCCGCCCTGCAGACCTTTCGCGTGACTCACATGTTTACGTCACATTAATATGCGCGCCAGATTTACCCAGCATTCCAGCGCAGCGCAGTCTGGGCGGAAGAAAGGAGGCACCATTGTCGAGTATATAATGTGACATTCACAATGGCGACTTTTAAAATAGATGAGCTGTTTAAATCCGTGGTGTAAATTGATTATCAAATTCGCTTCTTGCAATCCAAAGCCATTTTTATATTGTCCATACAGGTAGCTTCAGATTAGTGTTGACTGAATTCAAAAGATCATGTGATGCCGATCATCCTGTTATTTATCGGAATTCAGCGAGTTAATAGTGTCGTATTCACACAATGTTATAACCACATACAACATCAACATCATCACCACAACCATCATCATGTGGTAATTCAAGTTTGTTAATGACGACGTGGAAAGTCGCATAAATATATGTAGTATCAGTCGACTGGTTGCCCACGAACTCACCACCAAATGGAGCACTGCGAAAAGATTAGAATTTTGTGAAAACTTAAAAGTTATTTGGCTTTCACGATTATTTACACTATAGGGAACTCGATAACCAATGACGCACGACCTGAACTGAAAGGAGGGGTGGGAGTGGCGGGTTATTAAATTAATTATTAGATCTGTTACTTCATAACTGATAGGGCACTGACTGGCAGCACGAGGGAAAAAAACAAGGCGGGTTAAAGATACAAAGCTACTGAAAGCTTTTAGAACCCAGAGACATCTGGCATTGTAAGTTTAAAGAAGAATAGCAGCAAACGGCCAATTAGCTTTCAGGACAGCCGTTCTTCTTCAAACTGATATTGAATCCTACGCCTGCCCCTGGGCATTCCCTTGTCAATGTCGTCCATCTTCTTTGCTTCACTAATACGTATAACGCAACTCTGTGTGATAACAGACATTTACACTCTTTCTGCGGCACTCAACGCCTATATTTGACTGAATGAGGCTCTGTGAATCGTTACCATTTGTGATGAATGCGAAGAATCGTATAATGAATCTCAGTCTATATGCACAAATTACCGAGATTGATATCAGTTAGTGAAATTTAGTATTCTTTCATTTGTGGACATAGCCCATGAAATCCTTGAATTGCATCCGATATGTCATTAATTGCCGGCCGGGGTGGCCGAGCGGTTCTAGGCGCTAAGAGTCTGGAACCGCGTGACCGCTACGGTCGCAGATTCGAATCCTGCATCGGGCATGGGTGTGTGTGATGTCCTTAGGTTAGTTAGGTTTAAGTAGTTCTAAGTTCTAGAGGACTGATGGCCTCAGAAGTTAAGTCCCATAGTGCTCAGAGCCATTTGTCATTAATTAATTTCAAGTTTTTCATATGGACTTGGTCAATATAAAATGTACTATTCCTCTAATATAAAAGCATTTCGAAAGTTTCTCAAGAATTTGTTAAAATACCGAAGAACTTCCTTCAGTCCAGTAACTGAATGTGCGCTTAAACAAATTATTTCTTGTGTTACAAATAAATTTATGGGTGTAATCTTGAAAGTAAATTTGACGTCGGAAGTGTTTTTGAGCTACTTAAAAATAAGATTATTGCATTATGGAAGAAATATTACATTTGTATTTACAGCCTGTTTACTTGCGACTGCTGAAAAGTGCCACATTCGTAAGGTCAGCGCTGTTGCTGCAGTCCGCCGCTAAGTTTACAACGAAAGTAAGCATTGCGCTATGTTTCCTCCGCGTTTGTTGTTACTTAATTGGAATCTCCTTTCTGTAGAGTGTAAATCACGTCCTGTCGAATACAATCGCGAACGTACCGTTACTACGGTACTATGTGCTGCAGCGTCGCAGCTCGCACATCACCTTACCGGCTGATGCTTTTACATCTAAATAATTACCCTGCAATTTACAGTTAAGTGCTTGACAGAAGGTTCATCGTAAGATCTTAAAGCGAGCTCCGATTTCTCGTATTCTATTATGATGATCATTTCTCCCTATGTAGCTGGGCGCCAACAAAATATTTTGATACTCTGAGGAGAAAGTCGGTGAATGAACTTTCATGAAGAAGGTCCTGCCGCAGCGATAAACGCCTTTGTTTTAATGACTGACACCTCAGTTTCATATCCGTGGCACTCTGTCCTCAATTTCTCGATAATACAAAACGAGCTAACTTTCTTCCATCTGTTTCGGTGTCCTCCGTCAATCGTATTTGATGCAGATCCCACACTGCACAACAGTACTCCAGAAGAGGGCGAACGAGCGTTGTGTAAGCGGTCTCTTTAGCTTGCAGTTGCACAAGTTGACCTTCCCGCTGCTGGGATCTGCTCCAGGATTTGGCTTCAACTGACGTATTGTAGCAGCACAATAATACAAAACGTCAGATTCCCGGTATACAATGATTTGTAAAACCGACGATCAGCAGGCAAACAGTATTTGTAAGGACAATAAAATCATATTCGATAAAAATCTGCAATACGCGGCACAAGGCACCAGGCGGGAAACAAAAGTTAACGTGAGAGTAGGAGCAGCAGAAAAACGTGTCGAAAACGTAAGATATTTTACGTGTGCGAGATATGTGTAATGTAAGTGTATTGTCGAGATTTCTCCGGGCAACCAAATAATGAAGCCGTAGATGAAGTCCCATACTTCGTGACAGAGCGTAGGGGAACGATGCGGTAGACCCGCACCGCCATACTAGGCAAGGTCCTAGTGGAGGTAGTTTGCCATTGCCTTCCTCCGACCATAATGAAGCCACAGAAGCACTACGTATGGCAAGTTGTCTGGTAATATTTCAGCTCCTTTTATACTAGAATTCGAGTAATCCAGTTCACAACTGGAACTGTCATACGCTTCACTGGCGACCCACTCCAGCTTCGCACGTGTATAGCACTAAGTATCAAAGGCTGGAGGACTTGTTTATAATATGTAATGAGGAACGAGATAATGCATAACGCTCTCGATCAGCGTTACGTCGCACCTTGCTTTCGTGAAGTGTTTCCAAAGAAAGAGTTAAAGCGCGATTTCTTGAGCCATACCAAGTCTCGCCTCACGATTTTCAATAGATTGTTGAGACCACATAGTCCTCAGGCTTTGAGAAATACTGGACCGTTTTCTGGGGATATTTAATCGTAAACAAAAAATCAAAATGTAATAACTGAGCAGACAAATTACTAAGCAATCAAGAAGTCAAATATAAATAAAACCTGTGGAAAGAAGCAAACCAATTTCGTTAAGTTTTTAATGCACAAAGGGAAATCAGTAAATCTTTATTTCCTAGCCAAGTAAATTCAATGTTATTTTGTATTCGTAAATATAAGATTGCGGTGATTAATTTTGCCACCGACGTAAACTTCCGAAAATACATCTGTCACTGAGATAAAGAACTAACGGGGCCATCGTGTCACTGAAGTATACATCCGAACTACCAAGCTGAGTAGACTCCTGAAACTTTAAATTAAGATACCTTTTTTCTATGGTCCGAAAAATGGTTCAAACGGCTGTAAGCACTATGGCACTTCACATCTGAGGTCATCAGTCCCCTAGACTTAGAACTACTTATACCTAACTAACCTAAGAACATCACACACAGCCATGGCCGAGGCAGGATTCGAACTTGCGACCATAGCAACAGCGCGGTTCCGCACTGAAGCGCCTAGAACCGCTCTGCCACAGCGGCCGGCTCTGTGATCCGATTTTGCTGAAATAAAGTCTACTTATTGCCCCATGTACAAACAAGTTGTTTGTGAAAATTCGACGAAAATTCGTCTAGAATTTTTGCAGATTAACGTGAGCGAACACACAGATAAAATTTTTAGAAACAGTCTTACTGCATGCTGTTACACTCCCTACATCACGCGCAATCTGTTTTTGGCAAAAGTTTTCAATGTACAGACACAACGGTTTTCCAGTTTTCTTATTAGTACATATATAGATTGGTGCGAAGCTGATCGACCACAATATCGGTAAAGCCATCCAGTTCCCACGCAGGCACCTTCTAATGCACAGAACTTTTCATAAAATTGTAAAATCCCCCTTCCCCTCTTGCCAGGAGCTGTCTGTTTACCTGTGTTGTACTTTACCTTTCACGCACCTAAAACACTCTTCGCAAATAATCCAATAAACTCATATTTCCGAAATCTGCCGTATTGGTAGCGACAGATTTTTTTTTTCTAAAAGCTTATCGAATACATGCGCAGAAAACGATTAACCCTTAGCGTCCCAGATAGTTTTTTGTCACATTCTGTCCCAGGTATATATTTAAATGGCCATAAAAATTGTATTCAGCAATTTCAGTGAAATAGTTCACTTTTCTATGTGAAATGTTACTTTAATACCACACAAAATATATAGCCAAATAAATTTCAAACTTAATTTAAAGAAAAAATGCAGAAAGGTCCTCACTTTCGCACTCTTCCTATTCTGAATTACATTAACTTTCAATTTCGTTGTCACCATCTAATCCAACATCACTTTGTCCTCAAACCACTTTAAAACAATATCCTCGACCTCAGCAGACAAAGGCCAGGCTACTGAATCCATAATGAAAAGTCCCAGGTGCGGTCTTAGGTGCCGCTAGCACGAAAGAAACAGTAGGGTAGGTCGACGTCACATTCAGGTGACTGTTGACAAAGGAAACTAAGACAGATTCGGGGAAGGACAACTAGACAAGGCTGTAATCTCCTACCCCACTCCTATGCGTTAGCAACGGAGTGACAATAAACGCTAGCGGTCTGTGAGACCGCACATGGGACGTTAAGGGTTAAAATGGAGTGAGAAACGGCCTGCGCTTAATATTTTGCACTACAGAACACATGGCAGCATTCTGACAGCGCCTATCAATGGCGTAAGTACACATGAGCACGACAGGTAAGACAGAGAAAGCTATTGTCCTATGAGATTGAAAACGAAAACTTCGCCGACCAGGGTGGCCGAGCGGTTCTAGACGCTACAGTCTGGAACCGCGCGACCGCTACGGTCGCAGGTTCGAATCCTGCCTTGGGCATGGATGTGTGTGATGTCCTTAGGTTGGTTAGGTTTAAGTAGTTATAAGTTCTAGGGGACTGATGACCTCAGAAGTTAAGTCCCATAGTGCTCAGAGCCATTTGAACGAAAACTTCACGAGCTAATCATTCAACACGGTGGTTGGCGAAGAGTTTCAATCCATTAGTATGCCTGAGAGCGTCCTCAAGCTAGAACAATAATGAAATAACTGATACGGTAACAGAGGTTTTCCAGTGACGTTACAAAATGTGGTGCAGATGTATCGCGCTACAGTCGTTGGTCGTGCTGAGCGGGTTAGGATTGAACTTGCGATGAACTAAGTATAGAAAATGTCAGTAAGTAACCCAAAAACAATTTAATTCTCTCTCTGGGGCATTTCCGACGTAATAAATTTTATTTTCCATTATATGATCTGCTGTAAAAATTTGGAGTGTCTTGTAATCAGCAGTGGACGACAAGCTGTCACTGAAGAAGAAAAAAGAAAAAAAGTGATGATGTGTTGCCTGAGTGTTTAGACAACGAAGTTCTTCTGCAGGCACACTGCGATTTCAATTTGCCTTAGGCCCATGTTTTACAAAGCGTTTTAAGTTATCGCCCAAAATCGTTAAAATGTGTTTTCTAAATATTGTGTATTTGTTTGAACGAAAATTGAAGAAGGAAACACACACCCTTTTTTGTAAGCCGAACCACCATTTTTCGTACTATGCTATTTTGAAAAAAAAAGCGTATCTGCGCCATCAGTGTACAATTGTATTTTTTTCTCTATAGGTCTGAGTTATAACAACCGTCTTCACAGAAGAAAAACGGTATACATCAATGGAACAAAAATACATTTTCTGCAAATACGAAACAACTAAGTGCAGAACATACATAACTGGCACAAGAATCTGTTTGAACATGAGCCGTACAAATGTACTGTATATTAGCACAATTAGGGCAGCGTATACTTGGTGAGAACATCACACTTTTTACGTGTTTGCCTGCTAAGCGGTCACAGGATCCGACATCACGTCCGTGGCCAATCGTACACAAGAAATCGTAATGGAGGGGGTGCGTGGCCCTGGCTCAAAAATTTTGCTTCGAGAGGATCGATAGTAGAAGCAGTACCTCTTTCTACCTCAATACATCATCATCTGATGAAGCAGTAGGGTCTATGAATCCATATACGACGGCTATTCGGAAAGTAAGGAACGATAGGTCGAGAGATGGAAGCCACAGTGAAAATCAGAACTGTTTTATTTGCAACAGTTAGCTACAACTTCCAGCTACTTATCTCCATAGTCGCCGATCCGACTTAGACGTTTGTCGTAGCGCTGTACCATCTTTCCAATACCCTCGTTATAGAAGGCAACTGCCAGCACTTTCCGCCAATTCTCTATGCTGGCCTGTGCCAAAATGTCTTCATAGCCAGCAGTTCATGTGAGCAGAAACGAAACTCAGAGGGAACCAATTACCGGCTGTGTTATGGATGGTCAAACATTTCCAATTGAAAACGGTGCAGGAGCATCTTCATTGCCCCTGTAGGGTGCGGCTGAGAATTGTCTTGAAGAAGAAAACGCACCACAGTTGTTTAATGTTGGCTGCATAGCTTCAGGCGAAATTTCTCACCAGGCCATCGTACTTGGCGGGAGACACTATTGTTCTAGGTATGTTTGTGTGCTCCCTGTGTGCTCAGAACTAAAAAGAACGACGTAATGCGATCGACGGTCATACTAGAGACACTGCCCAACACACCTGTGCAAAACTTTATCGTATTTTCACTGTGGTTTCCATTTCGCGACCAATCGTTCGTTGCCTTCCGAATAATCCTCGTATCTGTGGCCACAATTTTATTTTATGGCAAATCTTAGAGTGATGAAAGCCCTATAGCCATATTTTAACGTACAGTCTTTCTCGTCTTCGGCTTCCTCTAGCACTGTGGAGGTTATAATGCCTTAACAATACTGCTATCATCCTGTTCCTTGTACTACTTACATTTTTCCACCTGTTCTTTGCTCTTCTTTCCTCATCAGTTGTCCTAATTTTCTTCGTACTCTTAAAGTTTTCGATTCTCTTTTTTCCGGTTTCCCGACAATTCATAAATTTTTGAGCGAAGCGGAAACATGATTGCCTAAACATCACTCAGTGAAATCTTCATAACCAAACGAAGTGTGCAAAATGGACAAATTGGATATCAAACTGATCAGCATGAGGTCTAATATTTTAAATGAAAAGAAAACTTGAAAGTAACCAGGGAAATTAATAAAAACTTGATCGCTGATTTAAGGAAAAATTCGTTCTGTCGTCTAGAAAAAAATAACATAGAAATCAAATCACAACATAAATTTAAATTTGTCTGCTTTCCCTCGATCTATATAATCGTAATAGAATACTAATCTACATTTAAGTATCTTATGAGTAATGGTTCCTGAAGAAAACTTCATCATCATTTCCTTTGGGTCTTTGTCCCGCTTCAACGCGGGGTCTGCCTTGTTGCTACGGATTTGGCGGTGTTAGTTGTGTCAGAGGGTGGCCGGATGCCCTTCCTGTTGCCACCCTGTACACTCCCCTCCCCCCCCCCCCCCACCCCGGGACGGAATTAGTGTACCTCAGCTGTCTGCGTCTAGTGTAAGCCATGAAATAGTGAGACCCTTTTCAAATGTCTGCAGAACGTGGGGACCAGCACGGCATTCACCTAGCCGGATGTGGAAAACCGCTTCTGAACGGAACTTGAAAGTGAAAAAAGATCAGCTGTTTTGTGAAATGATTAGTCTAAAAGAAAGAAATAATATAGATTTTAGAAGCATGGGACGCACCCTGATTTGTCTCAAAGAAAGAAATTAGATTAGAGCAACATTTTACGCGCCTTTGAATGATACTCGAAGTCATAAGCCACCAGACAAATATCCTCTAGTACTCTTTAAAATTCTGCCTTAACCATTGAGTTTAACTTCTTAATCGCTACTTAATTTGCCGTACGTGATTTCGAGCATTACACAGAAGCGTGTCCAGTGTTCCCTAATCTAATTTGTTTCTTTTCTGTAGACAAGACATTTCACAAAACAATTGTGCATTTTTCGATTTTTTTAAAATTTTATTCTAGTGTAACAGGATTCGATTTCTACGTAGCTACCAATTTTGATAATTTGGTCCCTACTCTGCTGATAGGGTGTGTTCAGTAGACTGTTTGTTACAGTCGACAGGCCCTGTAATTCTTCCTCACTTTCACATAGGAATGTCCTCATCGATCTTATCAGAGACAAAATTTATACTGAACTGTAATTCCACTTCTGAAGTTCCACCATTGCTTTTTCGATGTGCAGGGTGAACAGCGTCCCTTTATAATAGTGTAATGTCAGTTATGACGATACCAATATTCAGACAGCACAACACCGAATCCCCGAGCGGAGAAAATCTCCGACGCCGCCGGGAGTCAAACACGGGCCCCTTCGCTTAGCAATCCGCGGCGCTGACCGCGCAGCTACCTAGCCGGACTCGTTGGTCTTCAACTCGTAGGAAAGTGTGTTTTTCCATAACGAAGGATGGCGTCAGCTGCCTCTCTGGTCTGAGTACCTTTCCAAACGCCAAAGTCTTATGGAGCGTAGAAGTCTCGGCTCGGCTGCGGGGCACACCACGCCGGCCGACCGCCTCCAACCACCCGTCCTTCCAGAGCCCGGCCGGTCACTGGCTCCCCGCAGGGCTGACGTCACCGCCCGCGAAAGCCCGGCGCCGCGGCCGCCTCCTGCCTGAGCCTGCCGGTACAGGCCTGCCTCCCCTTCTCTCCCCTTCGCGCCCCACCCCACCCCACCCCTCACCGTTATAACGACGCGACTCCCGCGTCCCCCCTGTGTCCGTCCACCAGCGGCTGGCCGGATGCTGCGGCCGCAGCAGGTACACAAGTACCAGGGCAAATTGAAAACCCCTCCGCCTCGCGGTCAACGACTTGATTTTTTTTTGTTTTTTTCCTATGTAATCCTCTTGTCCAATGTTTTTCCAGTGTATAGTTTCCATTTCTGAAGTGTAATTCAGCAGGGACTGCAAAACACACATGTAAGATTGCTGTAACGTCTCGAATGGACTCCCACGTTTTCCATCGATCGATATTTTCCTTCAAATGTAGTGTCATCCAGACAAGGAAAAGGGCGCAGGGGGATGAGATAGATACGGTGGATACTGTTCTGTGTTCACCAGTTTATACATTATACAAACAAAACTACCCGACCTCCGTATGTAATGCGGGCTATGCCACTAGATCTCACTAGAGGCGGGGCACACTGATATCAATAGAAGTGGGGAGTACTGTCAGTAGGGAAGCATAACAGCAGAATGGGACGGTTAGGAGAACTCCGTCACCTGGGTAACAAGTCCATCAGGGACATTTCGATCCTTCTACAACTGTCCATGTCGACCGTTGGTGTTACGATAGTGAAGTGGAAACGCGAAGGAACACCCATAGCTAAACCAAGACGAGACAGACTTTATGTATTGATAGACAGCGACCGTCTAACATTACTTCGGTTGTTTGTAAAAAAATCGGTCGAAATCAGCGGTAGGAATAACTCGTGGGTTCCAAAGTGCTGCCATCTAAGCGAAGCTTGGGCGGTGTAAATACCAAAGACACTGGGCAGTGGATGACTGAAAACGAGTGATTTTGAGTGCTGAATCACGTTATACCCGGTGACAATACGATGGGAGGGTCTGGGTTTGTCGAATCCCAGGAGAACGTTAAGGCGCGTTTACATTTTGTTCGGAACATTGTGTGCAACTTGTTCCCTCAACATGTTGGCAGCATTGTTCGTTGTTCTCATTCCCGTTTACACTAGCGACCAACATTTCTACGTATTCGCATAGTCTGCTGCGGTGAACTGATAGGTTACTTTGTGTATTCACATCAAGAGATACGCTATTTCAAGTGAAGAGGAAGAATTAATGACATTTGGTGCTGCATTAATAACACGTAACGAAATGAACAGACGAAGAAAACGACGTAGTCGTCGTTGGTGGACCAAAACATACTATAGAAGATGTGGCGGGAATGACATGCTTGTGAGCTGAATTTGGAAGACGGTTCTGGCTTTCGTAACTTCTGTAGGATGTCGCCGTCAGATTTTGAAATGTTGTTGAATATTGTAGGACCATTTGTTTCAAAGAAAGACAAAAATGGTTCAAATGGCTCTGAGCACTATGGCACTTAACATCTGTGGTCATCAGTCCCCTAGAACTTAGAACTACTTAAACCTAACTAACCTAAGGACATCACACAACACCCAGTCATCACGAGGCAGAGAAAATCCCTGACCCCGCCGGGAATCGAACCCGGGCGCGGGAAGCGAGAACGCTACCGCACGACCATGAGCTGCAGGCAAAGAAAGACACAAATTTCAGAAAAGCAATCCCTGTGAACGAAAGACTTGCTGTTACTCTTCGTTTTCTGGCATCACGAGACTCCTATCTAATCCAGCCATATCCCAAATAGTTCCAAATCATCCACGAAACGTAGATATTTAAATCCAAACCACTTCGTTTCGTAAAGTGTGTCAGTACCACATCCAGATTTTTTACTTCCCTCTATTTTTATTTTCTCTCGTCGATACTGAGACAAGAGTGATTCAATTTTTTTGTCCACGTCACTGCTGCTTGTGCCAAGCGCCGCAGGAACTTTTTGTAATGACTCATGTTTGATTTTAGTATTTTTGTAACCTGCGCAACGTACATTCCACAGGCACTCCTCTGCCTCATAGAGCGATACCAATTGGAAAATTTTGTCTCGTGACCACTCCATTTCAAATAAAAATGAAAGGACATAAAATAAACGCACCATTACACTCCAGCAAAACAACCACCAAAACAGTCACTCAGAGCAAACGAACACTAGCGCTGCGTAGCGGAATTTAGTGGTAGCAGGCCACGAGAAATGTTTCTTTGATCTCTACCGACGCAGCCGTGGATCACTGATTTTGTGTTTCGAACATGTTGCCAACATGTTGCGAACATCGGTAGTCCATGTTGCGAACAATGTTGTGAGCAATGTTGCGAACTCAGTGTAAACGCGCCTTTACGTGCCATCTTGTGTAGTGCAACAGTGAAGTGCGGAAGAGATGCTTCTTGTGGGTAGGTGTTTAAAAAAACGCAAATATAGAAGAATATGATCACATTTTACTGCATAGTGTACTGCTCGAAGACGATGGCTGTTTGAATTAGCATGTCTATGCATGCTGTTAAAAGGCAGCAGCTGTGTGGCAATGGTTTGTGCACAACAACATTACTGACATAAACTGACCTGCCCAGAGTCCCTACCTGAACAGAAGGGAACACCTTTGGGATGAGTCACAACGTCGACTTCGCTTCATCCCCTAGGGTCCAGCATCATTATCTTCTCTGGTTTCAGCACTTGTGGAAGAATGGGCTGCTGTTTCTTCCATAGTCCTCGCTGAATGTGTCCCCAAAAGAATTGAAGCCATCATGAAGGCGAAGGATGGACGGAACCAATAGTAATGTCCGTTAATAGGTGTCCGGATACATTTGATCAGATAGTATAGTTCATGTCTTTCGTTTTACCCAATGATAAAGGGCGTCTGTGGACACCGATACAATCACCAGTTCTTTCCTTCCAAAATTCAGACATCTACTAACGTGTTTTCTCATCTATTTGAACCAGACAATTTGAATAGTACTCGGCAGTTGTTGTTTACCAGTTTGCAAAGTAATCGAGTGAAGACAAAATAATAATTCAGCCGCTCACATCGCAAACATCACGCATAAATGCCATAATACACGAAAAACACGCTAGAGAATGGGAATCATTTCTTCAAATGCGCCGTGCAAGAAATAAATAAAAGGTAATTGCGACTGGCAGCAGTAAAGGTTGTTGTATAACAAAACCATGTCTCTGGTGCCTTTCTTATCTGCCGGACGTCTGTTCTTCCGTAGTTATTCCTCAGACATTACTTCGCAGAAGTAATGCAGTAGCCTTTCCTCGGCCTATAGACCATTCATTTGGTTCACCTCACTACATCCAGAGTCCTGACTTTCTGACGTAACTCGACTGTAGCCTTGCCCCGCAGTTAGCAGATTTGCTGATTCTCGGTGGAAGGTGACCTGAAGTCAAAGTTCCCATCTCCCATTATATTACAGCCACTTACGAGGCACTGCAAATTCCTTTCGCTTGCGGCCTTACGCTCCCCCACATTATTATTGGTTGTATTGACCAATGGAAAGGACAGTGACAGCCAGATATTGATGTTGCGTAGTGCTCTAAAAGACAACTCTCAGACCGCTCCTAACTGACTAGATGATCCTCTTTAATCTGTATTTCACTCAATGAACCTGTCTGTAGTTTACGCAGAAAGCTGTCATGTTGAAGATACCATGGCTGTTTGCAGGTGATCTGCAAATAGGGCAATTTCTTTCGTTAGTTTAGCTGTAACAGAGTCACTGTTATTCGTTTCAACTTTATTTTAATTTTACGTACAGTCACCTTTCGGCTGTACTTACGTTCTCAAGTAACTGCATACGTATCAGAGAAACATAATATGAAAGCAACTTAGAAAGCAACCATTGCAGAATAAAATCAGACTAAAAATAGAATAAAAAGAAAGCAATGCTTAACCGAGTAACTACGTATGTTTTGGGTGGTACTCGTTTTATTCTCGTGACTATAACCAAAGGTTTCGTTGTAATTTGTATGGTAATTAATGTTTTTGTGACATGTTTGCAGTTGATTGCGAATGGTTACACAGCCGAAACGTTTTAATATGTAAAATAAAACAAAAACTGAAAATGAATTCGTTCAAATGGCTCTGAGCACTATGGGACTTAACATCTGAGGTCATCAGTCCCCTAGAACATAGATCTACTTAAACCTAACTAACCTAAGGACATCACACACATCCATGCTCGAGGCAGGATTCGAACCTGCGACCGTTGCGGTCGTGCGGTTCCAGACTGTAGCGCCTAGAACCGCTCGGTCACAAGGGCCGACCGTCTCTAACAGCCGCCCTTGATAGCTCTAGTGATTAAAATCGATATGAACGTTGAGTAAACAAACATCCCAAAAGAAGGAAGTAACAGACCCGGTACGTTACGAAACGGATTATTCGCTAACAGAAAGAACAAAAGATAACAAATTTCCGTAGATCACTGTTGGGTTCTTAATGGCAACCTTCGTTAAAGCACAATACGCTGAAGAACAGGTTTCATCGCGGTAAGGTTCACTGCTGTAAAGCTTAGTCAGTTGCAATAGCTAAAACTAAGTGAAAAAGTAGTAAAGCGGCTTTAAAACCAGTGAAGACATATCCTGCAGGGAAAAGGGGAGGCGGGAGGCGGGAGGAGGGGGAAGCTTCGTGTCCCTGCGTGTGGCTTGTGGAGTCACAGGTGACTAAACTGGGCGGTGGCGTGTCGTCTGCACGACTCATACGGCACGCTGCATCGCTATGACAATAGTGCCTCGCAGGAGCCGAAACACGCGACGCCTTGTGCAAACCCTGGCAGCAGCAGCAGCTGCGCGAACACCAGTGTTCCCACTTACCGACTTCCATTGTGCAGTTCCTTTCACGTGAATCGTCGCCGCCGTCTAGCGCCCGCCGACATCGCGCCCTTTGTTTAAGCTGTCACCCCGGTATTGATCTGATGCGACCTAGACAAATCGTAGAAAATCTGTTCAAGCAGGAGCATCGAGGATCAAAACTGTGAATCGGTTACTGCGAATGTACCCGAGTTTGTGTATAAACAGTGCTTTTAATGAACATAGAGATATGACTCAGCAGCGGCCTATCAGATGTGTTGTTGTTGATATACGACCTCCCTTAACTTTTTCTATTCCTTCCCATAATCAGTCTTTTAGTATGAGAAAGTCAAGGCCGGCAAATCCGAAGTTAACCACTGTTGTGTACATAGTTTCGCGTAGTCAGGGCGTACACAACTTTCCCACGAGAGCGCGCCCCGCTAAGAACAACAGCGCAGGCGCAGCGCTCGTCCGTCTCCGCACTACGAGATGCCGCTGCTATAGAGACGGACCAAATTCTGCTTCCGCCGATCCGCGTATTAATATGTAACGCAGCCAATGAGATTGCTGCTAACGAAGAACCTTTTCTCCTCGCGGATCACACTCGCGCACTGATACCTGAACGCACGAGGTATTATAACGAGTGTACAGACCTCCGATTAGTCAGTCTGAATTTGTCTGCATTAGTCTGTACCAGTCTACAGTCAAGTTTCAGTCTGCTCCTAATAAGATTACCGTATTCCTGTACATAGCCATGAAGATAAATGTATAGACACTTTTGTCAAGTATCAGCGATATATGTGAGAATAAGATTAACGTACCAATACCAAAGGAACTTCAGACTGTCAATTGTAAATAGCATCCAGAAGCCAGTTAAGTAATTTTTATGCTTGTTATTATTTTAATAAATGTGTGTGATAATTAATCAAGTTCTGTTTAAAGTTGGTCACCGTCAATCTGCTACTCTAAGCGCGCAAGTGGCATTTCTATCGTCTGACCTAACGGCAGAAGATAAACACGCCACGACAAGACCACAAGACATATTGCTGACACTCGCCTACTTCGTTACAGCGACAAGTCAAATAATCTGATGGTGTGTGTGAACTGAAGGTCTTACAGTACGCACACCACAACCACCAACGTTTTAGTAAGAAGCAATAGTTTTGAGCAGGCGCCTGAACTTGCTGATTTTCAATTCCGTTTATTGGTGGTTTTAGGACAGACGTAGCTTCAGAGGGACCTTTGACAGTTTGGATTGATAAAAAAAACGGACGACGACACGTACAGACACTGTATATTGAGAACTGCTTATAAAAATACAAGATAGTACTCATTTGCCTAGCCTTCGCAGGTGATCTCACTCTTAGGGCAAACAGTGCAGAAGAAGCTAGTTACCAAGTCTGCTCCCTTTTTGTCAATAAATATGATAATGAATAACATTTAGATCTGTGTGAACATTATGCCGCAATCCATCCCTTTCTGTCCCCATTTCTGAAGTTGTTGTTGTTGTTGTGGTCTTCAGTCCAGAGATTGGCTTGATGCAGCTCTCCATGCTACTCTATCCAGTGCAAGCTTCTTCATCTCCCAGTACCTACTGCAACCTACATCCTGCTGAATCTGCTTGGTGTATTCATCTCTTGGTCTCCCTTTACAATTTTTACCCTCCACGCTGCCCTCCAATGCTAAATTGGTGATCCCTTGATGCCTCAGAACATGTCCTACAAACCGATCCCTTCTCCTAGTCAAGTTGTGCCACAAACTTCTCTTCTCCCCAATCCTATTCAATACTTCCTCATTAGTTATGTGATATACCCATCTAATCTTCAGCATTCTTCTGTAGCACCACATTTCAAAAGCTTCTATTCTCTTCTTGTCCAAACTGGTTATCGTCCATGTTTCACTTCCATACATGGCTACACTCCATACAAATACTTTCAGAAACGACTTCCTGACACTTAAATCTATACTCGATGTTAACAAATTTCTCTTCTTCAGAAACGATTTCCTTGCCATTGCCAGTCTACATTTTATATCCTCTCTACTTCGACCATCATCAGTTATTTTGCTCCCCAAATAGCAAAACTCCTTTACTACTTTAAGTGTCTCATTTCCTAATCTAATTCCCTCAGCATCACCCAACTTAATTCGACTACATTCCATTATCCTCGTTTTGCTTTTGTTGATGTTCATCTTATACCCTCCTTTCAAGACACTATCCATTCCATTCAACTGCTCTTGCAAGTCCTTTACTGTCTCTGACAGAATTACAATGTCATCGGCGAACCTCAAAGTTTTTATTTCTTCTCCATGGATTTTAATACCTACTCCGAATTTTTCTTTTGTTTCCTTCACTGCTTGCTCAATATACAGATTGAACAACATCGGGGAGAGGCTACAACCCTGTCTTACTCCCTTCCCAACCACTGCTTCCATTTCATGTCCCTCGACTCTTATAACTGCCATCTGGTTTCTGTACAAATTGTAAATAGCCTTTCGCTCCCTGTATTTTACCCCTGGTTCAAATGGCTCTGAGCAATATGGGACTTAACATCTATGGTCATCAGTCCCCTAGAACTTAGAACTACTTAAACCTAACTAACCTAAGGACATCACACACATCCATGCCCGAGGCAGGATTCGAACCTGCGACCGTAGCAGTCGCGCGGCTTCGGACTGAGCGCCTAGAACCGCTAGACCACCGCGGCCGGCTTTTACCCCTGCCACCTTTAGAATTTGAAAGAGCGTATTCCAATCAACATTGTCAAAAGCTTTCTCTAAGTCTACAAATACTAGAAACGTAGGCTTGCCTTTCCTTAATCTAGCTTCTAAGGTAAGTCGTAGGGTCAGTATTGCCTCACGTGTCCCAACATTTCTACGGAATCCAAACTGATCTTCCCCGAGGTCGGCTTCTATCAGTTTTTCCATTCGTCTGTGAATAATCCGCATTAGTATTTTGCAGCCGTGACTTATTAAACTTATAGTTCGGTAATATTCACATATGTCAACACCTGCTTTCTTTGGGATTGGAATTATTATATTCTTTTTGAAGTCTGAGGGTATTTCGCCTGTCTCATACATCTTGCTAAGTATAAGTGACCAAAGTTGCGAAGATCATTTTGGAACATCCTACAAAACCAAGGAACAGTCGGCATAAAATAGTGCGGAATCTATGTAAATGGCGAAGGGAGAAGACGGAGGGGGCAAAAGTGAAGCTTCGCGGCGAGAGCGGCGATGGGAACGTAAACGTGCCCAGAGATTGCGCTCTGAGTTTGCGCCGCTCCTACGGTACCCGCGCCACAGCGGCAGACCTGAGGCCACTGGCGGCCGAACAAGTCACGCGCAGCCGCTGCCACCGCCCGGACTCGACCACGGGACCGTTAGGTGGCCGACCACGCGCTCGTCCCGAGCTATGCTCTGCGTTTCACACACCACGGAATTGTGTCGGCAGGAGCTTACGTTGGCCGTCTTGTCCTGTGTTCGGAGGAGAGCGGGTTATGTCACTGCGGAGACAAGGACAAAGGGACACTAGGCCTGTTCAAAGCCGGCCACTCGCCTGCTTTCAGCTACTTCTGTTTCTTTTTTTAAGTTAACAGAAATAATACGTGTACGAGGGCAAAGCTGAAAGGTTCCGCCCCACGATGGAAGACTTTTTGATAGCAAAAAATGCATTAGGTGGAATCACTTCGTCCGAAAGTATTCCAGTGAGTAAAGTTTACCGGTGAAGTTCGATTCTGGTAAATTTAAAGTATCCTCCTGCAGCTGGCGAAAGTTCATTAAACTAGTTATGAATCGTACACACCTCTGGCCGGCTGTTGTGGCCGAGCGGTTCTAGGCGCTTAAGTCTGGAACCGCGAGACCGCAACGGTCGTAGGTTCGAATCCTGCCTCGGGCATGGATGTGTGTGATGTCAAAAAAAATGGTTCAAATGGCTCTGAGCACTATGGGACTCAACTGCTGTGGTCATCAGTCCCCTAGAACTTAGAACTACTTAAACCTAACTAACCTAAGGACATCACACACACCCATGCCCGAGGCAGGATTCGAACCTGCGACCGTAGCAGCAGCGCGGCTCCGGACTGGAGCGCCTAGAACAGCACGGCCACCGCTGCCGGCCTGTGTGATGTCCTTAGGTTAGTTAGGTTTAAGTAGTTCTAAGTTCTAGGGGACTGATGACCTGAGATGTTTGAGAGGGATTACGAGGAGCGATACTTCTTTATTGAAAAAGCTCTTCTTTTGGTCTCACGAGCCTGAGTGGACGCTGTTCCAGACCTTCCTACCCCGGAAAAATTTGATGGGGTACAGGGAATCGAACCCGGGTCATTCTGCACCGAAGACAGTGACACACACACTCCCCCCACCACGATTTTTTTCTTCGTCATTATATTGTCAGTGCTTCTTGGCGGATGTCGTGTGACACCTTTCACATTTACAGATATGAGGACTTGGCCCAGATTTTTTTTAATTACAGGTGGTGACCAGACCCTTGACCTAATACGCTGAGCTACCTTGCCGACAAATTTTAGCAGTGGCTGGATTCGATTTGAGACTCCAGGGCGACACCATTCGGCTATATATGCGGTCATTAGGCTAACAGCCGGCCGGCGTGGCCGAGCGGTTCTAGGCGCTTCAGTCCTGAACCGCGCGACCGGTACGGTCGCAGGTTCGAATCCTGACTCGGGCATGGATGCTAACAGTCCAGCAACGAATTTCTTTAGACGTGGGAAAGGTAGAGCGGGGAGCTTAATCTGCTGAGGAAGAATGTTCTAATGCATGAAAGCGTCATGCTGGTCACATTCAGAGACCAGAATATTATTGCAACAATTTATATAGTAGGCAGTTCTTTCTAGCGGTGCAAATGGAACTGCTCGTTACCAGAATATGGTGCATCCGAAACTCAATAGATAACGCAATGAAACTAATGTTTACGAGATTGAGGGTTAGCACTTACTTTCGCCTACCACCTCAATTCGTACTTAAAATATGACAATTGTCCCATTCGCAAAGATCCGATGTGGATAACACTACTGTCGTGCTGAAAATTTTCCTTTTTGAATCTAGGAGACTTACTTAGTATTCGCCAGTTATTGTGCTTCAGTATGCAAGGTAACGAATGATAAGAATCGCGTGTATTGCAAAAGTCAGAACTGTTGTACATTACGAAAAGAGCACTTCGGAAGATTAATCTGGTGCCCTCACCTCATTCACAATGTGTGTGTGTGTGTGTGTGTGTGTGTGTGTGAGAGAGAGAGAGAGAGAGAGAGAGAGAGAGAGAGAGAGAGAGAGAGATTAGAGACTTTATCAATTCACCATTCCATCTTAGTTCTCTGTCAGGAAGATTAATCATGAAATAACTTTAGGAGAGGCCTTTCTAGTGTCTTTCCAATATAGTTGGAATCTTGTCAGCGGGCGTTCATAGAATAATCTGGTAGATTGTGTGCTCCATTAGGCCACAATCACATTGAGCGTTGTGGACGAGCCCCGTTTACAAAGGGACGCGTTGCATCTTGCAAGCCTGCTCCAGACGCAGTTGAGGCGGCTACAGATCCTCTGTATGATAGCGCCAGGGACCGGCATCCGTGCTGTGTTGGAAATAGTGTGAAATCCTGTCTCTGGGACCCGAGTTGCTGCTACGACGTCTTCATTCTTTTTTGCTTTCTGTTTACGAACGGACTTCGCGTTTTTAGAGACGCATAATTTGTGGAGGGCAGGCTGTACCGAACTCGTTGGAAGTACAATGATCAACGTGGAAAGCGGGCTAGTTAAGTGTTGTACCAACCCCGTTTCCTTAGTTCAGTAATCGCAAACGTAGTAAAATGAAGATAATTAAATTTCGACATTTCTGTCAGCACCAGCTAAAACATAAATTTATATTTTAAGCGGGAAAACGGGATTGTGTACAGGCTGTTCCTAAGTTGATTGTAGCAGTAGTTAGCAAACAGTAAATATACTGAACTTGATTTCTCATACATATTTTTGGTTCGGGTGGTCGTCGTATAAAATCAGGAGTATGATTTCTTCGGATGCACTGGTTTTGTCAAGTTTAGCGAAAAACATTAAGCTGTTAGCGTTTTATTATCATAGTATATTGCTGATTCGACTCTGATAATACATTGATTCTCTTCATTGACTTAATGAATGACACTGATTTAAAATGACCAATTTCAAATTAAAAACTGTTTTTAAGATTGTCTGATCTTATATTTCAACACAACCTGGTGTGTTACACAAGTTAACATTCTTATTGAAGAAGATTTGGCCGTAATCACATTATGTAATTTCACATTATGTAACATCCTAGCAAGTCACAGATTTGGCTTTCTACGTGTAACACTTGACAAAGACTCTCCACCAGGTAATAGTAAAGTAAACAAGGATAGCACACCTCGCCTGTGAACCGGCCGTTGTGGCGGAGCGGTTGTAGGCGCTTCAGTGTGGAACCGCGCTGCTGCTACGGTCGCAGGCTCGAATCCTGCCTCGGGCATGGATGTGTGTGATGTCCTTAGGATAGTTAGGTTTAAGTAGTTCTAAGTCTAGGGGACTGATGACACCAGATGTTAAGTCCCATAGTACTTAGAGCCATTTGAACCTTGTCTGTGCAAAGAGTTTGTAAGGTAGCATTACAGCATTTCTGAGATGACATTTATAAAGAAAGTAATAATAAGAAGACAAACGTATTTTATAGAGAAAAAGCAATTATACATTCTTAAGCGTAATTTTGGTAGTGAAATTTCGTGATTTGGGCAATGTTAGATATAGAATTATCTGTCGGTTACTGACGTAAGAAACAAATTCAATTTCACAGGATAATTGATGTTCCCAAAAGTTTCACGAAAAAAATGGCTCTCAGCACTATGGGACTCAACTGCAGTGGTCATCAGTCCCCTAGAACTTAGAACTACTTAAACCTAACTAACCTAAGGACATCACACACATCCATGCCCGAGGCAGGATTCGAACCTGCGACCGTAGCGGTCGCGCGGTTCCAGACTGTAGCGCCTAGAACAGCTCGGCCACTCCGGCCGGCAAAAGTATCACGAGAATGAGAAAAGTGGATTTTCAAAATACACTCCTGGAAATGGAAAAAAGAACACATTGACACCGGTGTGTCAGACCCACCATACTTACTCCGGACACTGCGAGAGGGCTGTACAAGCAATGATCACACTCACGGCACAGCGGACACACCAGGAACCGCGGTGTTGGCCGTCGAATGGCGCTAGCTGCGCAGCATTTGTGCACCGCCGCCGTCAGTGTCAGCCAGTTTGCCGTGGCATACGGAGCTCCATCGCAGCCTTTAACACTGGTAGCATGCCGCGACAGTGTAGACGTGAACCGTAAGTGCAGTTGACGGACTTTGAGCGAGGGCGTATAGTGGGCATGCGGGAGGCCGGGTGGACGTACCGCCGAATTGCTCAACACGTGGGGCGTGAGGTCTCCACAGTACATCGATGTTGTCGCCAGTGGTCGGCGGAAGGTGCACGTGCCCGTCGACCTGGGACCGGACCGCAGCGACGCACAGATGCACGCCAAGACCGTAGGATCCTACGCAGTGCCGTAGGGGACCGCACCGCCACTTCCCAGCAAATTAGGGACACTGTTGCTCCTGGGGTATCGGCGAGGACCATTCGCAACCGTCTCCATGAAGCTGGGCTACGGTCCCGCACACCGTTAGGCCGTCTTCCGCTCACGCCCCAACATCGTGCAGCCCGCCTCCAGTGGTGTCGCGACAGGCGTGAATGGAGGGACGAATGGAGACGTGTCGTCTTCAGCGATGAGAGTCGCTTCTGCCTTGGTGCCAATGATGGTCGTATGCGTGTTTGGCGCCGTGCAGGTGAGCGCCACAATCAGGACTGCATACGACCGAGGCACACAGGGCCAACACCCGGCATCATGGTGTGGGGAGCGATCTCCTACACTGGCCGTACACCACTGGTGATCGTCGAGGGGACACTGAATAGTGCACGGTACATCCAAACCGTCATCGAACCCATCGTTCTACCATTCCTAGACCGGCAAGGGAACTTGCTGTTCCAACAGGACAATGCACGTCCGCATGTATCCCGTGCCACCCAACGTGCTCTAGAAGGTGTAAGTCAACTACCCTGGTCAGCAAGATCTCCGGATCTGTTCCCCATTGAGCATGTTTGGGACTGGATGAAGCGTCGTCTCACGCGGTCTGCACGTCCAGCACGAACGCTGGTCCAACTGAGGCGCCAGGTGGAAATGGCATGGCAAGTCGTTCCACAGGACTACATCCAGCTTCTCTACGATCGTCTCCATGGGAGAATAGCAGCCTGCATTGCTGCGAAAGGTGGATAGACACTGTACTAGTGCCGACATTGTGCATGCTCTGTTGCCTGTGTCTATGTGCCTGTGGTTCTGTCAGTGTGATCATGTGATGTATCTGACCCCAGGAATGTGTCAATAAAGTTTCCCCTTCCTGGGACAATGAATTCACGGTGTTCTTATTTCAATTTCCAGGAGTGTATAACTGAAAAAATATAAAAAGATAAGTGAAATTTCAAGTAGTAGTCGCCAAACATCATAATTATACGGAATACTCCTGTACTGAAAATAAATATGCTGTTTTCAATGAAACATCACTGGAATATAAATGGTATCGAACAGTTCAATAAATAAGGGTGTATTCATCAGGTGACACAATGATAGGGATTCGTTTCAGTGCCCAGGTTTAATTTCCAGATGCTCGCGCTTGCGTATCGAGGGAAGTTACTGACGTGAAATAACCTCAAACCTGGATTGGTGTTACTGTCTACATGAATTTCCCGGGAAAATATAGGAACATTTTCACCTCGTCTTACAAACTTTAGAGTGTGATTTTGAAATGCATTCGGAGATAAGAATGCCAGAAACCCAAACGGAAGTAAACCGGGGGCCCCATAATGAAGGTAACAGAAAACGTGTGTGGCTCGAGCAGCAGGACGCACGTTCTGCTGGCTGCCGGAAATAAACACGCGCGATGCGAAGCAGGTGGCGGGGCGGCGCCCGTCCGTCGGCCGCTGTTATTACACCGCGGCCGCGCTCTCTGCGTCCGCTGCTCCGCCAGCACTGCCTCATCCAGAGAGACAGCGGGGCCGAAGTTTCTTTCACGGCAGATGTTAAGTTTCTGTATCCCTACACGAAACAGGGTAGTCTTTCATTAATTCCATCAAAGTCCACTCGAAACGTGATGGTTAATGTCACTTTTCTGCTGCGTGTGCTGCAATCTTCTTTCTCTCTCATCCTTCCTCTCCTATCCCCTCCCCCTCTCCCCCCCCCCTCCCTCTTGCCCCGGGCTCCAACGATACCTTGTTGTTGTTGTTGTGGTCTTCAGTCCTGAGACTGGTTTGATGCAGCTCTCCATGCTACTCTATCCTGTGCAAGCTTCTTCATCTCCCAGTACCTACTGCAACCTACATCCTGCTGAATCTCTTTAGTCTACTCAACCTTTGGACTCCCTCAACGATTTTTACCCTCCACGCTGCCCTCCATTAATAAATTGCTGATCCCTTGATGCCTCATAACATGTCCTACCAACCGATCCTTTCTTCTAGTCAAGTTGTGCCACAAACTCCTCCCCAATTCTATCTAATAACTCCTCATTAGTTATGTGATCTATCCATATAATCTTCAGCATTCTTCTGTAGCACCACATTTCGAAAGCTTCTATTCTCTTCGTGTCCAAACTTTCTATCGTCCACGTTTCACTTCCATACATGACTACACTCCATACAAATACTTTAAGAAACTGCCACCTTTAGAATTTGAAAAAGAGTATTCCAGTCAACATTATCAAAAGCTTTCTCTAAGTCTACAAATGCTAGAAACGTAGGTTTGCCTTTCCTTAATCTTTCTTCTAAGGTAAGTAGTAGGGTCAGTATTGCCTCACGTGTTCCAACATTTCTACGGAATCCAAACTGATCTTCCCCGAGGTCAGCTTCTACCAGTTTTTCAATTCGTCTGTAAAGAATTCGCGTTAGTATTTTGCAGCCGTGACTTATTAAACTTATAGTTCGGTAATATTCACATCTGTCAACACCTGCTTTCTTTGGGATTAGAATTATTATATAACGAATATCACAGACTGTTCAGTCACATTAATGTGGCTACCTGTCAGAAGCTTGAATAATCACCTTTTGCAACGGGGCCGCTGCGAGACGACAGGGATGCGGAACCATGCCGACTCCCGTGCCTTGGCCCTCTCCGTTAGTTTTCTCGGTTGAGGAACCATGACGCGAACATCCCTTTCAAGGTGGTCCCATAGATTCTCGATTGGGTTTAAATCCGGGAAGTTTGGTGGCCAGTAGAGTATGGTAAACACATCCTGATGCTTTCCGAACGATGCACGTACACTGGGAGCTACGTCAAACGTTGCATTGTCCTGCTGGTAGATGTCATCGTGCCGAGGAAAAACAAAAGGCATGTAAGGGTGGACATGGTCCCCAAGGAGATTGGTACTTGTGTTGATCCATTGTGTTGATCCATTGTGTGATTGGATTGAAGAGTTCCTAGATAACAGAACGCAGCATGTCATTCTCAATGCAGAGAAGTCTTCCGAAGTAAGAGTGATTTCAGGTGTGCCGCAGGGGAGTGTCGTAGGACCGTTGCTTTTCACAATATACATAAATGACCTTGTGGATGACATCGGAAGTTCACTGAGGCTTTTTGCGGATGATACTGTGGTATATCGAGAGGTTCTAAAAATGGAAAATTGTACTGAAATGCAGAAGGATCTGCAACGAATTGGTGCATGGTGCAGGGAATGGCAGTTGAATCTCACTGTAGACAAGTGTAATGTGCTGCGAATACATAGAAAGAAAGATCCCTTATCATTTAGCTACAGTATAGCAGGCCAGCAACTGGAAGCAGTTAATTCCATAAATTATCTGGGAGTACGCATTAGGCGTGATTTAAAATGGAGTGATCATATAAAGTTGATCGTCGGTAAAGCAGATGCCAGACCGAGATTCATTGGAAGAACCCTAAGAAAATGCAATCCTAAAACAAAGGAAGTAGGTTACAGTACGCTTGTTCGCCCACTGCTTGAATAGTGCTCAGCCGTGTGGGATCCGTACCAGATAGGGTTGATAGAAGAGCTAGAGAAGATCCAACGGAGAGCAGCGCGCTTCGTTACAGGATCATTTAGTAATCGCGAAAGCGTTACGGAGATGATATATAAACTCTAGTGGAAGACTCTGCAAGAGAGACGCTCAGTAGCTCGATAGGGGCTTTTGTTGAAGTTTCGAGAACATACCTTCATCGAGGAGTCAAGCAGTATATTGCTCTTCTCCTACGTATATCTCGAGAAGAGACCATGAGGATAAAATCAGAGAGATTAGAGCCCACACAGAGGCATACCGACAATCCTTCTTTCCACGAACAATACGAGACTGGAATAGAAGGGAGAGCCGGCCGCTGGTGGCCGAGCGGTTCTAGGCGCTTCAGTCTAGAACCGCGCGACCGCAACGGTCGAAGGTTCGAATCCTGCCTCGGTCATGGATGTGTGTGATGTCCTTAGGTTAGTTAGGGGACTGATGACCTGAGATGTTAAGTCCCATAGTGCTCAGAGCCATTTAGAAGGGAGAACCGATAGAGGTACACACCGTCAGGTGGCTTGCGGAGTATGGATGTAGATGTAGATGCCTTCTAGAATGACGAGATCACGCAGGGAATACCATGAAAATATTTCCCGGACTGTAACGCTCCCTCGTGGGCTTGGACCCTTCCGACGATCCAACGGCCATCTCTCCAGTGTAGCGTAAAACGTGGTTCGTCAGAAAGGCCGCCTGTCGCCACTTAGTGGGCGTCTAGTTCCACTGTTGGCGTGCAAATTCCAGCCTGCGTCGCCGATGAATAGCAGTGAGCACGGCGGATGCATGAACCAGGCGCCTGCTGCAGAGGCCCATACGCAGCAACGTTCACTGGACGGTCGCTGAGGAGACACTGTTGGTAGTCTCTTGGCTCATAAGGGCGGTCAGTTGCTCTACAGTTGCACGCATTCGCCCGTACACATCACCGCAGCTGTCGTCCACTCTTGCCATCTATGCCCCGCGGTGCATCACAGTTGAACGGTGCCAGTTTTATGTAGAACCATTTTTCTAGACAAAGGACACTTTAACCACGGCGGCTCGCGAATAGTTCACAAACTCAGCCGTTTCGGAAATGCTTCCACCCTTCTTCCGAAAGCCAATGATCATGCCTCTTGGACGTCAGATATATCGATCCGTTTCCGCATTAGGGCAGCGACCGCATTGTTTTCCACGTCCGCCGCTCCCCCCCCCCCCCCCCCCCCCCGCCCTCGGCCCATTTTACATATCCACTACTGTTAGTACTGCCATCTGTAAGTGGTTATTGCACATTGTCGTCGAATATAGGCAGTGGTCCCATTAATGTGACTGGACGTGTGTGATCTGTTTCCATATATGCGATTTTTCTGTCATCTGTACTCGGCAAAGCGTCATTGTTAAGTCAGCTACACCAAAAGTACCGTAATACCATTAATGTAAGGCGCTGCAGCCATGGACTGGGCAGCTGGTCCCGGCGGAGGTTCGAATCCTCCCTCGGGCATGGGTGTGTGTGTTTGTCCTTAGGATAATTTAGGTTAAGTAGTGTGTAAGCTTAGGGACTGATGACCTTAGCAGTTAAGTCCCATAAGATTTCACACACATTTGAACATTTTTGAATCATTAATGTGTTAAAATAGTAAGCCCCACTACTAAGCACGTCACTAGCTACTAAGACGCTGGTGGAAAAGAAAACAAGTTATATTTTAGTCAGTCTTGTTTTTTCAAATATTAATTTTAACAAAAAATGCTCGAAATTTCTACTTCCAGTGTTGCTACAAATTTGACATCCTCTAAGAAATGATTGGCTTACCCTCTCGAAAATTTTTGAGGTGCTGTGGATGACTGTCGCGGCCTCAAAAATTCTTGCGCCAGCTGTTCGCGGCTGTCGACTCCCACCCACACTCACAGTTTAGCCTTTTAAGGTCACCTTCAAACTACATGCCTTTCAGTTCTGAAGAAAAAACTCAAAGGCGTCTACTGTTAATGGATGAATTCAGCGGAGCGCATATCTTGAGAAAATACGTTTGTATTTTACTCGAAAAAATAAGCCTTGAACCCCTGTGCACGTTGCGCTCTAATCTGCCGTGGTGTAGCCTGAACAGAGGGTGTAGCTCTGTGTATCTGAAGAATGTCAAGTCGCGTCGTTGTTTTGATGAAACTGGAATCTGTAATAAGTGACACTAAATTAGAAAACTTGCCCAAAACGTAGCAGCTATGTATTTTTATTTAGGCCTTTCACTAAAAAACTGCACGAGGCGTATTTCTAGAGACAATTTCTTTTCCTTTTCGGTTTCAATTTCCTCCTGTTCGTTTTGAAGCAGTTCTCTGCGCCTGTTTAATGAGTTTCACAGAACAATGTGCGAAAGATTAGCATTTGAATTTATTTTGTTAAGATGAAATTTCACAGCGAGGGGACACATCTACCCAATGTTTAAAATTTATAGAATTTAGTACAACCATTGATAAAAAAAAGTTTTGTTTTATGACCTATTTCGATCTATATGGTCGTCATAGTCATCTTGTAACCAAAAGAGGGACCACGAAAAGGTATAAAACACACTTTTATTATGTTTTATATATCTTCGCGGTGCATATCTTGGCTACACTAGTTTAGCAAGACAAACATATATGATGATTATCATGTAGATCGAAACCGATCAGTAAATATTTTTTTACCATAGAAGACTTTTTGAAATTCTACCGATTTTAATTTTATTGCATTCTCACAGTCATTATTCCAAAATTCGTTTCTTTGGTAGAAAAAAAAATGCTATCGTTTGATTGTATTTTCAGTAGCTTGAATTGTTTTCAGTCATATTTTAAAGATATTGATGTTGCATTATAACATGACTTCTCACAAAGTGTTTAATTTCTTTTCATCCACAAGCTAATGAAAAAAAATTCTTTTGTTTCAGGTAAGAGCCACTACTCCCTTTCGTATGACAGTTATTGGTGAGTAGATGTTTTGAAAACGTCGTTGTACTTCAAGAGAGCCGACTGAAACTAAAACTAATGCTGGTTTGGAGCGTAGTAGCAGTATGCATAAAATGTCCTGATGAATATACTTATTATTCGCTAACAAAACTAAGATAGAAATTAAGCATATATGTCTCTAAACTTGCGGAGAGAACAACGAAAAACCCGACCAAAGATGCAATTTTACTTTTTTTACTCGCTCGATGACCAGTTTTGGGCAGAGACCCATTTTCAAATCATTGTAACATAGTCAAAAATGATACTTCCGAAGGTATCAAAACAATGTCAGAAATGTGCAACGAACAGTTACAGCGCTTTATCTGATGCGCCGTAACTGTTCGTTACACTTTTTTGATATGGCTTTCACATCTTCGGAAATACCATTTTGATTATGTTACGGTGATTTGAAGATGGGGTCTCGGTCAAAAACTGGTCAGCGAGTGAATAAAAAAAGTAAAATTTGGGCTGGTTCCTCTTTGTACTGATTAACAGAAGTTGCTGACCCACAGCCACTCCAGCTTGCTGGAAGTTTGTGAACTTGCGGAGACCCTATCCTGTTGCAGAAGTAACTATCACATTATTCGTAACACATCATGGGAAGGGATTTAATCTGGCTTGTTTCAGATCTATTTTTCTTCCCACTCTCTATCAATGTATTGATGTATTGATGCCCTCTAAATGCAGCTCTCCCAGTCATTTGTGATTATACTCAACTACAATTGTTATTCACTGTTGCTCCGTTTTTCTAAATTATGATATTATAAGAATAAATCGCCTGTGCACGATTTAGTGGGTACAAGAGAAACCTGCATCTCTCAAGTGCATGTCGTGAGAATGTTTTTCTGCAAACAATAATGTAAGACACGATAATAGAGAAACACTGACGTCAGCTACGTGAGTTCACTGAAATAATTTAATGGCGATATGTGGAAATTTGTGCCGGACTGGGACTCGAACCCGGATGTCCCGCTTTACGCGAATGGTCGCCTCAACCAGGTCTGCTACCGGACCACGCTGCACGTCCGATCCAAATTCACAACTTGTCGCACACTAGGTTCCTAGTGGCCCACTATCCACTCACACAAAGCAGGATATCCGGGTTCGAGAACTGGTCTGGCTCTAACTTTGACTTGTCATTGAATTATTTCAGTGCCCTCATGCGGCTGACGTCGGCATTTCTCTATAACCCTGTATAAATACGCCACGGAATCATGAGATTCTATTCTTTCGGAGATGAAAAACAGTCTTCATTACTCCTTCTCAGCTGTCAAACCCGAGTACCGTCTGTTTTTTTAACAGTCTCAAGATGTTAATTAGTGACAAACGATCCCATTTGTTTCTGAACTATTATTCTTAGTTGCTTCGTCCGCTATGTGTAATTGTGCATCGTGCTACTGAAATCTGTTTGTTTACTTACACCGTACGCGCTTTTGTTTTTATTTCCAAACGCGTCGTAAGTGGCAGGTTTTCTCGGTGCGATACTGAGCTTCCGGATGTCCTGACGAATTGTTGTTTCCCTTTTATGCAC
Source organism: Schistocerca serialis cubense (assembly GCF_023864345.2). NCBI lineage: Eukaryota > Metazoa > Arthropoda > Insecta > Orthoptera > Acrididae > Schistocerca > Schistocerca serialis. Next base: position 244,422,645 of record NC_064642.1, read on the forward strand.
AGTGTTTCGACGACCGACCCCCCTTCTTCAGGTGGTGCGGCTTTTGGTGTTAGGTGTACTGGCTGCCTGGGCTCTATGCAGACTGTTAGGTGCGATGTTCGCGGCGAGGATCCTTACTATTCGAGTTACATCTCCGTGTGTTTGGGGCTCGGGAGGGACCCGGTCAGGTGGCGGTTGGCGGCGTGCCAGCGGACCTCACAGATTGTCAGTGGAGGTGGAGCGGCATACAGCCGGCCGTGATTTACTGGGGGCGGCGAGTCCAAGAAAAACGCCGGAAGAGGAGGCCGTAAGAATGCGCTCAGCTCTGCTCAAAATACAGGCCACACGTGCACGGTCTCCGCCCTCCACAACTCCCAACTGATTACAACGACTGCAGCGTCCGTTGGTACAGTCATCAGCAGCTGTCTGATTCATGCTACTACTGATGACTTACATGGAGTCATTAGCGTTAGAAGTGCAATTAAAGTTCCCCTGATGCAGCTTCAGCTGTGGGAACGATTTTTTTACAAAGAAACATCACCAAGTTGTCCTCATATTTGAAGGCGAAAAAAAGCACACTTGCAAGATATCAGCCCCAGAAATCGATCCCTCGCCGAAATTTGGGCCATAATTCTGGCAGTACACAGCTATGATCTCCTGAAAGAACGGCTTTTAAACTTCCGCGCGCACCGATTGCTTGTCACTCGCTCCGCTCCACTCCAGCAGCTTAATGGCCGAGAGCGAAGTACTGTGCAGCGGAGTAAGTAAAGAGCCCTTTACACGTTCAAGTTTGTCTCAGGAGATCATAATCGAACGACCGTCCGCACATCTGGTCTCCAGTATTCAAGTCGCATTTACACCTTCCTACCGCAGTGCAGTTTTCGCATATCGTGAATCATTTTTTCTATAGTGCAGAGCCATTACCAAATTAATTAAATTTCTCTTTTATGATAATTATTCTATTTCATGCTATTTATTTGTTTGCTTCTTGGTAACATACTCCATTACAATATTTATAATGTATGTATTACGCATGTGCATGTGTGTGTGTGCGGGGGGGGGGGGGATGTGTGTGTGTGTGTGTGTGTGTGTGTGTGTGTGCGTGTGTGTGTGTGTGTGTGTGTGTGTGTGTGTGTGTGTGTGCGAGGGGAGGGGGGTGCGGAGTATAGTGTACTGTTAGTGGCGTATGGTGGTGATGAGAGAAGGGTGAGGGTGAAACCTGATTTCCGGCACTTAGCCTACTCCTCGCGAATAGCACCAAGGCGGTAGCCTAGTTTACCGTCCCCATCCGACAGACGGATCCCCATCGTCAGTGTAACATAGCCTCACTTCATGAGACTCTGCGTAGAGGTTTGGCATTTAAACGCGACACTAGCGCAAGGTCTGGTGATCAGGAACTCTACACCACCACCTCTCCTCCCCTTGCCGGCCAAATATTGACAGTCAAATTTTTTTCCCCCAGCAGGACTCGAACTGGTATCCTCTGGTCGAGCGGCGCACGAAGTAGAGCCGTCAGCTTCGGGCCGATGGAGAGAGGTTGGGTTGGGGCGAAACCCGAAGTCTGGTCACTGTGCTCCCCCTCTTTCTTGTCTCGACCTGTCCCTTTATCTGTATAATTGTGCCCATCTAGGGATAAAGAAGATATCTAAAGAACAAACACAAAATTAAACCATAAATACAACATAAAGGCCGCTCTTCTGGTGGAACCAACATTAGACACTGCACCCACGGCTACTAGCTACAAGATGTCCGCGGATACTCCTAACCCGCCATTGGGGCAAGGCACGTCTTCACAGAGAAAGGGTCCGCACGGTTCCGTCATTTGTTGCGGTCCGTAAAACTGACACGCAAATAAAATTAACGTCTCATACCTGGCACACCCCACCTGCGGGGAGAGTCCAAGAAGACACTATCCAGATAATTAGCAAAGTATTGGCGGTAGCGCTTGTGGCGTTGGAGACGAGTGAATCGTTCCAGTAGAAAGGTACAAAAATAGAGAAAATGCTTGTCACTATTCCGGTAAAGATACAATATTGCCAAACCCTTGGTCCAAATCTCTGCATGCACCTTAGTACGTGGGTAAAATGTCTTATCCGGAATAAGAAGAGATGTTGGCGTCACGGCAGTTGGGGTCGTGCGCTGATTGAGGGCCAACATCAGTCTCGTCAACCTCCCCCCTCCACGGCGAACTCACATTCTAGACGCTGTTCTTCTGCATCAGGTAGATGACCTGGAGACATAATGGAGAATCCGCCATCCGTATGGTATGGAGTCTCCGGCGACTCACATATATGTGGGTGACCGCTAAATACCAGGTATGACCTCGGCCACGGAAGCTCGAGTTTAGTGTTATTATTTCGCAAATAATAAGAAAAAGATCAGTACGGAGAAGTGGCTTCTACAACATGTAACGCTATCGAGTGTTAAAGTATCAAAAGAGCTAAATGTTGTAAAGGACAACTGCTTTACATATCTAGCACAAAGAGACATTCTTTGTATCGTTGCAGTATATTACATCGTATACACTGATGAGCCAAAACATTATGACACCGACACATTCGAGAAACAGGCCACAGCTCTGAAGTTTATGTGAGCTGTAAGGTGGGTTAATGATGTTACATGGCGCCAAATTTCACCAAAATTCTGCCTAACGCCATTGCGGACGCGTCACACGATGGGAATTTGGTTACAGCCCCTCTTGCCACATTTCACCCCTTCTTTTGACGCCTCTGCGATGTAAGTCAGAAACACGACATTCAACGTTGGAATCACGCGGTTTTCGTATGTATGTCAGACGAATATATTTCAAATACACCTCCGATATCAATCGACAAGGAAAAGCGTGAAGGGGGGTGCCATAAAGGGCGTGAATGATACCACCCCTTCCTTTGGCGCATTGATTCGCACACTTTTCGCAGTCGAAAAAGACAGTACGTAGGGCGATGAGCAACAGGACGATATTCTTGACAAACTGGGCCACTGTTGCCACATCAGCAGTCCCGTTGAACGTGATCTCACCCCGTTGGAGTGTAGGGTGACAGAGCAATTTTTACTGTGCCATGCGCGGTGGAACCACTAGGGACCGTTCGACGTTGACATATGCGTGATTAAAATGGCAAAGACCGCCAAGTTCCGCAACAACCTCGGTGTCACCGACACACCTTTCTTGAGCACTCTAAAAATGTACTTCTCAAAAACGTCGATACCAATTCAGCCTCGAAGCTGCTCTAGCGCCTGAAGTTTAGGCATCCCTTTTGACACCGTTAGGTGGAGTTTTCCTTCGTATAAAGCGGGCAAAACTGTGGTTTTTGGTTGACGTATTACCCACGTGCTGGTGTTACCTCAGTTTATTATCCATTTAGATGTGCAAGAAATTCACAAATGGAATCTCATCCAGTATATGTCCATTGATCTACGTTTCAGATATCCGTAAGAAGCTGTGATTTGCTTGTAACTGCATATTAGGAGTATTTGTAAGATTAAGGGTTAAACTGCTTGCTGTTAACTATTCTCCTCGCGGTATTTGATGTGGATATGCAGAGGGGCAGCTTCACCTGTCCTGCTGTCCGCTGGTGCTGTTGCCTAAATATGCTGGAACATGAACGGCGGCAACTGATCGAACTACGACAGCGGCAGCCTTCCCACTTCCCTCCCCTTTTTTAAGGTGTCAGAGTTAAATGCTTCAACTGCGGGTTAATGAAGTACTCCGTTAACGAGGAATGGTCACTTCACCTTTTAAATTGAAAAAAAAATGTTTCTAGTGAAGTTCTATTACGTAAACGACTTCATCTATTGAAGTAGTCTGTGACGTTTGCTTGTCTTGTCCCGTTCTACGTATTTATTTCCGTTCAGCGTAAACTAGCTTCATTCACGCCACTTCAATGACTCACTGTTATAAAGAGATTCATGACCTAAATTTGACCGCATATCTCGCTTTATCTTTGCAAAATATCGCAAGAAACGCACACTCACTTGCGCTGATCAGTCCTCGAGAAACACGTGACACGGCGTAATTCTCAGGAAGATGATACGTAGGTAGACGTCGCTTTTTAACGGCCACTTTGTGCACGGTGTGTGCTCTGCCACAGAGCCCACACCGCTGCCTACAGAAAGCAATCTCAGGCTCTCGCCTTTCATGTGTTTGCGTTGGCCGGGCGCGCCACGCCCATCGACATCGGCAGCGGCTCTTACGCTGGGAACGGACGGTCAACACCGACGCTTCGGCAAGACTGCCAGCCATGACGCCGTATGGTGTTGCTCCCGGACGTATTTCTAGAGCTGACTTGTGAAATTTTGTACAAACCATCAAGTACTGCAACGTTGTCTGTATTCCTCGAAACGAAGACTGTCCCTTTGAGCGAGGACCGACTAAGTGTAAACATCCCTACCCCTAGATGTCAATCAGGTCAACTCGCAGGCGTTAGAACTACGTGCGAGCCTCTCAGTGCTGTCTCGCGAATAATGAAGGTGGTTTGCGACTGCTTCCCCCTGGCCTGTTTTGAAGCGTCGAGTATGCGGATGGAAAGGTTCGAATGGCTCTAAGCATTATGAGACTTAACATCTGAGGTCATCAGTCCCCTAGACGTAGAACTACTTCAACCTAATTAACCTAAGGACATCACACACAGCCATGCCCGAGGCAGGATTCGAACCTGCGACCGTAGCAGCAGCGCGGTTCCAGACTGAAGCGCCTAGAACCGCTCGGCCACATCGGCCGGCTAAAGTGTGCGTCTTTGCCGTGTGGATAGCTGTGATTACAAAAAACTCCGCTTAGAACAGTGTTTGTGTTGTTTGACTAGAGTGCAGGGTGGCAAGTGTGGCTCGATTTCTAAGTGGGTGAGTGTAAGACGGCTAATCCAGTTCTCTGATGATTCGAACCTCAGCGAGTCCTAGGATTTTGTCTTTTATCGCGTGTTTCAATCCTGGAATTTTCCTCATTCATGAATCATTGTCAAACTGCACCGTAGTTCAGGATCCACGATAATTGTAAATCCCTCTGTTACAAGCTATGCCACTTCACAGGTCGGAGAAAGACAAGAATATAGCACGTGCAGTGGCACAGTGGCTTATAAATCACTGCGACGTTGAAAGCAGCCTTTTTGGCTGAGGACGACTTGACATGAGGCAAGGGTAAGGGAGGAGAATGCGAACCCCAGTGCGGGCGAACAGTATGCTGATTTCGATAGCGCCACGGGAGGCCGGCGATAACAACCTTCCCATCCGTCAGATGAATAACCATGAAATAATGCAGACATGTTTAGGATTTAGCCCAGGTTACTGGTGCAATATCTGGTGCTTTACAATTGTTCTTTGCATGTTAGCCAAATACTGGCAATAAAAATTTATTTCGCCATCAGGATTCGAAATGGCTACTCGTGGATCGAATACCAGGGCACTCAGCTATAGAGGCTGGTGGCCCTAGCCCTCCACAATAATTTCATCCAAGTGTTCATTTTATATGTAGAAAAATCACAGGATAATTAGACGAGTACGGCCTTTTTAACGTGGTACCGCGTCCAAAGCACTGAGGTGTGTTGCTATCATTTTATGGAACTGGCTGTTGTTGGATGAGACAAAAATTCCCTTTATTTCGTTTTCATTGCCATACATTTTCGATTGCAAAGCTGTTTTCAATTTTATGCACGAGTAAAATCCACCAGAATGGCCATAGTTGCTTAGCGTGCAAGAACTCATCATTTCCCTCAAGTATGAGTGTAATCGTAAGAGATTGGCCACATTATCAACCTTCACAGTCAAGGATACGACGGCAAGTGTCTAATGACGTCCATACAGTTCTAATTGGTACGCTGGACAGCTACTGCTCCCTAACTGCCATACTCACACACTGTCATCTATCATCGCCTCGCCTAGTCGCCCTAAAATATCATTTGGACAAATTCGACATTACATCTATATCACGGAAACCACCTTGAGGTTGGTGGCGAGTCATGGTGTGCATCGGACTAAAGCTACAACGGCCTTGAAGGCGTCCTCCGCAAAAGAGAAAGAAATGTCGTATTTTAAAAAGAAATTCACTCGACCACGGTATAATAGCCCGCAATATTTCAGCAAGTTTGACATTTGCGGCCGCGAAAGTTTACATTTTGCAAAAACGGGAATGGCTAAATGAGAAATGCAAGCCTCTGGACCAATGTATGACTGTAGGCTGAGATAGATTTCGCTCATGGTAAAATTAAAGATGCCTTTGGAGCTGTACGAATATCAAGACCTCAGATTACAAACCGGTACTAAGTAAAAGAGGGAAGTCTGGAAGGTTACAGTAGTATACACTAGGTCGATAGAATAAACAAACATGGGGACCGAGCGAGATGGCGCAGTGGTTAGCATCCTGGACTCGCATTCGGGAGGACGACGGTTCAATCCCCTGTCCGACCATCCTGATTTAGGTTTTCCGTGATTTCCCTAAATTGCTTCAGGCAAATGCCGGGATGGTTCCTTTGACAGGGTACGGCCGACTTCCTTCCCCATCCTTCCATAATCCGATGAGACCGTTGACCTCCCCGTTTGGTCTCTTCCTCCCATATCACCTCAACCCAAACATGGGGACAATATTACAGAAAAAAGATCAAGTAGTGGAAGATGAGGTATGAGATATGACACTGCCACAAGAATTAGACAGAGCACTGAAAGGCCTAACTGGAAACGAGGTCCCTGTAGTTGACAGTATTCCCTCAAAATTATAGAGATCTTGGAAGAGCCAGTCATGGTAAACTTCTTCCACCTGCTGTTCAAGGTATATGCGACTGGGGAAATACCTCCAGACAAAAAGAAAAATTTAATAATTCTAATTCCAAAGAAAACAAGCTGTGCTATTGACAGAAATTATTTGCAGAAGAATGGAAAAACTGATAGGGACCGTCCTCGAAGATGATAACATTCGGTACCCGATAAATTTGAGAACGCGCAAGGTAATACTGACCCTACGACTGTCTTAGGAGATAGAATGTACAAGGATAACTTACGTTTATAGCGTCTTTATTTACAACTTTTACAGAAACCTGACTGTAGTTATAACAGTCAAAGGACATGAAAGGGAAGCAGTGGGTGAGAAGGGAGTGAGACAGGGCAGCAGCCTATCGCCGATGTTGTTCAGTCTCTGCATTTAGCAAACAGTCAAGGAAACCAAGGAAAAATTTGGAAAAGGGGTAAAAGCTCAGAGAGAAAAAAAAACTTTTGCTATTTCAGGTGACATATAGTTCGATAAGAGACGGCAAACGATCGATATGGACAATGTCTTGAAAAAGGTTATAGTATGAACGTCAACAAAAGTAACAAAAGAATAATGGAACCTTACTGAATTAAATCAGGCGACGATGAGGCAGTTAGATTAAGAAATAAGACGCTGAAAGTAGTAGCTGCATTTTACTATTTGGGCAGCAAAATAACTGACGATGACCGAAATAGAGCGGGTACACTGAGGTCACAAAAGTCATGGGATACCGCCTAATATCAGGTCGGATCTCCTTTTGCCCGGCGTGGCGCAGCAACACGAGGCTCAACTAGTTGTTGGAAGTCCCCTGCAGAAATGTTGAACCATGTTGCTTTTATAGCTGTCCATAACTGCAAAGTGTTACTGTTGCAGGATTTTGTACACTGACTGAGCTCTCGATTATGTCACATAAATGTTCCATGGGTGGCCAAATCATTCGCTCGGATTGTCCAGACTGATTTTAAACCAACTGCGAACAATTATGGCCCGATGACATAGTGTACTGTCATCCATAATAATTCCTTCGTTCTTTGGGAACATTAAGTTCATGTCTCCAAGTATCCGAACATTTTGACTTAGTGCTTTTTTATGTACCGTATTTTTAAAATGTGACTACACCTATTCAGGCTGTTTTAGTTTTATTTCTAGACCATGCCCTCTTAGTCAAATTATAGATTCAGGTATATCTTCTGAAGAAGGCTCAATTATTTGGGCTGAAACCCAGGTAAAGGTTAGTTTCATTACCGTAATCGAGGCTGATGGTTTCTTGTATTTTAAATTATCGCGATTGCTGACAGGGCTGCAATGTTGAAAGTACGATAATCATTTCCAGTCAATGATGGGTTCAGTTGGACCAGGGAACCCAGTGGTTTCACGTAAACACAGACCACACCATTATGGAGCCACCAATAGCGTGCGCAGTGCCTTGTTCACAACCTGAGTCCATGGCTTCGCGGGGTCTCCGCTACACTGGAACCCCATCAACAGCTCTTACCAATTGAAATCGACTCCCCTAACCAAGCCACAGTTGCCCAGGCGTCTATTGTTCTACCAATATGGTCACGAGTCCAGGAGGGCGCTGTAAGTGATGTCGTGGTGTTAACAAAGGCACTCCCATCGGTCGTCTGCTGCCATAGCCCATTAACGATTAACTACGTCATACTGTCCAAACGAATACATTCGTCGTACGTCCCACATTGATTTCTGCTATTATTTCACGCAGTATTACTCGCCCCTTAGCATTGACAACTCTACGCAAACGCCGCTGCTCTCGAACGTTAAGTGAAGACCGTCGGCCAATACGTTGTCCGTGGTGAGATGTAATGCTTGAAATTTAGTATTATCGTCTCTCTTTTGACACGGTGGATCACGGAATATTCCAAAATGGAATGTCCCATGTGTCTAGATCCAACTCCCATTCCGCTTTCAAAGTCTGTTAATTCCCGTCGCGCGGCCACTTTCACGTCGGAAACCTTTTCACATGAATCACCTTAGTACAAATGACACCTCCGTCAATGCATTGCCCTTTTTATACCTTGTGTACGCGGTACTACTGCCTTCTGTATATGTGCATATCGGTATCCCATGACTTTCGTCACCTCATTGTACAAAAGGCTTCTGTTTATGTGCATATCGGTATCCCATGACTTTCGTCACCTCATTGTATAAAAGGCAATAGAAAGAAAATTGTGTCTGGAAAAGAAGAGTTCGTTAATATGTAATGTAAATTTAAGTGTAAGGAAATATTTTCTGAAGGCATGTCTAGGAAGGTATAGGCTTGTAACTGAATGAAATGTCGTCGACAGATAACACAGAGAAGAAAATAACAGAAGCATTCTGAATATGGTGCTGTACAAGATCGCTGAAAGATTGGATAGGTAAATCGAATAACTAATGCGGGAATACCGGGAAAAAATGGAATTTATGGCACAACTTGACTAAAAGAAGGGAGCAGTTGATAGGACACGTTCTGGGGCATGAAGAAATCGTCAATTTGGTTATGGATGAAAGTGTGTGAGAGAAAAATTGTAGTGAGAGACCAAGGCATGAAAACAGTAAGCAAGTTTAAATGGACGTGGGATGCAGTAATTATGAGAGATGAGAAGCTGGCACGGAGTAAACTATCGTGGAGAGCTTGTGGCAGGAGACCACAAGAAACAATCATATTAGAAGGAGCTGTTGTGGAGAGATTATTTCTGATCAGATTCAAAATTTGCTTTAGCAGACAGATTCACAGTTTAGGTTATTGGGCAAACCACAAAAATATTTGTGCTGCATGTGAAAACTGGCAGGCGGGACGAATATCTTCTATTTTTCTTTGTGTGTGTGTGTGTGTGTGTGTGTGTGTGTGTGTGTGTGTGTGTGTGTGTGTGTTTCTTTCTCATTGGACTAGCAGCAGCTTTTCTACACAACGAGGTTAAAATAAAGACGGATATTTAGAACTTGAGATGTTGTCGACCTTGGCGGCAGTCGATGTGTCACACTCCATGGCGAGTGAGGTTAAAGTACACACTATGGAGATGATTTTATGCAGACGTCAAGGGGCGTCAATAGTACCTGTACTGCTATGGTCGTGTGTGCCTATTTTGTTGACTTTCTCTCGAGTACTTTGTAATTTACCCATGTGCAGATAAGAGCGCATTTACTTTATTTCCAGTTTTGTTATTTCACATATGTGAAGTGAATGTATCAGCGCTGCAGTGCATAAAGAGTAAGGAATGAGCGATAAGTTCCCAGCAGAGTAGTTTGGTCATCTGGCGCTTTCAGAGCCAGTGGGCTGAGGTGTTGATGCAAAAATCGCTCGTGACTCACCAAAGAGATTGGTAGGGAAAGTACATTTATTCTGACGCGAAAAAAAGTTGGTATTTGTCACTCAGACATTAAGAAGTGTCTACGGGTAATAAATACTACCCTTCAGTAATTTTACAGTGCCGAGAAACGTTGATATTAATAGATAAAGGAATATCTGTGGCATAACTGAAGATATACGATCTTATACGAACTATACCGATTGCACTTTCATTTTACAGTCTGTGCGCTCTAGTCAGCAGTCATCGATAGTATGCCTTTCAGTCTAGTCATGCGGTAGACCCTACTCTCTTACCGTTAATGGTTAGCTTACAATCAGTGTGACCAAGTTCATTTTGCAGTGTTGTTCAAATAAATAAACCACTTAACATACTGTAAAAAAATTATTTGCGCAAAAAGACTTCTTCCAGCTTCGTTACGTAAAACACAGACCGTAGTGTTGCACTTTCAGAATCCGAAGGCGCTGATACGGCTCCGCAAGGGGACATAAAAGTACGAGAGCATCTCCACAGTATAGGCAGGAAGAATTCCTACGCAGCGGCTCACTAAGTCAGTTCAAGGACGGACTGGCTTAATTATCGGAAAACTAGGGTAGGAAAGTGTGGCCAGTCAGCCAGTAGCCCCATGTACTGACCAGCTATACTGTGCGCCCCGTTACACTGGCCAGCTACTGTGCGCTCCTTATACCACCATCTACGGACTGAAAGGCTACACTGAGATATTTCTGGAGGTTTAGTACGATTGGGAGTTTCTTGCAATTTTGCTAATGAAGAAAGCTGACGTGAGTCTGTCACAGAGACTACACCCAAATATCCGAGCAGCATGGAAGGAAGAATAATTAATATCCTGTCGACGACCAAGTTATTAGAGTCTGAGAAAGCTAGGATTGGGTAAGAAAATTGGCCGAGTCCTTTTCAAAGGAACCGTCTTAGCTTTTATTTTAAGCGATTTATGGAAAGAACGCAAGACCGAAATCTTAGAGCACCGGACCTAAATTTGAACTGCCGCTCTATCGTATGACAGGGCAGCTTCTACCCAGTGCGTTTGCCCCGACGCTCGGCAGAATTCGGTACTGCTGGTTCCACTTAGAGAAGGAAGGCTTGTAGTCACGTGGCTGAGGTCACTGCCTGCGGACAGGTGGACGGTGTACCTCGCAGAATCGGCAGCCAAGCGCGGCTACCGGAGCCCCGCTTGTCGCGTCGTGTACTGTAGTGTGGTGTGGTGTGGTGTGCTGCACTTTGGCGAGATAAGACGGCGAGCGGTCGTTGGCTACACACTTATCTCTGCGGCTCTTCCCTCCTGCTCTGCCTAATGCCGGGCGGCGACGCGGCCTCGCAAAGCAATCGAGGCGAGTGCTTTCCGGTCGCTCTCATTCATTCTCATTTCTACTTCTCGTTCCACCCAGAATTTCCGTAAAGTAGGCCGTTCTTCACTCGTTTCATTTTCATTTGCAAAGAAACGACGGTTGTTCCTAGCGGGTAACAACTTCAAAAAGAAAAGAAATCGTCTTCATATTAATGAGTTGCTATTGATGTTCAGCACTACAACACAAAAGGCATGACTCGATAAGATTTCGGCAAGCAATAATATTGCGAAACACTCGTCCAGCTCCTGTCGTAGCTACAATCAATAGTTCGAGATGTGAAATCAGACTGCCTGGAAAGACCACTCGGTCAAAGGACGTATAAGAAGTCAGAAGGTCCTTTTCGTAGATCAGTTTTCAAATTATTTGTTCGGCTTATATTAAAGCTGGTTCGCCGTCGCTAGCCATTGGTTCCTACGTGTAGGGAACACTTCGGTGTTTACAGAAGGTCGCGCAAAAGTGATACCAGCGGCAAAATGCTCCTATCGGAGCACAAAAAAAAGACCTAACTGAAAATTGGGGCCGGCCGTAGTGGCCGAGCGGTTCTAGGCGCTACAGACTGGAACCGCGCGACCGTTACGGTCGCAGGTTCGAATCCTGCCTCGGGCATGGATGTGTGTGATGTCCTTAGGTTAGTTAGGTTTAAGTAGTTCTAAGTTCTAGGGGACTGATGACCTCAGAAGTTAAGTCCCATAGTGCTCATAGCCATTTGAACCATTTTGAAAAGTGGGGCACCAGCTGCCTCATATGCCTTCCTCAGAACCTTTAAAAATTTTGTCAAAAGTTTTGCAAGCGAACGTATTCGCGCCTTTTTTTAACATGTAACTCACGTCAAACTCTCAAAGCACCCACAAGTCTACCGCTCATACCCATCTACTTTCAGTTGCCCTTTCTCACTCAATCACATCCACCAGTCTATCGCTCATACCCACACACTCCAAGTTGCCCTTTCTCAGTCGCTCGTTCACCCCAACTCATTTGTCATTATCTCCTTATGTCTCTCCGTCATAGTCTCCTGTGTCACAGTTACAGTTGCCTTTGTTCTGTCCTAAACTACAGTTTCCTCTCATTGACACCGTTTCCCTCTTGCTCTCTCTCACTGGTAGGATCTCATTCCGTCCCTCCTACTGCTGCTGTCTCTTCTTACTGTCACTATCTCTCTCTGTCCTCCGCTTTCCTTACTTCCATGTCTTCGCCACTGACACTTTCTTCTCTCTCTGCATAAAAAACCGCGAATATTTTCGCATGCCAATGTTATTGTGAAAAATTTTAAAGGTGTTGAGGAAGATGAATGAGGCAGATGGTTACCCACTTTTTTGTGCTTCCTTAGGAGCATTTTTCCGCTGGTACCCTACTTTTTCCTGCTGCAGGAGGACGTGTAACTCACATGAAAAGAAATGTATTGGTCAGTAAAATTTAGATAGTTTACTTATGTTAAATTGAAATAACGCGAAACTAATGTTACAACCACAGACCGGATCTTGTTTGCAAAAAATTTTTGCGTGTGCTTCAGTATTACTACATGGGGTTCCCAGAGGACAACGGAGACACTTTACAGCATATTTCTCCGTGCTGCGTCACTTGATAAACTGTGTCTTCGTCTCACGCCGATTATACGTGTTAATGTGCAAGTAGGGTAACTTTGAACCTATGCATCTCGGAAAGGGACAAAGACATGAAGAAGATTTTCAATATTGTTCGAGATCGGAATCTTAGGAACATGTAGTAAAGATTTTAGACATTTTTTGTGTGTAGACGTCTTGGAATCCTCGACTAGGTTTTGGTCCACGGTGAAAATATAGTAAAAAACATTTTTTGGTGTTTTCCCAGAAACAGCTAGTGAACTAATGATGCCTCCGTAAGTCTCATGAAGCCCACTGTAGGTCACACCAAATGCAAAAAGAACAAACCCCTTTGCTCCATTTGCCTAAGTAGGAGGAAGTTTGTAATATTGGTACTTTGACCCTGTACTGTAGGATACGGTTGGGTTGTTTGGGGGAAGAGACCAAACAGCGAGGTCATCGGTCTCATCTGATTAAGGAAGGAAGTCAGCCGTGCCCTTTCAAAGCAACCATCCCGGCATTTGCCTGGAGCGATTTAGGGAAATCACGGAAAACCTAAATCAGGATGGTCGGACGCGGGATTGAACTGTCGTCCTCCTGAATGCGAGTCCAGTGTGCTACCACTGCGCCACCTCGGTCGGTGTACTGTAGGATAGTGACACTAAGATGATCCTCCTGTTGGGACGCTAGCCAAAGGTGTATCCTAATCGCTTGACCCCACCTCTTTAGCAGAAATACAGTCCGAGGTATATACTCGGCGTTCTGTCGCATGCATACCGAATATAACAGAAATTTACGTTTTTAGTTTACCGTCGTGCTAGATATTCAAGCAGTCGGCAAGTAATTACTGTCGTTGGATTTGTAATGTTACCCTTTTGTATGAATCCGTGGTTGGAAGTATTATTAGTCAACAATTAAGTGCTCTTCCTTCATAAAGAACGTGACGACGAAGCTGCTGAGCCCTCTCCACTTGTGGGTGACACATTGCGGAAAAGTCTCAAGCTAAGACTGCACCGTAGATATTGACGATCATTTTGTTTTCAGTAGCCGACTCCAAACGATTACGTGACTAGGCCTGCTGCTGATGGAGCAGGGAGTGGGCCGGCTGCGCTCTGCTGACGCGATGCGCCATCCAAAGCGTGAAGGCCGCGCATGCGACGAGGACGACACGGAGGCGGAGGTGAGGCGTGGCTGCAGAAACACCCAGCATCCACGCAATACGATCGCATTTGTTGTCGCCGTAGTAATGTCTGCCCTTGCTTGTGTTAACGTTTCAGCAAACAATGGAAACGGCTTCCGACTAAACCTAATACACACATCAACAAAAATTTTCATCATTCCGATGTGTCGTGCAGGTACGTTGCTATTGTGTCTGTTCCTGTACCGTTCGGAAGGTCACCTCTGGCGTTGTTTGTAAGCAAACACAGTTACCATGAGCGCCGCTTATGGGCAGATCGCCGCACTCAAATGGACTGCGGTGTTTCAGTTGAAAGTAAAGAACGCGTAGGGACGCATTAGAGACATCTGTGGAACTGTAGAGTGACCACTAGGAAATTCGCTCAACGTTTGCACCGGAGTTAAAGTAATGTGGCACGGATATGACAGTTAGTATTGGGGACTTAAACCACGCAAGCCGTCCGCATTCGACAGGTGCACATGATGATTAATATCTACGGATTTTGAGTCAAAGGAACCGTGGGCTGAGTGTTGTAGAACGAAATTCGGCGTTAGAAATGGCTACAGGATGTTGTGTATTCCAATAAACTGTTAGGAGGCGACTGCATGATGCGAAACTCCACTCCTGACGATCATGGCGGACTCCTCGTCCTACGCCACAACGCCATGGACTCAGTCACAGATGGGCAAGAAATAAGCAGAATGGACGAGGATTAGCTTCAGATGCAGTTTACGAACGAAACTAGGTTCTGTTTGTACCTTGATAATCGCAGACAACGTGTTTGGAGACAACCGGCAACTCTTCCAACTCTGTGATCCACTTGTACATCAAGATGTTGGTGGTGGCGTTACATGGGGCCGCTTTACAGCTCTCGTTTTTACTGAGGGCAGTCTCACTGCTCTGCGGCGTAGGAACGAGATTCTGCAACCTATAGCGGGACCTTATTGCCAACATTTAGATGACAATTTCATGTTGACGGATGATAGCTCGTGTGCTCATCGTGCTGTTCTCGTGAACACTTTCCTTCAGCATGCTATCACCAGAGTGAAGTTGCCTGCACGTTCCCCAGACTTGAACCCATTCGAACACGTGTGCGGCCGATTGAAACGAGCTGTTTTTTGACGTCGACATCGATCTCGTACAATGCGCGACTTAGCTAAATGGCCATTGAAGAATGGGACAATGTGGATCTGAATTGGCTTCATGATCTCATCGACGGTATGACGGGTTCAAGCCAGCATCCGAACAAGTATTGACGCTGCTCAAGTCTGATTTGGTGTAGGAACAGATTGCAAATGAATATATACGTATGCTTAAGAGCTAATTTTTGTTTCTGTTACATGAATTTCGAGATAAAGGGATGATGCAACACTTTTGTGATACGTTTGTATTTAGACAATGTAAAAGTTCACCTACATCAATATCTGTTATGTGGCTGAGGGTGCTTCTGACACCACTGTCATATCCTCCATTCCCGTTCATTTCGCGAGTAGTGGGCAAAAAAATCGATTAAAATCGATTAATTGTTGGTAAGGCGGGTACCAGGTTGAGATTCATTGGGAGAGTGCTTAGAAAATGTAGTCCATCAACAAAGGAGGTGGCTTACAAAACACTCGTTCGACCTATACTTGA
Source organism: Schistocerca serialis cubense (assembly GCF_023864345.2). Taxonomy (NCBI): domain Eukaryota; kingdom Metazoa; phylum Arthropoda; class Insecta; order Orthoptera; family Acrididae; genus Schistocerca; species Schistocerca serialis. The sequence continues at coordinate 244,438,397 of NC_064642.1, forward strand.
GTATTGCTCATCAGTGTGGGATCCGTACCAGATCGGTCTGACGGAGGAGATAGAGAAGATCCAAAGAAGAGCGGCACGTTTCGTCACAGGGTTATTTGGTAACCGTGATAGCGTTACGGAGATGTTTAATAAACTCAAGTGGCAGAGTCTGCAAGAGAGGCGCTCTGCATCGCGGTGTAGCTTGCTCGCCAGGTTTCGAGAGGGTGCGTTTCTGGATGAGGTATCGAATATATTGCTTCCCCCTACTTATACCTCCCGAGGAGATCACGAATGTAAAATTAGAGAGATTCGAGCGCTCACGGAGGCTTTCAGACAGTCGTTCTTCCCGCGAACCATACGCGACTGGAACAGGAAAGGGAGGTAATGACGGTGGCACGTAAAGTGCCCTCCGCCACACACCGTTGGGTGGCTTGCGGAGTATCAATGTAGATGTAGATGTAGATGAGTTGTTAATTCCCTGACTTGGCCGCCATGCTCAATTCACGCTTTTATCAGACAACCTATGAGTGATGCACAACACCTCTCTTGCAGTGTCTGCCAAGGCAGTTCCACGTAAGACTATAGCGCTTTTTAAACGTCTGCAACACTGTCGGTCGGCCGGAGTGGCCTAGCGGATTTAGGCGCTACAGTCTGGAACCGCGCTACCGCTACGGTCGCAGGTTCGAATCCTGCCTCGCGGGCATGGATGTGTGTGATGTCCTTAGGTTAGTTAGGTTTAAGTAGTTCTAAGTTCTAGGGGACTGATGACCTCAGACATTAAGTTCCATAGTGCTCAGAGCCATTTGCAACACTGTCGCGTTTACTAAACGACTTCGTGACAAATAGCGCTGCTCTTCTTTGGACATTGTGTATCTCCTGCATTAATCTGACAAGCAATATCAAGCATCGGTGGAAGAGTATTTTGTAAGTCATTTCTTCAGTGGATCTTATACTTAGTAAATGCTTCATTCGCGTAAGTTTCGCGTCTTCATTGCTCTTGCGATGAAATGGTTATTAGCTCGGCGGATGTAAAGATTAGGTTTGTTAGGACCATGCTCTTGAAAGAGTTTCTATGTGGTGTGACAGAGCTGGAGCTCGTTGTAAGTTTGTATGTTACCTTGTGCTTTTATATCTCCCTCGTTTCTTTCTCTCGATTCTTTTTTCCTGTGCTTCCCGTTAGTTTATCTGTAAACTGTGTTGGTTGCTTATTCCTTTTTTCTTCTGTTAACTGCTGTGTGGAGAAGTCATTACTTGTCTTAGAACGCAAACTGCAGACTTTCTTGAACATTTTAACTGTGAAAGGCACTGCAGTCGGCGTATACGAAGGACCTTCACCTACAGAAGCAAGAGTAATTAAGAGAGTTGAAGTGAGGGAGAGATCAGAAACACATTGCCACAAACTGTCTGCAGGTATGAAATGTCGATATGGATCTTAAGAAAAGGTTACTGCATATGTACCTCTGAAACTTCGTACTTTGCGAAAGTGAAACGTAGACAGCGTAAAAACGAGAGAAGAAACTTGAAAGAAATTAGTGCTGAACGAGGTTACACAAAAAAGTACGGAGTGATGAGCTACTGCCGGCCGTGGTGGACGAGCGGTTCTAGGCGCTACAGTCCGGAACCGCGCGACCGCTACGGTTGCAGGTTCGAATCCTGCCTCGGGCATGGATGTGTGTGATGTCCTTAGGTTAGTTAGGTTTAAGTAGATCTAAGTTCTAGGTGACTGATGACCTCAGAAGTTAAGTCCCATAGCGCTCAGAGCCATTTGATGAGCTACTAAATGGAACAGGACAGAAAACAACTGGTTTGTGGATCATGACGATGAACCGTTTCCGATTTGCAGGTGACATTATTTTGTTTGCCTCGTGTACAGAAGAACGTTGGCCAATAGTAGACGAACTGAACGTAACAAGTGTGAGGGAAGGCCTGAGGATTTAATCACTGTAAGACGCATATAAGGTATAATTAATATGCCGATAGGAAAACAGTTAAAATTAATAATGAAATATAGGAAAAGTGACGAATTTTTGTGCGTAAGTCAAATGAAAACAACAAGCGCATTGTCATTTAAAGAAAATAGGGTATATATAACTCATAATAAGTTCATTTAGGAAACTCAGTGCTCAATTCAAAGATTAAATTCCCAGTTTTACCTTAGACGAAAGGTATTAAACCATTATCTACTACCAGAATCAACTTATGGAAGTGAAACATGGATGTTAAATGCTGAAACAGTTCAAAAATTGATTGTCATCCAACGAGCATTGAAAAAATGCTTGTTGGGCATAAGGAAAACGAACAGGAAATAAATGTATACGAGAAAAGACAAAAGTTGAAGATGTGGCACTGACTGTTACGAAACTGAACTGGAGATAGATCGGCATATAGCGAAATGCAATAAATTATGAATGATTGATGGAGATCCTGTGTTGGATTCCTCTTTATAAGAAACGCACAGGGAACTGCCTAATTGAAGATGCTTGAAGATAAGTAGAACAAACTTGGATGTGAAAAGCTGAAGACGGTAACACGTGCAGTCATTTGGAAAAGACCTGTATCCAGCGATGAACGACAAAAATCTGATGATGTGATGACGATGAATTCCAGTTGACTTGTTGGCGCCCGTACTTGCTGGCGCCCGCATGTGCCGACTGCCACAGATTAATATGGAAACAGTGGTTTGGCCGGTAAGTAGTCTCCAAGTTTCATTAGAAGCCGTACCAACCTGATTTTTACTGCACGAGCAGTGAACGGTAGATCACATATGCTGCATTGTGATGGATCTCTGGGACTACGTGTGGGTCAATTCATAGGAGGGTTCACTGCCATGCAGATTTGCCAGCGAGATCCTAAACCAATTTTTGCGTAAAACTTGGGGGGAATCAAATCAAATGGCTCTGAGCACTATGGGACTCAACTGCTGAGGTCATTAGTCCCCTAGAACTTAGAACTAGTTAAGCCTAACTAACCTAAGGACATCACAAACATCCATGCCCGAGGCAGGATTCGAACCTGCGACCGTAGCGGTCTTGCGGTTCCAGACTGCAGCGCCTTTAACCGCACGGCCACTTCTGCCGGCTGGGGGGAATCAAAATTTTGTTTAGGGAGAGGTGGTGTTGCGTGTGTTGTGACACGTCGGTTTTTTAGGAGTACAAAAACGGCAGCAGTGGGCACGCCTGGAAAGTGGCAGCCGTGCTGTGTGCCTTGTGAGGTTAGCGGCCTGCGAGTGTACTGGCGCGAGGCCAGCCCCACCCCCTCCCCCCTCATCCCTGCCACAAGATCAATAGCACGCCGCCGCTGCGCTGGACCACTCGGCGAGTCCACAGCAGAAGAGCTCGACTCTTAAGGTCTCCGTGGGGAAGTATCGCTGTGCCGTCTATAATCAGTGCGGAATTCTGACACAGGTGTGCAGTCACGTATCTGTCTCATTTTCATACGAGACAAACAAGCGATTACCTTCGTGTTTGCCTGTAGCGACACAGGGACTCAGCAGCAGCAGAGGAGCATGTTCATAACGGAACGAGGGGAACAATTGGGTTATAATAACAGAGCATTGGAGGGGCTGACATCACGGCACTAAACTATGTTACAAACATATCTGAGGCTATTATTGAATACAGATATTGTATTGTATTGTATGGAACTGGGGACCTAGAAACGACAGAGATGCTTCGTCCCCGCCGTAGCCCTCAGTGGTACACAACCCCACAACAGGTTACAGCAGTTCACTCACCCCACCGCCGCCCCACACCGAACCCAGGGTTATTGTGCGGTTCGGCCCCCAGTGTACCCCCCGGAACGTCCCATACCAGACGAGTGTAACTCCAATGTTTGCGTGGTAGAGTAATTATGGTGTACGCGTACGTAGAGAAAGTGTTTGCGCAGCAATCGCCGACATAGTGTAGCTGAGGCGGAATAAGGGGAACCAGCTCGTATTCGCCGAGGCAGATGGGAAACCGGCTTAAAAACCATCCACAGGCTGGTGGATAGCGGAAGCAGTATCCTTAGGATTGGCGCTTAGACACAGCTGGATGTCGTCACCGCATAAGTGATGGGTATAAGAGTGTAATAGTTACGCGGTTTAGCCGCGTCTTGTCACGGTCCACGCGGCTGCCCTCGTCAGTGGTGCGAGTCCTCCATCTGGCATGGAGGAGGAGATTAGCGTTTAACGTCCCGTCGACAACGAGGCCATTAGAGACGGAGCACAAGCTCGGATTAGGGAAGGATGGGGAAGGAAATCGGCCGTGCCCTTTCGAAGGAACCATCCCGGCATTTGCCTGAAGTGATCTAGGGAAATCACGGAAAACCTAAATCAGGATGGCCGGACGCGGGATTGAACCGTCGTCCTCCCGAATGCGAGTCCAGTGTGCTAACCACTGCGCCACCTCGCTCGGTCCCATCTGGCATGTGTGTGTGTGTGTTGTCCATAGCGTAAGTTAGATTTAAGTTAGATTAAGTGATGTGTAAGCTTAGGGACCGATGACCTAAAATTTACAATTTCACAAGAGTATAATATGGAAGAAATACTGATATACGTGGAGTGAAGCAACGGACCAGGAAGTGAACCATGGAGGACTACTTTCCTGGCTTCTTCGACCGCCTGACGACTTAAGCTGTCGAATCACTCGTATTCCTGTCCAGAATACAGGGAACAGTTCCACTTATTCCACTTCGCATGTTTTTGCGTTAGCTGAGTTTTTCGTCGGTGCTTGCAGAACATTATAGCAATATTAAATAGAAAATACCTCCAGATCTTCTGCGAAATTACATTTATTTGGCGCTCGGCTTCTTAGGCCATCGATAGGGGAGAACTGAATGTTGCAAACGCAAATAAAATTACGTGCGACTTATACAGCTATTAATTATACAGAAGACATAAAAGATACGAAAATAATGATATGTAAGAGTGTTTACATAGGAAAGTATAACACTTGTTATGTTACGCAAAAATAGCTATATTAACTAAAAAAGGAACAAAATTTTTATATGAGGATACATATAACAACGGGTGAAAAAAAATTGAATTTACAATTTTAACTTGGTATTTGTAACTAAAACTTAATTTAGCAGTGGGGAAGGGGGAAATGAAGTTGAGTCTGGTCATTTAATGCTAAGCCAGCGTCCTGTGTCATATTTTAGTTGATGTCCTGTAGCTGTAGTAGGTTCATTTTGTGCTTTTTTTTTTTTTAACGAATATAGAACTTTACATTCTGTATCATTTAAGAGACGCTTTTTTTCTTAAAAAAAAAATCTGAAAAGACTGAATCTGTCTTTGACAATCTCCAGCGGGTTGTTCCAACAATTGCCGATCATTATTGACAAAAAATCATTCATATGATGAAGAGTCTGAAGTTTTACATCCTTTTAAGAAAAGCGGAAAGATGACACCACTGAAACTATTGAAAATCTACAAACACGTGACACTGGGTGCCAGGTCAGTATTAAACGGCCAGACTTAATTTCTTTCTCTCCTTCTCTTAAATTTAATTTTAGTTAAAAATGTGGGTTAAAATTGCTAATTCAACTTATTTCTTATCATCTGATAATGTATCCCCACATACCGAGCGAGGTGGCGCAGTGGTTAGCACACTGGACTCGCATTCGGGAGGACGACGTTTCAATCCCGTCTCCAGCCATCCTGATTTAGGTTTTCCGTGATTTCCCCAAATCGTTTCAGGCAAATGCCGGGATGGTTCCTTTGAAAGGGCACGGCCGATTTCCTTCCCCGTCCTTCCCTAACACGAGCTTGCGCTCCGTCTCTAATGACCTCGTTGTCGACGGGACGTTAAAACAACACTAACCTAACCTATCCCCACATAAATTACTTTGTTTTCTTTTTTAGTTGTGTAACTATTTTTGCGAAACATAAAAAAATTATTTTTTACTTTCCATGCAAACACTCCTACATGCCATTGTTTCCATATCTTCTGTATAAATAATGTCTGTGCAAGCCGCACGTATTTTTATCTATGTTTGCGGCATTCAGTAGTCACTTGACGGTGAACACAGAAGTCGAAAGTCAGCTCGTGACCGTGTAAATCATCGAGAAGTGTTCGCTATTTAATATCACATATTGTTATACGGGTTGGAAAACAACACTGCCTCTGGAATAGTTCCCGCCTCTGTATAGCGAGCGTGACAATCGAGGCGTGACCAAACGGAAATCAATGGCCAGCTACGTGCCGAAGTAAGGCCGATTTCAGTTGGTTAGCGTAACGCGACGGACACGGTGCGGCTAGAGATCCGCCACGGCTCGGCGCCACCCATCGCCCCCTACGTCACGCTTACAGGCCAGCAGACAGCGGAGTGCGCCTGCGTCTGCAGAAATGTGAAAGCTGTCACGACCTTGACGCACGTTTTATGACCACAACAAAAATTTCGCTGACGTGACCTTCGCCAACGAACAACCGAGCGTGTCCGTTGATCATAAACTTTCCCAACTTACAACATTACGCTGAAAAGTGCAGATATTGTAAGTGCACTCTAAGGTGGCGGTTGAAATACCCGTCCAGACATCCGTATTTATCGTTACTGTAGTTTCCCTAAATCACCAGAAGCAAATGCTGAGATGCTAACTAAGAAAAGGACACGGCCAATTTCCTTCCCTGTCCTCACCCAAACCGAGCGTATATTCCGTCTCTAATCATCTCCTCGTCGACGGGACGTTAAAACCTAAAATTGTTTCTTTCTTTCCTGTTTGAAAAGACTGTCGGCGAGCTGAGATGGGAGCAGTGGATACCATAGAAATCGAAGTACGGTGCCTGCTTTCTAGAAAATAACAGACAACACAGTATATAATGTGTCTGACATGTCATCTTATGATAATTTCAAACTGACAGTTAACTTCACGTGTCACTTCAGCTAGCGTTGACGAAGGTGCAGTAAACGCAGTGTTGCCTGCTCGCTAATGTTCTCCGCAGCCGGAAAGCAGTCAATGCCGGCCTATCGCTATAGTTCAGCTACTCCCATTATTCATCTCGCCGAAATTGTTTCTACAGTGCGCCATTAGTAGTGCTTAAGTAAGCCGAAGTTAATACCCTAAGCTGAACAATCCAAATTTCTTTTATTTTTGTTTACCTGGTTTTAGGTGGTATCCACCAATCCGCCAGCTACATCTCGTTCATACATCTGCATGTGACGCACTTTCTTAAATACACATGTTTACATACACATATATGTTGTTGTTGTGATCTTCCGTCCAAAGACTGGTCTGATTCAGCTCTTCACGCTACTGTATCGTGTGATCCTGTGAAAGGCTCTTCATCTCTGCTTAACTAGTGCAACTTACATACCTTTGAACCTCCCTCTTGTATTCAAACCTTGGTGTCCTTCCACAATTTTTGCCACACACACGTCCTTCCATTACCGAACTGGTGCTTCCCTTCTTTTAGTCAAGTTATACCACAAATTTCATTTTTTCACATATCGATTCAGTACCATCAGTTAGGCGATCTTCCCTTCTAATCGTCGACATTCATTTGTAACCCAACATTTCAACGTTTTTATTCTCATTTTGTATGATCTCTTTATCGTCCACATTCCGTTTCCATACAAGTCTGCCCTCCAGGCATTTATCTTCAGAAATGATTCCCTACCACTTAAATTTATATTCGATAGTAACAAACTTCTCATTTAACGGACTGCTTTTCTTGCTAGCCAAGACTGCATTTTATATCCTCTACTTCATCAGTTGTCAGTTATTTTCGTTTATTACTCTTAGTATATCATTTCCTAATTTCATTACATCAGCATCACATGATTTAATTCGACTAAATTTCACTAGTCTCGTTTTATCTTTGTTGATGTTCATCTTATAATTTATTTTCACGACATTATCCATTTCATTCACCTGCTCTTCCAAGTCCTTTGCCGTCTCTAGCAGAATTACAGCGTCGTAGTTTTTATTTCTTCCACTCGAATTTTGATCCCCTTTCAATTTTTTCCTAAGTTTTCTTCGCTGTTTGCTCAATGAACAGATTTAACAACATCGGGGAGAGGCACGTATACGATACACAAATAGATGTGTTGTTGTTGTCTTCAGTCCTGAGACTGGTTTGATGCAGCTCTCCATGCTACACTATCCTGTGCAAGCTTATTCATCTGCCAGTACCTGCTGCAATCTATATCCTTCTGAATCTGCTTAGTGTATTCACCTCTTGGTCTCCCTCTTATGATTTGTACCCTCCACGCTGCCCTCCAATACTACGAGTAAATTGGTGATCCCTTGATGCCTCAGAACATGTCCTACCAACCGATCCCTTCTTCTAGTCAAGTTGTGCCACAAATTTCTCTTCTTCCCAATTCTGCTGAGTACCTCCTCATTACTTGTGTGATTTACCAATCTAATCTTCAGCATTCTTCTGTAGGACCACGTTTCGAACGCTTTTGTTCTCTTCTTGTCTAAACTATTTATCATCCATGTTTCACTTCCATACATGGCTACACTTCCATACAAATAGTTTCAGAAAATATAAACGTCCAAAAATGAAATGAAGCTAAATTTTAAAGTTTCAGTCTTTATGCAAATTTGGAAAACTTATTTTCGTATCTAAGACTTGTAACATCGGAGAAGATTTCGTTGTTTACTGGGTTATGCTTGACTTTTAAGTTAAACGAAACGCCCAAGAACGCACAAAACCATAGCACAGCAGCAGTTGAGTCGGACAAAATCTCTGACATACAGTCAACGTGGTGTGATTACCGTGCATAATTGTCGCTTGTAGGCCGTTGCTTTATGTCCTTAACGACCATGACTCCGCATTTCAGACCTACGATTGTCTAAAAAGTTCTTCTCGATCTAACAAACCATACTCTCATATGACTTTCAAACCAATTGTGTTCGTTACGGCACATTAAATACATGAATAACTAAACAGTACAGTCAGTCCAAAAATCATGACATTTTCACTTGCCACGCCACACAAAACTGCCAATTTATTCAACGAAAATTATGTCACAGTCAATTTGGTCTTTCGTTTAACATCTATTGCTGCTACAAATCGTCCGGTTGAAACAGAAATAGTGTATCCATTGTCGTTTCGACATTGCGGCCGTGGAGCGACAAGAACAGTGTGAAGCGTATAGTGTCTTGCTTCGCTGTGTTATATGGGAATTTACGACAGACAGACTTGTATCCCAGTCTCTCTGTTCAACATCAACGTACGCCGGTATTACATGTGCTAATGTTTTATTAAAGCACTCTGAGAGGCCATTGATCTGTGGGTGGCAGGCGGTTATATAGCGTGGGCGATGTTGCAACTATCTACCACCCACAGACGAATGGCCTCACAGAATGCTGAGCAGTGCTTCAAGCTAGGCTCTGTGCTATGTGGCTTGGCAGTTAAGCGCTACTGGCTGGCGTGCTATGGAAGCCAGTTCGAATCCATCCACCTGCAGTTATTTTTATTTGTGCTTTTTGAAGTAGTTTTGCGAATCTGAACCACTGATATTCCACCGACGGTTACTCCTTGTGATCCTTGCCAGAAGTCCCAAACAAGAATAACTTTATTACTACATTCTGCTAAAACGATAAATTCGAAAGGCTGCGTTCTCTCATTGATGGCTATCTTCCGACAGGGTGGACGTATTTCCCATTTTCTTGCATTCAGCCCAGTCACTTTCGTATCACGGATCACATCTTTTGCAAACTAGCAGCACTCCAGCGAGCGACGCTAACCGCTACGCCAGAACGTATGCAGCCCACCTCGTGGAAATATTACCGAACTATCAGATTAATAAGTCATGGTTGTAGATACCACCACGAATCATTTACAGAGTAATGGAAAAAGTTGACTTCCGAGAAACTCAGTTTCGGCTCGGCAGAGATGTTGGTACACGAGGTAATGCTCACCCTACGACGTATCCCACGAGACAGACCGAAGAAAGGCAGTTGCATATTTACAGAAAGCATTTGACAATGTTGACTGAAATACGCTCTTTGAAATTCTGAAGGTAGTAGGGATAAAATATAGGGAGGGAGAGGTTACTTACAATGTGTACACCGATACCACACTACAGCTATAAGATCATAGCGACATGAAAGGGAGGCGATGGTTGAGACGTGAATGAGACGCGGCTGTAGCACATTCCAGACATTGTTCAGTCTGTATATTGAGCAAGCACTAAAGGAAACCAAGGACAAATTTGGAAAGAGAAATGAAGTTCCGGGAGAGGAAATAAAAACTTTGCGGTGTGCCGATGACACGGCAGTTCTGTCAGAGACAGCAAAGGACTTGTAAGGTCATTTAACAGAGTTAACGGTGTCTTAAGCATTCTTAAGATGAACATCAATAAAAGTAAAAGAAGGGTAACTGAGTGCAGTCGAATTAAGTCAGGTGATGATGAGGGAATTACGTCACCTAATGGTGTGTGGCGTATCGTACTTTTTGAACCGCTAACTGATTTCTCCACCTTTTTCACTCGTGAATAACGTGCGGGAAGAATGTTTGTCGGTAAGCCTCTGTATTGGCTCTAATTTCTCGAATTTTCTCCTCGGTGTTCATTACGCGAGGCTTATGTGGGGGTTAGTAATATGTTGTTCGACTCTTCACGAAACGTGTCTTCTGGAAATTTCAATAGTAAGCTCTCCATGAGTACAACGCCTCTCTTGTAACGTCTGCCAATGGAATTCGTTGAGCATCTCCGTATCGCTCTCGCGCCGGCTAAACAATCCCGTGACGAAACGCGCAGCCCTTCGTTGGATCTTCTCTATCTCTTCTATCAGTCCTACATCCTAGGGATCCCAGATAGGTGAACAGTAATCAAGAATCAGTCTAACAAGCGCCTGATTTTTAGCCTCTTCCTTCGTGGATGAGTTACATTTCCTTAAGATTCTTCCTATGACTGGCATCTACTTTCCCCACTTTTTGTTTTATGTGGTCATTCCACTTAAGGTCGCTCTAGACAGCTACTCCTAGATATTACACTGCAGGTACTGTTTCCAGCAGTTTCGCATCAATAGTTTAGTTGTACAATAGTGGATTTCCTTTCCTATGTGTGCGCGATATGCTACATTTATTTACGTCCAAGGTCAACTGCCAGAGCCTGTACTATCCATAAATTCTCTGGAGGTTATTCTGCAAATCGTTCTACATCTACATTTATACTCCGCAAGCCACCCAACGGTGTGTGGCGGAGGGCACTTTACGTGCCACTGTCATTACCTCCCTTTCCTGTTCCAGTCGCGTATGGTTCGCGGAAAGAACGACTGTCTGAAAGCCTCCGTGCGCGCTCTAATCTCTCTAATTTTACATTCGTGATCTCCTCGGGAGGTATAAGTAGGGGGAAGCAATATATTCGATACCTCATCCAGAAACGCACCCTCTCGAAACCTGGCGAGCAAGCTACACCGCGATGCAGAGCGCCTCTCTTGCAGAGTCTGCCACTTGAGTTTGTTAAACATCTCCGTAACGCTATCACGGTTACCAAATAACCCTGTGACGAAACGCGCCGCTCTTCTTTGGATCTTCTCCATCTCCTCCGTCAACCCGAACTGGTACGGATCCCACACTGATGAGCAATACTCAAGTATAGGTCGAACGAGTGTTTTGTAAGCCACCTCCTTTGTTGATGGACTACATTTTCTAAGGACTCTCCCAATGAATCTCAACCTGGTACCCACCTTACCAACAATTAATTTTATATGATCATTCCACTTCAAATCGTTCCGCGCGCATACTTGGTTGGTGGCTCTGAGCACTATGGGACTTAACATCTATGGTCAGCAGTCCCCTAGAACTTAGAACTACTTAAACCTAACTAACCTAAGGACAGCACACAACACCCAGCCATCACGAGGCAGAGAAAATCCCTGACCCCGCCGGGAATCGAACCCGGGAACCCGGGCGTGGGAAGCGAGAACGCTACCGCACGACCACGAGATGCGGGCGCACGCATACTCCCAGAAATTTTACAGAAGTAACTGCTATCATATAATCATACAATAAAGGATCCTTCTTTCTTTGTTTTATGTGGTCATTCCACTTAAGGTCGCTCTAGACAGCTACTCCTAGACATTACACTACAGGTACTGTTTCCAGCAGTTTCGTTACTGTTGTTGGTTCTTTTTTACAGATAATCACATCATCTGCGAACAGTCTTAAAGAACGCCCGACGCTTTCTACTTCATTATTTATATATATTATAAACAGTAACGGTCCTATCTCAATTTCTTGGGGTACTTCGGAAGTTACTTTTACATCTGTCGATTTTGCTGAGTTCTGTCTGCAAGGAAATCTTGAGTCCAGTCACATATCTGCTCCGACACTCGATAAGCTCGGTTTTTTTTCACTGAACGGCAGTGCAGGACGGTGCGAAAAGCCTTCCTGAAGTATAGGCACACTGAGTCAACCTGAGCGCAATTGTCTACAGCGCTGTGGATCTCATGGAGGAACAGAGCGAACGGAGTTTCGCAGCATCTCTGTTTGCGGAATTCATGTTGATTTTTATAGAGGAGATATTCCTTCGCCAAGAATGTCATAATTCTTGAGCATAAAACATGTTCCATAATCCTACAATAGATTAACCTCAACGATATATGTCCATAGTTGTGTGCATCTATCCTGCGGCTCTTCTTAAAAACTGGAACGATCTGCGCTTTCTTCCAGTCGCTAGGTACCCTTCGTTCCTCAAGCGATCTACTATAAATTACTACTAGAAGAGGAGCAAGTTCCTTCGCATTGTCTTGAACCTTGTAGGTATATCATCTGGTCTTGACGCCTTTCCATTATGAAGCGATTGTAATTGTTTTTCTATTCCGCGATCGGTTATCTCAATAGCTGACATTTCGACGTTCGTACGACTTTTGAAAGGAGGGACCGTGATACGATCTTCCACGATGAAACAGTTTCGGAAGACAGAATTCAGTATTTCGGCCTTCTCTCTGATATCTTCAGTTTCGGTGCCAGTATGATCACTGAGTGAATGAATAGATGATTTCGATCCACTTACTTATTTTACTTACGACCAAAACATTTTTTCTCTCATTGCTCTCCTTACGCTCACTTTCGTTTCATTCAGCTTTTGTGTCAGGTATGCTTTTGCTTCTCTTAGTTCTCTTTTATTACGTAGCAGTTGTGTACACATATAGAGGCTTGCACAATACAGACCTGTGTAGAGAGCTGCATCAACCATTCTTCGGACTGAAGTCCACGACAACAGGATGATTTCATGTTTTCACTTCAAGTCGTTTCTAGAAGAATTTCTGACAACTCCTTGACGTCAGAATCACGTAGTGTAATATCGTCTCGGTCAGGCTTAACGACATTTTAACGTTCACGCCTGGCGCCATGCTAGCAGTCTCGATCTGAATGTGGTAGTGTGTGTAACGGGGCATTGCAACTCCAGGGCAATATGCTTCCCGCAGGTCGGCAGCAACCGACTGAATTTAGCACATAGAGTTTTCATGAAATCGTCGTGATAAAATACACTGAAGAGCCAAAGAAACTGGTACACCTGCATAATGCCGTTTAGTGCCCCCACGAGCACGCTGAAGTGCCGCAACAGTAGCACTATGTGGCATGGACTAGACTAATGTCTGAAGTAGGAGAGAAATGACACCATGAATTCTGCAGGGCTCTCCATAAATCCGTAAGCTTACAAGGGTCTGGAGACCTCTTCCGAACAGCACTTTGCAAGGCATCCCGGATATGCTCAATAACGTTCATGCCTGGGGAGCTTGGTGATCAGCGAAGGTGTTCAAACTCTGAAGAGTATTCATGGAACCACTCTGCAGGAATTCTGGACGTTTGGGGTGTCGCATTGTTCTGTTGGAATTGTCCAAGTCCATCGGTATACGCAATGGAAATGAATGGATGCAGGTGATCAGACAGGATGCCTACGTACGTGTTACCTGCCAGAGTCGTATCTAGACGTGTCAGCGGTTCCATATCACTCCACCTGCACACGCCCCACACCAGTAGAGAGCCTCCACCAGCTTGAACAGTCCCCTGCTGACGTGCAGGGTCCCTGGATTCATGAGGTTGTCTCCAAAGCCGTACACGTCCATCCGCTCGATACAATCTGAAGAGAGACTCGTCCGACCAGCAACATGTTTCCAGTCATCAACAGTTGAATGTTGGTGTTGACGGGTCCAGGCGAGGTGTGAATCTTCGTGTCGTGGAGTCATCAAGGGTACATGAGTGGGCTTTCGGCTGCGAAAGCCCATATCGATTATGTTTCGTTGAATGCTCGCACGCTGACACTTGTTGATGTGCCAGCATTGAAATCTGCAGCAATTTGCGGAAGGATTGCACTCCTGTCGCGTTGAACGATTCTCTTCAGTCGTCGTCCCATTCTTGCAGGATCTTTTTCCGGCTGCAGCGATGTCGGAGATTTGATGTTTTATCGGATTCCTGATAGTCCCGGTACGCTCGTAAAATGGTCGTACACGAAAATCCCTACTTCACCGCTACCTCGGAGTTGCCGTGTCCCATCGCTCATGCACTGTCAATAACACCACGTTCATACTCACTTAAATCTTGTTAACCTGCCATTATAGCAGCAGTAATCGATCTAACAACTGGGCCTGACACTTGTCTTTATAGGCGTTGTCGACCGCAGTGCCGTATTCTGCTGTTTACATACCTCTGTATTTGAATACGCATGAGTATACCAGTTTCTTTGCCGCTTCAGTGTAATAAGAAGTATTTCGTTTTAATATGTAATTTAATTACCATTATCTCTAGTACAGGGGTTACACAGAGTAGTGTAGAGAACAGATAAATCACAAGTTTGAACTTCCGTTGGTCGATGTATGCCCCAGAAGACAGCTATGTAATCGCTTTGTGCCGTTCGTTCATTTCCTTTTCGACACTGCCATACCTCTGGCATTCTTTTATTCCTTTCACCGCGAACTTTCCTGTAACTTGTGTTTTCTGTGTTGCTGAGCATACTTACGAGACATATGAGACGACATCATTTATTCGGTGTGGCCGAGTGCTCCTAGGCGCTTCAATCTGGAACCGCGCGACCGCTACGGTACAGGTTCGAATCCTGCCTCGGGCATGGATGTGTGTGATGTCTTTAGGTTAGTTAGGTTTAAGTAGTTCTAAGTTCTAGGGGACTGATAACCTCAGAAGTTAAGTCCCATAGTGCTCAGAGCCATTTTATTTTTTTATTTTTATTATTATTACTATTTTTTTTAGTGGCCCAGTGCAGAAACTCGACGTAGTATGGACTCAACAAGTCGTTGGAAGTCCCCTGCGGAAATATTACGCCTCTATAGCCGTCTATGATTGCGAAAGTGTTTCCAGATTAGGGTTTTGTGCACGAACTGCCTCTCAACTATGTCCCATAGATGTTCGACAGGATTCATATCGGGCTATTTGGATGGCCATATCATTCGCTGGAAATGTCCAGAAAATTCTTCAAACCTATCGTGAATAATTTTGGCCAGGTGACATCGCGTATGTCAGCCCTAAATATTCCTTTGTTGCCTGGGAACACGAAGCCCACGAAGGGCTGCAGATGGTGTCCAAGTAGCCGAACATAACCATTTCGTCAATGATCGATTCGGCTGGACAAGAGGACCCAGTCCATTCCATGTAAACACAGCCACACCATTATGGAGCCAGCGCCAGCTCGCACAGTGCCTTGTTGACAACCTGGGTCTATGACTTCGTGGGGTGTGCGGCACACTCGCACCGTATCATCAGCTCTTACCAACTGAAATTGGGACTCATCTGAGCTGACCACAATTTTCCAGTCATATAGGGTCCAACCGACATGGTCACGAGGCGCTAGAGGCGATGGCGTGCTGTTAGCAAAGGCACTCGGCTGGGTCGTTTGCTGCCATAGCCCATTAACGCCAAATTTCGTGTCACTGTCCTAAAGGATACGTTAGTCATACGTCCCGCATTGATTTCTGCGGTTGTATCACGCAGTGTTGCTTGTCTGTTAGAACTGACAACTCTACACAAACGCCGCTGCTCTCGGTCGTTAGGTGAAGGCCGTCGGCCATTGTGTTGTTCGTGGTGAGAAGTAATTCCCGAAATTTGGTATTCTCTGCATGCTGTCGTCATTGTGGATCTCCGAATATTGAATTCCCTAACGATTTCGGAAGTGGAATGTTCTATGCCTCTATATCCAACTACCATCCCGCTTTCAAAGTCTGTTAATTCATGCCGTGCGGCCATAATTAAGTCGGAAACCTTTTCACATTAATCACCTGAGTACAAATGACAGCTCTGCCAATGCACTGCCGTTTTACACCTTGTGTACGCGATACTACCGCCGTCTGTATATGATCATATCGCTATGCCATGACATTACGTCAATGTAGTTCCGCCCAACACCGTATTCAGTTTGTGCGATGATCTACACTACTGGCCATTAAAATTGCTACACCAAGAAGAAATGCAGATGAACAACGGGTATTCATTGGACAAATATATTATACTAGAACTGACTTGTGCTTACATTTTCACGCAATTTGGGCGCATAGATCCTGAGAAATCAGTACCCAGAACAACCACCTCTGGCCGTAATAACGGCCTTGATACGCCTGGGCACTGAGTCAGACAGAGCTTGGATGGCGTGTACAGGTACAGCTGCCCATGCAGCTTCAACACGATACCACAGTTCATCAAGAGTAGTGACTGGCGTATTGTGACGAGCCAGTTGCTCGGCCACCATTGACCAGACGTTTTCAGTTGGTGAGAGATCTGGAGAATGTGTTGGCCAGGGCAGCAGTCGAATATTTTCTGTATCCAGAAAGGCCCGTACCGGACCTGCAACATGCGGTCGTGCCTTATCCTGCTGAAATGTAGGGTTTCGCAGGGATCAAAAATGGTTCAAATGGCTCTGAGCACTATGGGACTTAACATCTATGGTCATCAGTCCCCTAGAACTTAGAACTACTTAAACCTAACTAACCTAAGGACATCACACAACACCCAGTCATCACGAGGAAGAGAAAATCCCTGACCCCGCCGGGAATCGAACCCGGGAACTCGGGCGCGGGAAGCGAGAACGCTACCGCACGACCAGGAGCTGCGGACTTCGCAGGGATCGAATGAAGGGTAGATCCACGGGTCGTAACACATCTTAAATGTAACGTCCACTGTTCAAAGTTCCGTCAATGCGAACAAGAGGTGACCGAGACGTGTAACCAATAGCACCCCACACCATCACGCCGGGTGATACGCCAGTATGGCGATGACGAATACACGCTGCCAATGTGCGTTCACCGCAATGTCGCCAAACTCGGATGCGAACATCATGATGCTGTAAACAGAACCTGAATTCCTCCGAAAAAATGGCGTTTTGCCATTCGTGCACCCAGGTTCGTCGTTGAGTGCACCATCGCAGGCGCTCATGTCTGTGATGCAGCGTCAAGGGTAACCGCAGCCATGGTCTCCAAGCTGATAGTCCATGCTGCTGCAAACGTCGTCGAACTGTTCGTGCAGATGGTTGTCGTCTTGCAAACGTCCCCATCTGTTGACTCAGGGATCGAGACGTGGCTGCACGATCTGTTGCAGCCATGCGGATAAGATGCCTGTCATCTCGACTGCTGGTGATACGAGGCCATTGGGATCCAGCACGGCGTTCCATATTACCCTCCTGAACCCACCGATTCCATATTCTGCTAACAGTCATTGGATCTCGACCAACGCAAGCAGCAATGTCGCGATACGGTAAACTGTAATCCCTATAGGCTACAATCCGACCTTTATCAAAGTTGGAAACGTGATGGTACCCATTTCTCCTCTTTACACGAGGCATCACAACAACGTTTCACCAGGCAACGCCAGTCAACTGCTGTTTGTGTATGAGAAATCGGTTGGAAAGTTTCCTCGTGTCAGCACGTTGTAGGTGTCGCCACGGGCGCCAACCTTGTGAAAGCTAATCATTTGCTTATCACAGCATCTTCTTCCTGTCGGTTAAAGTTCGCGTCTGTAGCACGTCATCTTCGTGGTGTAGCAATTTTAATGGGCAGTAGTGTAGTTCAGAAAACGCTTGCTAGTAGAAACTCACCTTTCGTAATTGCGTGTGGAAGCAGTGATCAAAGCGACCGGACATGTGCCGCTCGGCGCGAGCAGTGAGATGCCAATACGCAGCCTCCGCCGACTCGGCGCCGCAGCCCACGCCGGCGCAGTGGGCCGGCCGGAGCAGCAGGCGGGCTATTGTCGCGGGCCCTGGACGGCGCGGCGTAGGCCTCGCGGCCTTGTCTTCCATCCCAGGACCAGCCTCCGAGCTGCAGACGCCCACTGCAAGCTGCGCAGAGTCCAGCGAGAGGCCGGGAACGTTTGCATACAAGTGTCCTGACTGTTTCGCGACGGTATCGACCTGGGGGTGGTTCAAAAGCATTGAAGAATTACTTAATGCTCTGGAAATTTGTACTAATGCACCACATTCCTGTCCGGGAGGGCACTGGTTCAAATTTTTATTCATCAATCCGGGTTAGTTTTCCGGAAATTCTCGAAATTGGCTAAGGCAAGAGGCGGGATGGGTCTTATGGAACGGACACGAACGATTTTCTTCCCCAAACTGATCTTGTGCTCCGTCAAGTACGTGACGCTAATTTCAGAGCAGTGGAACCCATACAACGGAATAAACGCTTGCGAAGACGAACAACTAACGAGGGGACCTTCTGGGAGGTGAATCGAGTTATGAGCTCCCACTTCGCCTGCTTATAGTGTGGCTCTGAGCACTATGGGACTCAACTGCTGAGGTCATAAGTCCCCTAGCACTTAGAACTACTTAAACCTAGCTAACCTAAGGACATCACACACATCCATGCCCGAGGCAGGATTCGAACCTGCGACCGTAGCGGTCGCGCGGTTCCAGACTGAAGCGCCAGAACCGCTCGGCCACCAGCGGCCGGCTGCTTATAGTGTGGATAGGCCCCTATCACACCCTAAAATTGTAGGTGCCAATGCGGACTCGTTTTTGAAATATTGCCTTTTTAAGTTTGGGCAGCTCTTTATATACAGAAAAGTTTCACTGTTGAGGCAAGTGAGCGAGTAGCCGAGTGAAGCCGGCACGGTAACTCAGCGTGTTCGGTCAGAGGGTTAGCTGCCCTCTGTAATAAAAAAAAACTGAGTTAATGGATCCACGACGAACTGAAACGGGTGTCTTTCGACGTCTGCCCCCCAGCAGATACAACGAACGAGAACGAACAAAATGAGATTTAAAAATGCCGGCACGGTAGCTCAGCGAGTTCAGTCAGAGGGTTAGCTACTCTCTGTAATAAAAAGACTTGAGTTAATAGATCAACAACGAACTTAAAAGGGTTTTTTACGACGTCCGGCGCGATCAGATGCAACGAACGAAAACGAACAAAATGAAATTTAAAAAAAAGTGGCAAGCGAGCGAGACTCTCGTCCAGGCGACCCTGTTTCGAGACCCGTCCATGCTACTTTTGTTTCCTTTTTTCAAATGTCTCTTTTATTTCATAATTAAACATGAAAGTTCGCAAGGAATTGATTATAAAGAATTACAAGCCTCTATAAATCAAAATTACACATTGAATGTCAAATTTTGTTTCAATCTTTTGCGTTTTTTTTTAACAAGAAATTAACCGTAACGCTCTTGCAGCGTGTGCCAATGCATTTGGCTAAGCATCTCTATGGTGCTTTCCCGCTTACTAAAGGAATCTGTAACAAAACACGCAGATCTTATTACGATCTTCTTTATTTCTTATGTCGGGCGTATATGTCACTCATCCCATATTCACTAACATATTGGCCGAACTATGGATTTGTAAGCTACCTCCTTGGTCAGTGGACTACATTTCTCGAGGGTTCTGTCTGTGAATCTCACTCTGGCATCTGCCTTACCTGCGATTATATCATTACGTACGCATTGTACATATGGAAGTAACAGCATGTAGTGATTGTTCTACAATGGTGTAATCATGTAGTAATGGATCTGTCTGTTTATGCGCAACACGTTACTTTTGTTGATGTCGAGGGCCAGTTGCCAGTCCCTGCCCCAAGCGTCGATTCTCGGCAGGCCTTCCTGCATTTCGCGTTGCGACTTCTCTGCACACAACAGCAGCATCCACAAAAAGCCTCGTGTAACTTGTGACGTTATACACCAGGTCACTTATATATATTGTGATAAGTATCTGTCCAATGATACTCCCTTGGGGTAACAGGAAGCTCCTTTTCACACTTGAAGAGTTTTCTCCGTCGAAAAGGACATACTATGTTCTGTTTGCTAGAAGCTCTTCAGTCGAATCACGCAACTGGTGTGGTGTTCCATACTCTGGTATTTTGTCCATTAGGCAGTGCGTAGCTGTGTCGAACGCCTTCGGAAAGTCAGCGAACACAGCATCAACCTGGACGCAGGTATCTGTTGCTCTGTGGATATTGTGGACGATCCTCCAGTATTCCACGCTCTTCATTCTACAAACTCGTTATTCGCGGCAAAACAAACCAAGTACCAACACTTGGATATGTGCAACAGCTGGGAATGTTGCTATTATTCGTTCATTGCACTGTGGGTATTTACAAACATTTTGCTTTTTGGATCCGACCAATCACTTTGGAAACGAATGACAGTTGAAGACGGAGATTAGAGGACATCTAGGGAACGACGGAGAAACGTTACAAGTTTGGGGGAAATCACGGAAAACCTGAATCTGGATGGTGAGGCGATATTTCTAACCACTGTTGGTTCCAACGTCTTACCACTGCCCTTATCATATCTCTCTGTGCATGTGTCGCAGCCACAGTTGCCGACGTTGTTGTCAACTGCATACGTTACGGAAACACCGAATCAAGTTATAACCCTAGTAGGACCAAGAAATTAACTAGTAAGGATCGGTTTTACGCTGGTCGTTAAGTTTTGCTCGATTTCAAAACGAATGCAGGTGATTATGAAGACAGGGTTAACATATGATAATATACAGGGTGAGTCATTAACTATTGCCACCTAGAATAACTTCGAAAGTATGATAGTAGTTGAAAAATTTGTGGGGCAGATGTTGCATGGGAGAACGGGGGCCATAATATGATGTTGGTTTTTTGTTGCTAAGTGGGGTCGCGTCAGAGATATGAAGGTCAGCTTTGTTTCTTTAAAGGGGATGCTATAATTGGGTACTTATTTTCTGTAAATGGACGCTCATACCACCTTTGTGACCTTCGGTGACCTTCAAAGACCTTACAGTTACACATCATTGGATTCGTCTCGATAGCCGCTATCAGAAAATAATTACTAAACTATAGCATCCCATTTAAAAAAAAAAGAAAAAAAGTTTATCTTCACATCTCTGAAGTGACCCCACCTAGCAACAAAAAACCAACGCCATATTATGACCCCCGTTGTCCCCCTCAACTTCTGTCCCATGCTTTCGGAGCTGTTCTAGGTGGCAATAGTTAGTGACTTTGGCCGCGCGGAATGGTCGCGCGGTTTGAGGCGCCATGTCACGGATTGCACGGTCCATCCCGCCGGAGATTCGAGTCCTCCCTCAGGCATGGGTGTGTGTGTTGTTCTTAGCATAAGTTAGTTAAAGTTGTGTGTAAGTCTAGGGACCGAAGACCCAGCAGTTTGGTCTCTTAGGAATTCACATACATTTCAACATTTTTGAAATAACTTCAGAAATAATTGAAGGATTTATTGACGGTATGTTTCTACAAGTATAGTAAACCGTAATGTTTTGTACACACCTAATACATCTCGATACGCACGTCATTAGTGGCGCTAGAGACATCTTAATCTGCATTCCACTTCTCTTGATTTTATGACGTATCTGCAATTTCTACGTCCGGAGGCGCTACATTTTATGGATGACATCGTGTACTGTCAGGTGGAGTAACTTTGACTGCCTACTTGCATGTCGGATTGATTTACGAGGGCTCCGCTGAAACGTCTTACCGATTAATTCAGCAGTAGCCTCTGGAACTCCGTGCTCGACGTGGTGGTCCAATATCGAAACAAACTCCCACTTTCCCGAAACCGCTTGTCCCATGTCGTGAATGTTACGTAAATGGGAAGATCGTCAGTTGGCGGGAATCCATGTTCACGCCGAAAACGATGTTGTACCAATGTAACAGACTTTACATCCGCGAGAGAAAGCACACAGATCGCCTTTTGCTGTGGAGTCCACATGGATACTGCCGCATATTTACGTGATCAAAACAGTTACACAGTACCAACTACCGCAAGCAAAAGCAGAAAACATTTTAACTAACCATACTTGTAGAAACAAAGAGCCAGTAAATATCTCAACTACGTCTCAAACTATGACAGTCTGTATTAGTATATGTTGAACACGAACACTCTGTACTACAGCATGATTGCAGCATGCGGAAACAGCCTACAGTCTAAGTTATGCTCCATTAGAACGATAATGTTCTCATCTTCTAAGCTAGCACGTCTGCTATATGGTTCGGTGACGAGTTCATCCGTTCTGTAAGTACCGAAAGGCTACTGCGAGAAAGTCTTGAGATGCTTATGCTTCGACGTACGCCGTGCAGCTTCTTAGTGTAATAGCAGGTAACCGCTGCAAATGATGCCCTATCAAGCCGCGTGTTCCTGAAGCAGCTGCCTCGGAGATTTCAACGCTAGTACAGAACAGCTACTTTTAGGCTGCGGTCAGCACACATCTACCTGCAAGACAGGGCAGGGACACAGGGGGGGAAAAAAAAAGAAAAACAAAACAGAGACTGTACACATTGCTACTATAATATTTATCATTTCGTAGCCTGCGCTGATACCGGAAATCAAATAATATTTCTTGAGCTGCTGAAGTAGAACCTGACACAAAACGGAACGCTTTTATACAGTTTTCCCTTAATTAATGCCTTTCTTCGATTTTTGGTGATGCATTGCATCCGATTTCCAGTAATCCACTCCCGTCTTCATTCTTTCGCATGCATGAAAACTTAGTTGTCTGCCAGCGTATTTGATTTTCTTTTCCACTTCCTGTACGATTTACCGCCAGTAATCTTTTATTTTACGTTACTTAGGTGTAGGCATCTGCCTTATTCAATCGTTCTGTGAGACATGAATTAACAGAACTGCGCACTATACTGCATGAATGGCATCTTAGTCACATGCTACACGACAGACATCGTGAGGTCCACACTCCCTTAGCATTTCCGCCGTGGCTTTACGGAAGTGAAAGGTAGCTGCTCACCAGTTCATGTCTACGGTAATAAATGTGTACATTCCTGTCTGTGCGTGACACACACACACAGGCTCGGCTAACCCGAATTGCCGGTTGTACACATTGGAAAAGCTGAAATAATACTTTGTGACATCCGGTTCGTTAGTGTCCAGTGCTCACATAACTCATCATGTTCCATTGTGTATTTTCCTCGGCGAGAGCTCTAGATAAGCTAGCAACGGAACTGATGGCCTGTGCTTTTGTGAGTGGGGTGTTGGGAGGGGAAAAGTGAGATTTCACTAGAGAAGTCGCCGAATTTTTCACAGCTTTTGTAATGACGTTCACACAAGGTCAGCTACGTATTTCAGCGGGGTGAATATTCGAATTAATTTTACCAAACATCCAGGTATTTCTACTTGGTAACATATTTTCCTGATGAAGCCTGAACAAGAGTCGCTCTTGAGTCCCTGTGTGGATTTATTTCAGATTACGTGTGAGACTGATTCAAATTAGCGAAGTTCCCATACCGTCAACCACGCAGCTCTCGGCAAGATATGTCACAGATTTTTGGCCGGCCCGAGTGGCCGAGCGGTTCTAGGCGCTTCAGTCTGGAACCGTGCAACCGCTACGGTCGCAGGTTCGAATCCTGCCTCGGGCCTGGATGTGTGTGAAGTCCTTAGGTTAGTTAGGTTTAAGTAGTTCTAAGTTACAGGGGACTGATGACCTCAGATGTTAAGTCCCATAGAGCTCAGAGCCATGTGAACAGATTTTTGTTTTCATTGTCGAGTATTTCATAAGTGACATATTTAACGATCGGGCCAGTTCTCACACACACAATGTTTGGATACTGTGGATAAACCAGTAATTAGGATGTATTTCATTCGTATTTGGGAATAGCGAGAATGAAATCCACATCCCACAATTTAGATCTCCCATGGTTTCCGGATATTGGTTCCGCCATTCCTACTTCATGGAGAAGGTGCGCAATCCGTGCTGTAGGCACCCGTGGTCTAGGGGTAGCGTCTTTGATTCATAATCAAAACGTCTTCGGTCCCGGGTTCGATCCCCGCCACTGCCTAAATTTTGATAAATAACCAGCATTGGCGGCCGAAGACTTCCGGCATAAGAAGTCAGCCTCATTCTGCCAACGGCCTTGTCAAAGAGGGCGGAGGAGCGGATAGAAGTTCAGGGCACTCTCTTGTCCTAGGGGTGGGAAGTTGCCCCTAAAGGCGGAAAAATCAGCAATGAACACGACATGAGAATGCAGAAGGCAATGGAAACCACTGCATTAAAGACACGTAACAAAACTTAGGTACAAAGGAGGTAGCTGCGAAGAAACCATGGGTAACAGAAGAAATACTTCAGTTGACTGATGAAAGGAGGAAGTACAAACATGTTCCGGGAAAATCAGGAATACAGAAATACAAGTCGCTGAGGAATGAAATTAATAGGAAGTGCAGGGAAGCTAAGACGAAATGGCTGCAGGAAAAATGTGAAGACATCGAAAAAGATATGATTGTCGGAAGGACAGACTCAGCATACAGGAAAGTCAAAACAACCTTTGGTGACATTAAAAGCAACGGTGGTAACATTAAGAGTGCAACGGGAATTCCATTGTTAAATGCAGAGGAGAGAGTAGATAGGTGGAAAGAATACATTGAAAGCCTCTATGATGGGATATAAGAAGAAACAGGAGTAGATTTAGAAGAGATAGGGGGTCCAGTATTAGATTCGGAATTTAAAAGAGCTTTGGAGGACTTACGGTCAAATAAGACAGAAGGGATAGATAACATTCCATGAGAATTTCTGAAATCATTGGGGGAAGTGGCAACAAAACGACTATTCACGTTGGTGTGTGGAATATATGAGTCTGGCGACATACCATCTGACTTTCGGGAAAGCATCATCCACACAACTCCGAAGACGGCAAGAGCTGACAAGTGCGAGCATTATCGCACAATCAGCATAACAGCTCATGCATCGAAGCTGCTTACAAGAATAATATACAGAAGAATGGGAAAGAAAATTGAGAATGCGCTAGGTGACGATCAGTTTGGCTTTAGGAAAAGTAAAGGGACGAGAGAGGCAATTCTGATGTTACGGCTAATAATGGAAGCAAGGCTAAAGAAAAATCAAGACACTTTCATAGGATTTGTCGACCTGGAAAAAGCGTTCGACAATATAAAATGGTGCAAGCTGTTCGAGATTCTGAAAAAAGTAGGGGTAAGCTATAGGGAGAGACGGGTCATATACAATATGTACAACAACCGAGAGGGAATAATAAGAGTGGACGTTCAAGAACGAAGTGCTCGTATTAAGAAGGGTGTAAGACAAGGCTGTAGCCTTTCGCCCCTACTCTTCAATCTGTACATCGAGGAAGCAATGATGGAAATAAAAGAAAGGTTCAGTAGTGGAATTAAAATACAAGGTGAAAGGATATCAATGATACGATTCGCTGATGACATTGCTATCCTGAGTGAAAGTGAAGAAGACTTAAATGATCTGCTGAACGGAATGAACAGTCTAATGAGTACACAGTATGGTTTGAGAGTAAATCGGAGAAAGACGAAGGTAATGAGAAGTAGTAGAAATGAGAACAGCGAGAAACTTAACATCAGGATTGATGGTCACGAAGTTAAGGAATTCTGCTACCTAGGCAGTAAAATAACCAATGACGGACGGAGCAAGGAGGACATCAAAAGCAGACTCGCTATGGCAAAAAAGGCATTTCTGGCCAAGAGAAGTCTACTAATATCAAATACCGTCCTTAATTTGAGGAAGAAATTTCTGAGGATGTACGTCTGGAGTACAGCATTGTATGGTAGTGAAACATGGACTGTGGGAAAACCGGAACAGAAGAGAATCGAAGCATTTGAGATATGGTGCTATAGACGAATTTTGAAAATTAGGTGGACTGATAAGGTAGGAAATGAGGAGGTTCTACGCAGAATCGGAGAGGAAAGGAATATGTGGAAAACACTGATAAGGAGAAGGGACAGGATGATAGGACATCTGCTAAGACATGAGGGAATGACTTCCATGGTACTAGAGGGAGCTGTAGAGGGCAAAAACTGTAGAGGAAGACAGAGATTGGAATACGTCAAGCAAATAATTGAGGACGTAGGTTGCAAGTGCTACTCTGAGATGAAGAGGTTAGCACAGGAAAGGAATTCGTGGCTAGACGTTGGACTGTTATTTGGGAGGACGGCGGTTCTACTCTGTACCCAGGCTTTCAATTTTGGTTTACCGTGGTTTCCACTAAATCTCCCAAGGAGGACGTAGGAGAAAATGGACAGGAAGGTATAAGCTGATGTACTAGGCTACTGGCTGTGACAACAACTTTTTTAATTTTTCAATTTTTTTGGTCGTATAATTTGGCCATAAAGATGCTGCGTATCTTTCGAACACATACTGTCACATGAGAAACATTTTTT
The DNA here is from genome assembly GCF_023864345.2 of Schistocerca serialis cubense. Lineage (NCBI taxonomy): Eukaryota > Metazoa > Arthropoda > Insecta > Orthoptera > Acrididae > Schistocerca > Schistocerca serialis. The sequence goes on from NC_064642.1 coordinate 244,464,863, forward strand.
TAAAGCTTACTTTAGTTATCATTCTCACAATGTGGTAGGTGTTTCTTAGAAACTAGGTAAACAAATCTGTGTACCAGTGTTGTAATATCATTTTCAGAATTCTCATAATCATTTTTTAAATGTTTGTGTTTGATACAAAGCAATTTTTACTTCATAAAATTTTAATAAATTTGGCAGAGATGCAGTTCGTAAAATTTTGCACCACAGTCAGTTGTGGTACAGTATTTAAAAAGCGTGCCGCAAATTTCACCCTTTATCTGCAAAGGCTCAGCAAACAATAAACAATCTTCCTTATACAATGAAAAATGTAAGTTGAGGAAAATGCAAAAAGAAGATTTTACTAGCATCTAAGCCAGAAACAAGTACCTTGAGCCCATAATCATACATTTGGTTCTTTTGGTCTTCATGTGGCCTTTTTCTTCTAGTCTGATCCCTCTGGCATGCCCTTTTGGTAGTAATCTTGTCTGACATTTAAGTACTAGCAATACGCATATTATCAGTCATTTTAGATACCTTACTGAAAGTGTTTATTTACTTTCAGTCACTTTCTTAAAAGCCTAGCTGCTGTATATTGGCGTTTTACACGGCAATCCAGTTGGAAAGTTTACAGACGCTCGTGCTTCTTGCAGTAAAAGCAGGACAATAAACATTTAATGTTTGTACACCACAGACAATAACAGCAGGCAAAGATAGCCAAGGGCAGACGAAGATAACGCATCGTAAACTGGCTCACTACTCTTCAGATGCTTCTCTAATCTCGAGAAATAATAAAACACCACAAACAAGGACAGAAACGCGAAGAAAAGGGGGGGGGGGGGGTGAGGGGGCCTGGGACTACGCATTGGTTGAAACAAGGTGGCTTTTTATGCTGTAGCCCCAAAAAAACTGGTATAGGCAGGAGTATTCAAATACAGACATAGGTAAACAGGCAGAATACGACGCTGCGGTCGGCAACGCCTATAAAAGATAACAAGTATCTGGTGCAGTTGTTAGATCGGTCACTGCTGCTACAGTGGTAGGCTATCAAGACTTAAATGAGTTTGAACATGGTGTTATAGTCGGAGCACGAGCGATGGGACACAGCATCTCCGAGGCGACGATGAAGTGGGGATTTTCCCGTACGACCATTTCACGAGTGTACCGTAAGTATCAGGAATCCGGCAAAACATCAAATCTTCGACATCGCTGCGGTCGGATAAAGATCCTGCAAGAATGGGACGAATCACGACTGAAGAGAATCGTTCAACATGACAGAAGTGCAACCCTTTTTCAGATTGCTGCAGATTTCAATGCTGGGCTAACAACAAGTGTTAGCGTGCGAAGCATTCAACGAAACATAATCCATATGGGCTTTCGCAGCCGAAAGCCCACTAGTCTACCCTTGATGACTGCACGACACAAAGCTTTACACCTCGTCTGGTCCTGCCGACACCGACATTGGACTGATTATCACTGAAAACATGTTGCCTGGTCGGACGAGTCTCGTTACAAAGTGAATTGAGCGGATGGACGTGTACAGGAATGGAATCCATGGACACTGTATGTCAGCAAGGGACTGTCCAAGCTATTGGAGGCTCTATAATGGTGTGGCATGTACAGTTGGAATGATATGGGACCCCTGATACGTCTAGATACGACTCAGACAGGTGACACGTACGCAGACTTCCTGTCTGACTATCTGTATTCATTCGTGTCCATTGTGCATTCCGACGAATTTGGACTATTCTAGTAGGACAATGCGAAACCCCACACGTCCAGAATTGCTACAGAGATGCTCCGGGAACAGTTTTCTGAGTTTAAACACTTTCGTTGGCCATGAAACTCCCCAGACGTGAAAATTATTGAGCATGTCTGGGATGCCTTGCAACGTTTTGTTCAGAAGAGATCTCAGCCTCCTCGTACTCTTACGGATTTATGGACAGCCCTGCAGGATTCATGGTGTCAGTTCCCCCAGCATTACTTCAGACACTAGTTGAGTCCATGCCACGTCGTATTGCGGTGCTTCTGCGTGCTCGCGGGGGTCCTGCACGATGTTAGGCAGGTGTACCAGTTCCTTTGGTTCTTCAGTATACATGATTTGCAGTACGAATCAAACTCTGAAAATTGTGGATATAATTTCTAACATGCTACAGAACTAAATGGTGCCAAAAATTTTTCGACATTAGGACCAGTTTTACGTACACCCTCCCTCCCCCCGCTTAAAGCGAGTTCTGGGATGGTTCCTTTAAAAAGGATGTAAATATTTATTTCCCTCCCAAATCCAAGTTAATTCTTTGTAGCTAGTGACTTCTTCCGAGTTGAAACTTGCCTGTCTAACGGCTTTCAGAGCCACAGAAATTTGATTTTCAATATTTCATATAGTTACTGATCGAATTTCAAAATTTTAAATGTTTTCATAATATACTCATTAAGATATGTTAATGGTTTCACGCAATAAGACGGTTATTAAAGTTAGAAAATGTGTATGTGTCTTGAGGAAGTGCAACTGACAAGTGCTCAAATTATATGATAGTATTTGAGAATGAGAGCACTTACCTTTGTCGAACAAACTTTACACATAATTTTAAAAGTTTTTGAAAGCTTTTCTCGTCCTCCGTTGCCTCCCACAAACTAATGGAAGCAAAAGTGTTTATCGCTTACTACCGGTTGGCTGTAATTAAGGTGCAGCTACTCGCGGAGGTCGAGTTTGCGATGTAATTATCGAATGGCAGCGAAATTTGGTACATATGCTAATGCGTTAATGCGAAACGGATTTACGCTGAAAAACAATTAGTCCCAGTTTTGGTCACAAGGCGCAAATCTCGCGCTGCACGCTGTTTGACGGTATGACATTCACGCTGTCATTTGACAGTACATAACGTGAATGAACAGTATAGGTATCGAGAAGCGAAAGCGTGCGCTGTTAGTGAAACAATTGTATTTGAAATACATCAATTACATTGCTGCAGTGACAGAGCATTGTCGACTGAAAGTCTGAGTAGAGACCTGACGTCATTAGATGGTTTAAAGAAGATGATTATTCGAACACACGGGTGAGCTTGGTGTGGCACTGGGAAGAGGAAGGCATCCTATCCCGGTGAAAGTTTTCACTAGATTGCTGTTGCTGTAACTGACCGTGCGGCTTGTGCCCCGGTTAGTGCTAGTGCTCGTGCAGTGTTACGAGAATTGTTCATACCGTGGTCAACAATACGGGCTCTTCGGTTTTTAGAATGGACTGAAGTTGATGATATATGGCCAGGCAGTATTCTATGGAATGGTGAGGCACATTTTGCATTGCAGCATGCAGTGAATACACAGAACTGCCGAATTTAGGGTACTGTTAAACCGCATGTTGTGCACGATGAGCCACTGCACTCGTCGTATGTGACCCTGTGGTGTGGATACACAAGCACCTACCGTTCTTTTTTGAGAGGGCCCTGTAAGCGTACCGTGGCGTCTGCATTTTATCGAGGCTACCTTGTACAGCATGTGATTCCTGCTTTGGAAGAGCGCAGCTGTGTGAAAACTACTATTTTCATGCGGGAACAGCTCATGTCGCTCGCCCAATGAAAGATCTGCTTAATGCAACGTTCTACGAAAGTCGTATCACCACACGTTTTCCAAATGCATAGCCTGAAATATCACCTGATCTGAATCCACGTGATTTTTGACTCGGAGGTATCTGCAAGAACGCATTTACCAGGGACACTTTCGACCTCTGCCTGATCTGAAGGCCAGTGCGCAATAACACGTTGTTCAGATTTATCGGAACCGCTGTAAGCAATTGTTGATCACGTTACTTTACGGATGCAGCATTTCGTCTACGTCTCCGGTTTTCGTATTGAAAAAATAGTGTAAGCGACAGTTAATAATACAGTCAACGGCATGCCTGCACCTGGTGATCAAAACTGGAACTAATTTTTCTCCAGCGTAAATCGGTTTCGCATTAACGCACTAGAATATCTACCTAAGTTCCGCTGCCATACGATAATTACAACCCACAGTCGATCTCTATGTAAGCAGCTGCACTGTAATTATAAAATCCAAGTACATTTTCGCTGTTCATGCCGTAAAACTACAGCATGAGGCACCACTTTTTAATTTATTACTTCTTTACTGGTAACTCCGTTCGCAACAAATTCTGTGGGCAGTGTTCACAGGAACCATTAAATGTACCTGCAAAATTATATCATTGTACGACACAGTTCACGAGATATAACATCGTAAAACTTGATACGCGTGAAAAACTAGCTTTCTTAAAACGGGAAGTTTTAGTTTTGACCTTTACATTGGTATGTGTGGAAAAAGTACAATAAAGTCGTAAGATATTGTTCACAGGCAGACGCCGTAGGGGAGGTTCTGCCGCCTTCGCACATAATGGTACCTTTCCTCCGCAAAATATGAGAGTTGTGGATTTAAGTATATCTGGCGAGTGCTGGCGAGAGTAATGCGTGACTAGTGTGGTGTTAAGTTTGTGTTACGTGATGATGAGAAGGGAGAGGTGAAACCCCTTACCGTCATGTAGCTTACCCCTCTCGAATACGGGCCGCCGGGCTTAATTTCCCCATCCGACAATGCCCTCGCTTCATGAGACACTGCGTATGTGTTTGGACTTTAATCCAGAACATGAGAGCAAAGACTGGTGATCAGAGACTTTAAGTCACCCACCCTCCCTTCTTCCGGCGTTAAGACAAGGGGAAAGCTGCTAACCGCACGTGGCGTACCTGGGCGATAACCCATCCAAGTACTGGCCACGTCTCACATTGCTTTACGTCGGTGGTATGACGAGATTGTATTCAACGAGGTAAGACCGTGAAAGTTAAAGTTTAATCGACTGCGTTCGTTCTTATAACAGTTCTTTTGCTTTTCCTTCGTCCACGGCAAACGTTAAACGACACCAAGGTAATGGTGCTTGCTAAGTACGGGGTCAAATAGTGCATCACGGTGGAACTGTTCATCCCGATTTATTTAATCGTTTGCTGATTTTATACAATATACAGTTGATATAAGGCAAATGATTTTATACAATATACATATGATATTAGACAAGATTAAACCTTAAAGTCCGTGTTTTTCAACCAGTTAATTAAGCTGGGTGTGAGAGTGAACAAGTCATCGGGAATTCCAGGGCATGAGTGAAGTGGACAGCGTTGGACTGGATGTTCAGTTGTCTGCTCTTCTTGATTACATTCACACATTGGTGAACTGATCCAGCCCAATTTGTACCTGAAGTACCTACAACAACCATATCCAGTCCTTAACCTGTTGAGGCGGCACCAAAGGTTCTCCGGTAGGTCAAAACCTTGTGGCTTCTTTGTGGGATCAAGGTGATGGGCTCTTGTTCCCAATGTTTTTGTTGACCGTTCATGCTTCCAGCTTTCGTTTAGATCAAAACCATCCGCGATGAGTTGTCCTGCAGTAGCACTTGCTGGTCTTCTTGATCGCAATCGTTGCTGTGGCGGATGACAGAATTCCTGGTGCAGTGGTAGAGAGGGTGATGCAGAGATTATGACATGTTCGATCCGCCTGCCATCATTGGCAATGATGTGGTGCAGAAGACTAATACGAAATACTGCATGACCCGTTGAAGTTTCGGAACATCGATGGTGTCGATGACCTTCTGAAGGCCACTTTACAGCGCAGCAATGGTTTTGGGTTATTCCTCTGCACCTTGTCTTTAATATAGCCCCACTAGAAGGTGTCGCATATGTTTAGATCCGCAGAATACGGCGGCCAATCGGGGCACCCCAGAGCCAGAGTGCTGTCCCCAAATTGCTCCTCCAGGACATCAAACTCTCCTGCGTCGATGGGGTCGAGTTCCGTCTTGCATGAACCGCATCTTGTCAAAACCATGGTCACTTTGGATAACGGGGATGAAATCATCTTCCAAAACCTTCACGTACCGTTCGGTAGTCACCGTGCCATCAAGGAATATCGCACCGATTATTCTGTGACTCGGCGCTGCGCACCACAAAGTCACCCGTTGAGGGTGAAGAGACTTCTCGATCGCGAAAAGCGGATTCTCAGTCCCCCAAATGCACAAATTTTGCTTATTGACGAACCCATGCAAAGGAAAGTAGGCTTCGTCGCTAAACCAAACCAAACTTACTAAATCCCATAATGCTCCCCGGCCAACCGTGCAGTTTGAACGTCCTAACGCAAACCGTTCAGAAGTTATGACGATTTTGTTTCATATAATTCAATTATTGTCACCCTGTACATTCATCGTGATTTCGACGGGACCAAACAACGAGATTGAAGAAGGCAGAACAGAACTGTTTCTCTGATATGAGACATATGCAGTCACGATAAGTGCTGTTTGTTTTCACAGTTACTCAAACGCCAACCTCTGTTCGCGGCTGCCTGACTCTTGACATCTTGAAACAATGGCTGCATTAGGGATTGGCCCGCGGCACGAGCTTTCCAGAGAAATGCAGTACCAGGAAAGACCGCGCGCAGCGCCCACCGCTGTGTTGCCGTGTCGCCCGTCTCTGTACATTTTGAGAGCAGGAAATCTGTTCGCTTTAACTGTGATGCATATTGCACTCGCAAGTCCCTAGTCGGTTGCGGAGAAGAGCAGGCGCTAAGCGGTGACGTCACGGCCGCTCCTGCTCTTCGCAGCGCTACGCACCAGTGGCTGCCAATCGGCTGCGTGGTTACACCAGGGAGTGCTGGGGCTCTGCTTTCCTAGGAAGCTCACAGTTATTGACTTCGAGACTGTTGGTAGAAGAATTGAGGAACGAAGCAGCCCCGACCTTTTTAAGGAACTGCCATACCAATTATCGTCGGTGATTCAGAGAAACTACTGGAAACCCCATTGTCAGTGGTACGAGGGTCGTCTCTTACGTTTCTCAATCATCTGGTAGATGTGGCCTTTGAGATGTGATATTAGTGTTGCTTTAAAATTTGTTACTACCAAAACAATGTCAGTTCAGTAACGGGACTAGGATTCTTTTTTATGTGAGTGTTTAAAGGAACATTGTTGTGAAAAAAGATAAGTTCAAGTGAAGGTTTTCGTAGGATGATTTTTTTTTTACGATTTCCTTCAAGACCTAACTCAACACTGACGCCTCGAATCGCTTCGTCCAACTTCATCTACAGAGAAAACGGTTTACGGTTTGATTGCAGAATTTCGTGGTGGTTGTCGGCGATGAATTTCGTGAAGACTAAGCATATCGATTTCAGAAACATACGGAAAGTATAGAGCATGATTGAAGCTCGGCATGTGATCCACCGTGAGCTAGAGGGATCCTTAGACACCGTCGCATTGCGTCGACATTAAATCTCAGGGTTCAGTTTTGGGTCCACTCCTGTTCCTCAGGCATTTGAAGACCTAACACGTTACATTCAACAAGCAGAATTGATAATTGTTGCAGACGATATTAGTGTTGTAATAAATTTCATTAGAGGGAAAGCAACGGAATTTTAATGACTTTTTTCAGATAATTATTAAGTTGTTCTCTGAAAATGGACTCTCCCTCAACATTGAGAAAACACACTACATTCAGTTCTGCACATCAAATGGAGTCGTTACAACAACTGAAGTAGCACAGGGACAGGAGTCAGTAAACAGAGTAGAATGCTCAAAATTTTCTGCTGTACTTGCTGACGAAAACATGAACTGAGACAAGCGTATTAGTGAGCTTCTCAAACTGATAAGTTCAGCGACTTTTGATCGTCGTATAATTGCTGGTCTCGAAAACAACTGAATCAACTTCCTGGCATATTTTCTATGTTTCCACGTCTTATGGAATAATTTTCTAGAGTTATCATTCAGAAAGAAAGTATTGATTGTACAAAAACTATTAGTAACAGTAATACGTGGCGTTAAACCGCGGGTCTCGCTTAGGTACCTCGTCAAGGAGTTAAACATTTTAACTGCATCATCACGATATATATACATTCGCTAATGAAATTCGCCATAAATAATCTGTCACAACTTAAGAAGAATACTGATGGAAAAAATGTCCTTTATTATCCCTTTTTGAAGCTTGCAGCAGGTCAGAAAGGAGTTCGACATGCAGCCTCAAAAATCTTTGATCATTTGCCCAATAACATAAATGTCTCATAGGTGGCTAAACAAGTTTAAAAACTAACCTAAAATCATTTCTCCTGGACAATTTCTTCTACATCAAGGACGAATATTTAAAAACTGGTACCCAGAAAAAAATAAAAAGGGGACAGTAAATTTTTAAGGGTAGAGGCGTGAGTGGGACTAAAAGATATGATCATTAATGTTAACATTAATCATGTAAACATGTCCTGTAAACTGTCGGGTCGCACATCATTTCGATAAAAGAATTGTTCAGATGATGTATGGAATATGGAACTAACTGACTGAGTGACTGAATGGACATAAAAAAAAGTGAAACGGATTCGTTTATGATGAATTTCGCACAATTTGATTGAAGGCCAAAAACAGGTTAAGTTAGAGTAAGAAAATGCTCGAAAATTTGTGTGAATTCTTAAGGGACCAAACTGCTGACGTCCCTAGACCTCCACACTACTTTAATTTAAACTAACTTACGCTATGAACAACACACACATCCATGCCCCAGGGAGGTCTCGAACCCCCGGCGGGATGGGCCGCGCAACCCGCGACATGGTACCTCAAAAATGTAATCAACTGAGGAAACGTAAAATCCTCTGTAACAGCATTGCAGGAGACGAAACTGGGGTATATTCCAGAAACTAATCAGCAATCAACTGTTTGGGAATTTTTTTTAAAGAAAACAAAAACGGTACCAACAAATGCGGGACGTTCGCGAAGCACTTTCAAACAATGATCGCTTGTTTCATTCGTTACACAAGGCGTATCTGCATATTAAGAATAAAGGTTCAGAGAACAGTTAATGCTGTAGGATGCACGACAATATGTTTGCCACAAGTCATGGATGAAATCAGGAAAAACAGTGGGAAAAAAATGGTTCAAATGGCTCTGAGCACTATGGGACTTAACATCTGAGGTCATCAGTCCCCTAGAACTTAGAACTACTTAAACGTAACTAACCTAAGGACATCACACACATCCATGCCCGAGGCAGGATTCGAACCTGCGACCGTAGCAGTCACGCGGTTCCGTACTGAAGCGCCTAGAACCGCACGGCCACCGTGGCCGGTCAGTCGAAAAAACTGGATCATTCTTCAACAGAACAATGTCACACAACACGTTAAGCAGTTGATTATTTGACGGTGGAAATCATTAAATTAGTATGTTATTGACAGAATTTTCCTGATTTACCCCTCAACGATTTTCTGTTCTCTTATGTCCAATCAAGAATGCGGGGACAGCGATTTTCACACCTCGAGAAGCTACTGAATCCTTTCAAAACCATACTTTTGATGCGCCGAAGTCAGAGTCGTAAAGTTTCCAGAATCGGTTCGAAAGGATGCAGAGTGATAAATTTTTAAGGCGAAATTTTTAGGAATTGTAAAATGATTTGTACCTAAAAGGCGTTTTTCTTTTAGTATTTCTGTAAACACTTAGTGCTTGAGACAGAATGCGAGCTGGGAAGGAACACGTCGGTAAGATTTGGCGACCTAGACGAGACTCATTCCCGCAGTTTTAGTTAGAGGAGATACTGGAGAGCCGCGGTAAACGTGAACGTGAGGGGGCGGTGACTGGAAGCACGATTCACGATGATCAAGAGTGAAGGCAGCGGTCCGCCTGGGATGTGTAACAGGATGCGTCGACGGCAGTAGACACAAAGGCGGAGAGGAGCGGCGCTGGCCTATTTTTACACCTGCGCCGTGGAGAACCTCCTGTCAGCGCCGTTGCGGCTGCTTACAATCGCTAACGACCCGCCACCGAGCCTCCACGTGCAAGCTCACCCCGAGCCTTCAACCTCCAGCTTTTCGTTGACCTCCTACGGTTTCATGGTGCCTAGATGGACTAAATGGTTATGCAGACAATTTATTTCCTGCGTACCTCAAAGCTGTACGTTACCGTGGGTAAAGTGAAAATTTCCGTATAATTCATTCATCACCAGACATTTTGCTTGTGCTATACGCCTCCATGTTGCTCCTGACTGTTCTCTACTGTCATTTATCCATCTTCCATTCGGCCGATGGTTCTCGAAAATGTTCCAATGATCATGTCTAAATATAAAACAGCAAGAACAACATAAGGATCTCAATTGTGATATTTCACTGACGAGTAAATGTAATGGAGTGTCTTCGTTGCAGTTTTGGATACATATTAGCAAGGAATTCCCAACATTGAGCCCAAATGTAATGAAGGTCGTGATTCCTTTTGCAAGAACATACTTGTGCGAGACAGGCTTTTCATCTTTGGTAGTTATGTAGTCTGACTAATGTTGAAAGCTAAATCTAATCAAAGAACTTCCGAGTGGCTGTTTCCGCTTTCAGGCCACGTCTTGAGAAACTTCCTTCTCAAAAACAAGGTCTTGCGTCACAATGAATTTTGTAATTTAAATTTTTAATGCTCTTGAGGTCCATTTTTGCTCGATTGTAAATATTGTTCATTTTATACTTTTGGAATTAATGAAAGTGTGATCAAAACAAATAATTTTTCCGTGTTTTCGTTGTAATAGTTCATGTAGTATTGTCTTCTGTTGAGTAAAATTGTTCTAAAATAAAACTGATAAAATAGAGAATAAGACAAAGAAAAAGCAAAAAAATTCTATTCTTATTAATAAATTACGCTGGGGGCTGACACTATTTTTCTTCGCGAAGCGGTGCCCACAGCAAAGAACAACAGAGTGCCGTATGTTTTTCGTATCTCTTGGATTCCTGCAAAGAACTTCCTTGCTCTATCTGCCATCATTTCGCCTGACAATTTGCCCCAACCAGTTTCATTACATTTTAATTAGGATCGTCACTTGACTGTCTTCCGTGAGCAATTTGATTTCTATTGATTCCAGTAATTACCAACACGCGCTTCTCTATTGCTCGCTGAGCAGGGGTGTATATATATTATATACGTAATATAAAACACTAAATACCCCTGTTTTAGTGTTTTGTAATGACGCAACCTAATACCCAGAATTATTTATTCAAAACTGCAGATAGGTTTGCAGTTTAATGCAGGACATTGACACAAGTACTGGTGATCAGGAACTTCAAGCCAGTCTCCTACCCTTACGGCCAAATACTGGCTGCGAAAATTTCATCCACCACCCGGATTTGAACCGGCTTCTCTCCGAGACGAGCGTCACGATACGACGTGCGTTAGCGAGCTCGATTAAGGAAGCGGTTAGCAGCTCAACTGACGACGCGCAACAGTTTCTGCAATTTTTAGGTAACCAGATACGCTCATTTATAAATAATTTTATTTCCTTTATTTTGATGACCGATAAATTTATTTGTATGTAACGTACAGCTGATTTCAAATTTTTACAACCATTCGTAGATCCGAAACCTGCTACCAAAAATGTAAGAAACGCTGTGAGTTAGACTTTGTTATACAAACAACTTAAAGGAGAGGGGGGACCCAGCGACCACAGAGTTGGACGAGCTTCGGCACACTATTCGGTAGCCACTCGATAGTAATTCCTTTGAAGTGGTTTAGCTCACCGTGGGTCCATAATTGGGGAAAAAACCATGGTCAAAGCTACATTGTTAAATTTTATTTATACTTACCAGGCTTGCAGCCTAATAATTCCTAAGAAATCTAATAACTATTGATTTCGATCAATTGTAGATATCTACAAAATATAAATGCAACATTTTTACATTGAATATATGGGACTGTAAATCAACAGTACTAAGTTCGTAGTGCTAAAATGGGAATTATACAAGGGGCGATCAAAAAGTTTCCTTTTGAGGGCTTTGCTGCAGCATGTATGCATTGTAGCGCGGCTCCGATGCGGCTATACAAGCACCGACATGTAGACAGAGGATTAGTGTGGCATTTTTGTTTTTGCAACGTGCATGCGGTAAATAGGGAAACGTGAACTATGGTGACATTATTACCAAATGCGCCCAAACAGGACCAGCGTACTATTATTCTTTTCTTGGCTACCGAAGTAGACATCAATCGGAGATTGAAGAATGTGTATGGGGCAGCATGTCTGTCAAAAGCCACCGTGGTGGAGTGATACGACAAGTTCCGTGCTGAGCAGAGTTCGACACAAGACACCGACCGATCTGGAAGCCTAGCCTCAACTGGGAGACTCAAGTGGGAGACATCAGAGCACCTGCCCTGAGTCCTGATCTCTCTCCATGTGAATATCACACCTTCGGTCCCAGAGAAACGGCCTTGATGGGTCGACGTTCTTGTCGGACGAAGATGTGTAGCAGGCAGTTTGAGAATTCTTCATGCACCAGGATACGGAGTTTTACCAAATGCGATTCCTCCTGATTGGCATAACTATTCAGGACTGTACGGCCTTCGAACGAAAACTTTTTGATCGCCCCTTTTGTATGATGAATTACGTGACTGAGGTCACGCCTTTTCTGCAAAGTCTCGTGCTCTAAGTCGATTTTAGCAGTTTTATTCGCGGTAAAATCGTTGACGAAATCCTGTCATAATCTAAAGACAGCTATGCAAGTCAGAAACGGGCTCACGATGGAAATAAATTGTACGTTTCATTGTCAGTGATAAAATTTCTCCATCAAAGACCGACCGAAGAGTCCATCAACTTGAAACTACCGTTGAAGTCGTTTCGAATGTTATGTTCTCCATAGTTCACTGCCGATTGTTGTAATTATGCAGTGAAAGGCGGAATTACTCTAATGCGTACTACTATAAGCGAAGAACGCGGCAGGAAGCAGGCCTCGAAGAAGCCACTTAAAAGGCGCGAGTTGGCTGGAGGGGAGGAAGTGCGGGCCTTCCACGGCTGTGGTATTCCCCAGGCGGGTGGCTGACTGGACACTTTCTCAGCGGAGACTGAATGCGGCAGGCAATTAGAGCCGGGCATGCGTAATTGCCGCCGGCGCTCCACTGTGGGAGCGGAAGCGGCAGGTGTGCCCGCAGGCGCTGCCGGCTGCGTTCCCACCACAAAACTCCGTGTCTCCACAAAAAAATGAGCCCAAGAATCCCCGGCGACCCACCCGCCCTCCACAAAGGGCAGCCTCTGCCACTGTCAAGGGCCGATCGCCGGCCGCCGCCCCAAGTACCACTTTCCCACTCTCTCCACCTACGAGATATCGAATCGAATTTACGACTGGATCAAACATTTCGTGATACTCAGGACGCAGCGTATTCATTATGCTGGATAGAGAGTCCTATACAGTCATCCAAGTAATATCTACTGTCACCCAGGGGAGCGTAATTGGACACGTGCTGCTCAATTATGCAGGGTAATTAAACTGACAAGTCGAAATATTATGACCACTTGCTTAGTAACATGTTAGTCCGTCTTTGGAACTAAATGCGAGGGTGATTTCAAAAGTTCTCGGAGTCACCACGATAGGTCAGTGCTAGTTTAACGAGTTGTTCACGTGATAGTCATTGGACTGTTGCCTGTAAACACGTGCCACTTCAGTGCTCTTGGAAGAGAGCTGCGGCGGTGACGTGGTTCTGTTGCTGTTCCCGCGTAGTGATTTGCGAAGATGGAAAAAATCGAGATTAGAGCAGTGATTAAGTGATTTTTTCATAATGCGGGGCCACAGTCATAATATATTTCTTTAAAGTCAGTACCGCCATAAGACTGTTGTTAATTTACAGTGTTACATTTACACTTTGAAACTTCCCCTTTGAACAATTATACAAGACTGTGCTTAAACTGACACACAATATTTTGTTAGCGCAACGCAATCTGACTTTCAAAATTCCCTACAAAAGAATGGCCCTGACTAACATTAAACTATACCTTTCACAAATCACTTACCTCACAAAAATCTTCGCTGCTCAAGCTACTGCAATACAGCGAGCGCCACTACTGCCAGCTAAATAAAAGATTCAAACTATGGAAGGCACTAACTACTGATAGGGATAGTTAGCAAATGAAAGATATTAGTAGAGAACAAATAATGTATTTACCTTGATATCATCATATATAAATATAGCAGTTCATGCCAAATTACAAAACTCCGCCATCTCTCTCCCCACATCCACCACTGCTGGCGGCTCACTTCCAACTGCGCAACGCTACGCGCTGTTCACATCCAGCTGCCGCTGCCCAACACTACAATGGCAGACAACAATGCAAACTAGCCACAGACTGCACACAGCACAGCCAGTGATTTTCATATTGAGCGCTACGTAACGTTGCCAATAAGAAAACATAAACAGCCTACTTACATAGAGAAAACATAAACAGCCTACTTACATAGAGAAAACATAAACAGCCTACTTACATAGCCCCCATGCTCCCCACAAAAATTTTTACAAATGGTGTTGGGCACTGGCCAATACAGATTTGACAAAAATTTTTCACAATTACAGTAACAAAGATATAAAATGCGCACACTTATTGATACATTGTTGGTCAAAAGCTAAAAATTTCTCACAGTCCATAAAGACAGTCCACATTGTTCATCACAGTGAAACTGCCGTTTCTTTTCTCAAAGTCTGAGCAGTAAAAGACAATGCACACAGAAGTAGTGGATTTCCATGCAGTCTTGAAGAAGTAGTGTTGTCCTTCCAACGGAAAGACAGTGCTGACTCTTGACATGCTGACAGGTAATGGGTCACAACAGAGCAAACCCACAGCAGAGTCATTCGAAGTTTTGAAGAATATTGGTAGGTAGGTCATCACAGAGCAGACCCACTGGAGTCCTGGTAGAGATTGTGGTATTGGTGGGCCACCAGAGGTGCAGACCCACTGTAGTCCTTGTAGAGATAATGGTAATGGTGGGCCATCAGAGGTGCAGACCCACTGGAGTCCTTGTAGAGACGGCCAGCAGCCATCTGTTGCGACTGTGCAGGTGCACAATCACCCTCGAAGAGTCTTGCGGAGAATATAGCAAGTCCATAAACCACCACTTGTGCACTCACAAAGTTTTTGGAATTGTCCTTAGAACCAGCAATGCTGTTATCCAGTCCCTTGCTGAATTATTAACACATGTGCAAACACTATCAGTCCCTACTTCTCACATATTGTCCATATACGATGACCAACAGAAACGTGTGCAGTGAAATGTAACTTACAAGTTAATAATATCATGAACTGGTGACAATTACAATTTTATAACAGAAGAATACAATAACAAAGGTACAAAATACATCATTAAAGAACATAACAATACAGATAACATTTGTAGTACAGGCTTTACAAAAGAATCGAACTAACATAGACATCAGTGTTACAGGAATTATGACATGAGTACGTACATAGAAGATCCGAATAATTACTGAAACATCAACTTCACACATGAGCATTTAAACAGAATAAATAATGTGTAAGCATATTTATAAGGTAAATAACATATTATGAATGCCAATTATATTTGAGGATAACAGTATTCCTCATCATAGTGAATGTAGCTTAATATTAATAGAAGAAAAAATTCTATGAAACTGCACAGAGACAGGAAGAAAACAAATACACAAGGGTACACAAACATATAGTGGGATAACACGAAAGGACAGGGTTCGTTTTCAGTGTAACATGTGGTACTGCAGTCCAACCCAAAACTTCATATATCTTTCCTCTTATTTCATCCTTTGTTTCCACCCAAAAAATTCTATCTAAGCATGCTTTCTGTATTTATATGTTCATACATTTCTTACCTCAACATTTATTTCCAAGAAAATCCTACCTAAACCTGTTTTCTCAATGCATTTCTTTACCTATTCTCCATAGTCAGTTTCTTATATAGTCTACCCCCTCTTAAGCTAACTTAAATCTACTGAGCTCAGATGCTAAACTAAGGGACAAGGCAATGCAGCAGCACATAAAACAATTAATATAAGCAGCAATGACAAGAAATACAGATTGGCAAAGCTAGCAGCAGCAAATGTAATAACTTATATCAAAACATGACATAGCTCAAGCAAAAAAGATATTACAGTAAAAACAACAATGCAGATAAGGGAAATGTATAATCACATCTTAATGTCTAAGTAATTAAAGTGGTGCACCACAAGAAGTTATTCTACCAAAAAGTTACCAATTACTTGAAAAGAAAATTATGAATGCAGTTACTAGTTCCTTCTTATTGTTCTTTCCTTTCCAAGTGCTCCTTTTTTTAAAGAATGTGGATCATAAAATAATTATTTAATAGATCTGTTGACAGAAAGTGTTCACATTAGCAAATGCATTTCATTTTATAAAAGCAATGCTGCAACACAGCTGAAAAACAGGTATCAAATGAAATAAGCAATTACGCAAACCAAAGCATAAAAATATCATTCAATAGTCATGTGACATTTCATAAGTTAGTAGAAATTCTCTCAACTTTCGTAGAAAGACGCTTGTCGTAATCAGGTGTGCAGATGTACGAATATTTCCCATCAATTCATAAGCATTTCAGTAATTAGCACAAAGTGCGAGTAATCATATGTTTTCAAGTAACGAGGGTGTCGCATTAGCGATGAAAGGCACACCCTAATGGCTTGTTCTCCAGGTGTTTGACACAGCTGTGTGCCCACAACGCATTACAAAAATCATATGTGGTTAATGGCGTCCCCTTTTTTTTCTACCTGTGCCGCTGAAAAGGGCTCGCAATAATGGCTTTTTCTCCAGGCGTCTGACACAGCTGGGTGCCCGCGACGCATTACGTGCAGGTGGTCACTTAACTTTCGTACGGAAATATTTACGACAGCACTACCGTGGTAGTCTCATATAAAAATATTTCACAGGTCAAGAATTAGCGTTGCAAATCTGTAGAAACAAAATCCTATAAATATAAGTGTCCAAAAAAAATATTCGTCAGCATTGTGATACAGTCACACATTTCATAACTCTTAAAGTACGATTCTTGGTTTCCAACAACCTTTTCCACAAATCAGAGTCCCTAATCACTATTCATTACTCCTTACCTTATTACACATATACGTATCCATCGACACTCGTCAATATTTCGTCATTATAAATATGAAGCATAATCAAATAACTCATATAGTAGCCTCAGCCTATTAATCGTAAACATACCTCAGCAGCATAATACACATCGTCGTCGTAAAAATAACATCATAACACCTCAGTCAAATCTCAAAATCGTCGTAGCTTCCTCCAATAATTAAAAAAAATTCTCTGCTCATGTCAAAAGTGTCATCTGCCTCAAACGTACTTTAAAAATCATAATCCCTTTACCAAATACATCATTCAAAGCTCTCATAGTATCACAATGGTTCCGAAAAATTATGAACAGTTTCACAAAGTACAGACAAAATACAGTTTCATAAGTGTGAAGTTATCCAGCTGTGTAATTACGTAAACATCTGTCACTGACGTAGTAAAAAAAATGTTTATCTCTCAGTTAAATGATCAGATAGCTGTGTAATTTGTGTGTTAGAGAAATATGGTACCGATGTGTAAAGTTGTATAAGCAAATACCATATTAGCTAGGGTTCCTTGTGGTTGCCACACACATGGTACACAAAGTAAGCGTGTACCCCCCTGAGGATTAATGTAATTATACCCTCAGGTGTTACAGATTACACCAATGGAATGAAATATATCACGGAAAACTTTCTTTGTAATTCAAAAATCTTTAAAAATAAATGTTTTAAGTATAAAATTGATCACTGAAATGCGTGTCCTGTAGCGCTAAATGTGCATCTTGTTGTAAGATAATCTCTGTGGAAGTGTCGTAGTTATTTTCCTCCGAAAGCTAAGTTCTGCAGAAGCCAATGTACTTACCTCATGATAAACAAAAGTGAAATGCTTTGCGTATAGATATCGTAGTTATTATGCTTATTGGCGTGATGAAGAAAGTACTGTACAGTAACGTATCGTTGTGCCACGAAAAAGGCTGTCTCGTTGTTGCTATACCACAAAAGTTACTACTAAAACATGTTTTTCTTTCCAGAAGAATTCAGAAAACTGTGCAGATATAAAACAGATACACCGCAAAAGCAACATTGTAAATTGTCACTCATTAGTAGCGTCGTGATAAAAATCGTGTAGCTGTCACATAAACTAACTATTGTCTCATCTGGTATCTCACAGAAAGTACTTTAAATCCGGAATGTATTTTCAAGTAAACCAAAATGTTGCATTAAAATCTCATTAGCAGTACTGGTAAATGTTCTAATCGTACAACTAACAAGCAAGAATGTACACACACAATAACACTGTGACGTCTGTTCACTATAACAATGCATTCGTCATTTCTGTTTAAATAAGTTCTCTTGGTTCTTGATTGGATATTTAACTTCAAACATTGTTGTATGTTAACAGATTCTAAGTCTGACAAAGCATATTAGTAATGTGAAGCAAAAAATTTTATGACAAAGACTAAGTTAAAAAGCAGATTATCTTTCAATAAACGGTTTTACATGTGAAATGTGGTGTAAACCATTACTCTTCCTAGTACGCAGAATTTCAACTTGAATGCAATTATCATGCGGTATTCGTCCGTAAAGAATACTGGAATCTTGCTCAAGGTTAGCGTCAATGTTATTTTTCTCTGAGCCAGCCGGCGCACGCGGCTGCCTGCGGTGTGAGTCATTGTCTGTTTCTTTGTTGGCGCGCGTCGTTATTGGGATTAGGAGACCTAACTTCTACAAATTCACCGTGACGAGAGGGCCCTGCTCTGTTTGAATCCCGCCAGTTCTGATGCAATTGACGTCTGTCGTTATGATCATATCGTCTGTCGTCATTTCGGTAGAATCCGTAGTTTCTTCCTTGTCGGTCACGTGGTGGAGAATTTCTCCCTGAATCGTAACTCCGCGCTGAACTGTTGCGTCTGAAGTTATTCTGTCTCCCCTGGTAATAATTATTTTGGTTCCCATATTGTCTGTTTCTCTGATTGTCTCTGTGATAGTCATTACTGCGGAGAGGTGATCTTTCCCTGTAGTTATTACTACTCTGCCAACGGTTGTCATACGCGTGGTGTCTGTTTTGGTCACGATTTGTGTTGTGAGAATAGCCTTGTCGTGTCAAGTTATTACTTCTTTCATCGCGGAATTGCGACGGATGTGACCTGTAATTGTTGTGTTCCTGGTTTCGCGTTCCGCGATTGTCAGTGTCAATTTCTAATTCTTGTAACAGTCCCTGAAATGCTTCAATGTCGTCTTTGCAACGTCCTGCCAAAATAATATGTCGTAAATGTTCAGGCAGTTTGATTAAGCAAATGCGGATGAGTTCTGAGGGGCTGTATGGGTTTGAAAGATACTGATTCTTATGCAACATGTCTTCAAAATATTTCATAAGACTGGAAAATTCAGATTGTTCGAAACGTTTCATCATTATGATGCTATGTTTTACACGGTCTTGTGTGGCTTGAGACCAATATGCTGAGAGGAAGGCATGGTAAAACTCTCCTTCACTGTGGCAATCGTGAATTACCGATCGCATTCTTACAGCTGGTTCATTCTCCAAGTAGCCACACATAAATTCTAATCTGTGCTCCAATGACCAGTTGGGAGGAAAACAATGAGAGAATTGATGGAGCCATGCTTGTGGATGAATGTCGTTGCCAGAATTCTTAAATGTTTTGAATTTACGGGTAGTAATGAACAGCTTATAGTCAAAATCATCATGTCGGCGAGTCGCATATCGGTCATTGTTAGGTCGTGTCGGCCGTTCCATCTCAAAATTCGGTGCACATTGCCAATTTCTTTCATAACTTCCGAAATGCCCTGTGTTATTATTTTGTGGTTGTTCCGTATTTCTAAGTCCCTCTTCCCGTATTGGGGCGCGAGTATCCTCTGAAATAAGTAATTCTTGTATTACCTGTGTCAGCTGATCTTGTACTTCCCGGATTTCTCTTTGGTGTTGTGTATTAATTTGATTCTGATTTTGTTTGAATTTTCTTATTTGTTCATACTCTTTTGTGTCAGTGAAGGCTACGGGTCTTGTGTCATTCAGATCATCATCTACCTTTGTAGATAAGTTAGTGACCTGATCCGAAAGTTCGGCTACTTTCTCCGATAGTGTACTTATTTCTTCAGTGTGTTTTTCTGAACCAAGTTTCAGAGTATCTACTGTGTCCTTAAAGTTTTCCTGAGTTTTTGCAAGTTGCGTAACCGAATCGGTAGATGCAACTGAGTCAAATTTAGCTTGCAAGGTCTCATGATTTTCATGAACAATAATTTGCAGTTCTTTTATGGCTGCTTCGTGATTCTGTAATGCATTTTCATGCCGCGAAAAAATAGGTTGAAAATGCTCACAAATTTGTGTTTTTACGTCATTACAGACTTTTTGACATTTCGATTCAATGTTATGTAACTCAGTAGTTAAATCTTCACGTGTTTGTTCAAGTGTTTGTTCCAATGAGTCTAACTTTTTAAGATTTTGTTCCACTGTGTCTAACTTTTTGAGATTTTGTTCCACTGTGTCTAACTGTTGCTGTGTTTGTCTCTGATTTTGTTCCAATGTGTCTAACTTTTGCAGCTTTTGCTGTGTTTGTCTCTGATTTTGTTCCATTTGTTGCATTAGTTGTAATAACAATGCATTAGTGTCTGGAATCTGTTCCTCTACTCTTTTCGGCAGTGCATTTGCACCGGCAACATTCACATTTTGACAAGCTGAAAATGTGTCTTGACTTATTTGAGAAAACGGTGAGGACGCAAAACCTGAATCTACAGTATTTGCAATATTGTGTTCTGTCATTCCCGATTCCTGAGGCGAGCTGTTGCCGACCAATTGATCGATAACGCTTCCCTGTTCACTACCTGTTTCACTGTCTACACCATTGTTTGCCGCCCGCTCCATTTCCCTATGCGCAATTACCAAATTACTACTTTGAACATCAGTTAATTCATTACTCGGTGGCGCTAACACACTGCTTTCATTTTCACTGTCATTTCTCAGTTTACTTTGGAGCCTAGTATTACGTTTTTCACACGCCATTATTGTCACAGTATTTCACACGACAACACAGAAAAACACAATTTGAAGAGCAAAAATAAGAGAACACATTAACATAACACTGAAAATTATATCTAGTTAATTACAGCTGCGAAATACTTGGTGCAAATCTATATGCATGCCACAACTGTTTTACTGTACAACAATGAAAGGCTACAACTACAAAGGAGATTCTCTCTACAATTACGCGCTAGCAATAAACAAAAGCTACACTAAATACACAAACTACAAGAAAAATCAGAAGATTCCAGTGAGGTATCCTAGGCTAAGGGTCGACATATGAAACGTCCCCTTTGAACAATTATACAAGACTGTGCTTAAACTGACACACAATATTTTGTTAGCGCAACGCAATCTGACTTTCAAAATTCCCTACAAAAGAATGGCCCTGACTAACATTAAACTATACCTTTCACAAATCACTTACCTCACAAAAATCTTCGCTGCTCAAGCTACTGCAATACAGCGAGCGCCACTACTGCCAGCTAAATAAAAGATTCAAACTATGGAAGGCACTAACTACTGATAGGGATAGTTAGCAAATGAAAGATATTAGTAGAGAACAAATAATGTATTTACCTTGATATCATCATATATAAATATAGCAGTTCATGCCAAATTACAAAACTCCGCCATCTCTCTCCCCACATCCACCACTGCTGGCGGCTCACTTCCAACTGCGCAACGCTACGCGCTGTTCACATCCAGCTGCCGCTGCCCAACACTACAATGGCAGACAACAATGCAAACTAGCCACAGACTGCACACAGCACAGCCAGTGATTTTCATATTGAGCGCTACGTAACGTTGCCAATAAGAAAACATAAACAGCCTACTTACATAGAGAAAACATAAACAGCCTACTTACATAGAGAAAACATAAACAGCCTACTTACAACTTACACATCATGATTTCGGCTTCAAAGTGCCATTATGCCTAAGATGGCATACTGTCGTATTTTAATACTTGATAATGGCACTTTGAAGCCGAAATCATGATTGTGTAAGTGTACATCTACATTTATACTCCGCAAGCCACCCAACGGTGTGTGGCGGAGGGCACTTTACGTGCCACTGTCATTACCTTCCTTTCCTGTTCCAGTCGCGTATGGTTCGCGGGAAGAACGACTGCAGGAAAGCCTCCGTGCGCGCTCGAATCTCTCTAATTTTACATTCGTGATCTCCTCGGGAGTATAAGTAGGGGGAAGCAATATATACGATACCTCATCCAGAAACGCACCCTCTCGAAACCTGGCGAGCAAGCTACACCGCGATGCAGAGCGCCTCTCTTGCAGAGTCTGCCACTTGAGTTTGCTAAACATCTCCGTAACGCTATCACGCTTACCAAATAACCCTGTGACGAAACGAGCCGCTCTTCTTTGGATTTTCTCTATCTCCTCTGTCAACCCGACCTGGTACGGATCCCACACTGATGAGCAATACTCAGGTATAAGTCGAACGAGTGTTTTGTAAGCCACCTCCTTTGTTGATGGACTACATTTTCTAAGGACTCTCCCAATGAACCTCAACCTGGCACCCGCCTTACCAACAATTAATTTTATGTAATCATTCCACTTCAAATAGTTCCGTACGCATACTCCCAGATATTTTACAGAAGTAACTGCTACCAGTGTTTGTTCCGCTATCACATAGTCATAAAATACGGGATCCTTCTTTCTATGTATTCGCAATACCTTACATTTGTCTATGTTAAGGGTCAGTTGCCACTCCCTGCACCAAGTGCCTATCCGCTGCAGATCTTCCTGCATTTCGCTGCAATTTTCTAATGCTGCAACTTCTCTGTATACAACAGCATCATCCGCGAAAAGCCGCATGGAACTTCCGACACTATCTACTAGGTCATTTATATATATTGTGAAATGTAACACTGTAAATAAACAACTGTCTAATGGCAGTACTGACTTTAACATGATTAAGTACTTCTTAAAGAAAGGTATGAAAGCAAGGGGCATTCATGCCGATTTCCAGAATACACTGGGGGACACCGCTCCTTCATATTCAACTGTTGCCAAGTGGACAAATGAATTTAAATTTAGTCGGGACAGTCTAGATGATTATCCACGCAATGGTTTGCCAAGATGTATCACTACTCCAGAAATCATTGCAAAAGTGCACAAAATGGTCAAGGAGGAACGCCGATTGAAAGTACGTGAAATTACTCACGCTTACCAGATGCCATCTGAAAGGGTATATCACATTTTAACTGAAGAATTAGAAATGATAAATTTATCTGCAAGAAGGGAGCCGCGACTCTTGACGTTGGATCAAAAACGCATGAGAATGGATGTATCGGAACAGTGTTTGGCTCGTTTTAGGAGAAACGAACAAGATTTTTTTTCCGGTTTGTGACGACAGATGAAACTTGGGTGCTCTACTATATCCCAGAGACAAAACAATAGCCAAAGCAGCGCAAACATGCTGATTGTCCGTCACCAAAGAAAGCAAAGACAATTCCTTCGGCGGGAAAGGTAATGGCATCATTGTTCTGGGATTCTGTTTGTAGATTATCTCCCCACTAGAATACTATTCCAACCTCCTGGACAAATTAAAAAAAAACAACAACAACAACAAAAAACAGACGAGAAAAAAGGCCAGGTTTAGCAAGAAAGAAAGTCATCTTCCATCAAGGCAATGCGCGCCCGTACACTTGTGACGTCGTCATGGCAAAATTACACGAACTAAGGTATGAATTATTGCCACATCCACCTTATTCGCCTGATATGGCTCCGTCAGGCTTTCATCTCTTCCCAAAACTGAAAATTTTTCTTGATGGGCGAAGACTCACTTCAAACGAAGAATTGATTGTCGGGAGTTGACAACTATTTTGCAGCTGGAGGAAACTCATTTTCGAGATGGGATCAAGGCACTGGAACATCGTTGGACCAAGTGCATTAAACTACAAGGAGACTACATAGAAAAATAAAAGAGCTTGCAGTGATATAAGTACTTTTTTCTGTTCCATTCCGAGAACTTTTCAAACCAACCTCGTATGTCACTGATTCTGTCTGTCAGGGATACTACAGTTTGTTCGTATGTTTGTGGAGGTATGTGGTATTAGATGTCCACGTACAAGTCATGTAATACGCGTAAATAACATCCCGCTGATTCGCGTACGCGGTGATGGCGCCCAATAGCGACCCAGATGGGTTCCATAGGATTTACATCAGGCGAATTTGGCAGCTGAGATATCAACGTGAGCCCACTACAACGCTCCTCAAATCACTGTAGCACGGTTCTGGCCCCGAGACATGGACAATTACACTACTGAAAGATGACATCGCCATCGGGGAAGACATCAAGCGTGAAAGGATGCAAGTGGTTCGTATCTGTCAGCGAGTCTTCGATTACTATCACAGGCCCCATGCAATCGTAGGAGAATGTCTTCCATCATACTGCTCCCACCAGCCAGTGTCCGTGGCGCGCTGCACTTTTCGAGCCGCCGTCCACCTCGATGACAGCGTTTGTGGAGACGACCAGAGACCTAGTGTAGCAAAAAATTTGGTTCACCCGAAGAGCTGACATGTTTCCCTTGATCAATGGTCGAATCCCGATGGTCCTGTGCCCACTGCAGTCGTATCTCACGATGTCGTTGGGTCAACGTGTTAACACTTAGGGGTGATCTGCTGCGATCCTCCATGTTCCTTCATGTAAGATAAAAAGTGGGCTCCTGAACACTTTCGGGCGCCAACATTTTGGTCTTTTGGCAGAGATACCACGGGCCACCATCCATTGTAGGGGAGTGGGGGGGGGGGGGAGGGGATGAAGAGATAGAAAGGGGAAGAGGTGATGGACTTAGAGGCGGGAAGGAGGTGGTGGACAGAACAAGGAAGAGGAGCAGATGATCAGAGAGACAAAGGGAGGAGCAGATGGACAGGAAGGTGATGGACAAAGAATGGGGAAAGAAGGAAGTGGACAGAGGATCTGGAAGAGATGGACTAACAGAATATTGTAAGTACAACAGCGGTTAGTTGACTGCCTGAGAAATAAATGGTTTTTAAATTGAATTATTTAAGTGTGTGCACGTTTATTCACTTCCTACGAAGCCAACAACTTCTGTCCGTTCCAAATTCTCCAGCGCTAAGCATCTTACGAGATTTTCTCCCTCTCATTCTGTTAAAGTACACTAAGTGATCAAAAGTATCCGGACGACCCCCAAAACATACGTTTTCATATTAGGTGCATTGTGCTGCCACCTAGTGCCAGGTACTCCATATCAGCGACCACGGTAGTCATTAGACATCTCGAGAGAGCAGAATGGGGCGCTCCGCGGAACTCACGGACTTCGAACGTGGTCAGGTGATTGGGTGTCACTTGTGTCATACGTCTGTATGCGATATTTCCACACTCCTAAACATCCCTAGGTTCACTGTTTCTGATGTGATAGTGAAGTTGAAACATGAAGGGACACGTACAGCACACAACATCGTCTGTTGACTGAGAGAGACCGCCGACAGTTGAAGAGGGTCGTAATGTGTAATAGGCAGACATCTACCCACACCATCACACAGGAATTCTAAACTGCATTAGGATCCACTGCAAATACTATGTCAGTTAGGTGGGGGGTGAGAAAACTTGGATTTCATGGTCGAGCGACTGCTCATAAGCCACATATCACGCCGGTAAATGCGAAACGACGCTTCGCTTGGTGTAAGGAGCGTAAACATTGGAGGATTTAACAATGGAAAAACGTTGTGTGGAGTGACGAATGACGGTACATAATGTGGCGCCCCAATGTCAGGGTGTGGGTATGGCGAATGCCCGGTGAACGTCATCTGCCAACGTGTGTAGTGCCAACAGTAACATTCGGAGGCGGTGGTGTTATGGTGTGGTCGTGTTTTACATTGAGGGGGCTTGCATTCCTTGTTGTTTTGCGTGGCACTATCACAGCACAGGCCTACATTGATGTTTTAAGCACCTTCTTGCTTCCCGTTGTTGAGGAGCAATTCGGGGATTACCATTGCATCTTTCAACACGATAGAGCACTTGTTCACAATGAACGGCCTTTGGCGGAATGGTTACACGACAATAACATTCATGTAATGGACTGGCGTGGACAGAGTCCTGACCTGAATCCTATAGAACACCTTCGGGATGTTTTGGAACGCCGACTTCGTGCCAGGCCTCAGCGACCAACGTCGATACCTCTCGTCAGTGTAGCACTCCGTGAAGAATGGGCTACCATTCCCCAAGAAACCTTGCAGCACCTGATTGAACGTATGCCTGAGAGAGTGGACGCTGTCATCAAGGTTAAGGGTGGGCAAACACGATAATGAATTCCAGCATTACCGACGGAGGGCGCCACGAACTTGTAAATTATTTTCAGTCAGGTGTCCGGATACTTTTGATCACACGGTGTATCGTATCAGACCTCAGTCCATATTGTCTTCTGCGCCCTAATTGCGCCAGGCAAGCCACACCTTCGTCCAAAACTGGTGATAGGACCTCTGCCGGGACGCGACGGAGTAGGAGAGGCAGGGTTCGCCTTCAGGAAATGGAGACATGCATCGCCTGCGAGGCGTTGCGGAAGAGTGATTGGTCACACGAGGCAGTCTCCAATAATCCCCGCGTATACACGTAGACTGAACGGGTGCTGATGGTTAGCTGCTATCATACCGTGGAGAATCTCTTATCAGATGCACTAGATTTCCTTTTTTATTTACAACACAAAATAGCCGTGATGACAAATTGTTGATAATGTTGGCGCTGTATTGCTGTAATATAGTGATATCTGATACGCACTGCCGGACTATGGTAATCGTTGTCGGATGATTATTATTTCTTTTACTATGAGATCCTTTAAGGCAACGCATTCTCGTTAAAACTTGCGATTTAGTATGATCTTTATTGTGCGATTTGCTTGGTGTAATGAATTTCTATATTCATGATAGCAAACGCTTTAGACTTTTGCATGAAATCGTGAATAAATTTTTATCTTTTTACTTCTTATCGGAATATAACTAGCGCTAATTTCTTTTTAAACTGTGCGCCTAGTTGACTTCGTACTATCCTCTTGCAGAGAGGTGTTGCAGCGTATTCAATGGTACCAGGAAAAATTCATTTCTTTATTTATATAAGAAGCTTGACCTTAAGTTCAAAATTAAATATAACCTTTTTCTTTCCAGCAGACCTTCTCTGTTACGATGTTAAACTACACTGTTGTACAACATAAAAACCTGTTGTTAGACTATTTATTTCTTTATTTCACTCAAAAATCAGTGCATTCGAGGGCGTGGTGTTGAGTAAAAATAACATCAAATTATCCTACTTTCCAAAACTAAGATTACTCTAAAAAAAAAAAATCCCACTGTGAATTTTCACAATATTCAGCCAATTCTACACAAAAACAACGTCTGGATTGAGAAACGCTCCTTTATTGTCTTCTAGCGCATGAATATAAAGGTATTCAGTACTACATATCACAAAATGAAGTGGATGGCTCCTAATTCATGCTCTCAGCAAAACTTTAACGGACCATTTCTTTCACGGATAAAGGATAATATTTTAATTCATTACAGTCATTACAATAGTAACACCCTTCGCTGCTTGTGGCCGTTTAGTCTCTGACTGATGTTATAATAAACCTTTTTCTTTCCAGCAGACCTTCTCTGTTACGATGTTAAACTACACTGTTGTACAACATAAAAACCTGTTGTTAGACTATTTATTTCTTTATTTCACTCAAAAATCAGTGCATTCGAGGGCGTGGTGTTGAGTAAAAATAACATCAAATTATCCTACTTTCCAAAACTAAGATTACTCTAAAAAAAAAAATCCCACTGTGAATTTTCACAATATTCAGCCAATTCTACACAAAAACAACGTCTGGATTGAGAAACGCTCCTTTATTGTCTTCTAGCGCATGAATATAAAGGTATTCAGTACTACATATCACAAAATGAAGTGGATGGCTCCTAATTCATGCTCTCAGCAAAACTTTAACGGACCATTTCTTTCACGGATAAAGGATAATATTTTAATTCATTACAGTCATTACAATAGTAACACCCTTCGCTGCTTGTGGCCGTTTAGTCTCTGACTGATGTTATAATAAACATCCGGCAGCTTATGTGGCCCAGGGCATCGTTGGTATGTGGCTCTCTGCCCCCCCCCCCCCCCCCCTTCCTTCAATCCCAACTCAAGCACTGTACGATATATGCAACATAATAATTATAGCTACAATTAATATACATTGTACGATATATTTTTGTCCTTTGCATTGATCTTCCAAAAAAAAAAAGATTAAGAAAGTAGTCAGTAGCTCGAGAGACGGAGTGGTGGAAACGTGTAGAAAGAAATCACTCACTTAGATCAGGAAGACAAAGTAGTATCTTACAGGGTCGTATGAAGGTTGACGATATCGTCTGTTGCAAAAATAGCCTCATCAGTGAATAGGATGAATGACAGGGCGTGACGAACCAGCGAGAAAACCGTAAGTAAACAGTAAGTAAGAAGACCTGAACGTGTTATTAGTAATTCAGGTAGTGGTAGTTGTGAAGAATGTTCCATACAGTTGTCAGACTTACCTCATGTTGGCGGGCCATCTACCTGGTGTCGATACTGTGAGAACCCTTAATATCGTTATCTTCATCTTCAAGTGGACGTACCCCGTATATGACGTTCTTCGCTCCTTACCGTCTCAGGGATCGTTTCTTGCAGCTGTCCCCATTTAGAAAAATAGCCCAGACGAGGTGTAGTACTCTGCCGGAAGGTAGGGCTGTTAATTAAATATTGATTTAGCCACATGTAGATATATTTTCCAAAAAAATAGCTACATCTCCGATATTTTTCCCAGTATATCGATATCGAAATGGCAATATCGAGTGCCGATATTTGTTTTATATTTTTTTTCGCCGCTTTCGGTAAATATTTGCAACTCTTCTGTTGAAATTGTGGTAAGAAGTAGCTTTACTTTCACTATGTGTGGGAGTGTTAATAGTTTTTGAGCTTTCATCACGTCATGTCTTTCTCTTTGACTGTGTTAAGGAAGTACACAAGTGGCACAGAGAAGATGCTCAGTTGCCCGAGGGGGGGGGGGGGGGGGGGAGCTGGCGGTGTGTAGAGGCAACAAGATTTCCAATGCGAAGAAATGCTATTTCTTCACATTGGAACTCTTTAAAAACACTTTCTGAAAATGATGAAGAAAAATCCATATGACAAGACTGGTCTTTGCGGGGAGCGGAGATGTGTGAGTGAAATCCTGAAGTAATCGGCGCACTGCCCTATTAACAGACTCCGCAAAGTTTGCAACTCTTGCGCCGCAACTGTTAGGTCGTCGCGTTTTGCAGAAATGAAAAAAAAAAACAAAAAAAAAACAAACAAACAGGGAAGTCGACATGAAGTGTTCCGGACAAGTCCGATATGTGACGAAACCGAACGACGGACTCACTGGACACCTTTTATTGTGCTACATACATTCAGTTACTACTGTTATTCTTACCCAGAGAGGGATAAGAGGCTGCTAGCTTGTTGATGTACAGAATATCAAATAACAAATCAATACCTTCATGTGCAGCTTTAAAACTGGCAGTATATTTACATTATGCAGCCGATATTTTTATATGTCGGTGCGTCAATATTTTTTCTGTTGAAATATCAATACTTCGATATAACGAGGGCCGATATGATATAACTTAAAATATCGCTATACCGAATTCCCGATATTTTTAAACATATCAGCAGTCCTATCGGAAGGTATGTGCCACTGTAGCAGGAGCTCTTGATCTGTGGACGGCCCTGCCCTGCTCTGCCTGCTCGTCCCGCGGCCTGCTGACAATGTACAGCAGTAGCCACAGCTCTCTTCCACAAAGCAGCTCCGACAGTTGCCAGCTGGTACGGTTACAACCTACAAGATAGCGGTCCACAATCATACCCCGTCCACTTTCGGTACATATACCTTCTGGATGTTTTAATTGTACTGAATAACCGTGTGGCCGTGGTAGTCTAACGGGTAAAACAGACGTCATCCCTGGAGGTTTCGAATTCAATCCCGGGTAATGGCGGGGATTTTTCCTCGTTCCAGTCTCTCCAGGACGGCTCCAGGTCCAGTCAACCTCCTCACAAATTATCAGAGATCTTCCTAGGGGTAAAAGGCGGCCAGGGTGAGGGACACGCCAACCCTGCACCTCCTAGTGCCGCGGCGATAAGAAGGGCAACACTCCACCTGCAATCAGGTCGATAGACCGGTCACGGGGCTTACACCACAGACTTTACCTTTTTACTAAATTCATACATATTGTAAAAAATTATATATATATTTCCGTGGTGAAGTTAAACGTTGCAAATTCTGTTGGTAGCGCAGTACGCCGATTACTTCATTTCCCCTCACACGTCTCCGCCCGCCGCAAACACCAATCTTGTCATTTAGATTTTTGTTCATTATTTTGAGAAAGTGTTTTTGAAGAGTTCCGATGTGAGGAAATAGCATTTCTTCTCATTGGAAATCCTGTTACTCTACACCGCCAACCACCTAGCTGAAATTGACTTTTAGGTTCGTGGCCCCTCCATCGGTAATGGTGGAATTCAATATGGTGTTGGGTCCCCTAAGCCTTGATGTCAGCTTCCACTCTCCCAGGCATACGTTCAGTCAGGTGCTGGAAGATTTTTGGGCAATGGCAGCGCATTCTTCACGGAATGCTGCGCTGAGGAGAGGTATCGATGTCGGTCGGTGAGGCCTGCCACAAAGTCGGCGTTCCAAAACATCTCAAAGGTGTTCTGCAGGATTCAGGTCAGGACTCTGTGCAGGCCAGTCATTACAGGGATGTTATTGTCGCGTAAACCACTCCGCCACACGCCGTGCATTGGGAACAGGTACTCGATCGTTTTGCAATCGCCATCCTCGAATCGCTCTTCATCAGTGGGAAGCAAGAGGTACGTAAAACATCAGTGTAGGCCTGTGCTGTGATAGTGCCACTGAAAACAACAAGCAGTTCAAGCCTCCCTCCATGAAAAACACGACGACATCATAACACCAACGCCTCCGAATTATGCTGTTGGCTCCACACACGCTGGCAGATGAAGTTCACCGGGCATTCGCCATACCCACACCCTGACATCGGATCGCCACATTGTGTACCTTGATTCGTCACTCCACACAACGTTTTTCCACTATTCAATCGTCCATTGTTTACGCTCCTTTCACCAAGCGAGTCGTCGATTGTCATTTACCGGCGTGATGTGTGGCTTATGAGCAGCCGCTCGACCAAGAAATCCAAGTTTTCTCACCTCTCGCCTAACTGTCACAGTATTCGCAGTGGACCCTGATGCAGTTTGGAATTCCTGTATGATGTTGTGGATAGATGTCTGCCTATTACACATTATGACCCTCTTCAACTGTCGGTGGTCTTTGTCAGTCAACAGACGAGGTCGCCCTGTACTGTTTTGTGCTGTACGTGCCCCTTCACGTTTCCACTTCACAATCACATCGGTAATATCACAAGTGACACCCAGTTACCTGACCACTGAGGTCGCTGATATGGAGTACCTGGTAGTAGGTACCAGCACAATGTACCTGATATGAAAAACTTATGTTTTTGGGGGTGTCCGGATACTTTTGATCACATAGTGACTACATATACTTGTGTGTGTGTGTGTGTGTGTGTGTGTGTGTATGTGTGTGTGTGTGTGTGTGTGTGTGTAGTGTTCCACATCTCCTCCTGAACTACTGGGCCGATTCCAACCAGAGCTGGTACACACATCCGTTACTCTCAGACAGCAGTCGCTTATGGTGGGAAAACCACGTACCTGTCGTAGTTCAGGGGATATGACGTCATAAACACTGAGACCCCTGAAAAACTGACGCATTGTGCATGAACTTTAGATATATTACTAATTTGCTACTAACTCTATTCGCAACACATTTTGCAGATAGTATCCCCATATCCCGCTGAATGTATGTACACAAATATATGACTGCAAGTCACATAGTTCAACACGTATGAGTTCACAAACACTGGGATGCGTGAAAAAATGCCGTATCATGTATGAAGTTCTGATACTTTGAATCTTTACTACTAGGACACTCCACACTGGAGATAAGAAAATCCCTGACTCTTGGTAGCGTTTTTGACGGCTTTCAACTACGAAGCAGAAACAGCTGTAGGCGAAAACGATAGCCATCTGTAGAGCTGTGAAGAGGCGTTGCTATAGAGATGTTTACATAATCGCGTTGTAGATACATGAAGGAGCTGCGATCAGCGTATGGAAACTGCCCGGAATATTGCGTTACAAACAGAGTTCGTATTTTGTTTTCGATTGTTATAGGAAATTGGCAAAATAAATGGCAAGGCAGTGCCGGGTTCGCCAACTAGTAACAGAATAAAAAGTAACACATAAAGCTGTAGATACTTCTCAAATAAAGCTAACTTTCAGATTAGTGTTGTCTCATTTTGGAAGTTACCAGGAGTACTTCAAAGATCTTAGAAACCGGTAATATCCATTAACAAGATTGGTGGCACATTTATGTACCCTAGAATATCGTTTAAAATACCAAGGGAGAAACTACGAAGCCGCACGAAATAGAACGAAACGTGAAAGCCACAATACGAAAGACATGAATTTGTTGGAAGACTCCTGGAAAGTGCGGCGCATCTGTAAAGGAAACTGCGTACAAAACACGAGGTAAGTCTTTTCCAACTCACTGCTCCAGTGATTGGAGAGCTTACCAGGTAGAGCGGATATAAGGAATTGAGACGCTCGGTGCACCGAGCGGGGTGGCGCAGTGGTTAGACACTGGACTCGCATTCGGGAGGACGACGGTTCAATCCCGCGTCCGGCCATCCTGATTTAGGTTTTCCGTGATTTCCCTAAATCACTCCAGGCAAATGCCGGGATGGTTCCTCTGAAAGGGCACGGCCGACTTCCTTCCCAATCCTTCCCTAATCCGATGACACCGATGACCACGCTGTCTGGTCTCCTTCCCCAAACCAACCAACCAACCAACGCTCGGTGCAAGCCCGAGATGGAAAATGGCAATTCGAAGTCCCGTTTACGACGAGATCACTATAGATGGAGCGGAAGCTCGGATTGGGGAGAGATAGAAGAAATCGGCCGTGCCCTTCCAAAGGAAGCCGGCCCTGGTGGCCGAGCGGTTCTAGGCACTACAGTCTGGAACCGCGCGACCGCTCTGGTCGCCGGTTCGAATCCGGCCTCGGGCATGGATGTGTGTGATGTCCTTAGGTTAGTTAGGTTTAAGTAGTTCTAAGTTCTAGGGGACTAATGACCTCAGAAGTTAAGCCCCATAGTGCTCAGACCCATTTTTCCAAAGGAAACATCTCGGCATTCGTCTTAAGCGGTTCAGAAATACATAAGGCTCTCGAATCATAATAAGAAGAAACAACGATAACACTGAGTGCAGAAGAGGACATCACATGCAACAAGATTCCAGTAGGCAAAGCAATACGCCAAGGGAGACGATATTTACAAGGTTATTTACCCTAGCGTGCGAGACGTATTTAAAGGTTTGGACTGATATAATCGAAGGATCAAAAACGGTGGACAGTCCGTGAAACACTTAGAATTTTCTACAGATGTTGTGTTGATGAATGAAAAACTGACCAAATTTACAAATATGATTCAAGAATTGAAGTTACTTGTGCGGCACTTGGTTTGGAGATGGACATGAGAAAATCTTAAGTTCCGGGTCCAAACAGAAAGAAACAATGAGCTACTGAAATCATTAATTCATCTCCAAATACATCGATCTTGGTTGTAAAGCTAATAAATGGGTCGCCAAAGAAAGTGCAGAAATTCCACGAGCATTGGTTTGAACTCATCGGCAAAAGCATCAGTTCTTGTTGAAAAACAAGGACGGCTGTTACAGTAATTCAATAACAGGAAGCGTAAAATTCTTGTGCACTGCCAGTCACAACTTCAGTCTAGAAACTTGGGCTCATGAAGTGTGAATGCTCATAAATTACAGTGTGTACAGAGAACAACAAGAGGCTTGCGCTGTGCATCAGCCTCTGGAGCGAAGTGATCAGCAGCAGAACACTGCTAACAGATGTCCTCTACAGGATCACCAGGTTGGAATGAAAATGTGCTGGCCGCAACCGACGCCAGAGCTCAACAGATGGTGTAATAAAATGTTTCATCCACAGAAAAAACTGCGGAAGACCCCAGGAGAGATACTGCGGTTACAACACGGCGGTACCCGTTGACACAGAGGAATGTGGATGGATCATTGCTGAAGAACAGGATACATCTCGTGCAGGGAAAGAAGGGAAACCTGAAAGGTGGAAGGAATGTATGTAGGGGCTGTACAAGAAAAATGAACTACAAGGTGATACTGTAGAAAGGAAGTGGAAGTAGAGAAGATGAATGGGAGATATGATACTGCTAGAAAAATTTGACAGAGCACTGAAAAACCTACGTCGAAACAAGGTCCCTGATGCAGACGACACTCCCTCACAACTGTTGCTGTCTTTGGGAGAGACAGTCAAGACGAAACTATTCAACCTGATGTGCAAGACCTATGACGCAGGGAAAATTCGCTCAGAACCTATGACTCAGGGAAAATTCGCTCAGATTTCTAGAAGACTGTAATAATTCCAAATACAAAGAAAGCGTGTGCTGACAGGTGTGAATATTTCCAAACCATAAGTTTAAAAAGTGTTGGTTGCAAAATATTGACACCAATTATTTGCAGAAGAATGGAAGAATTGAGGGAAGCTGACCCTGGGGGAGAACAATACGGATTCCGGAGAAATGTAGGAACACGCGAATCAGAACTGATACTACAACTTACTTTAGAAGACAGATTAAGGAAGGACAATCCTAAGTTTATAGCATTTGTAGACTTAGAGAAAGGATTTGACAATGTTGACGAATGCACACTCCGGAATTTTGAAGGTTCAAATGGCTATGAGCACTATGGGACTTAACAGCTGTGGTCATCAGTCCCCTAGAATTTAGAACTACTTAAACCTAACTAACCTAAGGACATCACACAACACCCAGGCATCACGAGGCAGAGAAAATCCCTGACCCCGCCGGGAATCGAACCCGGGAACCCGGGCGCGGGAAGCGAGAACGCTACCGCACGACCACGAGCTGCGGCCAGGAATTTTGAAGGTCGCCGACCAAAATACACAGAGGGAAAGGTCATTTACAACTTGTACTGAAGCTAGACGGCAGTTATAAGATTAGAAGGACATGAAAGGAGGCGGTGGTGCAGAAACAGGATTGTAGCCTGTTCCTAATGTTCTACAATCTGAACATTGAGGAAGCGCTATAGGAAACCAAAGAAACATTTGGCGAAGGAATTAAAGTTCAAGTTGAAGAAATAAAAACTTTGAGGTTTGCCGATAACATAATTCTGTCAGAGACGGCAAAGGGCTTGGAAGAGCGGTTGAATGGAATGGGCAGTGTGTTGAAAGGAGGATGTGAGATGAACGTCAACGAAAGCGAAACAAGGGTAATGGAATGTAGCCACATTGAAGCAGGCGATACTGAGGGAATGAGATGAGGAAATGAGATACTAAAAGTAGTAAATGAATCTGCTATTTGAGCAGTAAAATATCTGATGCAGATCGAAATGGAGAGGATATAAAATGTTGACGCAATGGCAAGACAAGCCTTTCTGAACAAGAAATATATGTTAATATCGAATATAGATTTAAGTGTTAGGAAGATTTTTCGGAAGTTGTGTGGAATTGTAGCCTTATACGGAAGTGAAACATGGACGATAAGCAGTTCAGAGAATAAAAGAATAGAAGCTTTTGAAATGTGGTGCTACAGAAAAAAGAGTAACTGAGTAGATCGCGTAACTAATGAGGAGACACTGAATAGAGTAGGGGAGAAAACAAATTTGTTGCAAAACTTGAGTAAAAGAAGCGATCGGTTGGTAGGACACGTCTGAGACACCATGGAATCATCAGTTTTGTGTTGGAAGGAAGTGTAGGAGGAAGGGATCAAGACACAAGAATACACGAAGCAGGTTCAGTTGGATGTAGGTTGCAGTAATCTTTCGGAGAAGAAGCGGTTGCATAGGACAGTAGCGTGGAGAGCTGCATCAAACCAGTCTTCGGACTGAAAACAACAACAACAGCGGAAGCAACAGGGGAACATAGGCATTTTTTCCTCGCTCAGTGCGCGAGTGGAATAGGACAGAGCACGGGTGGGCAACGTTCGGTGATCTTGGGCCTGATTCACATGCTTACTTAAGCTCACGGAACGCCTAGACACGCGACAGGTCAAAAGTATTGCGTCTGTCACGTTGAAGTTTATTGGATAACGCACCGATATGAATGGCACCCGTTCCTGACTCGCATCGCCAACAAATTATGCCTCAAAGCAACCAGATGTTTACATTTATTTACGCGTAGTGAATATTTTATCTTTATTTATGGCGTTTTAAAATAGCTATCTTAAAAACTTCCGTTACAAAATCGTGCAGTGCAGTGTCGTTAATAAAGAATGTTCACAACATGCGAATACTTGCACAGAGCTGAAGAAGGGCTGACAGGAATCGTGAAGCGTCATAATAGAAAAATAACCGCATATAAAAAGCTTTCTTGAGCCAAGATCGCATAAATAGTTCTTTATTTTCAACAACCGGTTTCGATAGACTTTGCCGTCATTTTCAGATCTTCAGAAATTCTTTTTATAAGACGTAGCGCATTATACCAAGATTTGTCAGAAATACAGCATTTAAAATCAGAAAGTACCTTGTGCACATGGCCATGTCCGTATCGTATACGTAACTCTCAAAGTTGACTGTCACATTATGAAAAATCACTGTGCATTTTATTGTATACTGTCATTTTTATGAGGTAACAATAATCTGTGAGCACTACATACTCGTATACAGTCTTAGCCATGTGCATAATATGCTTTTTGAGTGTAAAAGTTTTATTTCTGACAGACCTGTGTATAATGTGCTATAGTTTACCTCTAACATGACAGCTTGGCGTGAGGTCCCAGCTCACAATGAACACGTTTTATAACAAAAATTTTGACAGCAAAGCCTATCGAACCGGTTGTTGAAAATTAAAAAAAAAAATATTTATGCGATTTTGCCTCTCAGCTGCCGGATTCCAGTACGTCCACAATGCACAAGTTATCTACGAGGGTCACTCCAAAAGAAATGCACACTATTTTTTTCCATCTTTTATTCTACATGTTTGAAAGTTTTACAGTGTATAGATACATCCTTTAGGAACAATATTTTCATTTCTCCATATAATTTCCATCCCTCTCAACTGCCTTACGCCATCTTGGAACCAGCGCCAGTATTCCCGCACAGTAAAATTCTGGACCAACCTTTTGGGGCCGCTGTTTGGCAGCGTGCACAAGAGAGACATCATCTTCAAACTTTTTTCCACGAAGAGAGTCTGTCAGTTTCCCAAAGAGATGATAGTCACATGGAGCCAGGTCAGGACTGTAAGGCGGGTGTTTCAGTGTTGTCCATCCGAGTTTTGTGATCGCTTCCATGGTTTTTTGACTGACATATGGCCGTGCATTGTTGTGCAACAGCAAAACATCCTGCTTTTGCCGATGTGGTCGAACACGACTCAGTCGAGCTTGAAGTTCCTTCAGTATCGTCACATATGCATCAGAATTTATAGTGGTTCCACTTGGCATGATATCCACAAGCAAGAGTCCTTCGGAATCGAGAAACACTGTAGCCATAACTTTTCCAGCAGAAAGTGCGGTTTTGAATTTTTTTTTCTTGGATGAATTTGCATGATGCCACTACCAATGGTTCCAATGGCTCTAAGCTCTATGGGACTTAACATCTGAGGTCATCAGTCCCCTAGAACTTAGAACTACTTAAACCTAACTAACCTAAGGACATCACACACACCCATGCCCGAGGCAGGATTCGAACCTGCGACCGTAGCGGTCGCGCGGTTCCAGACTGAAGCGCCTAGAACCGCTCGGCCACTTCGGCCGGCGATGCCACGTCATTGATTGCCTCTTTGTCTCTGATGAAAAATGATGGAGGCATGTTTCATCACCTGTCACAATTCTTCCAAGAAATTCATCTCCATCCAAAAGTTCGCTGCATACCGTCTTTCTTGTTTCTTTGTGAGCCACTGTCAATATCCTGGGAACCCACCTGGCACAAACCTTTCTTAACGCCAACACTTTCAGTATTCTGCAAACACTTCCTTCCTCTATCCCAACGTAGCGTGACAATTCGTTCACTGTGATGCGTCTGTCAGCAGTCACAAATTCTTTAAATCTCTGCACATAGTCTGGAGTGTATGCAGTACGAGGCCTGCCGCTGCGAGGACAATCCTCAATATTGCCATGCCCGCTTTCATCACGTAACCTGCTTGCCCACCGACTAACTGTACTGCGATCGACAGCAGCATCTCCTTACACCTTTTTCAACCTCTTGTGGATGTTTCCCACTGTCTCGTTTTCATAACACAGGAATTCTATGACAGCACGTCGCTTCTGACGAACGTCAAGTGTAGCAGCCATCTTGAAGACATGCTGCGACGGCGCCACTCACGGGAACAGGTTGAACTTAGTTTGAAAACAAGCGGGAAGGATGTATATACACACTGTAAAACTTTCGCAAATGCAGAACGAAAACTGTATTTTTACAAAAATAGTGTGCATTTATTTTGGAGTGACCCTCGTACTAATGTTAGTACGATAAAGAACAGAGAAACAAAATATGGCACTGAATTTTTTCCGCAGGCCGAATTGAAAACAATCGCTGGCCGGATCCGGCCTGCGGCCCGTCGGTTGCCCACAGAGTAACTAATAACGATGGGGAGTACCCTCCGTCGCGTAGGTTACAGCGGCTTGGGGAGAGCGTCGTCTAGCTGTAGGTGAAGCGAGCGACCAGGAAGGAAAGAGGTGCGACCGCGTCCGCTGCCGTCCCAGCCTGCCTGCCTGGTGGCTGTGGAGGCCCCGCGAGGCAGAGCAGAGCACCGGAGCCAGAGGCCGAGCCAGTACCTGACCGCCCACAGGCCTCTGCCGCGGCCTACATCCGTCCCGAGGGACTGCTGGAGCTGGAGAACCCGCAGCCCGGCCTCGCAGCCTCGTTCCGCGGCTGCCCGCGCAGTGCAGCCGCCGCGCTGGCCACTCTCCCGCCCAGCTTCCCACGCCACGCACCTCACCTCACCTCACTGCGGCCTCCTGGCTTTTCCAATACAGTTGCACAGTGTCGCATTTTCATAAGTCCGCTGCACCGTTTGACACGACGAATCTTGGATTCGTTCGTGAATCTCAATGTATGGTTCCTAAAAAAAAAAAATCAATGCCTAAATACCGGGTGATCAAAAAGTCAGTATAAATTTGAAAACTTAATAAACCACGGAATAATGTAGATAGAGAGGTAAAAATTGACACACATGCTTGGAATGACATGGGGTTTTATTAGAACCACCCCATATTGCTAGACGCGTGAAAGATCTCTTGCGCCGGCCGGAGTGGCCGTGCGGTTCTAGGCGCTACAGTCTGGAACCGAGCGACCGCTACGGTCGCAGGTTCTAATCCTGCCTCGGGCATGGACGTGTGTGATGTCCTTAGGTTAGTTAGGTTTAATTAGTTCTAAGTTCTAGGCGACTGATGACCTCAGAAGTTAAGTCGCATAGTGCTCAGAGCCATTTGATCTCTTGCAGGCTTCGTTTGATGATAATCGTGTGCTCAGCCGCCACTTTCGTCATGCTTGTCCTCCCAGGTCCCCAGACCTCAGTCTGTGCGATTATTGGCTTCGGGGTTACCTGAAGTCGCAAGTGTATCATGATCGACCGACATCTCTAGGGCTGCTGAAAGACAACATCCGACGCCAATGCCTCTCCATAAATTCGGACGTGCTTTACAGTGCTGTTCACAACATTATTCCTCGACTACAGCTATTGTTGAGGAATGATGGTGGACATATTGAGCATTTCCTGTAAAGAACATCATCTTTGCTTTGTCTTACTTTGTTACGGTAATTATTGCTATTCTGATCACATCAAGCGCCATCTGCCGGACATTTTTTGAAGTTTTGTATTTTTTTGGTTCTAATAAAACCCCATGTCATTCCAAGTATGTGTGTCAATTTGTACCTCTCTATCTACATTTTTCTGTGATTTATTCAGTTTTCAAATTTATACTAGCCAGCCGGAGTGGCCGAGCGGTTCTAGGCGCTACAGTCTGGAACCTCGCGACCGCTACGGTCGCAGGTTCGAATCCTGCCTTGGGCATGGATGTGTGTGATGTCCTAGGTTAGTTAGGTTTAATTAGTTCTAAGTTCTAGGCGACTGATGACCTCAGAAGTTAAGTCGCATAGTGCTCAGAGCCATTTGA
This sequence comes from Schistocerca serialis cubense, assembly GCF_023864345.2. Classification (NCBI taxonomy): domain Eukaryota; kingdom Metazoa; phylum Arthropoda; class Insecta; order Orthoptera; family Acrididae; genus Schistocerca; species Schistocerca serialis. Next base: position 244,504,999 of record NC_064642.1, read on the forward strand.
ACCATTTTTGAACCAAATTTATACTGACTTTTTGATCACCCGGTACACTGAGGTGACGGATGTCGTGGAATAGCGATAGTCACATATACATGGCGGTCGTATCGCGTACACGTATAAATGGGCAGTGCATTGGCAGAGCTGTTACTTGTATTCAGGTGATTCATGTGCAAAGTGTTCAGCGGGATTATGGCCGCACGACAGAAATTCGGACTGAACGCAGAATGGTAGTTGGCGCTAGACATATGGGACATTCCATTTCGGAAACCATTTGGGAATTCAGTACTCCGAGAACCACAGTGTCAAGAGTGTGCAGAGATTACCAAATTCCAGTCACTACCCCTCGCCCGCATCTCGTGGTCGTGCGGTAGCGTTCTCGCTTCCCTCGCCCGGGTTCCCGGGTCGATTCCCGGCGGGGTCAGGGATTTTCTCTGCCTCGTGATGGCTGGGTGTTGTGTGATGTCCTTCGGTTAGTTCGGTTTAAGTAGTTCTAAGTTCTAGGGGACTGATGACCATAGTTGTTAAGTCCCATAGTGCTCAGAGCCATTTGAACCACTACCCCTCACCGCAGACAACGCAGTGGCCGACGGCTTCACTTAACGATCGAGAGCAGCTCCGTTTGCGTAGACTTGTCAGTGCTAATAGACAAGCAACACTGAGTGAAATAACCCCGGAAATCAATCTGGGACGTACTGTGAATGTATCCACTAGGACAGTAGGTTGACATTTGTCGTTAACGCGGGATGGCAGCGGATGACCAACGCGAGTGCCTTTGCTAACTGCGCGATATCGCCTGCAGCGCCTCTTCTAGATCATATCGATTGGACCCTAGACGACCAGAAAATCGTGGCCTGATCAGATGAGTCCCGACTGCAGTTGATAAGAATTGATGGTAGGGTTCGAGGGTGGCCTAGAGCCCACGACGACCCAAGGCAGTATGCAAGCTGACAGTGTCTGAACTGGGTCCTCTGATCCAGCTGAACCGGTCTTTGATTGGAAATGGTTATATTCGACTGCTTGTAGACCATTTGCAGCCCCTCATGGACTTCATGTTCCCAAATAACGATGGAATTTTTATGGATGACAGTGCGACATGTCACCGTGCCACAGTTCGTCATTGATTTGAAGAACGGTATGGACAGTTCGAGCGAATGATTTGGTCAAGTCACTCGTCAGATATGTATCCCATCAAACACTTATGGGACATAATCGAGAGGTCAGTTCGTGTACGAAATCCTCTTCCGGCAACACTTACGCAGAAATGGACGGCTATGTGCAGGCGACTTTGAAAGACCTGTTGAGTCCATCCCATGTCGAGCTATTGCACTGCGCCGGGCAAAAGGAGGTCCGACACGATATTAGGAGGACTCCCATAATTTTTGTGGCCTCAGTGTATAAGACATAATACACAAAAATTTATTACTGCACATGTTCGTTCCACACTACTAGAAATAATGCATCGGAGAAACAGAATATTCTAAATTCGTAGGTATTTGTATTGATACGAGTAAGAACCTGAGTTGTAAGTCTCACGTCAACAGTTCTTGGTAAATGTCTAAGATCTGCAACTATTGAGTTACGAATAAAAACAGGTTCTCTAGATGAAGATTTCAAAAAGTTGTCTTTCTTTTCTTCTTTTAATTCACTAGTGCCTTATGGCATCGTATTCCAGGTTAAGTCGTAACTGCGGAAGGATGAGCTTGTTGCACATAAGTGCGTGAGAAGGATATGTGCTATCCACTCTATAAGCTCTTATAGACAGCTCTGTAAACTGACGATCGTAGCAGTAACACTTTCACCGAACATTCACTTCCTTAAGAAGTTTATTGTCAGCAGCTAATCTCAGTTTGAATGTAACAGGAACACAAAAATAATGCTAGAAAAAGAAATGATTTACACTATTCGTCACTTAGCCTTAGTGGGCGTGGGAAGCATTCAGCCACAATAATTCTAAACCATCTACCCAGTGATGAAAAGAATTTGACTCTATGTTTAATAGATGGAGAGACTGAATATAGTTAACTGTGAATCGCTGTAGATACGGGATAATAAACCTAAGAAATCATGTTAGTGGTCAGTATGTTGTCATACTTTCCTCTGAGAAGTTGTACTGTAATTGTAAAACTGACTCGTTCCACATCATAGCGAGAGGTCGTAATTATAATCCACGGAACATGCAGCTGACCGGGATTGGATGCATTCACTGGTTGTGTTGGGAAGGGTGTCACGCAGCCGTTGTATTTTCTGCTGAGGTAAGTTGGTTAGCCTGCAACTGCTGTACTGGTCCTGTATACCATGCACATTGGCACTAAATTCGAGTTGACACCCGAGCTGATTTCACATGAGCTCTACTGGGGATGGATACGAAGATCTTACGAACCAAGAAAGTGCCTCAACGCCTTGCATACAGTTTTTAGACACACATGGTGTGTATGTGTGGTCGAGTGTTGCCCTGCTGGAAGATAGTATAGTGGTATATATACTGTCTGACGAGGGATAACACACGAGATATAACAGCGGCAAAACTATCAAACCAGTGAGAGAGAGTCTGAGGGAAATTACTGGTGTATCCTTACAGCATAGGCGTTCAAGACGATCGACTGGCCTTACACAGTGAGTGACATTGACACCAGGGGGTACAATAGCTGACACTGTAAACCACCTAGTAACGGTAATGTGGAAATGCGACTACTTCTTTCGATACTGGATATTTCCCCGTTTGTAATAGTCCTCGGTATATCAAGCATATTGACACTAGGTTGGACTTGCTGCCTGAGCTGATTCCACAGGAGGTCTACTGGGGACGGATCAGATCTTACGGACCAAGAAAATGCCTCGACACCGTGCAGGCAGTTTTTAGACACATATGATCCAGTGTTTCCCTGCAGAAAGATAGTAAAGGGGTATATGTACTGTCTGACAAGGGATAACACACGAGAGGTAACAGAGGCAATACGATCAAAGCACGATTAACAACCGACAAATTCATTACAGACTGCAGCCGAAACTGCACACAACCTGGAAAATGACAGCGATCACTGGCATGATCGAGGCAAAGCTGGCCGAACATCACTAACAGTGAGACGAAGGTCATCGGCATCCAGAAGACTTCTCCGGGACCGAGGTCGCTAACGCAAGCTTGTGCGGTGGCGCTCGACATGAAGTAAGCCGGTTCGAATCCTGGTGGTGGAAAAAGTTTATACGGCCAGTATTTAGCCGGAAAGGAGACGAGAGGTGGTGGCGTAAAGTTCCTGATCACTAGAATTTGCGCCAATGTCCTGGCTGAAATACCAGACCTTTGCATAGTCTCATGATGCGAGGATATGGGATACTGTTGATGGTGACCCGTCAGTCGGATGGGGACGTCGAGCTTGGAGGCTCCCTTGATGCTAGACTACGTGACATCATCGTCATCATCATCATCATCATACAACATAAACATGACACTCCACCCACACACACACACACACACACACACACACACACACAATGCACAATACATAAAGATAGTATTACAAGTATTTGAATGGAGCAAGTTGGACAAAAAATCCCGGAAGAAGACGTGTTTCAAGAGCGAGGAGGGGAGTCTACTACAGAGTGGAAATGCTAAGAAGAAACATCAATGCGAAGACAATAAAAAAAAATTACAAAAAGGTTTCATAATGTCTACATTCTTCTTGGAGTACAGGTGCTATGCTTTTTGTTCAGCCTTCGCACAACGTAAAGTGGTTCCGCCCTGTTCATTCTGAGAATGTGTTGACGCTCGATGCATTGCTGTGATCTCGTGGACCAACGGTGCAACTGCCTGCCGAGATTTGTCGGTTCACTGGCTCGGGCGAAACACGCTAAAATAACACGTGTGGCGCTAAGCAATAGATTCTGGCGAGCGGCGCTCGGTGACGCAGGCGCGAGAGTTACGCGTCGCTAAAATAAGGCGGCAAGCTGTCTGAATCACCGACGCTCTGGCCAGGCGTCAAGTGGGAGGGACCACACTACTGCTGTTACTACTGCTGCGGCTCAGGTGTCGCCCACCTGCCGTCATTTCGCAACAGCGCGAAACATTCGAAGATTCACCTAGAACTAATGGTCCAGAGTAGACTCAGTTCAGTACACATAACATCAACCGGTATGTAAATGAGCAGAATTGCAGCCATCCGTGACCAGACTTCCAAAATCAAAATACGGGGCACAAATTAAAAGCAGAAAGGAATCGACATTTTGTGGAAACTTTCGTTAATGGTGTATGTATATAGCACATTTATGTTAAAATACTACTTTTTTATGCTGCCTTTACATAGATCATCGCAACTTTTTGTTAAAACTCACACTAAAAATATCGCATTACTATTATTGCATTACTAATCGAGTAATTTTTTGTTTTATTGTTGTCGCATAACACAATATATCACTTTAATATGACGGCGTCTTTAGCTAGGGCAGACAGATTATTAGCATTAGTGCCAGGTAGAGCTAGCACAACCTACACCACGAATATTGCTCATCAGCAAAGGTTTAATTCGTGTAAAAACATCGCCTTGTCCCTTTCTTCCTGCATCTCTTGCAGTTGTCACCACACAGTGTTACAGTTTTCCCCCTGAGATGAAATTTATTGAGAACTATCATGATAAGGTTTGTTATAACCTCAGCCTTTTCACTTGTTACGTTCTGGAAATCAACCATCTTTACCTGAATGCCCTTGCTTGGCATTAAATATCTAAGAAGCACTGGTATGAATCTTACAAATTTGTGAACAGATGTTTCCACCATAAGTGAAATGTACTTTGCATCTCTCAACCGCCGCGCAGGATTAGCCGAGCGGTCTATGGCGCTGCAGTCGTGGACTGTGCGGCTGATCCCGGCGGAGGTTCGAGTTCTCCCTCGGGCATGGGTGTGTCTGTTTGTCCTTAGGATAATTTAGGTTAAGTAGTGTGTAAGCTTAGGGACTGATGACCTTACCCGTTAAGTCCCATAAGATTTCACACACAACTGAACATTTTTGAACATCTCTCAACCCCTCACAAATTTGATGCAGTGCCTGTGGGGCCAACACATTTGCTAGATCCACTCTTTGTTCTGGAACTTGTAAACAGCTCAAACAGCTTCTTTATGATTACAGTAGTGCATTCCGTTGACCTGAAGGAATGGTTATATTTCATTGCATAGAAAGCTAGAAAATCTTCCTCAGGAGCAACATGTCTTTCTTCATCATTCTCACATTTTGTAACAAAACGCATCACACTGTGTGAAGAAACTTTTGCTTGAAACCGCAAGCTTGTGTTTCTTCACAGTGGATCGACCCCCATGGTGTATTGAAAAAGTACTTTTACAGGTAGTGCAAAAAAAAAAAAAAAAAAAAAAAAAAAAAAAAAATATCGCTTTGTTGTTCTTATTTTAGGAATGGAAAATCAGCTTTAACTTCGTCAGTAAATACATACTTTCTTTTTGGCTTTTCTGTTAAAAAACTGCGTTTCTGTTGTTACCTAGTAACGCTGGTGGTGGTGGTGGTGAGTGTTTAACGTCCCGTCGACAACGAGGTCATTAGAGACGGAGCGCAAGCTCGGGTTAGGGAAGGATTGGGAAGGAAATCGGCCGTGCCCTTTCAAAGGAACCATCCCGGCATTTGCCTGAAACGATTTAGGGAAATCACGGAAAACCTAAATCTGGATGGCCGGAGACGGGATTGAACCGTCGTCCTCCCGAATGCGAGTCCAGTGTGCTAACCACTGCGCCACCTCGCTCGGTAGTAGTAACGCTGCTGTCAGGCCTTAAGGGCGTGCAGTATGCCTAGGGTGCATTCCACAGGTCCACAGGTCGTCACCAGTACACAACAGAGTCTAAAAGGGGGCGTCGTTGTGGCCGGCTGGTAGGATTGTGCAGCGTCCGCCATGAGCGGCGTTTGGATCTGACAGCGTCCCAATGACGGACTGAATAGGACAAGGGGGATACCGCATCGTCTTAAAGGCGGTGTTCCATCAAGTCTGTTGGCACAGTGGAGGGTCCCCGTTTTGTGCACCGAGTACAGCGTAACCTCTTCACATGTTCCAAGCCGGCCGAAGTGGCCGTGCGGTTAAAGGCGCTGCAGTCTGGAACCGCAAGACCGCTACGGTCGCAGGTTCGAATCCTGCCTCGGGCATGGATGTTTGTGATGTCCTTAGGTTAGTTAGGTTTAACTAGTTCTAAGTTCTAGGGGACTAATGACCTCAGCGGTTGAGTCCCATAGTGCTCAGAGCCATTTGAACCATGTTCCAACTGGGCAAAAGAAATGGACTCACAGCAGTAACCCTTGTAATCCCGCACATGGATGGCGGTTATCGCTGAAACAACAGGTTTTCGTTTGTATCTTTTTTCAAATGGCTCTGAGCACGATGGGACTTAACATCGATGGTCATCAGTCCCCTAGAACTTAGAACTACTTAAACCTAACTAACCTAAGGACAGCACACAACACCCAGCCATCACGAGGAAGAGAAAATCCCTGACCCCGCCGGGAATATATCTTTTTTCCTCACGGTAGTTGAACCCGGCTGTTAAAACCGTTCAGAGTCTCCGGTTTTCGAAATAACTGCTTTACAAGTTTTTATTCCTATTGCTTCCTGTAAAACACGTAGAAATCGAAGAAATATTGAAAAATATTGGCTTTCTCAGTTTCATGGCGCTCATAATAAAAATTTTAAATTAAACAGGCAAATGAAAGAAAACTTAGTCCGTCCGCTGCTTTCCTCGAAAAGCGGTTGTGGCTGAATACAATAAAAAACACCAGTATCCTCCTAATGATTCCAATTTTTTGAGACACTATTCAAAAATCATGTTGTAATCGGGAATCACACCATATTTAGGCATTACGAATAGTCAATGCTAAATTTTGAAAACTGGTGTTGAAAAACTCTATTTTTCATGTTAAGCAGAGAAAGGCATATTATGTCGAGACAGACACAGATCAGCTGCTTTCTATCTTTATTGTAAGCTATGAATGAATTGTTAAATTATAAATTTTTCTCCTTATGTGGTTTGACTCTGCCCGTTCTTAATCTCTTAAAGCAAATGGAGTTTTGTACTTCAGTGATACCAAACTTCGTAAAATATTTCCAGACAAGGGATAGTGCCATTCTTTAATACAACTGATGTCCAACGAGAACAATGAGAAACTACCACATATACCGTGTGAGGCAAGGGCTGCACATGCGCACCACCCAGCAGACCACACCACACAGTAACAGGTTCGTTATTGTCTCAGCAACGCAGTACCGGTTCTTATCCCACGTGTCTGTTGTTCGTTTCTGTCGGCATTGTTATTAAAATTGCACTGATCGCTTTTCACATTTTCTATGAATCGTTATCCAGGGAATAGGCTGCCGTAAACAACACAGCGCCTCCGGATTAGTGCCGTACTTGGGAAGCGTGGACTGCCAGCAAGAGGCGTTACGTCGCCTTCAGCGATGAATGTCACTTCTGCACAGCCTCGGATCGCCATCGATGGCGAGTATGGCTTCAAAAAACAAAAGCTGCTCAAAGCTTTGTCAAATTCGTACGTACAATGCTCGTTACGGTAGTGGTACAATAAAACATCCTGCTTGGCAGTGAGTTTAACAATTTTACGGGTGCGATGACACAAAATCATTTCTAAACAGCTTCTCTTTGTGCTACATAAATCTTGTTAAACGATAGCTGACACATTCGGCTGTGCTCCCTCGTTCGTATCAATAGTGATTCTAATCGTCGAGCTGTTAATTGGAACACGAATGACTTCATTACGGAACTCAAGAACACAGTGTGCCAAGATATCAAGGTCCACTCCGATTTACAGCACGAGGTCAGAAACTCGTGTCATCTGAGGCAGAGACTTTCATGTTCCCCGTGCCGTTGCCTGGTCTAGTTACTGCCGTGACGGTGGAAATTTCGTTGGTCAATTGCCTTCATGCTTATAATTACATAAAATTTCCTGTGCACAGGAGACGTGGAGTGCGAGTAAAATACTAACAAATGGCCTGAGACCAGATAACTGTCGTGGAGTCACAACTGTGGCTCTTCAAAAATCGCAATGTACCCTGTGTACGGCACTCGGACGAGAACATTACCGTTCCCTGTCAAATGTAAGATGCAGACAACAATGACCTGTTATCGTCAGGTGGGTTTTGACTTTTCGATTATCGGAAAGTCTTTAAAGTTTTTAAGCGAAATCCTTTAACGAAAAGAAGTGCGTATTTAAGTAAGTGGTTGAGACTGTCTCGAGTCCTACCTATGAGAGTGTCATCGTAGAGTTATTGTCAGTCGTGTAGTGAGCTACACGTTACCTAAAATGTAATGAAATGTAACGGACTTAGTATTGTTCCCCACCGATCGAGATGGCCAGTGGTTAGCGCACTGGTCTGCTTTCGGGAGGACAACGGTTCAAACCCGCTTCCAGCCATCCAGATTTAGGTTTTCAGTGATTTCCCTAAACCGCTCCAGGCAATGTCGGATTGATTTCTTTTAAAGGGCACGGCCGATTTCCTTCCCCATCCTTGACACAATCCGAGCTTGTGCTCCGTCCCTGATTACTTCGATGTCGACGTGACGTCAAACCCACTCTTTCTTACAGCATCCCCTATATTTAAGAATATACAGAACTAACTAGAGGCAGTTTTGTTTTAGTTCATTTGATTGAAAAAATGTAGCATTACTGGGTTCGAACGTACAAAATTCATCTTCCGGTAGCTTATATGCTTTAACGTTATATATATATATATATATATATATATATATATATATATATATATATATATATATATATATATGATACTTTTTTCATACAAACGACACAGTTTCCTGTTCAGTAACATTTTAGTAACTGTATTTAGTTTGTTACGACCTGTTTGGGCAGCATTCTGCCATGAGCAGGTGCCTTTCTAATAATTCCACATTATTTCGTCCTGATTACATTACTCGAAGTGCAATGCTTTTTTCGGTGTTGTGTGTACAAATGGTTCAAATGGCTCTGAGCACTATGGGACTTAACTTCTAAGGTCATCAGTCCCCTAGAACTTAGAACTACTTAAACCTCACTAACCTAAGGACATCACACACATCCACGCCCGAGGCAGGAATCGAACCTCCGACCGTAGCGGTCTCGCGGTTCCAGACTGTAGCGCCTTTAACCGCTTGACCACCCCGGCCGGCGTTGTGCGTATCATTGAAGTTAGGTGGCAAAGTTTACTTGGTTGTGAAAATTGAAGGTGGAGGGGGGGGGGAGAAAGGAAAGGAAAGTAAAGGAACTATTGATGACAGCTAATGGTCACTTCATGCGGAATCAGCAGCGTCAAGAGAAAACGTGTGCCACACCGGGATTCGAGCCCGGGATCTCCTACTTACTAATCAGTTGTCTTAATCACTCCGCGAACTGGACGCAGTGTCTATTGCAATTACGCGGACTTATCTCAGTTCGCCTCCCCGCCGACCCACATTTCCACGTAGCGCCACCTCTGCGATGTCCCCGTCCCTCTCATCCATGCTCGCTACTTTGAGATTCCCGCAGGAGGTCGAACGTAAGTGTGCATCCACACTGAAGTTGGTGGATTCATTGTCCATCGAGGCGAATCAATTATATGAATGCATGGTGTCTTTTCTTTGGGACTGTGAGTTACAATGCAACACTTTGTGATCTTATGTTGCGCATATCCGTTGTTTGTTGTTGTGGTCTTCAGTCCTGAGACTGGTTTGATGCAGCTCTCCATACTACTCTATCCTGTACAAGCTTCTTCATCTCCCAGTACCTACTGTAGCCTACATCCTTCTGAATCTGCTTAGTGTATTCATCTCTTGGTCTCCCTCTACGATTTTTACCCTCCACCCTACCCTCCAGTACTAAATTGGTGCTCCCTTGATGCCTCAGAACATGTCCTACCAACCGATCCCTCCTTCTAGTCAAGTTGTGCCACAAACTCCTCTTCTCCCCAATTCTATTCAATACTTCATCATTAGTTATGTGATCTACCCATCTAATCTTCAGCATTCTTCTGTAGCACCACATTTCGAAAGCTTGTATTCTCTTCTTGTCTAAACTATTTATCGTCCATGTTTCACTTCCATACATGGCTACACTACATACAAATACTTTCAGTAATGGCTTCCTGACACTTAAATCTATACTCGATGTTAACAAATTTCTTTTGTTCATAAACGCTTTCCTTGCCATTGCCAGTCTACATTTTATATCCTCTCTACTTCGACCATCATCAGTTATTTTGCTCCCCAAATAGCAAAACTCCTTTACAACTTTAAGTGTCTCATTTCCTAATCTAATTCCCTCAGCATCACCCGACTTAATTCGACTACATTCTATTATCCTCGTTTTGCTTTTGTTGATGTTCATCTTACAGCCTCCTTTCAAGACAGTGTCCATTCCGTTCAACTGCTCTTGCAAGTCCTTTGCCGTCTGTGACAGAATTACAATGTCATCGGCGAACCTCAAAGTTTTTATTTCTTCTCCCTGGATTTTAATACCTACTCCGAACTTTTCTTTTGTTTCCTTTACTGCTTGCTCAATATACAGATTGAATAACATCGGGGAGAGGCTGCAACCCTGTCTCACTCCCTTCCCAACCACTGCTTCCCTTTCATGTCCCTCGGCTCTTATAACTGCCATCTGGTTTCTGTACAAATTGTAAATAGCCTTTCGCTCCCTGTATTTTACCCCTGCCACCTTCAGAATTTGAAGGAGAGTATTCCAGTCAACATTGTCAAAAGCTTTCTCTCACTGAAATGTAGTATAGCTTATGTGTGGCGACAAAATACTTTCTGTCTCTGCACATAGAACAGTAAACAAAACAAAACAAAACATTCTGTTCCACATATCCGTTTTTATACTGAAGTTAAGTGCAAGCGCTGCTTTTGTTTTATTTCGTGTTCTGTTTGCCAGAGATTGCAATTAATGTTCTTACCAGACGTAAGTTACAGATTATTTAATTGAATATATTCAGTATAAAAGTGCAAGAGTTGAATTAGCCATCTTCTCCATATAACCTCACTGATGCACACAGTAGAACATCGCACATACGTCAAATGTAACCAGACAAAGTAATGTGTAACATGCTGTCAGAGCACATCATGGCAAACTAAATATTAATATTAAAACGTGATTCGGACAGAAAACTGTGTTTATAAAATTTGTGAGGTTGTACTACACCTCATCTATACTATCTAACGTCGATAAAATTGAGTTGAAGACGGTACGTTATTTTGTTGATGCGTCACGCTGAGATAGACAGAAATTAACGGTCTGAACAGTGTGACAGTGATGGTCGACGTCGAGGTTCCGTTACAAAACTCGTGTGAGATGAGTGCCCGGATTACTTACGGTGAACTGATGGATAACGTCGTAGTTCTTGAGGCTGAGTAAGGCTGCTGGGAAGAAAGTGCTGTGCTGGTTTAATCTGGGAGAGACGGGTGCTGTCAGCGTAGGTCAGGCGGCGAGGCCAGTGGCTCAGACACTCCAGGAAGTACGTACTGGGAGCTGGGGGAGAGAGCGATGGCAGATCGGCGCGCGCTGCCTGCCTGCCCATCGCCGTCCCAGCGCAGGCAGGCGACTGCTAGTTTGATAGTTAGTTACGTGTTCCACAGGTCATTTCAACGATTTTTTCACCGAAATGATGTAGAACGAATCGGTTTGCAGGATATGTGCTCATGAACACGTTGTTATTAGTCCTTCTCATGCAACTACATATTATTATTATTTTACTGGATACCAGTCTTTAAGTAGAAATTCGTCAGTGGAATAGGAGGAGTTGTCCAGGAGAAATTATTTTAAATTAGACTTGGAACTAGCTTCACTATCCGTCAGATATTAGCCGAGCGGTCTAACGCAGGGCTTTCTGGAGCGGGAAGGAGCGCCCGGTCCCCGGCACGAATCTGCACTGTGGAATTATGTCGAGGTCCGGTGAGCTGGCCAGTCTGTGGATGGTTTTTAGGCGGTTTTCCATCTGCCTCGTCGAATGCGGGCTGGTTCCCCCTTATCCGACCTCAGCTACATTATGTCGGCAATTGTTGCGCAAACAAGTTCTCCACGTACCCGTACACCACCATTACTCTACCACGCAAACAAAGGGGTTATACTCGTCTGGTGTGAGACGTTCCCTGGGGTGTCCACCGGGGACCGAACCGCACAGTAACCATGGGTTCGGTGTGGGGCGGCGGAGGGGTGAATTCGACTGCGGTAGTCGTCGTTTCCCCGATTAACATCCAACATCCAAGCTGTCAGATATTGTATGTTTTGGGCAAATGAGCAAAAATTTTTGTTGCTGCATATTGAATCCTCTTCCGAGCCACTGACAGCTTTAACAAAGGGTAATAAAGATAATTTTTCCCCCTGGTGTTGTAGGTGTGGACATCACTGTTCTTCTCAATATGTGATGGATTATTTGTGACGAATTTCATTAACGAATACATGTAATATGTTGGCGCAGCTAAAATTCCAGACCGCCACCCCCCTTGCAAAACTACACTGCCCCTGTCGCCTCTGCCGGAACATAATACCTGAGGAAAATGTGGTTCAAAAATGGTTCAAATGGCTCTGAGCGCTATGCGACTTAAGTTCTGAGGTCATCAGTCGCCTAGAACTTAGAACTAATTAAACCTAACTAACCTAAGGACATCACACACATCCATGCCCGAGGCAAGATTCGAACCTGCTACCGTAGCGGTCGCTCGGTTCCAGGCTGCAGCGGCTAGAACCGCACGGCCACTCCAGCCGGCGAGGAAAATGTGCTTATCCTTCTCAGTCAGAGCTAAAATTGACAAAAGTGCAAGGAACTGATGGGTTTCCATAAGATTCCATCCTGAATTTTCGGCTGAGTTAGACCGTTTAACCATAAAACACCGTAGACCTCTCGAACAAAAGAGCTATGTGCAGTAGTTGGAAGAAAGCACAGGTCACAGTCGCCTACTAGAAGGACAGCAGATGTGATCCACAAAACGGGGCAACTTGAGCTTTCGGTACCGCCCGTCAGCTTTGATCCATGACGTAGTAATATTGTGGTGGGGGACGTCATTCGTTAACGATCTTACGCTCGTAATCATTCATGTTAGAGGGATTCCTGGATGCCTCTGTCGCCCCCCCCCCCTCCCTTACCTTCTCCGCTCTTGAGGACGTGCGTTGTCGTGCTGGAGAATCAACCTCTCCTCTGAGATCCACGACGTCTCTCTCTCTCGTGGCTGGCTTCACCTTGCTTAAAAACAACTCAGAGTAGTATTGGGTGTTCGTTGTAAGCTGTTCTTGGAGATAATCACAAAAACTGGACCTTCAGCATCCCAAAATACCGTCAACATGACTCTTCGTGCTGATGCTTGGGTTTTTAATCTTTTCTTGACAGGTGAGTTGGTGTGCTTCTACTCCATGATTTGTCTTTTTGATTCTGGCTCATAATAGTCAACTCAAGTGTCATCGCAAGTTAAAATTTTGTTGAAGTGCTCACCTTCTCTTTCATAACGTTCCTTTAGCTGTGCACACTCTCAACCATTTTTCCATGTGTAGCAGCGTCCACTCCTTTGGGACCCGTGTTACACGTGTTTTGCGCTACTTCAGCTTGTTACAGATAATGTTATGGACTGTACCAGTACTAATTTGAACCTTATCAACAATCATTTCCACCGTCACACGGTGGTCGGCACAAATAATGTCATCAATTCGACTTTCAAGTGAGGGAGTTGAAATTACAACTGGTCGGCCAGAACGGTGTTCGTAGGTCACTGAGTCGCGACCACTTCTGAACTGTTCTTCCCACTTGTAAAAGTTTGCACGATTCGTACAGTCTTCATCATAAGCTTTAGACATTCTGCAGTGTATATTCACTGGTTTCTCGCATTCAACAAGTAAAAAACGAATAACAGAACATTGTTCAACTAATGTGGACGTTTCAAGCGGACTCGCCGTCTTGAAATGTATTTTTGACGTTATAAACAAAACAATGTTGATACATCAGCTGATCAGGGCTCATCCCAGTGATGCCAGCTTAAAGCCATAAGTACCAAACTCGCCCTACTAAGAGTTTTTTCCCCAGACCAATTTGTCCCTTTAATTATTGAATGACCTTCGTATATTGTGAGTTCCAATCCATTGAGCTAACTCTAACAGAAAAACCTCGTTCATGCCAACCAACATCGATTCTGAAAATATCGACCTTGCGAAACCCAACTCGCACTTTTTTCGCCCATGATCTGGAAACTCATTAGGTAGGTACAGCGTTCTTTACTTTCAGAAATAGTTTAACTCAGTAGCACACTGCAACTTATTAAGGAAGATGCTATCATACCGGGTATCAAACAAAAGTTGTGACTAGACTGAGCACTTCTTGATACGGACAACGCAGCATTTTATCTGGAATCAGAAGACATGGGCAAAAATAAAAGTAGCTTGATGTGTGCCCCAGGGAAGTGTTTGGGAATTAATGCTTTTCATTTTGTACGTTAATGACCTGGTATACAATATTACGCAATTATGAATAAGGAAGTACTATCTGGAAAAAAGCTGCGGACTTCGATTCATTTGTAGGACTATGGGAAAATGCAATCTGCCTACAAAGGAGATTCTTTATAAAACACTAGTGCGAAAATCGTAAAATATTCTCAAACATGTGCGACCCATTCCAAACAGGACCAACGGAGGATATTGAAGGCATACCAAGAAGGTCACAGTTTTAACTCAGTTGAGAGCGTCAACGGCAATGCTGAGGTACATGAACTGGCAGATGCTTGAACACAGACAAGTACTGTACAGAGTTACAAGGGCCACTGTTATATGGGGAATCTAGCAATGTACTATAGGCCCCTAAGTAAGTCCCGTATGGACGTAACACTCCCGTACGGACAACGAAGACAAGAGTGGACTAATTACAACGCACACTGATGCATTTAAGCAATCGTTCGTCCCGCGCTCCGTACGCGAATGGAGTGAGAAGAAACCGAAATACCTGGTACAGTGGAAAGTACCCTCCGCCGTGCGCTTCAGTGGTTTGCATATTATGGATGCAGACGTTTCTCCAATGTCTTCCCAGTGAGTAGGTTGTGGTTCGGTGGTTCAGAGGAAGGAAGAACTAACGAGAGAAGGACAACTACAAGGGGAGGAAGGAGGGCGTTAAAAAAAGAATTATAATTGAAAATTATGTGTCAGCCTACTGATCCAAAGGTCCATGGTTCAATTTTCATTTGTTCCTAGCATTTTATTTCTGACATTCACTTCCTCTGTCATATCTGGCAGTGGTTTTCTAGAGCGAAAAATGTAAAGTCACACCGTGGTTGAGTCGACGTTAAACTATGAAAAATGTTCAAATGTGTGTAAAATCTTATGGGACTTAACTGCTAAGGTCATCAGTCCCTAAGCTTACACACTACTTAACCTCAATTATCCTAAGGACAAACACACACACCCATGCCCGAGGGAGGACTCGAACCTCCTCCGGGACCAGCCGCACAGTCCATGACTGCAGAGCCCTAGACCGTTCGGCTAAGCCCGCGCGGCGTTAAACTATAAAACCTCCCGTAATTGGCTGAGTACGTCAGTTCAAATGTTGGAGGACGGCACGAGTATACCAGCTGCAATAATCTCGTGCCTAGTAAAGGACTGAGATGTTTAAAGCAACCTTCGGGTCGATGACAGCTTTAGCTTTAAACTTTACTTCTGAAGTACGATTGCGAAAGCTTAACAAAGTAACCATGTATGCCTACCTTCTTATACAGAATTCCATTCACATATTTTTAGTATCTCTCGTATATCTTTACTAATCCTGTTTCACAGTTACGTAAATTTTTCACTCTTTCTTCTGCTTCTTTCCCGTCCTCATTGATATTGTCTCTTTGCTTAGCTGTAAGAGATCTACAGTATTATCGCTCAGATTATCAAGATGTTTCTTCTGTCTTATGTATTACAGCAATGTCGTATTCAGTCGCCGGGCGGAGTGGCCGTGCGGTTCTAGGCGCTACAGTCTGGAACCGCGTGACCGCTACGGTCGCAGGTTCGAATCCTGCCTCAGGCATGGATGTGTGTGATGTCCTTAGGTTAGTTAGGTTTAAGTAGTTCTAAGTTCTAGGGGACTGATGACCACAGCAGTTAAGTCTCATAGTGCTCAGAACCATTTGAACCATCGTATTCAGTCGCCCTCTTGTCCCCTAGAAATATCTGTGGTACCCCAATTTCATGGTTTATTGCCCTTCAGTGTGTGATAACTTACTCCGCTCCCTGTTTGTTTTCTACGTTGACAGTCGAATGTACCCCTGAATCTCATCCATATGTTGGCGCCAGTTTCACCGAACAGTGCTTCATGATTCTCATCAGTTTCTACGTATCAGTGGAGTCGCCCCGGTAGCTGAGTGGTCAGCGTGACAGACTGTCAATCCTAAGGGCCCGGGTTCGATTCCCGGCTGGGTCGGAAATTTTCTCCGCTCAGGGACTGGGTGTTGTGTTGTCCTAATCATCATCATTTCATCCCCATCGACACGCAGGTCGCCGAAGTGGCGTCAAATCGAAAGACTTGCACCAGGCGAACGGTCTACCCGACGGGAGGCCCTAGCCACACGACATTTAGTGGAGTCATAGAGCTCCCCGAAATCGACTGAAGTTACTACTGTCATCTTGTTCTTCACCGTAAATATCTGTTTCATTTGGTCCATTAGAAATTTGTGAAAGCCTACGTCCGTGAAAGCAGTTGGTACATTTATGAATAACTTTTCTACTAACAGTCACGATTTTCTTTTGTGCATATTTTGAAAAAAGAAAGGCTATGAGCACTGTGGGACTTAACATCTGAGGTCATCAGTCCCCTAGAACTTAGAACTACTTAAACCTAACTAACCTAAGGACATCACACACATTCATGCCCGAGGCAGGATTCGAACCTGCAACCGTAGCAGTCGCGCGGTTCCGGACTGAAGCGCCTAGAACCGCTCGGACACAGTGGCCGGCTATATTTTGCACGACACGTTTCGACGAAGCTGCAGGAAACGAGCTTCAAAATAGGAATTTCTCGAAACGCGTCGTGTAAAATGTAAATAAAAGAAAATCGTGATTGGTAGCAGCAAAGTCATTTATAATCAAACTCATTTCAACTATAAAACAATGGTAAATCCATGATGGAATGTAACAATACGAGAGAAGGAAAACTGCTACTCACCATATAGCAGAGATGCTGAGCCGCGATAGGCACAATAAAAAGATTCACACAATCATAGCTTTCAGCCATTAAGGCCTTTGTCAGCAGTAGACACACGTACACACACGCACGCACACACTCACGCAAGCGCAACTTTAACTATCTGTTTTCAGCGCAGTCTCTTCCTCTTCCCTAAAGCCCACTCGTTTGTCTCCTACCGAACTTTACAGTTGTTCCTCCGGTATCTGCAGGATGTATTTCGACAGAGCCGTGTATCCAGCAAATGCATCATACAGGGATTCAGTGGGTTTAGGCTGCTATCAGACTGATGGAAGCTCCTCGAGTAACTTGGTCGTGCCAGCGCGCTGACGGAACCGCCTGTGGAGAAACGCGAAGCAGGAAGCTGGTCGCTATTGTGTGTCTGCGTGACACCATCTGCAGGCGCTGCCCGCCGCCAGACTCTGGGACTCTGGCATTTCCGGAGCAGAGAGCGCATGCGCTGCTGCCTTGCCGTTTGTCCGGCTGGGGTAATTAGCTAAGGGGTTTATCCTACAACAGCGTTTCACACAGCCATTACTTGTACCCTTCTGCCGCAGTTACCTACGCGTATTTTTATCTGCCAGTTATTTACAGAGGAAGTTCTGAACAGTTTATTCAAGGAAAACTCCAGTGTTGCTACGACTGCTTTACGCAATTAAAAATAAATTCATTTTCGCGTAACATCGTTAACTATTTCTTGTGCTGTCGTCCTCAATTGTGTGTAATATTATGTTGACAATAATTACTATAGAACCGTCTAAATCACAACTGAATAAAACAATTTATTCTTGTCATAGGCGTTTCGCCTTTACTGTTTGCAAGGAATCTTCTGCAGCAAATTTCGTAGATGCTGGTCTGTACGCGTTCTTTTCCCTTTTATACAGCTGTTTTTCTGTTTTCTACCATAAGATATTTTGTTTTCACAGCACCAGGACAGCAGCTGTAAAACAAGAAAAAGAACACATGCATACCAGCATCTACCAAATATTCCACTAAAGATGCCTCGCGAACAATAAAGGCGAAACGCATATGGCAAGAAAAATGGTTTTATTCAGTTGCAATTTAGACGGTTGCAAAGTAATAATTACCAACATAAAATTGTTTTTGTGTTTCTGCACATTTCAGTATGTTAACGTTAACAAGAAGTTCATTTTTTGCGGTTGGTATTCACACTCATACAAAACTTTTTAGAAGAAATCATCATTTCCTTTGACTGTTTGATGATTCAGTTGTCGCTGCTGCTGGGTTTTATGCAACTCGCATCATCTTCAAATACCACGCGTAAAATTTTCATATTCTCTTGCAAGCTACGTGAAAACTATTAGTCCTACAGAAAAATGAATAGGACATGTTTGTAGAAAATTTAATATAGTTATATTTTGTGCTGGGATGCGGTTTCGCTAGTGGCCTTAGTTTTCAAATTATTCAAGAAAAAATAAAAAAGTGACCTTCTGCAATACCTCGAAAACTGTGGCCTCCAGCGGAAACTTATTCCATTACGAAATTCAACTACATTGAATTTGCCAAAAAAAAGGAGTTAGCATTTTCTTCTGTAGGACTAACCGACTGCACATAATGAGCGAGGGAATATGAAAATATTGTACGTGATATTTGAAGACTTTACGGGCTGCATAAAACACAGTGCTAGGTTCAGCTGAATCACCATGTATGATCAGAAGATGAGCTATTGCTCTTTTAGTCGTTTAATCGATTAAAGTTGAGTAGAGTGTCTCAAATAGTGAGCGTGTGTATTGGTTTTAATGTTATGCAAAAGAGACTGTGCAATTGTATCTCAAATCTTATGGGACTTATCTGCTAAGGTCATCGGTCCCTGAGCTTACCCATTACTTAACCTAAATTATCCTAAGGACAAGCACACACACCCATGCCCGAGGGAGAACTCGAACCTCCGCCGGGGCCAGCCGCACAGTCCAAAACTGCAGCGCCCAAGACCGCTCAGCTAATCCCGTCCGGCTATGCAAAAGAGACAGTGACAAATACTTGGTCTAGCAGACAACGATAAATACTCGGCCTATGTATGTGACAGCATATGGCATCGTCATCAGTTTCCTGCTGTGCTAGCAGGCCCCTTGCATCTCTGTTTCTGGTGGTCTATTGCTACCTTCTTAATGTTGCCGTCATGCACATCATCTGGGATCTGAAATCTCTTCCTTTCTCGCATCCTCTACCATTCCACATACCCTTTCTTTTATTACATTCATTAATCGACTCTGCTTTCCCACTCTTATTACACCTCTTTTTTTCCCGTCCTCCATCACATCCACGTCTCAAAAGTCTCCACCCTTGCCTATCTTCTTTCCTCAATGTCCAAGTTTCAGCACCATTCAAGAGGACACTCCATACAAAACACATTTTCAATCTTTTCTTAAATCTCTGTCCACATTGCTGCAGAAAACAATCCTCTTCTTGCCGAATGCTTCTTTAGTCTTTGCTATTCGGTTTTAATTTGTGTGCTACATTTCGAGTAACTTTCTGTTCCGCTTTCTATGGGTTTAAAGGTCTTAAATACGGTGTAACATTTTCAATAACAGTTCTCAAAGGCCTTTTTGACATGAGCTTGTGGTTCTGGTAGGTGTGCTGGTGGAGGTGACACAAAAAGTGAACATTTCGCATTAGCTCTCTTGAAACTGAAACCTGCCTTCGACTCGATGGCGGAGCTTCCGTGGCCAAGTCTGGCTTGCGGCCACGGTCGGAATCCACGGGTTCTGGGGCGCAAGATAAATAGGAAATGTTTATTGACGGACCAAGATCAATGCTGTACATACAAGATAATCTGAATAAGGATCCCCAGCCGTCTTTGACCTGCGAGACGACGTTGAACTTCTCACTGCTTCAAAACCAGTAGTTATTGCCCTGCAGCTATGTCACTGATTTCAGCAAGTGTGCGAGGTTCCGAGATCCAACCACTTGCGTTGTTACCTGTTTGGTCTCGATAAAGAAAAAGTCTGAGACCCTGTTCAGAACAACATGCCACGAATTGAACTCGTGAGTTTCATCAGTGTAATGTGATGAATTCGGTGGCTGAAGTTGATTTAGGGCCTTTGGATCCGCACGCCACTTGTGCTGTCTGATTTTTTAACTATGAGCGATGTAACTATTGACAAATCAAAACCTCTTTTAGTACTCTCACTGGACTCTGATATCGAGATCGACGCACCAGCGTTGGCCATCCGAAGTTGTTTGGTTTCATGTCTACACCGAAGATAGCGTGGACGTCATGTTACTTGGCAAGTTCCTCGCGGTGTAAGCTAGGAGGAAAATGTGCGCTCTTTCCTCCTCCAGTTGCGTTGGCATTTCCAAAGCTTCGTGATCGCCAACGTTATTTTCGCACACAATTACTCGCTTGCTCTTGGATTTTCTCTAGGATTTCTATTGTGGCTTTGTTTGTACGCTGTTGGCGACTCTTGGCTCTTATGTTTTAGATTGCTTTCGGTTTGTGCTTTCGGATTTGTATATTGTTTTTGTGGTCGACCATTTAGTCTTTAAGGCCACTCGCCATTTCTCAGAAACAGAGTCGTAGCACCCCCACATCTGGGAAGTGCATTACTACACATATCGTTATAGCACAATGTATGTTTTGTAAAGATTTACAAAAGACGCTCATGGTAGGCATCGGACACTGTTGCCAACCTATATTTGGTTGACATTCACAAAAATTAATAGTATTTTACGTCTACGTGACCTACTATAATTTCAACTCACGCTCAAGTGGTGCTTGGCGTCTCTCCGAAACGTTTTTAAAGTCATCCCTCTCTCCACCAGTTTAAGGGAGGTGATGTCGCAAATCGAAGTATTAACATGTGCTTAGTAATAGAAGCAAGCTGCCTGAAGGCTAGAGCTATTTTAGTTTATATTTGTATTAACAGAAAATAGTTTTTCTGTGTCACATTAAATGAATGCATATTAATGTGGTAATAACCACATTTGAGTCCACCATTATTTCCACAAACCCCTCCGCTATCTTAGCAGAATAAAAAAAAGTGAATTTATTACGAAATTTCAAACGACTGAGAAATTATGTATAAAATGTTTCATCGTAAAGAAGTTTTAATGGTCATTCCAAAACTAGTCCTAGATTTTTCGAGTTCCTAATATTTCCGAAGTTTTGGAATGTTTAATATTACGATTTATATTGTGGTAAAATTAATTCGACTAAAGCTTTTGGATTACAATCGTATGAGTAAAACTTGATCTTTTCCTCCAGAATATGCCGAATAAATTTTACTTTTCAAAAAAGTGTTTTAATCGAATTTGGATGTAACGCAACAACTTCCTTTGTTAATGTTATGCAATCCTGGAATTAGAGGAATGAGTTGATCTTCCTTACAATCTATTATCCTGTTATGGTTTTTAGTTACTATAGATCTCAATTCTTCGTGGCAAAATCTAGGCTAACGTATTAAAGTACTTTCAACATTAGTAATATGAATTTCTTAAAATATGTTTTCGGAAGGATTGTATGGTACCAGTAGAATCAGGAGGAAATCAGCAATATTGTGCTGTTATTATAAATGTGTCTATGTATAATACAAAATTTGGAATTTACTTTTTATAAATTTTGATTTGGGTCAAAGAGTTTGTTATTGGGTGTCGTGACTAGCTTGACATCGATAATCGAAATTTTTTGTGTAATTATATTACACTCTACTGGTTAACATACACCACTAACACTCAAATCACCTAATTACCTCTGACGATAACCTCCACCAAGCCAAAACAGGATAAGTCAACAGGTCAACTTTCACTCACAATACTCATAAAATTTCCACAGGAACAAGGGTTGTTTATTGGCTTTACACAGACTTCTCCAAATTAGACTCTTTTATAAAACATCTAAATAACGACACCACACGTCGATATAAGATCTCTTCCTACCGAGAACTTACACAACCACTAAACTGCTACACCTGCCTAGAAAGCCAGAAAGTGACTAAGCAGAATTCCAAACTCGTGCATGGGAATGCACTTTTCACTTTAGAATACTTTAAGACTTTCTGTTTTTTATAAAAGTAATATTTTTGATCACGAAGGCTCACTAACCGCCAACTTCAGAAATATTTAACACCTTAAGATGACGTCTCAGTTCTGGAGGGCACACAACTCATCTTCTACACGCAACTTCTCGATTTCATGCGCTCCAACTTCTCGGTTTCCTGAGCTTCAAGCGACTTCACATAATTGTTTTGACGTTCACTCATTTCAGCAAATTAAGAGCAAAGTGCAGACATTTCCAAGGTCCCTTTCGTTCCTCCCACTGATAGCACTCCTCTGCAAAGTGCCGCTTCCCGCCAGGACTTTTCGGAAATTTGTCTCCAGCAGAAAAGTCACTAGCCCTTAAGCCAATCTAGAGAGTACCAACCACACAACATGTAGACGAATTACGGAAACACCGACCTATCATCTCCAAACCGCACAAAGTCCTCTTCCACTGGAATATCGGAAATCGGCTCGAGAGTCCTCAATAGTCACGAGGACGGCACCACTGCGAGAACAGGGGTGATGTCTTAGAAAATTTCCGTCCAGATTGCAGTGCGACGAAATGGCAACGTGGTAAAATACCAGACAGGCGTTCAGGAGAACGACGGTTCGAATCTTCGTCCAGCCATCCAGAATTAGATTTTTCGTGGTTCCCCTTAAGGTGAGTTCCAGTTTAGTTCCTTCCAAAAACACGTTATCGATTTTCTTTCCAATCCATCCCATACGCAAGCACTTGCACCGACTCTATTAACCTCGTCGTTAACTTTTTTTATTAAAATTACTGTCCAAACAGAAACTGGAATTTAAAAAATACAAATATAACTGGTCCCGGCGGAGGTTCGAGTTCTCCCTCGGGCATGGGTGTGTGTGTGTTTGTCCTTAGGATAATTTAGGTTAAGTAGTGTGTAAGCTTAGGGACTGATGACGTTAGACGTTAAGTCCCATAAGATTTCACACACATTTAAACACATTATTTACAAATATAATCGCGTGCCGAATGCCGAGATGGGTACACCTGTTCCCTTCAGATCGTAGAAGTTAAGCACCGTCGGGCGCGGCCAGTACTTGGATGGGTGACCTCCGGGTACGCCGCGTACTGTTAGCAGTTTTTCCTCTGTCTTTACTGCAGAGGGCGCAGGGGGGGGGGTGGCGTAAAGTCCCTTATCACCACTCTTTGCACCATTGTGCTGCATTAAATTCCAAACCTCTTCAAAGTGTTTCACTGAGTGAGGGCATGCATGCAACACTGTTGGTAGTGAGCCGTCCACTGTTGGTAGTGAGCCGTCTGTCGTAGAGGGACGTTAAGCTTGGGAGCACCCTTGGTGCTCTTCGAGAGTAGGCTATGTGTGGGCACCGGATTTTACTCTCTCTCTTCTCTCATCACCTCGAACACGAACACGACATTACACTACACACATGACCTTGCTGTCACCTACGGTCCACAGATAAACTTATGCACACAGTTCTCATACTTCGCGAAGGAAAGACGGCCGCGGCCGCAGAGGACAGGAAAAACCTTCCCCATTAGGCTGCTGAAGCTGTCCTTCTACGTCTACTAGCCATTCATGGCGTGTACTTGACCAGACTGCCGTAACAACAAATGAAAGATGTAAGCATTTTCACGATTTAATGAATCGAACAGTGTAGAAACAAACTATAATTTCGTTGGAAAATAGCACATAGAACTGACATAAAAGTTCCAGCTACAGAAATCTAAATATTACCGTGGGAATTGATCATAAAATATAAGAATTACATGAGAGCGCGTCCAACTACTAAATATATGGAGCTTATTATACATGTAAAGGAAAAAGAAAGATAGGTAATTAGGAGCTCCTAACCTCGGCCAATGTGTCTTTACGAATCGCGCAATACGAACGTAGGTACGAGCGTAGGCCGCAGCAAGCCTATTTTAAGGTACCCGTGACAGCTAAGGTCGTACGCGGGTGGGTAAGACAGATCGTACAACTGGGAGCGTTCCTGGAAGCTGGAAATCTCGCCAACATTTGCCTCTCAGCACTAAATATTCGTTCTGTATTTTCCCGTCATCTGACCAGAGCAATTTATCAGCCTCAGGTTAGGCTAACAAGGAAATACTCGAGTACAATAATAAGTTATCCATTCGTGACCAGTCAGTGGCAGTCATTTATTCACTATACATTATCTGTGGCGGATGTACAAGCTAACCATGCAGTATCTTCATTGTCTCAAACAGCTAATAAAATGAAGAGAAATATATGAAAAAAATTACTTGCATTTGAGGCTATAGCTAATGCACGCAATCTTAATTTTTTTCCTACCTTTTGTAAAGCGCCTTTATTTTCGTTACTGGTATCCACTGGACAGTTCTATTCTACACCAGATTTTATAATAAACACCATACTATTGCGTTGCAAATCAGCTATCAGCGTGATGTATACATGAATAAAAATAGTAATAGGAGATACTTATTTTCAGTCGGTCAATCATTTTATATTTATTTTTATTTTTCACTGTTTGGTTGCGTGTAGTTGGAAGTTGGTCATTCCACAATTGATTTTAAGTGTTTTCTGTGATAATCCGGGCTTCATATTACTTTCCCGTTCCGTGGTAAGTCTATGTATACTAATAATTGTTTAGAAGCAGAAAATATTGAAGATTTTTCATTCGTATAAATAATTCTTTACTTGTCCTGTCAGGCCTATAAATTTCGGTTATTGCGTGACAGGCCATGGCAAGAAAGTTGACAGAGAGACTAGGAGAATTTTCCATTTGATGTTGATACATCAAATGAGAAAAGTAGTGATTCTGGGAGAAAGAAAAATGTTAACTGCATCTTCTGTCGGTTCTTGGTAGAACAACATCATAACAAATAGTGCTTTTCGTTTATTAAAAAAAAACATGTTCTTGAAGTATTTGAACTCAACAATTTACACGTCAAAGTAACGAAAAATGACGCCACGCCACGTTTCAATCGTCAACAGAATACTTCCATTTATTCTCTAGAAGCTGAAGAAATTCAATTTGAAGCCAGCAGTGATAACAAGAAATATCTCTCAATTCTTTTCAGAAAGAAAAGAGAAAGAAAAGATTTTCACTTTCAAGTGAAATTTGAACCCAAAATCCTTGTAGCTCATGGCCGTATTTTGTTGCTAGTGTAAGAGATGTGAAAATTGTGCTATTTACAATATAGAATAAAGACCTTGTTCAAACTGTTCCCATTGTAAGGAGTTTTTGTGTGTCAATGAGAGACAAAATTATTGACACCACTACTCACAAAGTAATGTTTGTCGATGTTAATATCATTACTACCTGACGGGACTCTCCAATCCATTTTTATAAAGCATGAAATAACGCTCCAGAAATATATTTTTTCTGGTTGTCAAAGTCAAAGCACGAAAAGTATACAGCGGCAGGGTTCTAGTTGGGTTTTAGTATATGACTAACTTGACAGTGTTCCGTTAGTAAGACTGATTACTGTATAATAGGGTCTATACTGTAAATGATATGTGGTGCAATATTTGTATTGGAATCAGATGGAAATTTTTTGCTTTGTAATATTGAAAACATAGGGTTAGACACCATTAGTTATTTATTTTTATATTATTTAACAAATCTGAAAGGGGCTGACACTACCCAAAAACGGTCGGTTTGCGGTAATAAGAAAAGTTATCGACAGGCGGAAAGTAAGTATATTTCTTAAAAGTAAAGGTCGCAGATAATTGCTTGCCGACAAGTCTGTCCAGTTCTGAGATGTTATTAACATCAACAGATAATCAAAACTACGGGGTAATGCAAGTAGAGGAATTGTAAATTGATTTTCTCAACTTTGTTTCCAATGTATGCTGATATCTTTTGTGTGATAACGTTCTTTCCCGTATTATTCACTTGTATATAGACACCACTTGTTCAGAAATGTACACGCTGACTATTAAGCGAAGGGATAGAGTGAAAAAAGTATCCCGAGAATACCAAATTTCGGGCGTTACCTCTCACCACAGACAACGCAGTGGTCAACGGCCTTCACTTAACGACCGCGAGCAGCTGCGTTTGTCACTTAACGACCGCGAGCAGCTGCGTTTGCGTAGAGTTGTCAGTGTTAACAGACAAGCAACACTGCTTGAAAAACCGCAGAAATAATGTGGGGCATACGAGGAACGTATCTCTTACTACAGTGCGGCGAAATTTGGCATTAATGGGATATGGCAGCAGACGATCGACGCGAGTGCCTTTGCTAACAGCACGACATCGCTTCAGCGCCTCTCTTGGCTCGTATCCATACGGGTTGGACCCTAGACGACTGGAAAATCGGCCGGCCGGTGTGACCGAGCGGTTCCAGGCGCGTCAGTCTGGAACCGCGAGACCGCTACGGTCGCAGGTTCGAATCGTGCCTCGGGCATGGATGTGTGTGATGTCCTTAGGTTAGTTAGGTTTGAGTAGTTCTAAGTTCTAGCGGAATGATGACCTCAGATGTTAAGTCCCATAGTGCTCAGAGCCATTTTTGACTGGAAAATCGTGGCCCGATCAGATGAGTCCCGATTTCGGTTGGTAAGAGCCGACGGTAGGGTGCACCCGAGTTGTAAACAAGGCAGTGTGTAAGCTGGTGGTGACTCCATAGTAGTGTGGGCTGTGTTTACATGTAATGGACTGGGTCCTCTGGCCCAACTGAATCGATTATTGACTGAGAATGGTTATGTTCAGCAACTTGGAGACCATTTGCAGCCATTGATGGACTTCATTTTTATGGATGAGGGTGCGCCATGTCATCGACCCACAATTGTTCGCAACTGATTTGACATACATTTGGGACTGCTCGATTGCATGATTTGGCCATCCATATCGCCCGACACGAATCCCATCGAACATTTATGAGACATAATGTAGAGGTCAGTTCGTGCGCAATATACAGCACTGGCAACACTTTCGCAATCATGGACGGTTATACCGGCAGCATGGATCAGTATTTCTGCAACAGACTTGTTGAGTCCATGCATGACACGTCTAGTTGCTGCAATACGCCGGGCAGAAGGTTGTCCGACACGGTGTTAGGAGGTATCTCATGACCTTTGTCGTAGCAGTGTATACCAGACACCAGCAACGGTATGTATCCTCAGTGACGAATTTTTGCCGCAGGTATTGTTTAGTTATGACTACTGAAGTGTAACAGCCCTTACACATGGGCGATTGAAAGCTGTGAACAACACTTATTTTCAGCGTCGTTTCTCAATGGTATCGTTGAAAGCCGGTTCATTGGTGCACTTATTGTAAGCTTAACGTCCTAACCGAGCAAAGTGACTCGTTTTGTCGCCATGGGATACACAGTTCGGTAGTAAATGTTTAGCTATGATTTTTACGTTATTTGTTTGAACACCATCGAAATTGTTCTTACCTGATGCATTCTTGTCTGCCGTGGTAGCCACATTAACGTTTAAGCTTACTAAGCTTACAGAGTATTTTGCAGCAACACAAGGATGTGTTTTGCATATTTTTTTATTTGATGTTTTGCCATGTACAATTTTATTGTGAATCGTAAGTCACTACTAAGCTTTAATATATAGAAACCGTACTTTGGTTTGACTTTACCGACTTTGGTGGTAGCTATCAAAAAATGGTTCAAATGGCTCTGAGCACTATGGGACTTAACATCTGTGGTCATCAGTCCCCTAGTACTTAGAACTACTTAAACCGAACTAACCTAAGGACATCACACACATCCATGCCCGAGGCAGGATTCGAACCTGCGACCGTAGCAGTCGCACGGTTCCAGACTGCGCGCCTAGAACCGCGAGACCACCGCGGCTGGCCTCTGGTGGTAGCTGAAAGCCGGCCGGTGTGAGCGAGCGGTTCTAGGCGCTTCAGTCTGTAACCGGGCGACCGATACGGTCGCAGGTTCGAATCCTGCCTCGGGCATGGATGTGTGTGATGTCCTTAGGTTAGTTAGGTTTAAGTTCAAATGGTTCAAGGTTAGTTAGGTTTAAGTAGTTCTAAGTTGTAGGGGACTGATTACCTCAGATGTGAAGTCCCATAGTGCTCAGAGCCATTTGGACTATTTTTTGTTAGCTGAAAGATGGGAACATGTTAGTAGGTTGAAGGTTAGTCAGATCTTTGAAAAATCCAAAAGCTGGTTTGATTTTCTCCACCTCAGTTCAGTTTACATCTGTTGCTAGATAATTAAAAACTAATGCGAAGATATAGATTATCTGTGTCACTACGAGCTACCCATACAAACCCAATCTGTATAGACAGGTTAAGTGAGGAAAAAGCTCCTACGAAGCTCTCTGTTTACCTGTTAGAATATAAGTGAAGAAAAGACACAGAAGATTGTGAAGGAATTCCGTTTATGCGAAGATTGAAATATTTTCGTACACAGACATACACCACTCGATATTTATATGTAGGAATGTTGTTTTTCGTGATGGTGAGGTGTTTACATTCCCTGAACGCTTCTGATTCGTTTAGGGCTCGTTGCCCCCTGGCCCGCTTCTTTGCGGTGTTTATGTACTGACCCCATTCCTGCGGTGAGAATCCCCAGGTTGTTGGTAAACCCAGAGGCTAGGTAGGCGCGCTGTTGCTATAGCTCAGGGCCAACTGCGGATCTCAACGGCGAGTGCCGATCGCCGTGTGCCGTAGTGTAAACAGATACAAATAGGATCACCGCCCTACAAACAAACATGCCCTGACGCTAGTACGAGCTTTACAGCATAGAATGGAAACGGCTAAGTTGAGCTTGGTGCAAGCTGTAGTAACTTATCTATTGGAGCTTATGAGATCTTTTCCTTTGATCTTTAAGAAAACACAGTTTAGAAACTGTCACTTATAACAATAAGTTATTAATTGAAGAGATAAAGTGTGTAAATGAGTCCGCAATTATTTTTGGGGACCGATGGCCCTAGCAGTCCGGTCCCTTCAATCCCACAAACCAACCAACCAACCAATTATTTTTGGCACTTTATTTTCACAAGTCCGTCTTGATTACCCAGATTTCTTACACTTTATTACCGGTTTCGGCATACTGCCATCCTCAGACCTGTTACAGAGATAAATATTGTGTAAGCGGCAGGTTCAATACGTTAACGCTAAATCTAACGAGTCTTGGTGCAAATGGCTCTGAGCACTATGGGACTCAACTGCTGAGGTCATTAGTCCCCTAGAACTTAGAACTAGTTAAACCTAACTAACCTAAGGACATCACAAACATCCATGCCCGAGGCAGGATTCGAACCTGCGACCGTAGCGGTCTTGCGGTTCCAGACTGCAGCGCCTTTAACCGCACGGCCACTTCGGCCGGCTTAACGAGTCTTAGTGATACAAAAAATATAAAATTATAAAATGTTTATAGCCACGTATAGCAGTCATACGTACGATTAAAATATTCTGATGTAAATCATCGTAAAGTTAAACATATGAATACTTGGTGCTTGCTGGTAATACTCAGATTGTGTCTGGTATTTATACAAGAGACTAATGCCAACAGAGGGCCCTTTTAGCTAGAGCGCATATTAAACCAGTGTCGCCAGTGTGATGATTAAATTGCGACATGCACAGTCATTAGTTACAGTTTTTTTAATTGGTTCCCATAGCAAAACGAGCGTCTAACAGTAAAACGTAACTGATGTGAAATTGGATTCATACTTAAAATACCATAAAAAGTTCAAATACTAACATAATACAGCCACTAGCCTGACTAGGTAAAACAAACAAGCTAGTATAATTTATTTTATTTTATTGTTACACTTTTTGTACTAGCTTAAACAAGTTACATGTTTTACCTAGTCAGGCTATTGGCTGTGTTATATTAGTGTATTAGTATTTTAAGTATGAATCCAATTCCACGTCAGTTAAATTTTATTGTCAGACGCTAGTTTTGCTATGGGAAGCAATTAAAAAAACTGTAACTAATGACTGTGCATGTCGCAATTTAATCATCACACTGACGACACTGGTTTAATATGCACTCTAGCTAAAAGTTCCCTCTGTTGGCATTAGTCTCTTGTATAAATACCAGACACAATCTGAGTATTACCAGCACGCACCAAGTACTCACATGTTTAACTTTACGATGATTTGCATCAGAATATTTTAATCGTATGTATGACTGCTATACGTGGCTATAAATATTTTAAAATTTTATATTTTATGTATCACTAAGACTCGTTAGATTTAGCGTTAACTTATTGAACCTGTCGCTTACACAATATTTATCTTTGTAACAGATTTGAGGATGGCAATATAACAGTAAGTTCCAGTAAATTTTCGTATCGCGTTGGAATAGGCCTTAACAAGTCGCACAAATGCCGAAGAAAAATAAATATATTTGCTAGAAAATTGCCGAAGTACTCAACGGGACACGTGAGAAGGAGATAGCTAGTTTACGAGAAGGCGATAAACAACTAATTAGATAGTTCCATCAACTGAGAATAGAGTGATAAGTACCTTGAAAGTAAACAAGCTCGAAGAGAAAGGAATTATCCTAACGTGACAGTAATCGGCAGATGTGACGTACAAGTACAGACAAGCAAATCGTTACAGCTTGAGAAAAATTGGATGATTTATTCAGGAGAAAGAGCTTTACAAATTTAGCGAGGCAATTACCCGTTGGTCCAACTCTGGCCCTTATGCAAGCAGTTCTTCGGTTTGGCATTGACGGAATTATTGGATGTCCTCCTGAGGGACGCCGTGGCAAATTCTGTCCAATTAGCGCTGGTGACTTTGCAGGCCTAGGTAGGAATTGGCAAGCACGAAGAAACTGTCGACGTATGCAGGCGGGCATTATCTTGCTGAAATATAAGTCCAGGATGGCTTGCCTTGAAGGGCAACAAAACGGGGCGTAGAATATCGTAGACGCATTGCTGTGCTGTAAGAGCAGGAGGAGATCAGTGTTTAACGCCCCGTCGTGAACGAGGTTGTTAGAGACGGAGCACCAGCTCGGATTAGGGAAGGATGGAGAAGGAAATCGGTCGTGTCCTGTCCATTGCGCTAACTCGCTCGGTGTGCTGTAAGAGAGCCACGGATGACAACCAAAAGTGTCCTGAAATGAAATGCCACCCAGACCATCACTCCTGGTTGTCGTTCCGTATGTCGGGCGACAGTTAGGTCGGTATCCCACCGCCGTTCGGTCGTCTCCAGACGCGTCCTCGGTAGTAATCGGGACTCATTTCGAAGCGGGACTCATCACTGAAGACAGTTCTACTCCAGTCAGTGAGATTCCAGGCCGAGACACCACTGCAAAAAGGGCTTGTTGGTGTACAGAGGTGAGCGGTAGTCGGCGCGATAGGCGCTGGAAGCTCAGACCCCTTCCTGTGAGCTACCTGTTATCGGTCCGTCTGGTCACTGAAGCACCAGTAGCTCGTCGGATCTAAGATAAATGATGAATCTGGGGCTTTGAGTGCTCTTCTGACGGCTGTTCGGTCCTCACGTTCTGTCGTCTCTCTAGATCGACCGATTCCATCTTGATGCTGTGATTGGCCATGGTTCACCTATTCCTGCCAACATTTTCGAACAGTGGCGACTCGCCGATTACTCTATCCGGCTTCTTTGAGCCCAACTCCACGCCCTCTCTGGAATGATGACCTTTGCTATATTGTTCACGCGCCTGTCTGCGAGGCATAGTTGCTGTCCAACTGCGTACACGGAATGAAATTCACTAATACTTTATGTCCTTGTAACGACAGTCCTCTGTTTAGTATCCTTATCAGCTGTGCGATGAAATCGCGGTGCAGCGTCACACATTCATCCATCGGCCGTCAAAGTTTAGAATTTTCGATTTTCCGTCAATACGTGTACGAATATCAATTTGAGACCACTTTACATAACACATTCGTGGTGTGTCTTTTTTTTAGTGTATTATGTTGAAGAAAATATGAAGTTATGTACAGTCAAAAAGGACTTTACAAAATATATTTATTGATAGAACTTACAGGATCGGTAGAGGTGTCGTTTTGTAGCAAACAGCTTCAATTTTGATTCACGTAGTGCATCCGTACCCCCTTTTACCACCAGGAGAATATTGCTCCGCGGTGTGGGATCCTTACCAGGTGGGATTGACGGAGGACATCGAAAGGGTGCAAAAATGGGCAGCTCGTTTTGTATTATCACGTAATAGGGGAGAGAGTGTGGCAAATATGACACGCGACTTGGGATGGAAGTCATTAAAGCTAAGACGTTTTTCGTCGCGGCGAGATGTATTTACGAAATTTCAGTCATCAACTTTCTCTTCCGAATGCGAAAATATTTTGTTGAGCCCAACCTACATAGGTAGGAATGATCATCAAAATAAAATAAGAGAAATCAGAGCTAGAACAGAAAGGTTTAGGTGTTGTTTGTCCCGCGCGCCGTTCGGGAGTGGAATGGTAGAAAGAAATGAAATGTAATGTATTGCGAATACATAGAAAGAAGGATCCTTTATTGTATGATTATATGATAGCGGAACAAACACTGGTAGCAGTTACTTCTGTAAAATATCTGGGAGTATGCGTACGGAACGATTTGAAGTGGAATGATCATATAAAACTAATTGTTGGTAAGGCGGGTACCAGGTTGAGATTCATTGGGAGAGTGCTTAGAAAATGTAGTCCATCAACAAAGGAGGTGGCTTACAAAACACTCGTTCGACCTATACTTGAGTATTGCTCATCAGTGTGGGATCCGTACCAGGTCGGGTTGACGGAGGAGATAGAGAAGATCCAAAGAAGAGCGGCGCGTTTCGTCACTGGGTTAGTTGGTAACCGTGATAGCGTTACGGAGATGTTTAATAAACTCAAGTGGCAGACTCTGCAAGAGAGGCGCTCTGCATCGCGGTGTAGCTTGCTCGCCAGGTTTCGAGAGGGTGCGTTTCTGGATGAGGTATCGAATATATTGCTTCCCCCTACTTATACCTCCCGAGGAGATCACGAATGTAAAATTAGAGAGATTAGAGCGCGCACGGAGGCTTTCAGACAGTCGTTCTTCCCGCGAACCATACGCGACTGGAACAGGAAAGGGAGGTAATGACAGTGGCACGTAAAGTGCCCTCCGCCACACACCGTTGGGTGGCTTGCGGAGTATCAATGTAGATGTAGATGTAGATGTAGATAGTATGATTGTGGTTCGATGAACCCTCTGCCAAGCAGTTAAATGTGAATTGCAGAGTAATCATGTAGATGTAGATGAGGTTTCCTCGATAATCGCTTCCCAGGTCGGTGGATTGGCCTTGAATGGCCAATCGCATGGAAATCTCGCTCCCCAGACTTGACACCACTGACTTTCTTTCTTTGAGGTTTCGTTAAAGACCGAGCGTATGTTCCTCCTCTACCAAACAATTTTGCCGACGTGAAAAATCGAATCTACGCTGCCTTTGAACAAGTTACTCCCGGTTTGTTTCAGTGAGTATGGGAAAAAATTGACCTGGTGGTATGTTTGCCACATTACAAATGGTAGTTGTACTGAACCAAAATCGCACTTGACACTGTTATTTAAAACTTGTAGCTGTTTCCCCCACCAATTCTGTAAGTTATGTCAATAAATTTACATATCATTCCAAAGTTGTGAAATCATTTTGACTCACCCTGTACGTATAAAACAGTGCCGCTACCGAGTGTGTAGAAGAGTCCTTTTCACGTTTTCATTCAATGCATTGCCTCAGTGTGATACTGTGAACGTAATCCAAATAAGTACTTGATAAACCAACGTCATTCACTCAGTTCCAGCTTTTTTTATTGATTAAGTAAAAACATAAATGAAGGTAACCACATTATAGACTGAAGAAGTACAGTGTTGTTCGTAAGTTCCTCCGAGATTTCAGAAGACGACTGGGCGGAAACTACAATATGTCTAGAAAACAGATGCACGTCCAAGTTTTTAGTTCACCTGTTGCACATCGTTTGTGATGCAGGAAACGTCAGTAAGAAAGTCAAACTCTTGCCGTACACGGTCCAACCATTATGATCGATATGGGCGAAGGTGTAATTATCCACCGGCCGTGGTGGCGGAGCGGTTCTAGGCGCTACAGTCTGGAGCCGCGAGACCGCTACGGTCGCAGGTTCGAATCCTGCCTCGGGCATGGATGTGTGTGATGTCTTTAAGTTAGTTAGGTTTAAGTAGTTCTAAGTTCTAGGGGATTGATGACCTTAGAAGTTAAGTCCCATAGTGCTCAGTGCCATTTGAACCATTTTTGTAATTATCCTTCCTTGCAACTTTTCAAATTCAGTGGCAGTTTAGGCAGGGACATACTGTGTTTAACATAATCCCATGAGAAGAAATCACGTAGAGCTAAATCACGTTACAATGAGGGCCACCGAAGAAGAGGAGTTTCGTGATGTGAAGCACGTCCAATCCCGTACTGAGGCACTTCCGCACTGAGGAAATTTTGGAGGAAAGTGTGGTGGAGCAGCACCTTATTGTGAATTAAGTTTCCTATGTCTTGTTAAAAATGTAGCCTAAGCCATTACTGCAGCATAATGAGTTGCATGAAACCTGTCAAAGTTTTATTTGCAAAGAAAAGTAGTCCATAAACTTGCGAAGAGGACAAGGCAGAAAATAGGTTAACTTTAGGTGAATCGCGAATGTGTTCCACTATCTGGTGTCGATGTTCAGTGCACCAAACCCACACGTTGTGACGATTCATCTTCCTGCACGTGTGAAACGTGGCCACTGAAAACCAACTTACATGAGAAACCATCTTTCCCCAGAAACCGCTTTAAGTCGTCTCAAAAATCAGAACAAAGTTCATTGTCCCGAATAGTCAGAGCGGGTATGGTTTTACACTCAGGCATTTGCGTAAAATGCGCCGCATAGTATACTGCGGTATCTGCAGCTTTCTGCCCGCACGTGCCGTAGAGTTTTTCAAGGCCGTGACGTATGATTGCCGCACACACTCTGCCCTCTACTTACGATCCCGGCGAGATTTTTTTTTTTCTTTGCACCACATAAGCAGCCAGTTTCACTAAATGTGTTGTATCTCCCAGGGATTGTTTCGTCTGTTGGAACTTTAACCGGATTTTTGTGCTAAACCGTCACTGAACCGCCACAATTGACGGGATACCAATTCGATTCTACACAGAGTACGCGAAAGAACTTGCCCCCCTTCTAACAGCCGTGTACCGCAAGTCTCTAGAGGAACGGAGGGTTCCAAATGATTGGAAAAGAGCACAGGTAGTCCCAGTCTTCAAGAAGGGTCGTCGAGCAGTTGCGCAAAACTATAGACCCATATCTCTGACGTCGATCTGTTGTAGAATTTTAGAACATGTTTTTTGCTCGTTTATCATGTCGTTTCTGGAAACCCAGAATCTACTATGTAGGAATCAACATGGATTCCGGAAACAGCGATCGTGTGAGACCCAATTCGCTTTATTTGTTCATGAGACCCAGAAAATATTAGATACAGGCTCCCAGGTAGATGCTATTTTTCTTGACTTCCGGAAGGCGTTCGATACAGTTCCGCACTGTCGCCTGATAAACAAAGTAAGAGCCTACGGAATATCAGACCAGCTGTGTGGCTGGATTGAAGAGTTTTTAGCAAACAGAACACAGCATGTTGTTATCAATGGAGAGACGTCTACAGACGTTAAAGTAACCTCTGGCGTGCCACAGGGGAGTGTTATGGGACCATTGCTTTTCACAATATATATAAATGACCTAGTAGATAGTGTCGGAAGTTCCATGCGGCTTTTCGCGGATGATGCTGTAGTATACAGAGAAGTTGCAGCATTAGAAAATTGTAGCGAAATGCAGGAAGATTTGCAGCGGATAGGCACTTGGTGCAGGGAGTGGCAACTGTCCCTTAACATAGACAAATGTAATGTATTGCGAATACATAGAAAGAAGGATCCTTTATTGTATGATTATATGATAGCGGAACAAACACTGGTAGCAGTTACTTCTGTAAAATATCTGGGAGTATGCGTGCGGAACGATTTGAAGTGGAATGATCATATAAAATTAATTGTTGGTAAGACGGGTACCAGGTTGAGATTCATTGGGAGAGTGCTTAGAAAAAGTAGTCCATCAACAAAGGAGGTGGCTTACAAAACTCTCGTTCGACCTATACTTGAGTATTGCTCATCAGTGTGGGATCCGTACCAGATCGGTTTGACCGAGGAGATAGAGAAGATCCAAAGAAGAGCGGCGCGTTTCGTCACAGGGTTACTTGGTAACCGTGATAGCGTTAGGGAGATGTTTAATAAACTCAAGTGGCAGACTCTGCAAGAGAGGCGCTCTGCATCGCGGTGTAGCTTGCTTGCCAGGTTTCGAGAGGGTGCGTTTCTGGATGAGGTATCGAATATATTGCTTCCCCCTACTTATACCTCCCGAGGAGATCACGAATGTAAAATTAGAGAGATTAGAGCGCGCACGGAGGCTTTCAGACAGTCGTTCTTCCCGCGAACCATACGCGACTGGAACAGGAAAGGGAGGTAATGACAGTGGCACGTAAAATGCCCTCCGCCACACACCTTTGGGTGGCTTGCGGAGTATAAATGTAGATGTAGATGTAGAATTGACTGACGTTTAGGGATTCAAGGACATAAAACGCACAGATCCCTCTCTTATACGCCATGGTCTGACACGCCTCCCACCTAGTGTGCGCTCCTCAACAATGCCAATATGTGTGTTGCGAACTGAAATTTGGAGTGATGTTCTATCCACTTGTATGTGTCATTTTCTGTACGTCTTGCAGCTTTTATTCTTATATAGCACACAGTAGGAGGCTGCATTCCACAGTGCCTCCCTCACACAGGCGTGACGTGCCTGGTAATCATACTTTGTACAGTACCGCGACGGGGAATTGAACTCGGACCTCTTACACTTGCAGTCCTCTGTCGAGTGCGTTGCTGTTCGAGCGGTGTGTGAAATGCACTGTACTCAGCATTTCCTTAGACAGTTGGCAATAACGCTCACCTTTTCTGTTCCAGCTCGATGATGCGGCGTTGCAGCTGTACAAAGATGGCGACTACGGGGCATACCTGGACCTGGACGCATCCATCAACGAGCAGCAGGACGAGTTCGAGAACTTCCACAAGAAGTAAGTACCAGCTTTGCATCGATCAGGAAACGAACTGATCGTTATTACAGAAAACGGCGCCCGCATACACGTCACCGAGCGAGGTAGAGCAGTGTGTGTTAAAAGTACTGGATTCTGTTTTGGAAAGATCAGAGTTTAAATCCCTTTCCCAATATTCACATTAAGGTTTCCGTGGTTTTCCTAAACCGACTGAGCTGAGTGCCGATATGGTTCCTTTGAAAAGGATTCGCCAATCCGAGCTTTTGCTCTAGCTTAAAGGACCTAATAGTCGATGGGAAGTTAGACCCGAATTTTCCTTTGTTCACACATGTCCTACATTTTAGAACGGTCATCTGAAAATTACCTGAAATGTCTGGACAGTATTGGTCTCTCGATATATGCGTGTTCAAAGACATCATTTCCTTCCGGGTTTCAAAAATACGATGGCAGAAACAATACGCAGTCTTTGTTGAAGTGATTTAAAGAAACAAAGAAAGAGTAAATTCATGTGGCTGTAAAGGCGTGACGTGTACCCTCATCTTAAGACACCCTTCAAGGGGACAATTGTTTGATTAAAGATAACGTCCATAGAAGTACGCCACTGGCATCAGACATTACTACACCCTGGATTCTTAGTGTAGTGTTGGCCAATTAAAATCCGACCGAAATAAATTCGCTGAATGCGAGTTATCCATTACGTTGATGGTGATTTCAGATTGGAGAGGATAATTACTGAGTTAGCCGTACTTGTCTGTCGTCCTGTAATCTTGCATCTGGGCAACGAGGAGGACTGTTTAGCAAGCTCTAGATCTGAGTTTTCTACGGAACAGCTGCCTTACCCTTGCCCACTGTCCGCACTGACTTAATCCTTTTGATATTCTTTTATGCCATCTTAATAGGCATTTTTAGGATTTTTAATAGAGCACTTCAGATAAAGTAATAAAGAACACGAAGTTATGATCTCTTAAGTTGTAGTCGATGGGAACAGTTAACAACGATGTAGCTGAACGGGTATCACATTTTAAATATGTGCCACACGAGTTATGGAAGTGATATAGCTGAAGAGCTGCATGAATTTCCAGCAATATATGGAATATTATCAAGAACATTTAATTATTGAACCTGAAAGAATGCAATGACAAAATTTATTAAACTGTGGAGTTGCCTTTACTGTAGTGTGAAAACGAGATCTGGGTAACTTACAAGAAACAAAAGTAAACTAGAAACAACAAAGGTCAGAAAATTGATACGATAGAAGGGCTCCATAAGAAGAGATCCAATTGGAAAAGAAATCAATTGTGATAGACTGAATGTAACTGCTCAAATCTTGTTTCGCTACTCCCTCATGAATTGCATAGTTTGTATTTTGTAAATCGTAAACGTCTTTCTCGATAAATTTGTTGACCACAGGAAATCGCTGCGTACAGCTTCCTGTATAACGTAGGTGATAGTAAACCTGCATTCTCAGTGCAGAGTTCGCCGTTTCTACGGTCGCGAACGAGACAGTGCGAATTGCACTATTCAGTCTGTCAACGTATCTCGAAAGACCATCTCAAGCTTAGAGCTTGCGCACTAGGCCACTGTACTGTCAGCAGGTGAAGTTACAGACGTACGTCAGAGCGACATCACTCGAACATTCAGCCTCGGGTTGGCAGGCACAAAACAATGAAAATCGGCTTCCTAGAGGTCACGTTCGTCAACACCACCATCTGATGACAGCTGTCTGGCAGTTGTGGCTCGTAGGTACCCCGAAGAGATGACAACAAAACTGTTAGCTCCTTTTTGCAGGCTAGTGGTAGTACTGTAACAACTGGGGCAGTATGCAGCTGTGATTCGTGAGCTTCTGTGGACTTATTTGATGACAGAGCAGACAACAGGTTTACTGCTGGTCCTCGGCACCCTAAAGGCTGACGAACTGGCATTCACATTCCCCGCCTACCCCAGCATTCCGTATGCCGCCTGCAGTATCAGAAACGAAGCTAGTACGAGTGTAATGTTGAGGGTTGCGTACAGTGGTAATCAAGGTGACAATTTTACCTCAGTGCTATAGTGGCTTCCTTCTTATCCTGTACTGTTCCTCGAGTATCACAAGTCTCAGAATAGTTCGCTCCTACTCGAAGACTCATTCTCTCTGTGGCAAAAAAGCGCGCTGATTTTTGTATGCTTTTGGCCATAACAGTTTGCGTTTTTGTGCTAGTAGCTAATACCGAGTTGTCGTACTTATCATTCATTCCTCTACCTTTTTCGAAGACTGCTGTAAACTGATTTTAAAAATTAATTACCAATTAGAAAATGGACTTCATCCTCATGTCATGTCGTCTTGTGCGTATGTGTCAATGTAACATTCTCTGAATAGAGATTAGTTAGTAAAATAAAATTATAGCCGTCTTCCAAATGGTATAATACATTCAGAGCGTTTCCATTAGAGCGTGCAAAGATTTAACAGGACATAGAGGGTGTCCACTGAACAATTTGAGGTAGGGAACGTGGAGTCGAAGAAGACAGCTTAGGGAGATAATAGGAATAAAATCACATCACTGTGTACCTTTTTATTTACATTAGTTACAGGTAACTGCAAATACAGTCAATGACACTATGAACGTACCGTTTGTACTGTATCTTACAAAATGTGCTGAAACTGACGGCCATCAACTTCAATGCAGGCATAACATCGGCGAACAAGATTCTGACGCACCCTGACAAATATCACTGGTGTTTCGAATCACATCACAGGCAACTACAATTTTGGCAACTAGTTCTACCTCCGTATCTACTTGGGCCTCATAAGCAAGTGCCTTCAGACATCCCCCTAGGAAATAATCGAGGTGATTCAGGTCAGGTGACCTCGCTGGCCATGGAAAAGGACCTCCCGTTCCAATCCAGCGACCAGGAAATAAAGCTTTGAGGTGGTTGCGGACATCAACACTAAAGTGAGGCGGTGGACAGTCATGTTGTATCCGCCTCTTTTCACGAACAGCCAAAGGTACGTTGTCCAAAAACTCAGGTATAACTCTTTGCACGAACCTCAAGTAGAGGTGACCATTTAGACGGCCAGGTAGAAGATATGGCCCAATGAGGTTGTTGCCTACAATGCCGGCCCAGATATTCGCAGCAAAACGCACTTGATGGTGTAACTCTACTACAGCGAGGGTTTCCCTCATCCCACACCTGGCTATTCCTGTTGTTCGGAATACCATCACGATCAAATGAGGCCTCGTGAGTGAACAGCACGATTTGAAGGAAATCTGATCGATTAATCCATTGTCAGAAGCAACCACGGACGCAGTGCGAGCCTTCGTGCATAGTGAGTCACAAGCACTGTAAGGAGTCGTTGTGGGTGATATGGGTGTAATTGTTGTACGTGGAGTAGTCGCCAATCGCTAGTATGTGCAGCGCCCATTGCACGTGAAATACGACGATTACTCGTAGTGAGGTGTGCCGCCAAACGTTCCAGCACCTCCTCTTCCTAATCATGTGTGAGAATGGTCCTCATATGGTTCAAATGGCTCTAAGCACTATGGGACTCAACATCTGAGGTAATCAGTCCCCTAGACTTAGAACTACTTAAACCTAACTAACCTAAGGACATCACTCACATCCATGCCAGAGGCAGGATTCGATCCTGCGACCGTAGCAGCAGCGCGGTAACGGGTTGAAGCGCCTAGAACCGCTCGGCCACAGAGGCCGGCTAGAGTGGTCCTCATGTTGCCAGGTCCCTCGTTTCTTCTTTCCAATGGACCAGTCTCCCGCATTCGTCGATCGAGAGAAATAAACACTCCTCGTGGCGGATGATACCTGTTAGGCAACCGTTCCCTGTACAGTCTCAGCAGCGAGAGCATTGCATCTACTTCCCCACACATCAGGTGATGTCAGTGAGTTCTGCGAAACTGTAGCGGTACTGCTCCATCGTGTTGTGCTGCACTTCTCTGAGTAGCACTGCGTAATGAATCGGTCTGTCGTTGATTCACAGCACGATACAACAGAGCCATCTTATGGACAAGAAAAAAAACCCGCATCATGACTTTCTAGTAACCATGCTCGTCCTTCTTGATTCCTTGTAGGAAATAAAGAATGTACATGTAAATAAACATAACAGTACCGGCTAGCCGCGCGGTGTAACGCGCTGCTTCCCGAGCGGGAAGGCGTGCCGGTCCCCGGCACGAATCCGCCCAGCAGATTAGTGTCGGGATCCGGTGTGCCAGCCAGCCTGTGGATGGTTTTTAAAGTGGTTTTCCATCTGACTCGGCGAATGCGGGCTCGTTCCCCTTATTCCGCCTCAGTTACACTATGTCGGCGATTGCTGCGCAACCACTGTCTCCACGTATGCATACGTCATAATTACTCTACCACGCAAACATTTGGGGCTACACTCGTCTGGTATGAGACGTTCCGGGGGTGGGAGAGCGGGGCGGACCACTGGGGGCCGAACCGCAGAATAATCCTGGGTTCGGTGTTGGGTGGGGGTGGGGTGGGTGGTCTGCTGTGGCTTGTTGTGGGGTTGTGACCACTGAAGGCTACGGCGGGACGAAATCTCTCCGTCGTTTCTAGGTCCCCAGTTCAATACACATACACACACACACACACACACACACACACACACACACACACACGAGTAAACTTGTTCGCATGTTAGTTGTAAATAAGATGGAAAATAGTAATTCTAGACAAAGTGGTAGAAAAATTTACTTCCATATCTCCTTAGGCTATCTTTTCCGACCCCACTTTCCCTACCTCAAATTGTTCAATAGAGCATTCTCTCTGTCCTGTTACATTTTTGCACGCTCTTACAGAAACATCCTGTATACAAAACACACACAAACATACACACACGCCGCGCGGGATTAGCCGAGTGGTCTGAGGCGCTGCAGTCATGGACTGTGCGGCTGGTCCCGGCGGACGTTCGAGTCCTCCCGTGGGCATGGGTGTGCGTGTTTGTCCTTAGAATAATTTAGGTTAAGTAGTGTGTAAGCTTACGGACTGATGACCATAGCAGTTAAGTCCCATAAGATTTCACACACATTTGAACATTTTTGAACATACACACACACCCAGGAAAATATTCGCTGTTAACCGGTCAGTCATTGTATTGGTAAATAATAATCGTGATGCCCTACGATTGCATAAGTAGCGGCAGCGCCGCGAGTCCTTGGTTATATACTGATGTGCAAAACTTAACGACGTAGGTAACTTTCGCAAGATGTGTCGCTGCCAAGTAACAATCTCGATGAAACTTGGAACGTACATAGAAGGAACGGCTACAGTATAGTACAGAAAGTAACGGAAAAAAATACGCAATGAGTAGAACAGATATGACACTTTTATTCAAAATGGTTCAAATGGCTCTGAGCACTATGCGACTTAACTTCTGAGGTCATCAGTCCCCTAGAACTTAGAACTACTTACACCTAACCAACCAAAGAGCATCACACACATCCATGCCGAGGCAGGATTCGAACCTGCGACCGTAGCGGTCGCTCGGCTCCAGACTGTAGCGCCTAGAACAGCACGGCCACTCCGGCCGGCACACTTTTATTCGAAGACAATAATTACTGTGGAGTCACCAAGATTCATGATGGCCCCCTGTACATTACAAAAGGCGAGACATGGCTCTTAATAGGCTGTGTGATCACCACGGATCGCACTGCATGCTCCGCAACGTGCTCCCATTCGGGTCACGAGGTTGGTAAGGAGTTGGTAAGGAGTAAGGCGTTCCATTCCTACACCACCTACCCAAGGCATCCCATACGTGCTCGATGGAATGTAAGGTGAGGAAACGGACCGGCCAATACTTTTGCTGAATAGTCACTTGTTCGAAGAGCTCCTGGACCTGCACTGTTCGAAGCGATCGCGCACTGTCATTCATAAAGATGTAGTCACGGGCGAATGCACCCCTGGAAAGACGCACATGTGGAAGGAGTACAGTGTCACAGTAACGTTGTCTGGAAAGATTGGGAAATCAGTATGCCCGTGCAACATTATGCCTGCCCACAACGCAGCACTTGGACCACCAAAACGATGACGTACGACATTGCTGGACATACCTTCATATGGGGAGAGGTGGGAAAAAGTAATAAATCCACGAACATAGGTGGACATAATCGTTTTGGTGATAGAGGTGTTCTGGTGTTGGGAGGCATAAAGTCGGGTGGGCGTATTGACCTCTAAATCTTTGGACACGGTAGCTCTGTGTCATTGTCATTGTGTCACTGTTCTCCTTCCTCATGGTCGTCAGTTCAGAAGTACAGTCGATCGTGACTTTCTATTAATTTAAACTTTTCCGTGAGGAACGTTATGCAAAAACCAATCATGTGTACAGTTCTATCTAAACGTACCACAGTAGCACAAGACCATACAAACAAAACGATTTAATTTTTAATCTTGTGCTATTAAAATTAACAATATTTTGGGGTAAAGTGACATAAAAGTCAATTTTACGTTATGTCAGTGCAAGAACAATGGGTTTTTAATCAATGACGATTATAGGCCAAATCTCGTATGGCTTTTGTAGGCGAATTTCAGGCTGTTTCCCGACTTCATAGACCACAAGTGTCGGATATCAATTTGTTCACCTCAGCTTCGCCTACGCCACTGTGGTACGTTTAAACGGTTCTCATATGCAGCGTGTGTACTTATTGTCCCATTGGCATGGGCATTCGTACACGCCGCCCATACGAAGTCAGAGATCATCCTTGACGCTTCCTGATAGTTCCATCGTTTTAAGCAACTGCCGCATGCGAAAGAGCATTTAAGCATGTCACAGTCTACATGGTGGAACACAACGTGTTGAATGTTACCCGGCGGCACAGTTTGATTTCGCAGATGTGCAAACATGTGTTCTTTCCAATAAAGCCGGCCACTGTGGTCGAGCGGTTCTAGGCGCTTCAGTCTGGAACCGCGCGACCGCTACGGTCGCAGGTTCGAATCCTGCGTCTGGCATGGATGTATGTGATGTCCTTAGGTTAGTTAGGTTTAAGTAGTTCTAAGTCCAGGGGACTGATGACGGCAGATGTTAAGTCCCATTGTGCTTAGATCCATTCGAACCATTTC
The DNA here is from genome assembly GCF_023864345.2 of Schistocerca serialis cubense. Classification (NCBI taxonomy): domain Eukaryota; kingdom Metazoa; phylum Arthropoda; class Insecta; order Orthoptera; family Acrididae; genus Schistocerca; species Schistocerca serialis. Next base: position 244,549,147 of record NC_064642.1, read on the forward strand.
CAATAAACTGCCTTTATTGTGATTATTGTTTCTATTTCACAAATGATTTTTTCGATTTCGTAAGGTTATTCTTCCTTCCTTTGATCCTGTTGAATGCAATCCCACACGCCTTACATTTAATGATATAATATAAGGGGTATTCAAATGAAAGCTGGTTACTAGTGTAAAGTAACGGTAACGATTCTATTAACTGAAAAATGTAGTTATACACAGTTTCAAAAACTGTCTCCAAAACTGTTGGCACATTTATCCCATTGCAACACTAGCCGGTTGGTTCCACCCTTGAAGAAGCTAGTAGGCTACTGTCGGATCCAGACCTGGACCCAGTCACACACTTCGTCGTCCGTTGCGAGTCTGTGTCCGCGTATAGCTTGTTTTAGAGGTCCAAACACATGAAAGTCACACCGTGAAAGGTCGGGACTGTACGGTGGATGAGCCTGTCCAGGACGAGCATCGTCTTCCAGTGAGTCGCGCTCCTCAGGGAATCGTTTACGACATTCCACAACACTTGAACGACTCAGACTGTACTCACTGTACGCAGGCTTCATCCGTCGATACATTTCACGGCCTCCAACTCCCTCCGCCGCCAAAAATCCAATCACTCCTGCTTACTCGCCTGCATGTTCGGTAGTGGACGAAAACATGTATGACCACCTCTTCGGCGTGAAACCACACTGGCGCTATGCAACATCAAACGGTGTGCATGCTTCAGTCTCTCTACCAATAGATGGCGCCACCATGCCAGCAGTTACGTGGTGCCACCTTACGTGTAAGGCAAAGGTAGACGCACTGACCAGGTGTCATTTGAATGAACGTCATACAAGGTAGGTGCGAACAGAAGCAGAGGGAGAGTATCAAAGAAAATCCTTACCTACAATTCCAGAAGGAAGATAAATAAATAAAGAGCTGCGCGGCGTTGTTGGCTGGCAGACCTCGGGACCGTCCACTGGGACAGGGTTCTATTCCTCGGTGCATAACAGCTACTTTCCACGTTGTGCGTGAGTTGTGTCTGTTGAGTGTAGTTTACTGCAATGGAAGTATGCGTACAGTGGGATGTGTCGTTTGTATGTTTATCAGAGAAGGGAGAAGGTGAAACCCAGCCACCACACATCCTACTCCCTTGTGATGGCTTCACGTCCTCGTGTAACGGACTGATAATCATCAAAAGTGTCACACCCTCACTCCACGAGATACTGCGAAGATAGTTTTAACTTAATCTAGCATACTCTTGCACTGTTCGATGATCGGGAACATTACGCCGTCAGCTGCCCTGTTTGTCAACCAAATATTGGCGGTAAAAATTTCTCCCGTCTCCAAGATTCGAACCGGCTACCTCCGAGTCGAGCGTCACGGCACCAGCGAAATAGTGAATTTTTGTGAAGACGGAACAAATAGATGCTCAGCCCTTGTAGCCTGAGAAAGACAGTGATGGCAACTTCTGATAACCCAGTAGTCACCAAACCCATTAGTCAGCAGAGCCAAATATCAACAGTACAACGATTGAAGTATCCTTTGGAAGCCAATTTTTTAAAGCTTCAACTGTGTAGGTAGGTACGGTGTTACTAACTTTATTAGGGAACTCCTAAACTGGTTTTGCCAGAAACATCTGCAATCTGAGGTGCGTTCACTGGGGTCGATCCCTTCCAATTGTTCCATCCACACTCGTCTGGTGTACTTGTATCATCTTCCTCAACATTCCTTTCTTATTACTCGACAGTACATGCTCTTTCAATCCACACTGCTACCTAAAATTAACTTAAGCACTTCACTTAAAATTTTAAATCTTAGATACACTATTTATACGTTGAATGAAAATTGACGTCATACTTAATAACGATCTTATTTATTGATGACATTAAACTGTAATTTAGCCTTAAAATTAAATCATCGCAATGACTGACAAACACTGATGTGAAAAACGACCTTAGATGCCAAAGGAAAGTTTCGGTGACTCAACTTTGTATGTTGCTTTTAATTTTAGGCACGATTCCATGTTCTCATCAAGAAGACGATTTCGCGATTTACTCTTGATAAGGTTAACGCTTGAAAATTATTTTTCACATAAATATGTAGACATGAATAAGGAAAGAAGGGCAGACGCCAACTTTTTAAGCTGGTTCTATAAATTAGGAATACTTTCCCAGGTGTTAAAAATAATCTCTCTTCTACAGATCTTTCAAAGCAGACCACTTGTGCTGTGAAGTAAGTTCACATTTGGAACCTCCTGGCAGATTAAAACCATGCGCCGGACCGAGACTCGAACTCGGGACCTTCGCCTTTCGCGAGCAAGTGCTCTAATTTCATTCTAGAAGTTCACATTTGTTTTGCCCCATTATTTCTATATCAGCACACGGACTTTAAAATTTCGAGCTCCATAATTCTTTTTGTCTTTTTTATGTTACAGTAGCATTAAGGGTTTTGCTTCTTTCTCACTTCCTCAAACCTGCAGAGGAAAGCTTCCCACATATTTAAAAGTGTTTTGGAATCGCAAACGTCAGTATCAGAATTATTTTCTTGGAGTTTTTTTCAACAGATTTCGAAAGTGCATGAAAGTTTTTCTTTTCAAAATCTAGAACAAAAAGAGATAACTTATTTTCGAATGAAATAACTTCTAACATCGAAATAGTCTGTCCTTTCCCCTGTAGTGTACGAGTAAGCTATTTTAGATGAGACGTAACGTATACCATGAAATAAATTTTTTGATCCACTGGATAGTGAAAATTATTCTCAAAGAGAAGTTTTTTAATTTCTGTTCATAAGGAACCAAAGCGTTTTCACTTAGCCAGACAACGTATCTTGCAGTGCAGCAGATCTGTGCACTCACTCTCCGTTTCAACTAAAATTTCTTGGAATTGCCGACGATGCTTTAGCACTGTAGATGCACGCCCACACGTCGTATTTCGTGGAAAAGCAGCCGCAGTCAGAGGGCCGAAGAGTCGCATGCAGCTCGCCGCGAGCGGCGGTTTGCCGACAAGTGTCCTAAACTGCTTATTTAAGAGACGATTGGAAGGAAAGATTTGAGAGTAAAAGCGCACTGTCTGTTTCTGTACGCAATCTGGCAACTCATTTATTCTAAACGTTCATTTTTAGACCGTCAGCTGGAAAGTGGACGTGGAAATATTTCGAGGACCCTAATAATGGAAGAGTGCCAGCTGGAGTTGCCTGGCGTTGGCTCGCGGTATGTGAACATGTGTTTGCTCGGTCCCTGTAGGTAAACAGCCGCTGCGTGAAAACTAGCATTTTCGCAAACATCCTCCTGACACTAACGTTTCTGTCTCACCGTTAAGTCAAACACATCACTGGTCGAAGGGCACGTATCTCCTATAGGTTGTTACAGGTCTGCTGCTCTGCACTGCAATGACCATTTGTTTGGTGGAAGAAGAAGTCTGGAAGTTACAGACACTACAGTAGTAGTTGGTATGTACCACGGGGGATGTTAGAGAGCATATATACAGGAGAGAGGCCATAGGTGAAGTCACACGTGATTGGCTGATCAGCTACGATGCCACGTCTGCGCGCATATCTCCAAAAATGGTTCAAATGGCTCTGAGCACTATGGGACTTAACATCTATGGTCATCAGTCCCCTAGAACTTAGAACTACTTAAACCTAAGTAACCTAAGGACATCACACAACACCCAGTCATCACGAGGCAGAGAAAATCCCTGACCCCGCCGGGAATCGAACCCGGGAACCCGGGCGCGGGAAGCGAGAACGCTACCGCACGACCACGAGCTGCGGACGCGCATATCTCCTTCGATTTGTATGTCCGCAGTGCTTTCCAGAGTGGGAACATTGTTTTGAAGACTTGTGCAAATGACTGCAAAGTATCTGAGCTATTTTCGGATTTGTTAACCCTCTGAGCGTGTTTGCACTTCGGTCAGACAATAATGCACTTGAGCGTAAATGCGAGCTTTTATTTGACATGGGGACGTTATCAACTAACTCTTTTCGATTTTGTCTATAGTATACATAACAGCAGTGTAGTGTCTGTGGATGACTTTCCGACTTCTTCCTCCACCAAATGGTGACTGCTGCCTTACTTTGCCTACAGTGCTGAGCAGCAGACCTCTGACAACCTAAAGCAATACAATTCAATTCTAAAACAGAAAAACTAAAAAAAATCACATTTGATGAACCGATTATTTCCAAGCACTGTTAAGTACAAAACATTTCGCGATAATTTATCTAGACACTGTACCGTCAAATTTTAATAATGAAAGTGTCTATGGTTCAAATCTCGCTAGTGGCAAGTTTTTTTTACTTTTATTTAAATTCTATTTCTGTTGTCAAATGGAAATGATAATACGTATTGAATCGTAATAAAATCCAATAAAAATATCATTTTATTCTTAATTACTGACCGTATGAAATAAATTAAAATTTTATACAGACATGTGAAATGTGAAATGACTATTGTTAAATGAAAGACTTACATACGTCAGTAATATCGATGGATTTCGTAAGCTTGTATTCCCATGGAACGAGGAAAGAAGAAATCTTTGGGTACTTGCAGTAAATAGAGGAGATAGAACTTGAAGATATTATGCTTAACAAATCACCTTAACGATACTTAATAATCTTGTGACGTACCACTCATGCAGATTTACTCTCTAAGTTAAGACTTTTGTGGGATATACACAGTTTTCTTGTCATATTTGTTATTTCATTTCGATATTATGGTATAATGCTGTATGGCAGTATATAATGGCCTGTTATTCGTAAAGTTACCCATGAAACGCACTCAGCCTAAATTCGTGAGTGATTCTGCAAAAGCGTCGCACTATTACATTGTGTTACATCTTTAAACACTTGTAAACCGCCTGAAACGGACGACTGCTTACAATTTTATCTTATTTGGTGTAATGTCTGCCTCATTTTTAACTTTTTGCACTTGACATAAAAAACAACTCTTGTTGTTGTTGTTGTGGTCTTCAGTCCTGAGACTGGTTTGATGCAGCTCTCCATGCTACTCTATCCTGTGCAAGCTTCTTCATCTCCCAGTACCTACTGCAACCTACATCCTTCTGAATCTGCTTAGTGTATTCATCTCTTGGTCTCCCTCTACAATTTTTACCCTCCACGCTGCCCTCTAATACTAAATTGGTGATCCCTTGATGCCTCAGAACATGTCCTACCAACCGATCCCTTCTTCTGGTCAAGTTGTGCCACAAACTTCTCATCTCCCCAATCCTATTCAATACTTCTTCATTAGTTATGTGATATACCCATCTAATCTTCAGCATTCTTCTGTAGCACCACATTTCGAAAGCTTCTATTCTCTTCTTGTCCAAACTATTTATCGTCCATGTTTCACATCCATACATGGCTACACTCCATACAAATACTTTCAGAAATGACTTCCTGACACTTAAAATCTATACTCGATGTTAACAAATTTCTCTTCTTCAGAAACGCTTTCATTGCCATTGTCAGTCTACATTTTATATCCTCTCTACTTCGACCATCATCAGTTATTTTGCTCCCCAAATAGCAAAACTCCTTTACTACTTTAAGTGTCTCATTTCCTAATCTAATTCCCTCAGCATCACCCGACTTAATTCGACTACATTCCATTATCCTCGTTTTGCTTTTGTTGATGTTCATCTTATATCCTCCTTTCAAGATACTGTCCACTCCGCTGAACTTCCAAGTATTTTGCTGTCTCTGACAGAATTACAATGTCATCGGCGAACCTCAATGTTTTTATTTCTTCTCTATGGATTTTGATACGTACTCCGAATTTTTCTTTTGTTTCCTTCACTGCTTGCTCAATATACAGATTGAATAACATCGGGGAGAGGCTACAACCCTGTCTTACTCCCTTCCCAACCACTGCTTCCCTTTCATGTCCCTCGACTCTTATAACTGCCATCTGGTTTCTGTACAAATTGTAAATAGCCTTTCGCTCCCTGTATTTTACCCCTGCCAACTTCAGAATTTGAAAGAGAGTATTCCAGTCAACATTGTCAAAAGCTTTCTCTAAGTCTACAAATGCTAGAAACGTAGGTTTGCCTTTCTTTAGTCTTTCTTCTAAGATAAGTCGTAAGGTCAGTATTGCCTCACGTGTTCCAGTGTTTCTACGGAATCCAAACTGATCTTCCCTAAGGTCGGCTTCTACTAGTTTTTCCATTCGTCTGTAAAGAATTCGTGTTAGTATTTTGCAGCTGTGGCTTATTAAACTGATTGTTCGGTAATTTTCACACCTGTCAACACCTGCTGTCTTTGGGATTGGAATCATTATATTCTTCTTGAAGTCTGAGGGTATTTCGCCTGTTTCATACATCTTGCTCACCAGATGGTAGAGTTTTGTCAGGACTGGCTCTCCCAAGGTTGTCAGTAGTTCTAATGGAATGTTGTCTACTCCGGGGGTCTTGTTTCGACTCAGGTCTTTCAGTGCTCTGTCAAACTCTTCACGCAGTATCGCATCTCCCATTTCATCTTCATCTACATCCTTTTCCATTTCCATAATATTGTTCTCAAGTACATCGCCCTTGTATAGACCCTCTATATACTCCTTCCACCTTTCTGCTTTCCCTTATTTGCTTAGAACTGGGTTTCCATCTGAGCACTTGATGTTCATACAAGTGGTTCTCTTATCTCCAAAGGTCTCTTTAATTTTCCTGTAGGCAGTATCTATCTTATCCCTAGTGAGATAAGCCTCTACATCCTTACATCTTATAACATGCAAATTTGTAGTAGATGTTCTTTTTAGTGCAGTGATTTGGCTCAAATGGCTCTGAGCACTATGGGACTCAACTGCTGTGGTCATAAGTCCCCTAGAACTTAGAACTACTTAAACCTAACTAACCTAAGGACATCACACACATCCATGCCCGAGGCAGGATTCGAACCTGCGACCGGAGCGGTCGTGCGGTTCCAGACTGTAGCGCCTTTAACCGCTCGGCCACTTCGGCCGGCGCAGTGATTTGTCTTCTGAACATGCTTCAAAGCAGAATTATCCAGATGCTTATAGAAGAGCATCCAATAGCTGAAAAAACGTTTGATAGCGATGTTTTCGTAATTTTAAACTTGCTTTTTTCCCCTTAGGACTGGCCTCGCTATTGTCCATTGGTACTTTCCACTGCAGCATGGACGAAACATGGCCGCTGTAATGGCGCTGGCTAATCTCTCCCTGTATACAGGTTTTAGGGAGTGTAATAGGACCGTTGCTGTTCATATTGCATATTAATGATGTAGCGGATAGTGTTTTGTTGCTGTCCCACGCTTTTATCAGATGAGGGAGTTATCTACTAGGAAATTCTGTCCAGTAAGTGTGACACTCACATTCTGTTAGATCGCCACAAAAAATGAGACTGGTGCAGATTGGAAATTAGCTCCCGAAAGCTCCGGAAGCTTGAAATGTGGTCTCCTTTAATTATGCAATTAATGAGTTATATTAGAGTTAGTCAAATCATACATAAATTTGCTCTGAGCACTATGGGACTTAACATCTGAGGTCATCACTCCCCCTAGAACTTAGAAATACTTAAACCTAACTAACCTCCATGCCCGAGGCAGGATTCGAACCTGTGACCGTAGCAGTCGCGCGGTTCCGGACTGAAGCGCCTAGAACCGCTCGGCCACCGCGGCCAGCATTTGTGATTAAGAACGTGTAGAGTGATGAAGTGGAAGGACCACATTGGATGAGTTGCAGTTAAAACAAATGGAAGCCCACGATACGGAGAAATTGCAATTTTTCTACGAAAGATATTGCAGAGAAAACATTTGTAGGTTGATACTTGAACATTGCATCAGCCCAATGTAGCAAAGAAGTGAGGCTTGTTTGACTGGCGACAGAGTGCAAGAGTAATGTTGACAAAAATATTATCCGGCAGACGGGCGAAGAAAGGTGCCGTACATCTCGCGAGAGCCTGCTGTGACAACTTGGAGAACCGTCTTTCGTGACAGATAATACGGAGATGCTTCAGCGCCCTCGGCATCTATCCTGTAGCGATGTCGCGGGTAAAATAACACAAATGCTCGCACAGAGACGTACTAGCAGTCGCTCTTCCCACTCTCTGCCACGCAGTTGGCAGAGTGCAGATGTCGATGCGGAAAGCGGCCGCATCCGTATTTTTTCCGAGAGGTGGCTGCGGGATGTTGACCGGCAGGTGACGTCAGACGCGGCAAACAGGATTGGGAAGCTCCGCAGAGGAGCCGCTGCCATGTCACAGGCGTCCGCGGCCCTAAAGCGATTTGCCGCCACATCCGTAGCCGCGCTGCGCAGACGGCGTTCCGCTCTGTCATCTTTTCTTAACCGGACTACTCCCTGTACACTATCTGATCAACAATATCCGGGCGCCCCTACGTAATACACGGAACTGACTTGACAAACTACTTGTGTGCCAAAACCTCTCGCTAGCAATGTGGAAGCGAGTTCTTTTAAATTCCGATTAACGTGTCTGATCTAGAATTGCCTTTACTACTCCACTTTTAAGCACGAACTTACTTGTGCAAATTACTTTTTCCATGTGTGATTTTAATCCATTTGAAACGCATCTGGCTGTCTTTAAATTAGATTGTACATGAAGAATGGTTCATAACAACAATCAGGAAAACTGTCATAATCAGTCACATACTCAGACTAACTTTATCATGAGTCAATCACATGCAGTGGTTAACTTCTACGTAACGGCGCGTGTGTTGGATTTACATGAAATTTTGCTAATGAAGACTGATGTTAAAATTGAAGACTGATCTTAAAATTCTCTCAAAAGGTTAATTTACGCCCTAGATTTGTTTCTTACCTTGGCAACGGATAGCTCGGCTTTGCACCGACCCTACTGCAAAAGTTATGAGGGCAGTGTCGTAGGACCGTTGCTATTCATAATATATATATATGACCTTGTGGATAACATCGGAAGTTCACTGAGGCTTTTTGCGGATGATGCTGTAGTACATCGAGAGGTTGTAACAATCGAAAATTGTACTGAAATTCAGGGTGATCTGCAACGAATTGACGCATGGTGCAGGGAATGGCAATTGAATCTCAATGTAGAAAAGTGTAATGTGCTGCGAATACACAGAAAGAAAGATCCTTTATCATTTAGCTACAATATAGCAGGGCAACAACTGGAAGCAGTTAATTCCATAAATTATCTGTGAGTAGGCATTAGGAGTGATTTAAAATAGAATTACCATATAAAATTAATCGTCGGTAAAGCAGGTACCAGACTGAATCCTAAGGAAATGCAATCCGAAAACAAAGGAAGTAGGTTACAGTACACTTGTCCGCCCACTGCTTGAATACTGCTCACCGGTGTGGGATCCGTACCAGATAGGGTTGATAGAAGAGATAGAGAAGATCCAACGGAGAGCAGCGCGCTTCGTTACAGGATCATTTAGTAATCACGAAAGCGTTACGGAGATGACAGATAAACTCCAGTGGAAGACTCTGCAAGAGAGACGCTCAGTAGCTCGGTACGGGATTTTGTTGAAGTTTCGAGAACATACCTTCACCGAGGAGTCAAGCAGTATATTGCTCCCTCCTACGTATATCTCGCGAAGAGACCATGAGGATAAAATCAGAGACATTAGAGCCCACACAGAGGCATACCGACAATCTTTCTTTCCACGAACTATACGAGCCTGGAATAGAAGGGAGAACCGATAGAGGCACTCGAGGTACCCTCCGCCACACACCGTCAGGTGGCTTGCGTAGTATGAATGTAGATGTAGACGTAGAAATGGCTACGTGCCGTTTGCCTTCGAATCTTATTTTTATTTTGTGGCGTTTTCGTAAATTAAACTTGGTTCTTTTTCTGTAAATATGATTCTCTGCACACGCAGTAATGCAAGGGATGGCAGTTGACAGATACACCTATCATCAATGAGAATAAGTTTCAAAGTTTTTGTAAATAAGCAAAATGGTATTTTTGCAATTAGATTAAATGGTTTTAGTAACTCAGGATGGACTTTTACTAACAATAATTATAACTTTTTTCTGTCACTGTCGCACATCGTTAAATTTACCTTTGTACACGATCTTTAAATTATATAAGAGTCATACTTTGCCTTTTTAGTGAAATACTTTATCTACCAGTAAAGGGAGGAAACTAATTAAAATTCTGAACACAAAGCTGATAACCCTCCCTGGATGCCAACACGGAGATACGAGGTTTGTAACTTTAATAGTGACAACTATTTATTTATAGCTCGTACAAAGTAGATACGTGTTTCAAAGTTTTACTTACCTTCAAAGTAATCACCAGCATTGTGTATAACCCGTTGCCAGCGATGTGGAAGTCGTAGGATACTCATAGCAGCGCCAGTTGTGTTGCCCGACGAATTTGTAGCAGTTCTGAAGCGAATGCCATGAAGTGTGTCCTTCAGTTTAGAAATCGAGTTGAACTCACTAGGGCTTAAGTCAGGGGAGTGAAGTAGGTGGTATAGCACCTAGCAGCCCCATCAGTCAAGCCGGCCGCGGTGGTCTCGCGGTTCTAGGCGCTCCGTCAGGAACCGCGCGGCTGCTACGGTCGCAGGTTCGAATCCTGCCTCGGGCATGGATGTGTGTGATGTCCTTAGGTTAGTTAGGTTTAATTAGTTCTAAGTTCTAGGGGACTGATGACCACATATGTTAAGTCCCATAGTGCTCAGAGCCATTTGAACCCATCAGTCAAACAAATCAGTAACAGCTCGCACTGTACGTGCTGGAGCATTGTCCCGCAAAATGATGGTCAGGTCCTGCAGAAAGTGTCATCGCTTCTGTCTCTAAGTTGGTCGTAGGTTGTGTTCCAAAAATGAACAGCCTCATGCTAGTTTAGCAATTCGATACCTCCAGTCCCACCCCCTGTTGATATAAGCAGCCAATAATGTGGTTGAAGGTAGACAATATCTGTGGCATCGAATGCCGTAGACATCATTGGCCTTTTACGACCTCACATTCAAGGCGTTCCTTCTTAGAGTCGGCCAACGGCCAATACACTTTTATTTCAGAGTTCTTGTGCGTCGAACTCGGGTACAAGATACAGACGGTATTGGTGCCAGCATTCTGGGAGGAATGCTGGTAACTAACACGCAGCACTCCAGTCATAGGTACATAGTGTACAAGAAGTTAATGCGCCGGTGTTCTAATTCACAAAAGAAAAGAGAATAATAATTGACGAAAAAGTAAACTGATAGCAAAAAGAGAAATAACTGGCGAATATTAAATCAGTAATAGAAATAAAATTGCTGGAAAACTTAAAATACAAGGGGCAGTCAAATGAAAAAGAGACAGATCGAAAGAAAGGGAAGATTCCCGTTTGAAGTCACGAAGCATTTATGTGTTGTTCGAACCTACCGATAACAAATCCAGCAGCAAGCCTCTGAATGGTTGCGATGTCTTCCTTTAATACGACGTGAGGTGCTCCCAAACACTCAAGCAATACTAGGAAATGGATCGCACAGGTTTTTTTTTTTTTTTAATACGCGATCTCCTTTATAGATGAGCTATACTTTGCTAAAATTCTCCCGATAAACCGAAATTGACCATTCGTCTTCCCTACTACCGTTCTTACGTGCTCGTTTTATTTAACATCGCTTTGCAACTTTACGCCCAGATAATTAATCGATGTGACTTTGTTGAGCGGCACACCACTAATACACCTACCGTAAATACACCTATCGTATTAAAAAAATACAGGTTTTTCCTACTCATCTTCATTAACTTAAGTTTTTCTACATTTAGAGCAAGTTGCCATTCATCGCACAAAATAGAAATTCTAACTCATCTTGCACCCTTCTACAGTCACTCAACGACAGTACTTCCCCGTATACTACAGCGTAATCAGCAAACAGCTGTAGATTGTTGCTCACCCTATCCGTAAGATCATTTATGTGTAGAGTGAACAAGAGCAGTCCTATCCACGTACCTGGGGAAGTCATGACGACAACCTTGTATGTGATGAATACTCGCCATCGGGGACAACCTGCTAGTTTCCATTACTTAAAAAGACTTCGAGCCACTCACGTGTCTGTGAACCTATTCCAAATGCTAGGAACTTTTTTAACAGTCTGCAGTGGGCACCGTGTCAAACATTTTCCGGAAATCTAGAAATATGGAGTCTGCCTGTTGCCTTCATCCATGGTTAGCAGGACGTCATGTGAGAAAAGGGCAGCCAGAGATTCGCACGACCGATGCTTTCAAAATACACGCTGATTTGTGGACAGAAGCTTTTGTGTCTCAAGGAAATTTACTATGTTCGACGTTAAAATATGTTCAAGGATTCTGCAATAAATCGATATTAAGCAAGCTTGTCTTTTTTGCGGGTCCGTTCGAGTGACCTGTGCTTTTTGCCAGTCTCTTGGGATTTTTAGCTGGGTGAGAGATCCAAAGAGTACTCTGTAAAACCTAAATGGCGGTTCCTTCTAGAACTGGCGACTTAATTGCTTTCATCTTTTTCAGTTGCTTCCCACTCAAACTGATCCTACGAGCCTCTGGTTGTATTAGCAGTGTAAGGGCGGGCATTTTGAAAATGCACAAAACTGCGAAAAAGCATTCGACACTTACGATTTTGCATTGCCCACTGTAGTTTCTTTAGGGTAATACAATGTTGATCTGCATTGTTCTTAGGCCCTCGCTACGGTCGCAGGTTCGAATCCTGCCTCGGGCATGCATGGATGTGTGTGATGTCCTTAGGTTAGTTAGGTTTAAGTAGTTCTAAGTTCTAGGGGACTGATGACCTCAGAAGTTAAGTCCCATGGTGCTCAGAGCCATTTCTTAGGCCCAATTAGCGTCCGATGAATCAGCGTCAAAACTGCCGTACTGCAGTAATCCAATGTGTTTTCTGCTGCGAGAAGATCGCACAAATTTTGCTGCAGCCGAGAAATATTTGAGATACTTTTTCGTAACTCGTCGAAGATTACACCCTCGTCTGGCACGGTTTCGCGCTTCACTCGATTCGCCAAATCATCTGCGACGAGTGATGGACTATTCGGCCCAGTTTCGTCGTGCACATTTATTTGTCCATTCCTCATCATTTCACATAATTATCTCACATTTTTCGTCATTGTTGTATAACTACATTCTTCCTTTAGTTCAAGGTAACTGTATGTAGTTTTCAAGTTCCGGGCATTAACATCAAGCAACACACTTGGTCCCACAGTCTTCAGGATTTTGTGTCTCACTGTTAATCACAGAATGCACAATAACGTTGGCACTCGCACAACACGGAGAATAGATGTCGAGGAAACCCGTAGGTCGTTAACAGAAATCTGACATCAATATGTGCAGCGGGAATGCGCAGTAGGTTGTAACTTCCTGGATTACCTCCATGCGTTCCACTAACGGCCATGCAGCGTATCTACTAGTTAATTACAGTGTCTTCATTACTGTGACACCTTGCTCAGTGTCTTTACGTAAATAAATGGCTAATGACAAAGCAAATACTTCTGTCCTTTTTTTCAGTACTTGTTGGAAACCCACATATACAAACCACTTTAGATGTTTTTTACACTCCGAAAAGTTCAGAGTAGTATTGCAAGGGGTGTTCAAAACGTTTCCGTTTGAGAGCGTTGCTGCAGTGTATATGCAACGAACGTAGCGTGGATCCCGTGCGGGTTTGTAAGCCCCGACATGTAGACAAGAGATTAGTGTGCCATTCGTGTCTTTCCCACGTGGGTGCGGTAAATGCGGAAACGTGATGTACGGCTACGTTATTACCAAATGCGCCCATATAATCAGCGTGTTGTTATTACACTACTAGCCATTAAAATTGCTACACCACGGAGATGACGTGCTACAGACGCGAAATGTAACCGACGGGAAGAAGATGCTGTGATATGCGAATGATCAGCTTTTCAGAGCATTCACACAAGGTTGGCGCCGGTGGCGACACCTACAACGTGCTGACATGAGGAAACTTTCCAACCGATTTCTCATACACAAACAGCAGTTGACCGGCGTTGCCTGGTAAAACATTGTTTTGATGCCTCGTGTAAGGTGGAGAAATGCATACTATCACGTTTTCGACTTTGATAAAGGTCGGATTGTAGCCTATCGCGATTGCTGCTTATCGTATCGCGACATTGCTGCTCGCGTTGGTCGAGATCCAATGACTGTTGGCAGAATATGGAATCGGTGGGTTTAGGAGGGTAATACGGAACGCCGTGCTGAATCCCAACGGCCTCGTATCACTAGCAGTGGAGATGACAGGCATCTTACCCGCATGGCTGTAACGGATCGTGCAGCCACGTCTCGATCCCTGAGTCAACAGATGGGGACGTTTGCAAGACAACAACCATCTGCACGAACAGTTCGACGACGTTTGCAGCATTATGGACTATCAGCTCGGAGACCATGGCTGCGGTTACCCTTGACGCTGCATCACAGACAGGAGCGCCTGCGATGGTGTACTCAACGACGAACCTGGGTGCACGAATGGCAAAATCCAGGTTCTGTTTACAGCATCATGATGGTCGCATCCGTGTTTGGCGACATCGCGGTGAACGCACATTGGAAGCGTGTATTCGTCATCGCCATACTGGCGTATCACCCGGCGTGATGGTATGGGGTGCCATTGGTTACACGTCTAGGTCACCTCTTGTTCGCATTGACGGCACTTTGAACAGTGGACGTTACATTTCAGATGTGTTACGACCCGTGGCTCTACCCTTCATTCGATCCCTGCGAAACCCTACATTTCGGCAGGATAATGCACGACCGCATGTTGCAGGTCCTTTACGGGCGTTTCTGGATACAGAAAATGTTCGACTGCTGTCCTGGCCAGCACATTCTCCAGACCTCTCACCAATTGAAAACGTCTGGTCAATGGTAGCTGAGCAACTGGCTCGTCACAGTACGCCAGTCACTACTCTTGATGAACCGTGGTATCGGGTTGAAGCTGTATGGGCAGCTGTACCTGTACACGCCATCCAAGCTCTGTTTGGCTCAATGCGCAGGCGTATCAAGGCCGTTATTACGGCCAGAGGTGGCTGTTCTGGGTTCTGATTTCTCAGGATCTATGCACCCAAATTGCGTGAAAATGTAATCACATGTCAGTTGTAGTATAATATATTTGTCCAATGAATACCTGTTTATCATCTGCATTTCTTCTTGGTGTAGCAGTTTTAACGGCCAGTAGTGTATATGGGGCATCATATTTGTCGAAAACCACCGTTGTGGAATGATGCGACAAGGAATACTGGTGCTGCTTTTTGATAACGAAAGTCCCCATATCGGAAACGTCGGAAAGCAGAAGTTACTCCAACACAAGCAGGAGACACTCGAGTATCCGTCCCATAGTCCTGATCTCTCCCCATGAAATTATTATGCCTTCGGTGCCGTAAAAATGGCCTTGAAAGGTCGACGATTCCTATCGGATTAGGGTGTGCAGCAGACAGTTATTGACCTGTTCATGCAGCAGGACACGGTATTTTACCAAACGGGTATCTTCAACCTGGTGCGACGGTGGGATGATAGCCTCACTGCTCACGGCTGATTAGCATATTTATTGTGGGCTGTATACCTTCGAACGGAAACATTCTGATTGCCCCTTATACTTTAATAATAACACAAGTGCGACTGTTGCTAAATGTTTTCGACGTAAGTAATGATCTCTTGAGATTAATGTAGAATAGACGCCGACCAACCGAAGCTTCATTTGTCACAAAACTAAATTGAAAGGCATGCTGGAGGTAGGCAGCGTCCGTTACTGAAAACGTACCTGTCAGGCACTGGGCGGAATGTGCCAAGTGCGTTGTCGCTGTCGTAATGGCCAGCGCTATTTTGGGCCTCTCGAAACACGAGAACGGCTTCCCGATTTTCGGAAACGCGCAGATCGGCAGTGAGCTTATTGCCAAGAGAGATAGTAAAGAAAATGGCCGACCATACAAGAGAGCAGGTGAGGAAGTTCTGCTCGGCGGGAAGGCACTCGTGTCACTCCTGCCTTGCTGGTGTTTGGCGTCAAATTGACGTGCAACTTAACTCGATAGCAGTCCACAAATGCACTTTAGAGCGCTATATTGGATTTACGTATTTTGTTGTTTCCTTATTTTAAGCTGTGTGTTTGGCGGTACGCCATTTGAAGGCAACGGCACTTTGAAGGTTTATTAGAAACATGTCAGGCTCGGTACTATTTGTTATAATTAAATGTCAGTTAATCTGTGGCATTAACCTTCATTTGAAAATTAATGTCCGTAGTTGCTTGACTAAAAGTGTTGCATAGTGAGTAGAGGCAGAAAGTTACGAATTATGTTCTACAATGTTCATTGTTACTTACGAGGGCAGTTCAATAAGTAATGCAACACTTTTTTTTCTGAAACAGGGGTTGTTTTATTCAACATTGAAATACACCAGGTTATTCCCCAATCTTTTAGCTACACAACACTATTTTTCAACGTAATCTCCATTCAATGCTACGGCCTTACGCCACCTTGAAATGAGGGCCTGTATGCCTGCACGGTACCATTCCACTGGTCGATGTCGGAGCCAACGTCGTACTGCATCAATAACTACTTCATCATCCGCGTAGTGCTTCCCACGGATTGCGTCCTTCATTGGGCCAAACATATGGAAATCCGACGGTGCGAGATCGGGGCTGTAGGGTGCATGAGGAAGAACAGTCCACTGAAGTTTTGTGAGCTCCTCTCGGGTGCGAAGACTTGTGTGAGGTCTTGCGTTGTCATGAAGAAGGAGAAGTTCGTTCAGATTTTTGTGCCTACGAACACGCTGAAGTCGTTTCTTCAATTTCTGAAGAGTAGAACAATATACTTCGGAGTTGATCGTTTGACCATGGGGAAGGACATCGAACAGAATAACCCCTTCAGCGTCCCAGAAGACTGTAACCATGACTTTACCGGCTGAGGGTATGGCTTTAAACTTTTTCTTGGTAGGGGAGTGGGTGTGGCGCCAGGTTCGAAGTGATGAACCCATGTTTCATCGCCTGTAACAATCTTTGACAAGAAATTGTCACCCTCAGCCACATGACGATCAAGCAATTCCGCACAGATGGTTCTCCTTTGCTCTTTATGGTGTTCGGTTAGACAACGAGGGACCCAGCGGGAACAAATCTTTGAATATCCCAACTGGTGAACAATTGTGACAGCACTACCAACAGAGATGTCAAGTTGAGCACTGAGTTGTTTGATGGTGATCCGTCGATCATCTCGAACGAGTGTGTTCGCACGCTCCGCCATTGCAGGAGTCACAGCTGTGCACGGCCGGCCCGCACGCGGGAGATCAGACAGTCTTGCTTGACCCTGCGGCGATGATGACACACGCTTTGCCCAACGACTCACCGTGCTTTTGTCCACTGCCAGATCACCGTAGACATTCTGCAAGCGCTTATGAATATCTGAGATGCCCTGGTTTTCCGCCAAAAGAAACTCGATCACTGCCCGTTGTTTGCAACGCACATCCGTTACAGACGCCATTTTAACAGCTCCGTACAGCGCTGTTACCTGTCGGAAGTCAATGAAACTATACGAGACGAAGCGGGAATGTTTGAAAGTATTCCACAAGAAATTTGCGGTTTTTTCAACCAAAATTGGCCGAGAAAAAAAATGTGTTGCATTACTTATTGAACTGCCCTCGTACATATAAGAGCGCACGATCTCAGCAATGATTTTCTTCGGTGTTTTGACTTCAGCGTGATTAAAAAAGCGAAAGATGAAATTACAGAGAGTGAAAAGAGCGACAACGACATTTATGTTCTTCCTTTAACAAATATTTAGCTTTTTTTCTGCGATATGTTGCGATTTCCGAGTGTCCACGCACACACGGGAGAAGCTAGTGTCACTCCCGCCTTACTGGGTCGACTGCTGTCGAGTTTCGCAGCGAGTGATACGTTATTTTGACGTCACTTCCGTGTTACTGCGGTCCTCGGGAAATATGGGCCTCGCAGCGTACTTCTGACGTCACACTAGATAACTTGCCTAACATATATCGCAAACGCTCGGCTACGTCTCGGGCTAGGCGGGAAATCAATATGTCATTAAAAAGGTACTCGATAAAGTCCTGAACTTCGCCATATGTTACCGAGAGCGTGAGTTTGTTTAAACGCGCAGCTACGAAGTATTGAACTGGTGTGAAAATATCAGTCGCTCCCTCCTGGAGACAGTCACTGCAACTTTTAACATCTGCAGTGTCATGTGCTGTGACTCACGCTACAGGGCCGGATCGGGAGTGACACGAACGAACGTTTTTCCTGTCATTGGGAGAGGGACGGCTGTACTCTTAGGCGAAGGCGTGCTGTGAACTGGCTGCGCACGCGGAGGTGTGTACAGAGAGGAGCCCACCTGGCGCTCTCGTCTGGCTTCTCGAGTTGAGTACGCCATCATCGGCCGCGAAGCTGTTGGCCACGACGTGTTTCGACCAGCGCCGTACTCGTTGTACAAGATCTGTTAGGAAAGTAAGGAACGATAGGCCGCGAAATGGAAACCACACTGAAAAACCAAAACTGTTTTATTTGCGACAGTTAGCTACAACTTCCAGCTACTTATCTCCGTAGTCGCCTATCCGACTTAGATGTTTGTCGTAGCGTTGTGCCCTCGTTATAGAAGGCAGCCGCCAGTGCTTTCCGCCAATTCTCTACGCTGGCTTACAGCTCGTTGTCTGTGCCAAATGTTGCCTTCGTAGCCAGCGGTTCATGTGAGTAGAGATAAAACTCAGAGGGAGACAATTGCAGGCTGTATTGTGGGTAATCAAACATTTCCAATTGAAAACGATGCTTCATTGCCCATGCAGAATGCGGCTGAGAATTGTCTTGAAGAAGAAAACGCACGACAGTTATGTAATGTTGGCTGCATACCTTCATGCGAAATTTCTCACCAGGCCCTCGTATTTGGCGGGAGACACTGTTGTTCTAGCTGTCTTTATGTGCTCTTTGTGTGCTCAGAACTAAAAAGAACGACGTAACGCGATCGACGGGCATACTAGAGACGCTGCCCAACACACCTGTGCAAAACTTCATTGAACTTTCACCGTGCTTTCCATTTCGCGACCGATCGTTCCTTCCTTTCCGAATAACCCTCGTATTTAACTGACCCGTATCATCGAATCCAATATACACCTTAGTTACACTTCCTGACAAAAAAGTGAAGCATCTAAAAGAAGAGGAGAAAACGGAATGAAACTTCTCGGATTGAATGCAATTGATAAAGACACTGACAGTATGAGCCCGCTTATCACAAAGACGTTGCACCCCTTCTGGCTGCGAAGCGTGCATTGACATCTGAGCGGGTCCCACACAAGCTCTATTGGGGACAGATCTGGCGATCTTGCTGGCTACGGAAGTACCCTAACATCACGCGGACTGTTCATGGAGACACCTGCTACGAGTTCACGGGCATTGCCGTGTTGAAAAATGGTACCATGATGCTCTCGTATGAGAAGTAACGCACGAGGACATAGGATGTCCATGACATACCGTAATGCAGTAAGTTTCCTCAGTCACTACCACCCTTGACCTTAAGTCAAATCCGAGCCTCCCAGCACCACGATACCACTCCAAAACATTGTAAGAGTTAGACTTCTCCCCAGGTCGCCCCCATACTCGCCGATGATAACATTTGACGTATTACGGTACCTCCATTGGTCTCTGAACAGAATGTGACACTGTTCATCAGCAGTCCAAGCTTTCGGGTCATGGTACCACGCCAAACACAGCTATTGGTGTTTTGTTGAAGGCAGCCAACGAATGAGATGATAATTCCGTAGTCCGGCTGCTTCTAGCTTCCGACCAGTGATGCGAAATGACAGAATATTCTTGGATTAGATGTGAAAGAGTTACGAAGTACTTACCGCACAATACGGCGATCCTCTCTTGTGTTGCTCATCCGTCGTCGACCAGAATATTGTCGACGAGTATGCCTGGCTTCACGTTCACACGCAGTTCAACATCGGGCCACTGTCTTTTCCGAATGCTCCACAAAGTTGGATACTGCGCGATGCTACCAATCGTCCCAATGGAGACCCGCGAAGAGGTCCCTTTCAAGCTCTGTCCGGTCATGCTTACGCTGTCTAAAACTAGTACGCGACATCTCTGTGTCCTTCACAGTGACCACTCAACACCTTACAATCTCCAGGCCTTTGCATACCCTACCACGCCTTGTATCAAACACACTGGTGGCCATTCTATCTGTCGCAGTGAACTGCTACTCTAATCATTTACGTACTCGCTGGTGATGTGTACTTGTACGAAGTTGTATTGACCTTGTCTTCTAGATGCTTCGCCGGCCGCGGTGGTCTAGCGGTTCTAGGCGCGCAGTCCGGAACCGCGCGACTGCTACGGTCGCAGGTTCGAATCCTGCCTCGGGCATGGATGTGTGTGATGTCTTTAGGTTAGTTAGGTTTAAGTAGTTCTAAGTTCTAGGGGACTGATGACCACAGTAGTTAAGTCCCATAGTGCTCAGAGCCATTTGAACCATTTGATCTAGATGCTTCACTTCCTTTGGCTGGTGATGTATGTGGGTTCTTCATCCTTCTTACTCCAATCCTGCGAAGCCCTACATCCCTATATGTAAGATCGTCATGTCAGTACCCTGCTCCACCAACCGACCAAAGTGCGACACTGATTTCGTTTTCAGATCCCTATCAGGTCATCCATATTTACGTAATCCATGATTTCCGTGAATTTCATACCTCAGCGGTATGTTGGGTCCTACACCATCGATTTCCTTCCCCAATTCAAGCTTGTTCTGCTTCCCTAATGACGGCGTAGTCGGTGGAACGTTAAACTGTAATATCCTATATTCCTCCCTTCACTCTCTGTCATCGCTAACTGCTTTCCCCATGACACCTCCACTTCCATGTCTTCACCCGTAAAACTCATTCCAACTACACTGTACCCTACTCATCAACTTTAAATCTCGTTACGTTTGTGTATAAGTGCATCGTAATCCTTTTGATGGTTGACATCTTGCTCTTGCTTCCACTTGCCAGAAACCTCACCATTCTGCTACAACGCCTCCTTCCGAAGACATCGAGACAACTTTAGCAGCCTCGTCGCCTAACAGCATTTGTTGTTGGTCGGTGCTGGGGAGGGTAAGAGCTGTCAGTCTGCCTCGCTCATAGGAATCGAAATTCAACAACAATGATCATAAAGCAATCTTTCAGCCACTTGAAATAAGAAATGATGTAGGGGAACCTTCATTGTTCAACTGTGTTTTGGAAAAAGTTGTTTCTTGATTTTGAACCTAAAAAATTACACGTCTTTTAAACAATAATTATATGGAGGAAACCCAGTCTAATTATATGAAATGCGTAACTTTTGAAGACTATTTTGTGTACTTTCAGAAAATCTGACACAAGGAGCGACTCAAATAAAACTTCTGGAGGTAGTAACCAAAAAAATTGGTTACAGAATTCCAGCTGAAAATACAAACTTAATGACGCATTTAAACAAAATGCAACGAAGTACATAGGAACACAGATAGCTAATTTAGAACGAGTCAGTGAATTTAAATCTTTTGGAGAAACCAAATAGCAGAATGAACTAGAAAATAATTACAGTAGCTGTAGGAATATGTGCAATAGAAATAGCGTATGGTTCAACAGAAAATACCTGCAGTAAAAGGTGCATGCCTAGACACGCAGAAGGAGAACTCAGTAGCACAGTTGTAAGACCGGAATGTTTATGTGGTTCTGAATGCTTAACAATGGACTTAAATTAAACAGAATAACGATACTTGAAGGAAAGATTGTAAGAAAAAAAAACTAGTTTCAATGCAAGCAACAGAGAGAAATTGAGAAATGAAGAGGAGACCTATCAGAGTACACAGAAAATGCTCGGAGTGATCATAGAATAGAAAACTTGAACCTGCTATCGAATGAACGAGAACAGTATAACAAAATAAATATTTATGTATTTCTGCAGAAATGTGTACAATAGCATGAATTACAGAAATAAGAAAAGAACTTTTAAAAAAATATATATAAAAAACCGGAGACAAAAGGTGGAAACCATCGAAGGAGTCCCAATCGAATTGAAAATCCCCGAAGTTTGGGGGATTCCCCACAAATTAGCAATGCTGGCCATCGGTGTTGATCATATCCATCTGCGTTCAATTCACGCAGTTGCATGGAGAGATTCGGTTGGGTGAGATCCTTCTCGACCAAATAGTTGACTGACTGACAGACATACTAAATTTAGAAGGCATTCAAGGCATAACAAAGTAGAAATCAGGAACAACAAGGATGGAAGAAAGGATGATACTGTGTACTGCGCAATAATATTAACCGTCTGAGATCGTTATTGGCTGCTTGTGCAGTATATCGAAGAAGACTGTGGAGGAGCTTTAAAAATATTGATGCTCGCCAAATATATTGTGCAGTATAGTGCATCGTGTAAGGGTGGTATTGCGAGACCTAGAGAAATTCATCTCGCTGCGAAGCAATTTTCGCAAAGAATTGGAAGAAGTAAACGACAGAAGATCAGGAAGTGAGCTGGCAGATGTATACGAAAGCACCATGCAGAAATTCCTGATTGATCAGAAAATGCCATATACGCCGTTGTCCACAACAAAAAAATGTTCAGATGTGTGTGAAATCTTATGGGACTTAACTGCTAAGGTCATCAGTCCCTAAGCTTACACACTACTTAACCTAAATTATCCTAAGGACAAACACACACACCCATGCCCGATGGAGGACTCCAGAACAACAGAAAAGGAAACTGAAGACCGTGGTGTCATGACAGTAAACAGAAATGTTATTTTACATGTAGCAGAAAACTGACAACAGGTGAGATGTCCAGGGAGCATGTACTTTTTTTTTCAACAGCTGTCACAGCAGAGACGTAAGATAATACAAGCTTTCAATTATTAGCCTGGAAATAATTGCTTTATTTCGTTGCTAACTCTTGCTGCAGTAGAGATATGTATAGAAAACAGCACAAGTACACGATAAACAACACAGTTCACGTGTTTAATTTGTAATTAGTTGTTGCGATCTACGAATCTGTGCTGCGCCTGGTCCACTGAAATGTTTCCTGGCAGCTTTTCAGACATGTTTCGGCCGCTCTGCATAATTTATGCCTGTGATTTGCAAAGCAATTAACTCAGTCGCAATACATGCGAGTTTCACATTGTCGAGTGCCGACATATAAGTGACGCTTCCCAGACTTAAGTATTGCGCGGTATTATTGTACCGTCCCTGGCCCCGCATTTCCGCGCAATGCATTGATGCAACGTTACTGTGTCATAAACACTGAGCCGCCTGAGGGCCGCTTAAGACGAGGCGCCCCTCTTGGCGGGCAGTGCCTGCAGCCTGGCAGCGGCCAAGGCGCCGCTGGCGTCAGGTTTCAGCGCCTCCCCTCCTCGCACTTCCCACGCGGGCCGCCGTGTTTACACAGCCGTCCGCGGTCGTTGTGAAACACCCTCGGCTGCTTCTTCCGTGTCCGACATTCCCCCAAACCGTCGCTACGTCCTTGGGGTCCCTCTTCTCGTCGACTTTTCCATTCGCTCAGATATGTGCCTTTTCCTTACGAGATCCGGACAGAGGTGTATCAAGTCTCCTTCCAGACTGCCTGCCCCTATCTCCGCGGCAGCCATTAAATCATCCATCCTCCTCCAAGACATAAGAGTAAACGTGTACTGCTGTGCAATGGTTAAAGCAGCCCAACTTGGGTTTCTAGAAGCTTCACGGGACCCATTCAGCCTGCTGCACCCGACAAAAGCTTGCACTATCAATCCAGTGTGCTTAACCAGTTATATGTTCGTGTATGTAGTTTCACTGCAACCCATTTATCTGAACGGTGGGAACAGCAGACCGAACAAACCAGATTTAAAGGAGACTGAGGAGAAATTAAGGATTGGGGAATACGTACCAGTCACGAGAGAGAGCCAAGTTAAATAACAAAAAAGTTGTCGTGGGCTTATGAGGCAGCTTCAAATAAACCGGTAGTTGTCTCGCAATGGAAGTTGTCTAAAAAGTTACTAAACAGTCATTCGGGAACTTCGAGTATGTTAAGACATGGTTGCAAATTTGACCAGCAGTTTCCTCACTCCGTAATATTTCGAAAGAGAGCGTAGACTTAGTGTACAGAAATGTGTGCTGATAACTAGAGGCCATTTAGCAGTATGTAGGCATTCTAAATTTAAGGCAAATATTGATTGACATAGGAAAAAAATGTGGCTCAGCCGATGTAAAAGTCCAGACTCTGATAGTATGCAACGTAGTGCGAAGAAAGCTTGGTGTGAAAGAATAGCTTCTTGTTTTAGACATGTACTTTTTAGATTAACATAATATGAATAACGGCCGCGCGGAGTGGCCGCGTGGTTTGAGGCGCCTCCCGCCGGAGGTTCGAGTCCTCCCTCAGGCATGGATGTATGTGTAGTTCTTAGCACAAGGTAGTTTAATTAGGGTGTAAGTCTAGGGACCGATCACCTCAGCAGATTGGTCCCTTAGGATTTCACACATATTTGAACATTTTTTTATGAATAACGAACTTCATGTTTGTTAAAATGAATTCAGCAAACCTGCAATAAACATCCTGGAGAACGTGATTAGAATTGGTGTAACTGGGGTCATATTTGGTTTAAACACACTAAGGCTACAGAAACCAGACTTCCAAAACCTTACTTTAGTTGACGTTGCTGCATACTATAATGCAGCTTCGTAGGTGCAGGGAATTTCAACTTTCAGAGATGGTTCTACTTACTATAGAAAACATGGTTCGAACTGACAATAGACTAGTCTAAAACGGGTGATGTTGCTGAGAAAACTGTTCATACCGAAATAAATAAATAAGCCCGAAATACGCCTAAAAGGAAAAAAATGACAAATAAAATTCACCATTTCTTGGCGTACAGTGATTACGGATGAATACATGTTTTTTTGAGACTCGTGATATCCGAATAAAAAAAGACTTCTCAACTTCCAAACCCTTCTCATAACACTACAATGGAAGCGTACAGAATAAACTGCTACGTAGCGTAGCACCGCGGGAAGACGGGCAGGCGAGTAAGATTTCTTTAAGCCCGCTTGGGTTGGACATAGCTTGGCTTCGAAGGGAGCAGAGCAGCCTACCCGTTCTGCTGACAACGAGCGGCAACTTGCCTGCTTGGCTAACAGATAAGCATGGGCAGTTCAAAAGCAGAAAGTGTACACCTCTGCATCACAATACATGATAGGACGTGTTGACTTTATTTCCATTGCATATTAGTAGCTTGTGATGGAGAAAACGAGACGCCAATGGCGGCCAACACCTCCGCATGTCAACTTGACGTCATCATCCAAGATATCTCTTGCTGTCAATTCATGTGATACTGTAGAAAGATTGTGTGCTTAATTCTCAAAACGAGATAAGGAGAGCTATTCCAGAATAATTTTGGTGAATAGAAAAGCGAAATCTTGGCTACCGAACTGTTTATTTTATTTTTTCACCTGCATACTCAGAATGTGGTTCAGTTACGGACTACGAATCCAAAGATCCAAGGTTTGCGCCTCAGTTGGTCCTAGGATAATTTTTTTTAGATATTTTTGCCTCTGACAGCATATGAAAAATGCCAAGTTAATCAGTGCTTCAGAGCCCACGTTAAACCATAGGTACCCCTACAACTGGTTGTGCAAATTAGTTCAGGGTCGGAGGAAGACAACAGCAAGCCTCCTCCAGCATGTCGATGCCTGTGATGACAATTTTGCTTTAGTTAGCCAAGTGACCAGTCTTTTCAGTTAGCTCGTTAATTATAGACTGACACCAAAACGGCAAGTGATACCGTGAAGACGGAAATATTAATGTCTCTTTAAGTCGTTTCACTGGAGATAGCAGCATTTTATTTCTTGCTTTCGATCATCACACTAACGCAAAAATGACATATATAAAAGTAAGTAATTCTGAAACTGGAGCCGGCCGTTGTGGCCGAGCGGTTCTAGGCGCTTCAGTCCGGAACCACGCTACTGCTACGGTCGCAGGTTCGAATCCTGCCTCGGGTTAGTTAAGTTTAAGTGGTTCTATGTCTAGGAGTCTGATGACCTCAGATGTTAAGTCCCATAGTCCTCAGAGCCATTTGAATTTTTTTGTGAAACTGGAAAGCAAGGCATTCTACAGAAGGAGCCAACTGGAACTGATACGATAGCAGTTGGACTACACAGGGTGATCAAAATAAAATTGGCCTGACGTTTCCTGTTAACGTAAACCAACAGCAGAGAACACGTTACGTACACAAGCATTGCAATGTACCCCACCACAGCTCCCTTCTCCCTGGCGCCTCGTGATGGATCAGTAAGTTTATTGTGCCCCGGCTGGAATTGATCTCATTTGTCCTTAATCGTTTCCTTTGTGTCGGAAACAAAACACTCTTGGGCGCTTATCGCCGGCACACCAGTCTACCCGCCATATACCCGTCGTCAAGTTTTCCACTTCACCATCACATCGGAAACAGTGGATCTAGAGATGTTTAGGAGTGTGGAAATCTCGCGTACAGACGTACGGCACAAGTGACACCCAATCACCTGACCACATTCGAAGTCCGTGAGTTCCGCGGAGCGCCCCATTCTGCTCTCTCACAATGTCTAATGTCTACTGAGGTCGCTGATATGGAGTACCTGGCGGTAGGTGGCAGCGCAGTGCACTTAATATGAAAAACGTATGTTTTTGGGGTTTTCGAATACTTTTGATCTTTTAGTGTACGCTTGAAGTTCTCTGAGGCTGTAGATACTGAAATAGTGTGTAGCTCAATAGGCATTTCAGTTGAAGAGGAAGGTACATCTAAAAAAAGGGTGACCAAAGACGTGCGAAAGAACAACGTTGGTACAAGGAATGTAACTGCGAAGAAGCCATGGATAACAGAAGGAATACTTCAGCTGATCGATGAAAGAAAGAAGTGCAAGATGTTCATGGAAATTCAGGAATATGGAAATAAAAGTCACTTAAGAATGAAATAAATGGGAAGTGCAGGGCAGCTGAGGGGAAATGGCTGCAGAAAAAATGTGAAGAAATCGAAGAAGAAAAGCTTATAGAAAAGTCAAAATAATCTTCGTTGAAATTAAAAGCAAGGGTGGTAATATTAAAAGTGCTACGGGAATTCCACTGTTAAATGTAGACGAAAGAGCGGTTAGGTGGAATGAGTACATTGTAGGCCTCTGTAAGGGGGAAGACTTGTCTGATGGCGTGATAGAACAGACAGCAGTCGACAGAGAAGAGGTAGGGGATACAGTATTAGAATCAGAATTTAAAAGTGTTGGACGACTTAAGATCAAATAAGTCAAAAGGGATAGGTAACATTACATTGAAATTTTAAAAATCATTTGGGAGAAGTGGAAGAAAAACTATTCAAGTTACTGTGAAGAGTGTGTGAGCTTGTCGATATACCACCAGACTTTAGGAAAAAACATCATCCACACAATTCCGAAGATTGCAAGAACCGACAAGTGCGAGAATTATCGCACAGTCAGCTTAACTGCTCGTGCATCCAAGGTGATGACAAGAATAATATACAGAGAAACAGAAAAGAAAATTGAGGATCCGTTAGGTGACGATCAGTTTGGTTTTAGGAATGGCATGAGCGCCAGAGACGTTGCGCTTGATAATCGAAGTAAGACTGAAAAATTCAAGACACGTTCTTAGGATCTGTCACAGATATAAAATTCCTGGGACTTTGGGAAATGAGAACTAAATATTAGTTCAACAATGCACGTATTAGGATCGTAGTCCATAGATTGGCTCTCATAACTTCCACACAGTGAAGAACGTGGAGTTCCCGCGCATACTTCAGTGCAATTATGTTACCAGGAGGTGATGGGGCTTCACACACACACACACACACACACACACACACACACACACACGCACGCACAAAGAAGCTTTATGGAGGTTGCATAGGGGGTTCACGGGAAGATGGACTACTAGGCTACAGTTAACTAACATGGAAGGGATAACATGAAAAAAATAGTTCTGTATGCAAAAACATTAATCTCACACTGCTTTCTTTTGTACAAAGAGTCCATCCTTCTCTCGATGTGTGGGGAGTGTTAACTCGCGAAACGACTGTAATGAGAAAATTCGAGAAATTATAGCTAATACGGAGGTTCACCGACAAACATTGTTCCCACACGCCATTTGCGATTGGAACAAGGATAGGGGGATGAGACAGTGGTACCTTAAGCACCTTCCGTCGCACACAGTCAGGTGACTTGGGCAGTGTGGATGTAGGGTCGTGGAAATCTAAGACGAACGATGTCTCACTCGTTTCAGAACACTGCTAGTGCTAATGGCCGTCTTTGCGTCATAGTACTGTTTAGTATGGTTTTTATTCTATTGGCAATAGGGATAGATAGCTCCACTGCAGACGTTGTCGTAGGTATGATAATCACTTTCAACCATTTATTTCGCTAAAACACCCATGCAAATTATTTTCATGTTAAAACTGGAGAATAGGGACAGAATCTGCGAGAGTTATACCGTTTTTCGATAGAAAGCTCTGGTCTGAATTAGTTTACGTATCTGCTATTTAGCCGCGTGGAGTGGCCACGCGGTTAGAGGGGCCATGTCACGCATTGCACGGCCCCTCCGCCGGAGGTTCGAGTCCTCCCTCGGGCATGGTTGTGTGTGTTGTCCTTAGCGTAAGTTAGTTTAAGTAGTGTGTAAGTCTAGGAACCGATGACCTCAGCAGTTTGCCCCCCCCCCCCCCCCCTCTCCCTCCTCCGTCATAACTGGCTGGGTAAGTCAGTTGAGGAGTCGGAGGAAGTCAAGGACTTTCGCAGACGGTGCGTAGGAAAGCACTGCAGTCTCTGGATCGACGCCAGGCGGGGAAACGACAAGGGTAAGAGTGCAACTGCGACTGCACTGGAGATGTCGACCGGCAGGTGATGGGGGTCAAGATGAAGACTGCATCCGCGTGGTGAAGCCTAGAGCTCAGCACACGCTCCCCATCACTCGTTGTCTAACGCGGTCCGGTGTCACGGGCCTTCTTCGCACGTGCGAGCACTCGCCCGTTGCGATTCAAAAGCCTCGTGGTCCCTTCCACGCGGCTAAGAAAACATAACGAATAGCTACTTTCCAACGCAGCGCAGAGGAGGTGGCGTATCAGACCTTGCACACACTGCAGCTTCACGGCATGTACGCGTCTGCGTGACTTCCGTGTAGCTATGTAAGCGCGCAGGCGGTGTGGCATTAGACGTAATGGTTCGGTAACTAGCGCCAGGCTGTGCGAAGTTTATTCGTCCTCCTCTCGCCTGCAGTGCTCTAGGTTCTAGGCCGACACGAGACATAGCTTTGCTGCTATGGGCAGAACAGGAGAAACTTCTAGTCCTTCCGTTAATTTTCGCTCCTTGGTCTCGACTAAACGGGCGAATGAGGAAACAAAGTAGGATCTTGGGCGCAGTAGTGTACGTTGGGCCGCATTGCTCTCAGATTTTATTGGGGACATAGGCGGGGTGGTTCATTTTCAGTGAAACTGCTATGTTAAAAGATAGCCTGTTGAACTTCACTTTGGTTTCTGGAAAAAATTTAGAAATATGCGAGGCAATGTTAACACTACGACTTATCTAAGAGAATAAATTGAACAAAGGCAGATCAACATTTATAGTTTTTGTGTATTTAGGAAAAGCATCTCACAATATCGACAGGCATATTGTCTTTTAAATTCTGAAATCATCATGCATAAAATACAGGTGGCGAAATGTTATCTGCAACATGTACACAAACTAGGAAGACATTACGAAAGGCGAAGGACATGAGAGAGACAGTGCTGTGACCTATTCCCTCTTTTAATCAATATGAACATTTAACAAGCACAGAAGAGAACTAAGGAGAAATATAGAAATGGGATTAACGATCAGATTTTCTGGTGACATTGTAAGTCTGTCACAAACCACAAATAACGTGGAGTACACATGAATGGAATTGGTGCGTCCTGAAAAGACGAGGGTTATGGACTGAAGTTGAATTAACTCAGGTGATGCTGAGAATCAGATTAGGGAGTTAGTTGCTGGCTATAAAATGCAGAACGTCATCAGCATTTCTGAGAAAGAGAAATTTGTTAACAACTGTTAGTAAGCCTTTTCGAAGAGTATTTGTGTGGAGTGTAGCCTCTTACGGAAATTAAATGTGGACGATTAAAGGTACAGGTAAGGAGATAACATCTTTTGAAATAAAGAGGTACACAAGACCACCGAAGGTTGGGTGTTCAGATTGAGTAACTAAAGAAGTATTGAACTGAATGAGGAAGAAAAGACTCGATGATACAATGTGACTAATCAAAAGGATTGGGCATGAGTCAGCAAGGAATGGTTAATTTCGTAATAGAAGGAAGTGTGGTGGGATAACAGTTGTTGAGGGAGACCAGTGCTTCAGTGCAGTAAGCTGGGCAAATGGATGTAGTGCGCTGTAGTTAGGTACAGATTGGTGTGCATGCGATACATTAACGTGGAGATACGCTTCAAACCAGTCTTTGCAGTAAAGACCACAGCAGCTATACCACAGAGGAAGACCAATGAGTGAATGGAGGCAGATCTTTTTGTACCGCAGAATTTTCTCCGATGAGTCATTTCGGGCCGACGGTAAGAAGAGCCACTGGAAGGTAAGTAGCCGAGGCTCGGCGCACCTGGAGTGCAGGCTATTCCTGGCGGCTGGCCTAAGCGGGCAGCGAGTGAGCAGCCCGGCCACCTTGATCCGCGCCCACTCGTGACCCGGGGCCACAGGAGCGTACGCACGGTTCCGAGCCAGGAATTCAGCACAAAAATCAGAGGCACTGAGCTGAAAAACCATTTCTACAAAATCTACTCATCGGGTACGCTCACTGAGCTCTCCATCCGAAATTCAGAAAATAACGAACTCTTCCAAAAATAAAAGCAGGTATGAAGATACGAAGTTGTTAGTCTTCCAATAAAGTTCTTAAGAATAAGCTGCATATAATAAGTTCAGGGCGGCGCACGAAAAACCAGCCTCGAGTACAGACTGTCACACGCACGAACTGTTGCTCGCCACGAACAGATACAACAACAGATAGATAAACATATAATAATTGGATAATAAAGAAGTGACAAATAATCTGATGCAAAGGCCAATATTTACTGAATTGCTCTTGTTTTTTACATCAAGTTTCATTAGACTTCTAACGTTATTGGGAGCAGAGCCAGATTATAGACGTGGCACTCTATTTACGCCAGAGATTTTCTAAACACCCCCCCCCCCCCCACCCCAGTTCTCTTTTACCCCAGTCCCATCTGTTTTCGACTGTTACGACATTCTTCGTGACTTGTCTTGTCCCCATCTCTGTCTCCTCTATTTCCTCGTCTCCAGATGTTCAAAACTCCATTTTACCATCGAAAGCCTCAACCTTCAATGCCTGATCTGCATCAACACCATCAGTAACATTGCTTCCATTCCCATCTTTACTATCGCTCTTCTGTTGCTACGCATTTCAGCACCGTCACTGCTTTAATCAAATTGTGTTAAAATTTCACTTGAATGTTAATGTTATTACTGCCGAATATGTTGTTGTTGTTGCGGTCTTCAGTCCTGAGACTGGTTTGATGCAGCTCTCCATGCTACTCTATCCTGTGCAAGCTTCTTCATCTCCCAGTACCTACTGCAGCCTACATCCTTCTGAATCTGCTTAGTGTATTCATCTCTTGGTCTCCCTCTACGATTTTTACCCTCCACGCTGCCCTCCATTACTAAATTGGTGATCCCTCGATGTCTCAGAACATGTCCTACCAACCGATCCCTTCTTCTAGTCAAGTTATGCCACAAGCTCCTCTTCTCCCCAATTCTATTCAATACCTCCTCATTAGTTATCTGATCTACCCATCTAATCTTCAGCATTCTTCTGTAGCACCACATTTCGAAAGCTTCTATTCTTTTCTTGTCCAAACTATTTATCGTCCATGTTTCACTTCCATACATGGCTACACTCCATACAAATACTTTCAGAAACGACTTCCTGACACTTAAATTTATACTCGATGTTAACAAATTTTTCTTCTTCAGAAACACTTTCCTTGCCATTGCCAGTCTACATTTTATATCCTCTCTACTTCGACCATCATCAGTTATTTTGCTCCCCAAATAGCAAAACTCCTTTACTACTTTAAGTGTCTCATTTTCTAATCTAATTTCCTCAGCATCACCCGACTTAATTCGACTACATTCCATTGTCCTCGTTTTGCTTTTGTTGATGTTCAACTTAAATCCTCCTTTCATGACACTGTCCATTCCGTTCAACTGCTCTTCCAGGTCCTTTGCTGTCTCTGACAGAATTACAATGTCATCGGCGAACCTCAAAGTATCTATTTCTTCTCCGTGGATTTTAATACCTACTCCGAACTTTTCTTATGTTTCCTTTATTGCTTGCTCAATATACAGATTGAATAACATCGGGGAGAGGCTACAACCCTGTCTCACTCCCTTCCCAACCACTGCTTCCCTTTCATACCCCTCGACTCTTATAACTGCCATCTAGTTTCTGTACAAATTTTAAGTAGCCTTTCGCTCCCTGTATTTTACCACTGCCATCTTCAGAATTTGAAAGAGAGTATTCCAGTCAACATTGTCAAAAGCTTTCTCGAAGTCTACAAATCCTAGAAACGTAGGTTTGCCTTTCCTTAATCTTTCTTCGAAGAGAAGTCGTAGGGTCAGTATTGCCTCACGTGTTGCAACATTTCAACGGAATCCAGACTGATCTTCCCCGAGGTCGGCTTCTATCAGTTTTTCCATTCGTCTATAAAGAATTCGCATTAGTATTTTGCAGCTGTGACTTATTAAACTGATAGTTCGGTAATTTTCACATCTGTCAACACCTGCATCCTTTGGGATTTGAATTATTATATTCTTCTTGAAGTCTGAGGGTATTTCGCCTGTCTCATACATCTTGCTAACCAGATAGTAGAATTTCGTCAGGACTGGCTCTCCCAAGGCTGTCAGTAGATCTAATGGAATGTTGTCTACTCCGGGGTCCTTGTTTCGACTCAGGTCTTTCAGTGCTCTGTCAAACTCTTCACGCAGTATCATATCTCCCATTTCATCTTCATCTATATCCTCTTCCATTTCCATAATATTGTCCTCAAGTACATCACCCTTGTATAGACCCTCTAGATACTCCTTCCACCTTTCTGCTTTCCCTTCTTTGCTTAGAGCTGGGTTTCCATCAAAGCTCTTGATATTCATGCAAGTGGTTCTCCTTTCTCCAAATATTTCTACCGAATAGGCAATTCAAATTTACTTTTTCATACTTAGAAAAATATTCACCATGTGTCTTTACTTGAACAATATCTGCTTTTTTCTTTCAATAATTCATTTCCATTTTGTATACCACTTAATTTCTTCACAACACTCACCACATTGGACATACTGATTCTCCTTCTTGTTTTAAGAAAAAAAGAAATATAGCTAACACATGCAATGATAACTGACAACCAAAGGAATGTCAACTCGTGCAGCAATTGATTTCAAAAACATCTGTTCAGTACAGATCATAAACGGAGCGTGTGCGATTCCAGTGTTGAAGGTTGCATACAGGAGCAATCAAGGCGCCGCTGTTACGTCAGTCTTACACTAGCACCCGTCCAACTCGCTGAAGCTCTGCGAATATGAGAGTCTGAGAACGGCGGCGTTGCTGCAGTTGCTAATCAACGACTCTTTTCCTCTTACCAAAGTGTGCAGGAGTGCCAAAGTGTGCAGGAGTAACTTGTTGTGCAGGGGTGTAAAGCCGGCACTTAGCACAGAAGTTCAGTAAACTATCTTGCTGTTGTAGTATAACACTGACAGGGTGAAAATGTCCAACGATCAGCATCAGATAGGCTGTGTTTTGTGAGACTGTAGAAGGTGTAACATGTAAATTTAGTAATACAGTGTATAAATTGTAAATTTACGTCAAAAGAGGAAGTGTGGCGTCTGGAAAAGGTTCGGCGCTAGACCCTACACATCAGACGAGAAACTTACAAAGTTACATATAGAGTGTCCCAGGAGGAATGGTCAGTATTCGCGGATTTATGACAGGAACGGTCAGTCGAAGCAAAAAAGTCTGGTAAACATGGGCTCTAATAAGCATACCTTAAGAGCTACGACCAGTTGGATAATGTTTCCAGACACGTGTTGCTATCCTCAATTTGTTCCTTAAGACACCCTCTGCAACCTCTCGAAGCCTGTCGCAACAATTCTGGGACACCCTTTACATTGGTAACTTTGTGTACATTCTGGTTCAAAAATGGCTCTGAGCACTATGGGACTCAACTGCTGAGGTCATTAGTCCCCTAGAACTTAGAACTAGTTAAACCTAACTAACCTAAGGACATCACAAACATCCATGCCCGAGGCAGGATTCGAACCTGCGACCGTAGCGGTCTTGCGGTTCCAGACTGCAGCGCCTTTAACCGCACGGCCACTTCGGCCGGCCTGTACATTCTGGTACTGAACATAATTTCGTATATGCTAATTTACAGAATATATATGTGCCTTGTGAATCTAACAACGATTCTTCCCGTCTTTATTTCTAATGTTTATGGTTCTTATTGTCTCCAAATGTTAAAATTATGTATCTGGAATCATCACTCCCGCCAGCAGGAGGCGTATTGTGACGACTTGTTTAATTCACATCCGCTTTCCTAATTAAGTTCTCCGCAACAGGTGATTTCCGTGAGGGTAGGAATATCATATTAAAGAGCCAAAAACCCAGATTATCCTTAAACAATAAAAACTGATGCTTACTGAAAGGCGGAAGAATAACCAACTGACCGGGAACGCTTTACACCACCACGTCGCATTAAAGGAAGCCATCGTAGCAGAGGCGTCCTGCTAGATTTGTTACCGGTCGGTTCGATCAGTTTAGTAGTGTTACGGAAATGCTCTCTGAGGTTAGGTGAAAATCCTTGAAGGGAAGAAAACAAGCTTTTTGCGCAACGCTATTTATCATTTTCAGACGAGCAGCATTTGCGATAGTCTGCATAACGATTTTACTGACTCGAACATTCATCTCTCATAAGGCCAAAATAGGTGCATTTTCTTTCTTTTCATTTGCTATTGGAACAAGAAAGGGAATGAGCAGCAGTGGTACGAAGTACCTTCCACAATGCAATACTCGTATATCGTAGCTTGCGAAATTCGTAATTAGATGTAAATTTCCTTAGTTCTCTTAACTAACGGGCCTCCCTCGCTTGGTCAAAATCTTAGAGTTCTCTACGCGGAGAGTGTCGCTGGAAATAGGTCAGACCGTAAGTATAGAACACACAGTGTAAATGGCGTAAAACTATTTGTTTATGATGGAAGACAATAAATTTTATGGATTTCCTTTTTGTCTATCCGTGAAGCGCTATATAAAAGTTAAAAAAAAGTAAAGCGCCCTTCAATCCAAAGTGCTTTACTAGGCAAGGACCTACCGGAGGTGATAACCTAACACCTTCCTTCGACCTATGAACTGATTTATCCTGTCGACGATAGAAGAGTCTGCGGTTTAACGTGGTATTTTTCAACATGCTTTTATGGGGTCGCTTTCTTGTCTGTCTATGCGGTATAAATTTTACAATTGAAATTAAACTAACTTCTCGACGAGCTAGAGACCTGAAATTTTAAACTTAGGTCGGAACTGGATGGCACTGCAGAAGCGTGGGGTAAAGAACCAGCTATCTGTAATACGGGTCTAAGTGGGGGTGAAACGGGGTGACATTAACCGTAACACGGAGCACCGCCTGTCCAGTTGGGGTTCCTGCCCGATGGCCGTGTTTAGCAGATTGCGTCACAGCTCCTTCAGGCGCAATGTGCGTAAATTACCTGCTGCAGAAAGAGTCGGCGACAACTAATTCACTTTATAGGTACACCTCTGTAAGGCCAGAAACAGTTATTACCAAACTGCGCCCACGTATCGCTTCCAACGTCGAAAAAACAAAATATACTATGGGACTAAGACTCCTAGCACCCCCATAACATAACTCAGGGATACCTGGAGCAATTTGAGCCAAATTTGGTATATAAATGATTCAGTTTACTATGTTTTTGTTAACTCGTTCTTCGTCTGTTTGTCTGTTCGGTGAAATTTTTTCAGTAGATTTAAAACTAACTTCCCAATGAGCTAGGGGCTTTCAAAGAAGTTCGGATCTGGATTACAATGCAATATTAACTGACATTCTGGTCCGCTTAGTGGCGGAGGCTACTTAGTGTATCGATGCCATTTTCCTTATTTTTCTGTTACAGTCGAGAGTGGTTTGCGGGAAGAACGGTTGCTGTTAAGCCTCTGTGTGAGCTGAATCTTGCTAATTTTTCAGTATATTTACGTGAGAGTCACAGGGGAAAGCAATATATTGATTGAGTCTGGTGAATTGAAGTTGAAATGAACTTGAAATTTGCCACACCGCTCTGTTGTAATCGCATCAGAATGTTTAAAATTGATTGAAAAATTTCGAACACACAAGACTGAAAAGCAGAAAATAATAATTTGAACAAAAATAAGTTTTTAATATTCCTCATTTTAAATCGGACTAAAAAGTATAAAATAATCTCTCATTGCCCCATACAGATTCTTTACCACATACAGATAAGTCCCGAAAATTTGTGCTTATGAATTTTTAATAGCTACGAAAATACTTGTAAGATTTGTAATGAAAAACGTGGGCCGCATGCAATACATCGTTGATGCATGAATAGCTCACCTCCGAACCATTATCTATTGCAAAACGCTCCACGTTTTTCTTTATAAATTTTACAAGTATTTTCATAGCTATTAAAAATAGAGAATCACCGATTTTCAGAACTGTTTGTGTGGGGTTAGGAATCTGTATCGGGCTAGGAAAAATTATGTTATAGTTTTTAGTCCGACTTTAAAAAGGTGTTATAGCAAAAATTTCTATTTATTGGAATAATTTTGTAAAAATACAGCTGCCTGCAACCCGAAGTTCTTTAGTATGCGAAGACGTACGAACCGACAGGGGCTTCTGCGGTAACGTAGTACCAAACCCGCGCGCTGCACGGTATTTTTCACATTACAGTAAAAACTCGATTAACCGTCACTCTTTAAACCGTCAGTTTCTGTTAACCGTCACTGCTGTAACAGCATAATAATACTGTAATAACAGAATGCTCTAAGGTGCAGTGACGCGTTCGCTTTGTTTATTTACTCTATGTGGGAAGTGAATGTCCCCCCCCCCCCCCCCCGCCGTAGAATGGTACATAAAATATGACCTTCAGTTGACGTGCTAACACATCTCCCCCTTTTCTTGTCTTTGGCTCACTTGTGAGTCAACAATCACCACTGGATCGTTTCCAGTCGTGGCGAGAAGACTGTAATTGTCGCAGTGTATCTAGCGGGCTGTGCTGTGTTACGTGTTTTCCACTTGAATAAGCTTTATTGACTAATATTTTACACTACCGTATTTAGTGCAGGAGTGTGTGATATAGTGACTTGATAAAATGTCTGAAAAACGGCAGAAGAAATTGACTATTTCCAAGCTAGATAAAGCCGGCCAGAGTGGCCGAGCGGTTCTAGGCGCCTCTGTCTGGAACTGCGCGACCGCTACGGTCGCAGGTTCGAATCCTGCCTCGGGCATGGATGTGTGTGACGTCCTTAGGTTAGTTAGGTTTAAATAGTTCTAAGTTCTAGGGGACTGATGACCTCAGCTGTTAAGTCACATAGTGCTCAGAGCCAAGCTAGATAAACTATTTCACCTGTAAGTTTATAGTACAGTACAGTACTCTACATTACGTATTTTGCAACTTTTGTAGCTACTGTACGGATTTTTTTATCATGTAATAAATAGTTTTATTTGCTATACAATCGTGTTTAATTTGTTTTCGCTCCGAAATATTATTATATTACTGTGAGAGTGATATGTGTCTATACATAAAACAATTGATTGAGGTTAGCCCGCAGCTCGTGGCCGTGCGGTAGCGTTCTCGCTTGCTACGCCCGGGTTCCCGGGTTCGATTCCCGGAGGGGTCAGGGATTTTCTCTGCCTCGTGATGGCTGGGTGTTGTGTGATGTCCTTAGGTTAGTTAGGTTTAAGTAGTTCTAAGTTCTAGGGGACTGATGACCATAGATGTTAAGTCCCATAGTGCTCAGAGCCATTTGAACCATTTTTTTGGATTGAGATTATGTTTTGGAGGAATACAGTGTTTTTGTTATCCGTCTATTCGCTC
Organism: Schistocerca serialis cubense; assembly: GCF_023864345.2. NCBI lineage: Eukaryota > Metazoa > Arthropoda > Insecta > Orthoptera > Acrididae > Schistocerca > Schistocerca serialis. The sequence goes on from NC_064642.1 coordinate 244,587,132, forward strand.
AACCGTCACGACCACGGTCCCGAAGATGACGGTTAATCGAGTTTCCACTGTATCAAATGATATTCAAAAGTGAAAGAAGCGATAAGAGATGAAGCCAATAGGAACGTATTTCTGTAGCGACCACAAAACTATCAAACGAAGGAACGTGTTATGTTTGGAACGGAACTCGTCGCTGCTGCGCAGTGCGGATAACATCAGAAAGCTGTTAACGAATGGAGCCGCGGGCTGGCGGCCAGATGTTTGTCGGCGTTGACGCCGGCCACGTGTAACGCGCTGTTTGCTAAACACTGCGCTACGCCCTCTCCTGCTTCTCTCTTGTCTTTTCTTGCTACTCCGGCTTGTCGTAAATACGGGGGCCAGTTTATGTTGTGCAATAAAAGCCGTTTCACACTGCTTGCACCAACATCCCATGTCGTTTGCCGCAGCGTATAAAATAAATTGGCCAACGAGAATAAGAGACTCATGACTCGTGCAAACATCACTTCCAGTTCTGTAACACGAGCCGTAATAATTCTTGGATGGTTTTTACGGGCTAGCTTGTACACAGAAATGAGTAACGACTTACAAAACGACTTCAAAATGGAATTGTATAGCATGTCGCGTTTTGCTCCGGAAGGAAACGGGAGTGTAACACCTCATAGCGCAGCCAGCCGGAGTGGCCGAGCGGTTCTAGGCGCTACAGTCTGGAACCGCGCGACCGCTACTGTCGCAGGTTCGAATCCTGCCTCGGGCATGGATGTGTGTGATGTCCTTAGGTTAGTTAGGTTTAAGTAGTTCTAAGTTCTAGGGGACTGATGACATCAGAAGTTAAGTCCTATAGTGCTCAGAGCCATTTGAACCAACCTCATAGAGCCTGACATTCTCCTTTCAGAAGTTGGAATAAGAAGTAAGGAATGAAAAATAAGGACGCCCTGTGATGTGTGCATCTCAAACAATTCGAAAATGCGCCGCTCATACTTCAGATTATATTACACGGTAACAAGCCGTCGCTGAGCCATTTCCGATGCTCTCAACGTTACCTGCTTTTGAACATTTAGAGATGCAGGTAACCACGTTTTCCTTTCGAAATACCCACAGGAAGTTAAATGAACTACGAAGGTAACGAATTAGTTTCTTCGGAATTTAGACACTTTTTTCTAGGTTATGTAATCCTTTCCAGTAATAGTGCCCGCGTACTGCATTGCGTCGTGCATGGAACAGCCCTTACCTTGGGTTACACCCATGGCTCTCAGAATCTCAGTTTGTGATGAAACAGCGTGTAACAAGCTATTTCAGCCAGTTGAGACCAGGGGTCGGAGAAGTTTTTCTCAGAGTAACAAGACTATGTTTACATTTCTGTTTGATGTGGCCCGATTGATGTCCACGCCTGGATAATACGATCCTGTCTGTCAGCGACGCAAGAGCCGCCGTGATGTTCTCACAAGTACAGGTTGCGTATTTCACGTGGTTGACAGCTACTTCACCATGGACATTTTGCTCTGGAGGTGATTTAATCATCAGTAACAAACAGAGAGTGAGTTTGATTGTTTCACGATTAGTTCTTAAAATAGATGCTAGGTCTCAAATTTTAAAAGATTTCAGAATAACTCCTGATGAGCAGTTGTGGACAATGGACCTACAAACATATCGGTGGTAAATGGAAACTATTTAAGGGACTGCCATACCAGCGTTCATAATTAGTTTCTCCGAAAACAGAATTTGCCAGTAATGAAAAGCAATTGGTCAACTTCCATCTACAAAAAACAAGTAGAACCGATCCACAGAATTATTATCTCACTTAAGTCACATCTATTTGTAATAGAATACAAGAGCATTGTGACCTACTTAAAACAAAATAACATTTTGTGGAAATCAGCACGGGTTCCGAAAAATTGATCAAATGAAACTGAACTCGCGCTCTTCACGCACAACAGATCGTTGTCATAGATAGAGGAAACCAGCTAGATTCAGTGTCTCCGTACTTTCTAAAGCTTTTTGATTCAGTAATTATGATAATTTCGTGTGGTTTATCGAGCAAGTGCAACTCTTCCAATTGGACACTACTTCGGTGGCTTGCGTGCCCCTAACCTACCCCAGTTATCCAGTCGGGAATCCGAATCATGCGTCTCTTCTGGCTACCATGACGTCATTGAGAGGTGAAAGCTAAATTAAAGTTAGAACGAAAATTTCTGTGGTCCAACCGGGATTCCATCGCGCGATCTCTCGGCTCCCTGACATTCACTTCGGCACTAGATCGTCAGGTTCTATTCTGATATCGATACATTGTAAAGAAAATACTGCCCCGTGGAATATGTAACAAGGTTTTGTGACTGGTTCGAACATTTCGTTATAGGCAGGAAGCCGAACGTTATGATGAGTGGACAGTCTTGTGCAGACTCTTAAGTAATATAAGGTGTGCCCGAGGGTAGCGTGATAGGACCGCCGCTCTACATTTTGTATATATTAATGGCTTAGCAGTTAGTATTAGTTCTAATCTCAGGCTTTTTGCATTTGATGCAGTTATCTAGGAGGAAATTATATCTTGCAAAAATTGCATTAATATTCATTAGATGTCGAGATAATATGAACCTGTTGCAAAGACAGCCACTAGCTGTTGACGTGAGGAAACGCTTAACTACGCGTTTCATGAAACGTAAAAGCGTGGTAGCCTTTGACTAAAGGAGTAATAAATGAAAAAGTAGAGTTTGTGGTCCGCAGCTCGTGGTCGTGCGGTAGCGTTCTCGCTTCCCACGCCCCGGTTCCCGGGTTCGATTCCCGGCGGGGTCAGGGATTTTCTCTGCCTCGTGATGACTGGGTGTTGTGTGATGTTCTTAGGTTAGTTAGGTTTCAGTAGTTCTAAGTTCTAGGGGACTGATGACCATAGATGTGAAGTCCCATAGTGCTCAGAGCCATTTGAACCATTTTTTTAGAGTTTGTGATGTCATACAACTGAAAAAACATCGTGTAAGATGTTGTATAAGAACACACGCTCAAGTGTGTGGGACTTACGTCAGGTCCGACTCACAGATGCATTTTTAATCTTCCGAATTTAGCGCTTCCTTAAGTGCAATAAAGTGACCACACACTAACGAAAAACAGCCCCATACGTTGATACGACCTCCTTCGTACTTCACGTGGCTAGCGTTGCTGCCTCCGGGTCACGGGTTCGATTCCCGGCCAGGTGCTTCTGCTGTCATCATTTCAACATCATCATCATCATCATTCGTGACAGTGGCTAGATTGGATTATGGAAAAATTGGACTGCGTAAAAATTGAAACTTTGTACGGGCGCTGGTGACGCGCCACGGATCAAACATCATCCTCATCGTCTGTATTTCACTGTTGGCACTGCATATGACGGCAGGTGACGTTCTCCGGGTATTCGCCAAACCCAACCCATCCACTGGATTACTACAACGCAAATTGCCATACACTTGTTTCACTACCGAGAGTGCAAAACGGAATTGCAGAATAAGCGTAACTGGTAGATACTCTAAGAAATATGATTGTGCATCTCATGATAAACCTTCAAGCTCCATCTCTCAGGGCGGCAAGCGCGAATAGTCTAGAGCCCATTATGCATATGTCCCGTAGAGATCGTGCAGGTAAAATCAGAGTACGTACAACAAGCAGCTCTTCCTCCCACGTTCCGTCCGTGAACAGAACGCGGAGAAACTTGGGAATCCTTATGTAATGCGGAACTGATCACTAGGTGTCTCGTGAGGCGAACCCGCCGGTATAGAAGTGAGTGGGGAGCATTGTGTTGGCGGTTGAGAAACAGTAACAGGCGAATAGATCGGTCAGTGACTTCGAACGTGGACTAGTCATAGGATGTCATCTCAGTAGCAAACCCATCATGGACATTTCAACTCTTCTAAAGCTGCTCAAGTCGACTGTTGGTAATGCGATTGTGAAGTGAAAACGCAAAGGAAGAACGACAGCTAAACCAGGATCACGCCGGACAGAGAAAGTCGAGCATTGCGGAGTGTGGTTGTAAAAATTCGCTTAAAATTGTCAGAAGGAATAACTGGTGAGTGCCAAAAGTGCTACCAGCAGTCCAGCTAGCACGATGACTGTGCGTAGGAAATTAATAAGAATGGGCTACAGTGTTAGAGCAGCTCACGCATTTATGTGTTGAGTGTTAAGGGACACTTGAGATGGCGTAAAGAGCGACGCCACTGTACAATAAATTATTGGAAGCCAGTGATTTGGTGTGATGAATCACGCTATACCCTGCGGCAATCCTGTGATTTGGTTGGGCCTGCCAAATGTATGGAGAATGTCACCTGCCATCATGTACAGTGCCAACAGTGAAGTACGCAGTCCAATTTCTTCACAATCCAATCCAGCCACTGTCACGAATGATGATGATGACGATGATGATGATGAAATGATGAGGACAGCACAAACCAGTCCCCGGGCGGAGAAAATCCCTAACCCAGCGGGGAATCGAACCATGTTACTTCCGATTGACATTTGCACCGTAGGAGCTGGTCAATTCAAGTTGTGCACATGTGTGAGCTGTCAGCATTGGAAAACAAACAATAAAATATTCCCCATCTCTTCTATTAGTTCCGCAGTGTCTGCGCTACGTAACCACTCCGTCCCTGACATAAGCTGTTAACTCTTCACGGCTGAATTCACCAATTTCAATAAAAATCAAGCACATCTCAAAAAATTACTGTCTCTGTATTTTTGTTCGTTGCTGATCAATAAAACTACGATTTAAGAAGCTCTGACCGTTAGTGGACGCTTTTGGACTCGGCAGTTAGTCACTAGATGCATATTACACACATCAAAACAAGTTTTGCATCATATCGGTCCGAGAGTTTCGGAACCTGTACAGAAAATTGGAATATAGATCAACATAAACATCATTTCCGCCCTTTTTATTGCTCATGAAAACCACACATTGCATGTTGTACCACTATACAGCAAGACCTTTGGAGGTGGTCGTCCAGATTTCTGTACACACTGGTACCTCTAATACCCAGCAGCACGTCCTCTTGCATTGATGCATGCCTGTATTCGTCGTGGCATACTATCCACAAGGCACTGTTGGTCCAGATTGTCCCACCCCTCAAAGGCGATTCGGCATAGGTCCCTCAGAATGGTTGGTGAGTCACGTTGTCCATAAACAGCCCTTTTCAATCTATCCCAGGCATGTTCGATAGGGTTCATGTCTGGCGAACATGCTGGCCACTCTAGTCGAGCGATGTCGATATCCTGAAGGAAGTCATTCACAGGATGTGCGCGATGGGGGGCGCGAATTATCGTCCATGAAGACGAATGCCTCGTTAATATGCTGCCGATATGGTTGTACTATCGGTTGGCATGACATTCACTCATCCGACAGCCATTACGGCGCCTTCCATGACCACCAGCGGCATACATCCGCCCCACTTAATGCCACCCCAAAACATCAGGGACAGTCATCGGTGAAGAGAATGTGAAGCCAATACTGAGCAGTCCATTCGGCATGCCGGCTGGGGTGGCCGATTGGTTCTAGGCGCTACAGTCTGGAGCCGCGCGACTGCTACGGCGCAGGTTCGAATCCTGCCTCGGGCATGGATGTGTGTGGTGTCCTTAGGTTAGTTAGGTTTAAGTAGTTCTGAGTTCTGGGGGACTGATGACCTCCGATGTTAAGTCCCATAGTGCTCAGAGCCATTTGAACCATCAATTCGGCATGTTGTTGGGCCCATCTGTATCGCACTGCATGGTGTCGTGGTTGCAAAGATGGACCTTGCCATGGACGTCGGGACTGAAGTTGGGCATCATGCAGCCTATTGCTCACAGTTTGAGTCGTAACGTGACCTCCTGTGGCTACATTAAAAGTGTTATTCAACATGATGGCGTTGCTGCCAGGGTTACTGTGAGCCATAATCCGTAGGTAGCAGTCATCCACTGCAGTAGCAGCCCTTGGGCGGCCTGACCGAGGCATGTCATCGACAGTTCCGGTCTCTCTGTATCTCCTCCTCTCCTCCATGCCCGAACAACATCGCTTTGGTTCGCTCCGAGACACCTGGACACTATCCTTGTTGAGAGCCCTTCCTGGCATGAAGTAACAATGCGGACGTGGTCGAACCGCAGTATTGATCGTTTAGGCATGGTTGAACTACAGACAACACCAGCCGAGTACCTCCCTCCTAGTGGAATGACTGGAACTGATCAGCTGTCGGACCCTCTCCATCTAATAATCACTGCTCATGCATGGTTGTTTACATCTTTGGGCTGGTTTACTGACATCTCTGAACAGTCAAAGGGACTGTGTCTGAGATACAATATCCACAGTCAACGTCTATCTTCAGGAGTTCTGGGAACCGGGGTGATGCTAAACGTTTTTTGATGTGTGTATGAGAGATTGCAGGGCACTCTTACTTCGGATTTGGTGTTATGCCACTTCATGTTCTTAGGGAAGATGATCTTTATTACGATTTGACTTTGTACATCATGATGAAATGGTGGGCAGTAGTTAATGTTTTTGCTTGCATGCTCTAGGGAAGGAATAACGGTAAGCTTTAACTGCATTCAAAGGAATAGGGTGCCGATTTAAACAACTGCAGTAAAAGCACAGCGGCGGTGACCCGACGGAAGCGCGTTTTTTCTCCAAAACCTGGGTGGAAACATTTCCGGACGCCAGAGTTCTGCGGTCTCATTGTGCAGACACGTTGGTTGGCGCTAGTCGGTCGGTATCCGCGTCCAGGTAGACTGACTAGCGCTGAGAAGTAGCCGCTGCAGTGGCCAGCGCGTTGTAGACCGGCAGTAAAGCAGAGGATGGGCCTTCATCAGGCAGGAAGCCAACAAGACAACTGTGAGCATTCTGTGAATTTCCGTGGGACAGGTCACTGGGGCCCAGACGTCCAGACTCTGCTACAAAACATATTTGTGAAAGCACGAGGCTTTTAGCGAGTTTATGGCTGTTCTTTGGAAACTTTGAAATGGATGCAACAGGGGAGATAACTAGCTTTTAATGGAGGGGTGTGGTTCCATCCTGGTCATGTTGTTAGCAAAAGATATGGCGTAAATGTGTGGGAAAGAGGCCGCGAAGCTGTATCTTTTTTCCTTTTCTCCCAATTAACTTTAAAGTCTCTGATTGTTCAAATCTGTGTATGCAGAGCATGGGGAGCTTCTGAGCTTCGAATGCCGGGTTCCAGCTCGTGATTGGCTTGTGCTAAAGTGGGGGAAGTTTAATATGTAAATGGGCATTTGCTACCGAGCTGAAGAGGAAAGCGGGCAGAAAGAGAAGATCACTCTTGTACTGGAACTTCGCTAGTGAAGAACTGCAGATCTCCACCTAAACAGTGAGACTTGTGTCCTTTGCTAGTGTGCCATTCACCTTCTGAACCATCTGAGGTACTGCTTCTAGCATCACACACACAACGAGTGATGCATGGGTGTACTTATTTGCCCTGAGTCGGCCGTCTAAACATTTGACATATTCTGTTACGCATAGCCGTGGCACGGAGTCGAATTGGTTTTGCAGAGCAGCAAACAGGTCCACCTGCGCACTGGAATCCACCGGGGTTTCCGAGTCTCATAGGGAAGTACCTGCATTCCGAATTAACCGAACGCGAGACCGCGTACTTGCATTTTTCGGGCGCGCGCCATTAATAACAGATTGCGGCCGTCCATGACTTCAGTCGCCGAACGCATCGTGGTGTGCCGCCTTGACCAGCAGGAGGGTAAGGTATTCGCTGCTATGGCGTAGGGCTCCAATATATGTTTCTCAGCACCCTGTTCTTTCGAACCATATTTTTCTTGTTTTGAACAGTAGAGTACAGAGGCTTGATGGTGGCGTAGTTTTTGTGCCATAATCCGGATTTACGTGTATTAAGTCAGATAAAGCGATTAGTGTTCTGGTTAGTGTCATTGTCATTTAGATCACAACTTATCCCTGTGTTCTGATTAACAGTTACTTGTCATTTTTATTAAAGTGCAGATTATAAAAGAAAGTATGTCTGAGAGCCGCGCGCCGCACGAACATTTGATTCGGGCGGCAGTTTGACGGCCACTGAATTAGAAGTCGACTTCGCCCCAGATCCCAGCGTCAGACACGACTAACTTTTCCGGTTTAGGCTCCTGAGAAGAATGGGCTATTCCTCCACAGACATTCAGACATCTCATTGAAAGTGTCCCCAGGTGAGTTAAAAATATTTGTTCCTATACTTTTGATCGGATAGTGTACTACCATGAGGCAGACGTAGGCAGTTACATGCCCACCCTGTCAGTGTCCAGCTGCCGCTGCCTTTTTATAATTTCAGAATGATGTTTATCTGACCGTTTTATTTTTTTCAATATGCTACCTTGTTTACACATTACAATACAACTATTATAGACATTACAGCTATCGTCGACGTCTTTCTAAGAGAGTGTCGTTTAACCTGATTGTGTTAATTAAATATAAAAGCTGTCGCTAAAACATTAACCCAGTCACGCATCTTTTCCATTTGTAAGGTTTCTCTCGCCTTAGTAATGGTGGTAGTCCGAAGGTCGAACCAGCTTGCATTATTTTACGCAGTTGTCGTCTCCACCACTTTTAAAGACAATTGCGTGTTGCGTCAGATGGCAAGACCGCGACCGTGTAATTTACTGGAAACAGCTTTCCTTCAACAAATAGCTCCGTTGCTGGAAATCAGCTGCTGGGGAGATTGAAATCTGCTGGCTGAGCAGAACCGCTATGAGCATTCCACTAACGATGTGAATGTTGCTGTGTATGAGTATCTCACGCTATCCCTGTTTCTCAGACGATCGGGTGTATGAGAACGTCACAATTTCTCGGAATGTATCATATGAACCAATATCTTATTTTAGTCAAGTTATGCCACAAATTTCGTTTTTTCCCAGTTCTATTTAGTGTATACTAAATACTAAATTTACATTCGATGTTAACAAATTTCTCTTGTCCATAAATGCTTTTCTTGCTTTTGCCAGTATGTATTTTATATCCTCTCTACTTCGGCCATCATCAGTTTGTTTTGCTGCCAAAATAGCAAAACATACGTACTCCTTTTACTCTTCAAATGGTTGAAATGGCTCTGAGCACTATGGGACTTAACATCTGTGGTCATCGGTCCCCTAGAACTTAGAACTACTTAAACCTAACTAACCTAAGGACATCACACACATCCATGCCCGAGGCAGGATTCGAACCTGCGACCGTAGCGGTCACGCCGTTCCACACTGAAGCGCCTAGAACCGCACGGCCACACCGGCCGGCTCTTTTACTCCCTCATTTGTTAATCCAGTTCCCTTAGTACTGCTTGATTTAATTCGACTCCATTCCATTACTCTTTTTTGGTTTTGTTGTATTCGTCTTATATTCTCCTTTCAAGACACTTTCATTGGTTCAAATGGCTCTGAGCACTATGGGACTTAACATCTATGGTCATCAGTCCCCTAGAACTTAGAACTACTTAAACCTAACTAACCTAAGGACAGCACACAACACCCAGCCATCACGAGGCAGAGAAAATCCCTGACCCTGCCGGGAATCGAACCCGGGAACCCGGGCGTGGGAAGCGAGAACGCTACCGCACGACCACACTTTCATTCAATTCAAATGCTCTTCCAACTGTTTTGCTGTCTCTGACAGATTTACAATGTCATCAGCTACCTGGACTTTAATTACTTCTGCAAATGTTTGTTTTGTTTTTTTAACTGCTTGTTTAAAGTACAGATTGAATAACATCGGGAATAGGCTACAACCCTATTTCACTCTCTTCTCAACTACTACTTCCCTTCATGCCCTTCGACTCGTAACTCCCGTTTGGTTTGCGTACAGGTTGTTAATAACCTTTCGCTCCCTGTATCTTACCTGTGACAGCTTCAGAGTTTCAAAGTGTATTTCAGTCAGAACTGACAAAGCTTTCTCTAAAGTCTACAAATAATGTAAACGTAGGTTTTAACCTCCTCAGTCCTGAGCTTATATTTTATGAATGAAAAGTTTATGTTGTTGTTCAATGCAGTCTTCTTGGGCAAAATAAGATTGAAATACTGAAATTAAAAAGTTGGTGTGATTCATAAATATTGTAGACAGTGTTCAAAGTAAATAATTTTGTTCAAAGTCAATAATTTTTATGTCGGAAAATAATTAAAACATGTGCAATATCCGGAAAATTCAATATTAAACACCAAAAAGTTATGAAAACAACGTCACTGGAATGTGAAAATATAGATGCGGGCCAAATGTAGTCGCCGGCCGGTGTGGCCGAGCGGTTCTAGGCGCTTCAGTCTGGAACCGCGCGACCGCTACGGTCGCAGGATCGAATCCTGCCTCGGGCATGGATGTGTGTGATGTTTGAACCAAGTGTAATCTTAGCGCTCCATCGAAAACAAAACATCACTGTATTGTTGTGATGCAATAAACTTAATCGATAGTGTAGGATCTATTAACATATTACAGCAGGGTCTAGACGCATTCTAAACTAAAATTTCTCAAAACAAAAAGAATTACCTTTATTTTTCGAACACTTGCTGGTACTACAGTGAGCACCTTTTTTAAGCATATGTTGTGACCTACTGGGAACATGTGAAGATGGAAAACAAGTGACGCTGTGAAAGCACATGGTGTAAAGTATATGTTACAATTTGGCACAGCAAGTTTAGTTTATTCCCTGGGCTAGAAAACAATAAAATTTCGATGTAGCATATATGCTACATAAGGACCGAAGAGGTTAACCTATCTTCTAAGATAAGTCGTAGATTCAATGTTGCCTCCCGTGTTTCTACATTTCTCCGGAATCCAAACTGATAGCCCTAGATGTTGTATTCAACCAGTCTATTTTCATTCTTCTGTAAATAATTCGTGTTACTATTTTGCTACCAGGACTTATTAAACTGATAGTTCGATAATGTCAGCACCTGCATTATTTGTAATTGGAATTGCTACATTCTTCTTGAAGTCTAAGGGTGTTTCTCAGCTTGGACACCAGGCAGAATAGTATTGTCGCACCTAGTTCTCCGAGGATGTCTGTAGCTCTGTGGGAAAGCCCTTATACAAACCAATCCCCTCCTAAATCACTGGACTGATTTCGGCCAAACTTTGCACATATATGCCCTACTGTCAGACAACAATCGCTGTGGGGTAAGAACCAATTACCTATAAAAGAAATGGGGCTGGGGGTAAAAAAGAAGGGTGGCCTGTGACGTGTGATTACCCAGGCTTTACTCATCCAGTATTTGAGAATGAGAGCACTTAGTAACTTGCAACAAACTTTCCACATACATACAAACATTTACTAAATATTTTCTCGCTGACAACCCCTACAAAATGATAAATGGAAAATGTTTATCGCTTACTACTTTTCCGCTGTTCGTACAATAATAGTATCGCATGGGGCATGACGTTATAATTATTACTCCTTTACTACTTACTGTATTCGCCGCACATTTTACAGACAGTATGTTCATAAACCACTGACTGTAAGTGCAGAATTATATCGTTGTACGACAGGTAGTTCAGGGGATATGACGTCAGAAGATATGACGTCGTAAACATTGATCAAATGGCCAGACGCTGGATGGTACGAGCGTGGAAGCACAGCTGTAAATAAATACCTGGAAAACGCAGGGTATCTCAGGTAGTATCCACTGAGATGATGAAAGTGAGGGGATATCTCCTAATATCGTGTCGGACCACCTTTTGCCCGGCGTAGTGCAGCAACTCGGCGTGGCATGGACTGCTGAAAAAGTCGTTGGAAGCCCCTTTCTAAAATACTGAGCCATGCTGGCTCTGTAGCCGTCCATAATTGCGAAGGTGTTGCCGGTGCAAGATTTTGTGCACGAACTGACCCCTCGATTATGTTCTATAAATATTTGATGGAATTCATGCTGGCCAATTTGGGTAGCCAAACCATTCGCCCGAGTTGTCCAGAGTGTTCTTGAGACCAGTTACGAACAATTGTAGGCTGTTGACATGGCACATTGTTATCCACAAAAATTCCATTGCTGAGTGGTTTCCAACTGGCCGCACATAACCACTTCCATTCGTTGATCGTTTCAGTGGAACCAGAGGACCTACCTAGTCCCTTGCATGTAAACACAGTTCACACCATTATGGAGCCACCACCGGCTAGCACAGTATCTTGTTGATAACTTGGGTCCATGACTTCGTAGGGTCTGCTCCATGCTCGAACCCTACCATTGGCTCATACCAACTGAAATCGGGACTCATCTGACCAGGCCACAGTTTTCTAGTCGCCTAGGATTCAATCGATACGGTCACGAACCCAGGAGAGGCGCTGCAGGCGATGTTGTGCTTTTAGCAACGGCACTCGCGTCGATCGTCTGCTGCCATAGCCCATTAACGCTAAATTTCGCCGCACTACCCTAACAGATATGTTCGTTGTAGTCTCACATTGATTTCTGCTGTTGGTTCACGCAGTGTTGCTTGTCTGTTAGCACTGACAACTCTACGTAAACGCCGCTGCTCTCGGTCGTTAAGCGAAGGCTGTCTGCCACTGCGTTGTTCGTGCTGAGAAGTAATGCCTCAGATTAGGTAATCGCGGCACACTCTTGACACTATGAATATCGGAATATTGAATTCCAAAACGAATTCTGAAGTGGAATGTTCCATGCGTCTTGTTCCAAGTAGCATTACGCGTACAAAGTTCGTTAATTCCCGTCGGGCGACCATATCACGTCAGAAACCTTTTCACATCTATCACCTGAGTACAAATGACAGCTTCGCTAATGCACCGCCCTTTCATACCTTGTGTACGGGGTAATACCGCCATCTTTGGCGATATGCACATGTGCAGATGGTGGTAGTATGTGGTATACATGGTATGAAAGGGCAGTGCATTGGCGAACCTGTCATTATGTGTACGCTCAAGCGCCAAAGAAACTGGCGTGTACCGTGAGTATCAGAAATCCGGAAAAACATCAAATCTCCGACATCGCTGCGGCCGGAAAAAAGCCTGCAAGAACGGGACCAACGACGACTGAGGAGAATCGTTCAACGTGACAGAAGTGCAACATTTCTGCAAATTGCTGCTGATCTCTATGCTGCGCCATCAACAAGTGTCAGCGTGCGAAACATTCAACGTAACATCATCGATATGGACTTTCGGAGTCGAACGTCCCTCGTGTACCCTTGATGACTGCACGACAAAAAGCTTTACTCCTCGCCTCAGCCCATCAACACCGACATTTTATTGTTAATGACTGGAAACTTGTTGCCTTGTCGGACGAGTCTCGTTTCAAATGGACGTGTACGGGAATGGAGACAACCTCATGAATCCATGGACCCTGTATGTCAGCAGGGGACTGTTCAAGCTGATGGAGGCTCTGTAATGGTGTGGGGCGTGTGCAGTTGGAGTGATGATGGATTTCTGATACGTCTAGATACGACTCTGACTGGTGACACGTACGTAAGAACCCTGTATGAGCACCAGCATTCCGATGGCCTTAGGCAATTCCAGCAGGACAATGCGACACCCCACACGTCCAAAATTCCTAAAGAGTGGCTCAGGAACTCTCTTCTGAGTTTAAACACTTCTGCTGGCCACCAAACTCCCCGGCACGAAGATATCCGGAATGCCTTGCAACGTGCTGTTCAGAAGAGATCTCCACCCGCTTGTACTCTTATAGATTTATGGACAGCTCTGCAGGATTCATGGTGTCAGTTCCCTCCAGCACTAATTCATACACTAGTCGAGTCCATGCCACGTCGTTTTGTGGCACTTCTGCGTGCTAGGGGGGACTACACGATATTAGGGAGGTGTATCAGTTTCTCTGGCTCGTCAGTATATATATTCTGCAATAGTTGAAGCGCTATTGCACCCTGGAACTCACATGCGTTCCTTCCTCTGATTTCATCCAATCTTTTACAACCATCGTCTGCAGTGCTCGACTTTCGCCACCCATCAGTACATGAGGCCTTCGTGGTCTTGGGAAAAATATACCCACAAGAGATTTATCCCTGAAGATTGAGTTCATATCTTTCGTGTCACTAGTATTGCTGCAGGCAGTGCAGACTCCGGAAAGCGCTGGCCTTTCGAGTTGTCACTGTGTGATAGCTACACCGAGGCAGCCGCAAGTAGGCGGCGGGTGTGGAAGGCGAGCCGAGGCGTAGTCTCGGGTTCGCGCCGGCACCGCCACCGGCGTGTGACAGAGTCGGCAGCTCCGGCTACTAGCCGCACTTTGTGCTCGCCTCGCGACACCATGGCTCCGGTTACCGGGAGTTCCGCTCCGCGCCGAGACACTAAAGTGGCTGTCGCTGTTATAGCCGAGGCGGGCTGTGGTGTGCTGTGCTGCTGCTAGAGGCGCCTCACTCACCCATCTGACGTACGTCAACTGCCTTCTGTATCTAGCGTCTCAACGCTCATACAATAGGTCCGCTGCCCAGCTATACTTTGCAGAGGATTGCTTGCTTGTTCCTGTGTCGTGAAAAACTGGCTATTACTCAATGAGGCACCAAGTTCGAAAATTATCAAGCTTTTCTATTGGATCAAAAGTATCGGGACACACGCATGTAATGCGGAATCGAGCACTAGCTGTCGCGAAGGAGGAACCACAACTGAACCGAGACAAGGAAGACGGGCGGGGAACGTCGAGCATTGCAGAGGGTGGTTGTAAAAAATTGGACGAAATCAGCGAAAGGACCCACGTGGGAGTGCCAGGGTGCAACAGCGGCTCAACTAGCGCGATGACTCTGCATAAGGATTTAAAAATAATGGGATACAGTGGTCGAGCAGCTCCTCGTAGGCTACACATTTCTGAAGTCAGTGCTAAGCTAAACTCGGGGTGGTGTAAAGATCGATGCCACTGGACAGTGGATGACTGAAAGCGAGTGACGTGGAGTGATGGATCACGCCATACCCTGTGGCAATCCGATGGAGGTTTGGATTTGCCGAAAGCTTGGAGAAGATAACTGGCGTCATGTGTAGTCCCAACAGTGATGTACGAAAAGTAATGGTGTTACAGTATGGCAGTGTTTATCGTGATTAGCGTGTGGTTATTTTATTGCGGCTACGAAAACGCTCAGCGGAAGTTAATGAATACATTTTACAGCACTGTGTAAAGCGTAGAGTAGGAAAATAGTTCGGAGACGATGACTTTTCATATCAACAAGAGAGTCCACCAAGTCATAAAGCAATATATGTGGGGCGATGGCAGATGGCCTGTGGTGCGTAGGACGTGAAGCGTCTGAAAGCAAACACCCTGCAACAATGGGCGGAAGGATCCAAGCGGGAGGAGGGAGAATAGTGTCTGGGGAATGTTCTTGTGGCCTTCCCTGGGTGCTCACGTCATTCTCGAAGGCACGATGGATCAACACACGTATGCATCTATCCTTGGGGACCCACCATCAGCACAATGCGACGCATCACACAGCTCGCCGTGTGTGTGTGTGTGTCATTCGAAAAGCAACAGGGTGGCCTTACGATACTCCCCCACCCAACAAACTCCACGGATTTAATACCAATTGAGAATATGTGGGCTGTAATGTGCCATGGATCCTCAACTGAGAAATCTGGCGCAGATAGCACGGCACCGGTGTCGGTAACACACCACATCCCAGCGGCACCTTCCAGAACGTCATTGACTCTCTTTCTGCAAAAGGTGGTTATTCTGGCTTTTGACAGGTGGTCACATTAATGTGACTAGACATTGTATATACCAGACAGTTTTGTTCAGATAATGTACAACGTGTATCCAGATAAAAATCAATATACTTCCTACTGCGGTGCCGCTTGCTTGCTTGATAGCCTAAGACAAAACAGGTCTGTTTGACAAGGTAGCAGAGTGAATACATTTTTCCATGGAAAACCAAGGATAAGACGGACAGATGCTTGGAAGATATACACTGAAGAGCCAAAGAAACTGGTAAACCTGCCTAATATCGCGTAGGGCCCCGCAAGCGTGCAGAAGTGCCGCAACATGACGTGGCATAGACTCGACTAATGTCTGAAGCAGTGCTAGAGGGAATTCGCACAATGAATCCTGAAGGGCTGTCCATAAATCTGTAAGAGTACGAGGAGGTAGAGGTCTCTTCCGAATAGCACCTTGCAAGGCATTCCAGATATGCTCAATGATGTTCATGTCTGGGGAGTTGGGTGGTCAGCGCAAGTGTTTAAACTCAGAAGAGTGTCCTGGAGCCACTCTGTAGCAATTCTGTACGTGTGGGGTGTCGCATTTTCCTGCTGGAGTGGCCCAAGTTCGTCGGAATGCACAATGGACATGAGTGGATGCAGGTGATCAGACAGGATGCTTACGTACGTGTCACCAGTCGAATCGTATCTAGACGGGGACCAACTGCACACGCCCTACACCATTACAGAGCCTCCACCAGCTTGAACAATCCCCTGCTGTCATGCAGGGTCCATAGATTCATGAGGGTGTCTCCATAACCGTACACGTCCATCCGCTCGATACAATTTGAAACGAGACTCGTCCGACCAGGCAACGTGTTTCCAGTCATCGTAGTCCAGTGTCGGTGTTGACGGGCCCAGGCGAGGCGTAAAGCTTTGTGTTGTGCAGTCATCAAGGGTACACAAGTGGGCCTTCGGCTGCGAAAGCCCATGTCGGTGATATTTCGTTGAATGGTTCGCACACTGACACTTGTTGATGGTCCAGCATAGAAATCTGCAGTAATTCGCAGAATGGTTGCACTTCTGTCACGTTGAACGATTCTCTTCAGTCATCATTGATCCTGTTCGGCAGGATCTTTTTATGGTCGCAGCGATGTCAGATATTTGGTGTCTTACCGGATTCCTGATATTCACGGTACACTCGGGAAATGGTCGTACGGGAAAATCCCCACTTCATCGCTACTTCGGAGATGCTGTGTCGCAGCGCTGGTGCGCCGACTGTAACATCACATTCTAACTCACTTAAATCTTGATAACCTGCCATTGTAACTGCAGTAACCGATCTAACAACTGCACCGGAGAGTTTTTGGTGTTGCCGACCGCAGCGCCGTATTCTGGTTGTTTACATATATCTGTATTTGAATACGCATGCCTGTACCAGTTTCTTTGGCGCTTCAATGTATAAACAGTTCGTTTAGTCACAAGTGGAACTTTTCAGTTACGAACAATCAAATAATGAAAGAGAGACCAAAATACTGTTTTTACAATATTTGAAACCTGTGACAACTCTGATTACTATACTGTTAGTTTACTATGCAGTTGATAATTATATCAACAACTAATTACGTAATTGTTAAGGCTTTCGTGGCCACTTGTTGACAAACTGCCTATTGGCTTCTGTCTCGGGTTCTTCGGCCGACGTTCATCTAATGATTTTTCTGACGTTTCGCCAGCACGAGTGGCTGGCATTGTCAAAGCTTCACCCTCCATTGCCGGTGGTGAACTGGAGCCGAGCTCGCGGGCGCAGACTATGTGTACCTGGCGCGCCAGGTTGTTTATTTGAATCATTTCATTTATGTTTCCATGAAAGCGACAAATATGCACTTGACCTTGTACCCTATATCACGTATTTCAGTTGTAACCACCGACTGATAAATTTTCTGTAATTTTGAACAACGCGGAGAAGCCCTCGGACGTTGGCGCGCCAGGTACATATAGTCTGCGCCCGCGTGCTCGGCTCCAGTTCACCACCGGCAATGGAGGGTGAAGCTTTGACAATGCCAGCCACTCGTGCTGGCGAAACGTCAGAAAAATCATTAGATGAACGTCGGCCGAAGTACCCGAGACAGAAGCCAATAGGCAGTTTGTCAACTAATTACGTATTTACTACTGCAACACGTAAAACGAAATCTCATTGATCATGTAAACAAAGCGATGATTTGGGCTACTGTATTATTTAGTGAAATTCTGTTCGCACCAAAAAATAATGTACGTATATATGAAACTATGTAGAAACATGTTAGGAATATTTGGATTGAAGCAATTTTTGTGTAATTAACAAAATAATCAGCGTTGTTTATTTGAATCATTTCATTTATGTTTCCATGAAAGCGACAAATATGCACTTGACCTTGTACCCTATATCACGTATTTCAGTTGTAACCACCGACTGATAAATTTTCTGTAATTTTGAACAACTTTGTGGCTGTAGTTAACAAAATTACTGCGTGTATCAATGTTTCGATTGTCAGCGAATGTATATAAGAACCGGGAGAAATCGCTGGGACGACAAGTAAGGGCAAAGATTTCGACGAGGACAATATGACGTAATAAATATAGTGTGCACCTAAAACAACGACTGTCCTTACATGATCATTATTTCAGCAGGAGTCGGAAACGGTGTGCTGCATTGTAAAAGGAGCAAAGCGAGACGTACGACGGGGAGAGAACGCAGAGCGAAGCGTAGAGAGGGAGAGAAGGGAACTGCGCCATGGCTTGCCTGTGGTTGTATCGGAGTGACCGGGTCGCGGGATGCGTGCGCGAGTCAGCAGGGACCAGTAGGCAACCTCGTTCTGACCACCCACGCGCTCTCTCAAAGGCAGCGTGTGAAAGTAAGGACCCCGTTCTGGACCGCGCATTTTACCCGTCACTGGTTTCGCTACCGATTGTGCTAGAGACGGTGTTAACGCCGCGCCGAGCGGTGAGCGCTACGTACGCGCAATGGCAGCACGAATTGGCTGGAATAACGTGGCGTATCTGGAACTGGAATACAAAAACTATCTATTCGGCCCAAGCTGGGCACGAACTGCTTGACGGGAGTGAAACGTGTCCTGTTCTCATTCACAACCTCCTCGGTCCGCCAAGACTAATCATTTGCCAACCTACTGACTCGGCCACGTCGGGGAAAGGAAACGTGTAACTAAAGAGACGTATTGGGGTCAACGGAATCTCCTGGAATACAATTTACACAGTAATGAACAACAGTCCTATCTCGTCGTTTCCATCCTGCCAAAGTGGCTGCATTGTAACTGCAACGCTGGGGATGCGGGAGCAGTGGCTGCTCTTGAGTATTCAATCTGGATGTTCACAAATTTTTAGATTTAGGTAAATGTGAGAGTGTGAAATTAATAGCATCTGCTGTATAACAGTTACGCTAATCAACATATTTATACAGCTACGACCACTGCCAATAATAATAATAATACTCGTAACTTGTATGAAAAAAGAATGATTTGTTTTTGTGAAATTTTTTGTTTTTTTGTTTTTTTTTGCAAATATTTAAGTAGAGTTTAGGTCAAGAGTGAAATAATGTTTAGGCGCTGCAGTCATGTACTGTGCCGCAGATCCCGGCGGAGGTTCGAGTCCTCCCTCGGGCATGGGTGTGTTTGTTTGTCCCTCAGGATAATTTAGGTTAAGTAGTTTGTAAGCTTAGGGACTGATGACCTTAGCAGTTAAGTCCCATAAGTTTTCACACACATTTGAAGATTTTGAAATAATGTTTAACCTTTGACTGCTCTCCTATAAATAGGAGTTTTCGTGCTTTTTTATTTTTTCGGACAAGTGTACAAGATTCCTAAACACACATATTAGTTAATGAATTAACTTCTGGGCTAAAAACCAGACATTCTCACAGTGCATCCACACAACAACTTACGCTTGTTATATACTTCTTTGTTAAATGTTCACTTGTAGTCACGCGTATTTGATGTCGTCACTTTCTCAGTCAACGGAAATGGTCTGGGAGGCCCTAGTTCCTTTGCGGTTGACTTTTCCTGGTAATTTTTTTTATGTTAGCACTTAAAACGTATTCAACTGATTTCATGTTGACACTGCTCACGAAATTTGATTCCTGCACAGTAGAAAACCAACTCCAAACGCAAACTACCTTTTGTGGAAATGATGAAATTCAAGTAGTAGGGCCTACTGTCTACCAACGTGGTCACTTGACTAGAATATATATATATATATATATATATATATATATATATATATATATATATACACACACTCCTGGAAATTGAAATAAGAACACCGTGAATTCATTGTCCCAGGAAGGGGAAACTTTATTGACACATTCCTGGGGTCAGATACATCACATGATCACACTGACAGAACCACAGGCACATAGACACAGGCAACAGAGCATGCACAATGTCGGCACTAGTACAGTGTATATCCACCTTTCGCAGCAATGCAGGCTGCTATTCTCCCATGGAGACGATCGTAGAGATGCTGGATGTAGTCCTGTGGAACGGCTTGCCATGCCATTTCTACCTGGCGCCTCAGTTGGACCAGCGTTCGTGCTGGACGTGCAGACCGCGTGAGACGACGCTTCATCCAGTCCCAAACATGCTCAATGGGGGACAGATCCGGAGATCTTGCTGGCCAGGGTAGTTGACTTACACCTTATAGAGCACGTTGGGTGGCACGGGATACATGCGGACGTGCATTGTCCTGTTGGAACAGCAAGTTCCCTTGCCGGTCTAGGAATGGTAGAACGATGGGTTCGATGACGGTTTGGATGTACCGTGCACTATTCAGTGTCCCCTCGACGATCACCAGTGGTGTACGGCCAGTGTAGGAGATCGCTCCCCACACCATGATGCCGGGTGTTGGCCCTGTGTGGCTCGGTCGTATGCAGTCCTGATTGTGGCGCTCACCTGCACGGCGCCAAACACGCATACGACCATCATTGGCACCAAGGCAGAAGCGACTCTCATCGCTGAAGACGACACGTCTCCATTCGTCCCTCCATTCACGCCTGTCGCGACACCACTGGAGGCGGGCTGCACGATGTTGGGGCGTGAGCGGAAGACGGCCTAACGGTGTGCGGGACCGTAGCCCAGCTTCATCGAGACGGTTGCGAATGGTCCTCGCCGATACCCCAGGAGCAACAGTGTCCCTAATTTGCTGGGAAGTGGCGGTGCGGTCCCCTACGGCACTGCGTAGGATCCTACGGTCTTGGCGTGCATCCGTGCGTCGCTGCGGTCCGGTCCCAGGTCGACGGGCACGTGCACCTTCCGCCGACCACTGGCGACAACATCGATGTACTGTGGAGACCTCACGCCCCACGTGTTGAGCAATTCGGCGGTACGTCCACCCGGCCTCCCGCATGCCCACTATACGCCCTCGCTCAAAGTCCGTCAACTGCACATACGGTTCACGTCCACGCTGTCGCGGCATGCTACCAGTGTTAAAGACTGCGATGGAGCTCCGTATGCCACGGCAAACTGGCTGACACTGACGGCGGCGGTGCACAAATGCTGCGCAGCTAGCGCCATTCGACGGCCAACACCGCGGTTCCTGGTGTGTCCGCTGTGCCGTGCGTGTGATCATTGCTTGTACAGCCCTCTCGCAGTGTCCGGAGCAAGTATGGTGGGTCTGACACACCGGTGTCAATGTGTTCTTTTTTCCATTTCCAGGAGTGTATATATATAATGTTAAGTGGGCCTACAGCAGAGATTAATCTGACACGGCATAACATCAACAGATGTCACAGCCGACGATGATGTGCTTTATGGTTCTCAGCGCCTCAAATGGATTACAGTATGATAAAATCCAAAACTTAATATACATCTCATTCAGAATACCACGAAATAGGTTTTTCTGTCTGTATAACTGTAACACATACTGATACCCGACCTAATTTTACTAAATAAATTTTGGTGGTAAGTTTTTATGGGACCAAACTGCTGCGATCATCAGTCCATAGGCTTACACACTACGTAAACTCACTTAAAGTGACTTACGCTAAGAACAACATACACACACCCATGCACGAGGGAGGAGTCGAACATCCGACGGGGGGAGCCGCGCGAACCGTGGCAAGGCGCCCTTAGACCGCGCGGCTACCCCGTGCGGCTTTACTATATAATGAGTAAATTGGCATATCTGAGGAGTGTGCTGCCTTCTAGCGGTATTTACTCAAAGCGAATGGGGAAAAAACTTGCTGAAGTGTGCTACCACCTGGTGGCACTGACTTAAAATTGTAGTTGATTGGTAAAGGCTAGCTGTGCACGCAGTGAATCGTGCACGTTGTTTATCAAATCCATATGTATTTGGCCCATAAGGCAATTACGTCACGCCAGTTGCACATGCGAAAAAGCTCCTTAAAACGTGCGCAATTACAGTTGTGCTCGCTATCCTGATGCCAAGCTGCACGGAGCCTAGAAGAGTAACAATGTAGCATAACATGGTAGATTTAGTACCATGTACTTTAGATTAACTTTTCGTTTAATAGCACTCAAAGAAAAATATCCAAAAAAAACGCAAAGAGCTCTTGTGCTCTTTCACAACAGTCGCCACTGTGCGGGAGTGTTGGCCCAAAAAAGTAATAAACAGAAAATTAATCATCTTTACGTAATGTTTAAGATAGCTCTAAATAAAGTTCTTGTGATTTGGTAGGTGCAACTCAGTATCTTCAGAATAATACACACGTCAAAAAAAGTTTTGCATCACCTCGGTTCAGAGAGTTTCGGAACCTGTACAGAAAATTGGAATAGAGATCAACATAAACATCATATCCGCCCTTTTTACTGCTCATGAAAAAGAAACATTGCATGTTATGCCACCATAGCACGACACCTTCAAATGTGGTGGTCCAGATTCCTGTACACACCGGTACCTCTAATACCCAGTAGCAAATCGTCTTGCATTGATGCATGCCTGTATTCTTCGTGGAATACTATCCACAAATTCATCAAGGCATTGTTGGTCCAGATTGTCCCACTCCTCTACGGCAATTCGGCGTAGATCCCTCAGAGTGGTTGGTGGGTCACGTCGTCCATAAACAGCTCTTTTCAATCTATCCAGGCATGTTCGACAGGGTTCATGTCTGGAGAACATGCTGGCCACTTTAGTCGAGCAACTCTTCCTCCATGGAACGCGTGAGATTTGTGATATGAAATGGAATGAGCGTTTAAGGACTGTAATAGGGAATGGTCGACTTCGGTTTGTTCACCTACAAAGGAGACGGCATATAGGACGCTGTTGCGAGTGTTTCGGATCTGCACGAGGTCTGATTAAAGGAAGACATCGAAGCAGTTCGGAGGCGGGCTGCTAGATTTGTTACCGGTAGGTTCCAATAACATGCAAGTATTACGGTGATACTTCGTGAACTCAAATGGGAAATGCTGGAAGGCATCTAAAACTGACATCAGAACGATTCTACTGCCGCCAACGTACAGTTCGCGTACGGACCACGAAGATAAGATTAGATAGATTAGGATTGGTACGGAAGCATATAGACATCATTTTTCCCTTGCTCTGTTTGCGAGTGGAACAGAAAAGGAAATGAGTAATAAAGCTACAGGGTATCCTCCGCCACACACCATACGATGACTTGCCGAGTGTGTTTGTAAAAGTAGATGGAGATGTAGAGCAGAGACACGGACACTGAGAAAGGAGGAAGGAAGAAGAATAGAAGCATCTGAGTTGTGGATTTGGGGGAGGATGGAAGGGATAAAACGGGCAAACAAAGTGAGAAGTGAGGTGGTGTTAAGAAGAGTGGGGGAAGAGAGAAAAACTGTAAACGTAATCGGAAAGAGGCAACGCAATTGGCTTGTACATTGAATGGGAAGAGTTTGTTAACTCATGGTCGCTGTGGAAGGAACAGTGAATGAAGGACGAAGAGGAGGACGCAGAAGATACCAGATGGTGGATGGTATAAGGATAGAAGGATAGAAAACTATTACGGGAAAACGAAGAGGACAGCAAGTGACAGAACTGCATGGAGAGCTACATGTGATGCCCTGTCCTAGGGCAGAACACTGATTATGATGATGATGTTGTTGATGATGAAGAGTTTCTTAAATATCCTAACAACTTTCCCTGTCTTGAAAATGGAAATTTGTCTTAATTGCCAATAACTTATATTTCAAA
This sequence comes from Schistocerca serialis cubense, assembly GCF_023864345.2. Classification (NCBI taxonomy): domain Eukaryota; kingdom Metazoa; phylum Arthropoda; class Insecta; order Orthoptera; family Acrididae; genus Schistocerca; species Schistocerca serialis. Next base: position 244,610,801 of record NC_064642.1, read on the forward strand.
ACGTTTTTTAACTCGTCTCTGGTTTTCGATAATACTTCTGTTTAATTTGATTTCACTTACTGATTATTGATGTGTAGCAGAGTAATGATGTCAGAGATAGAAATTATTAAATACAGTATTGATAAGGTTTTCTCGACTGCAACGCATTTTAATTTCTATCTAATTTTTTGTTCCTAGATACATGGCCATGTTATACCTTCGAACATTTTTTCAAGTAATTTTCCGGAGTAATTTTTATAATTTCAGAAAAAGACTGCAGCGTATTAAAAGTGAATGCCGTAATTTAAAAATGGAAGAAGAAAATTCATTAAACTTGTATTCTAGGTAGAAAGTGTGCCAAAGTTGTACAACACTCTTCCCTACTGAGCCAAGTGCAGCTAGTGCGGCGGTTTCATCAGCAGCCCTCCCTTCCACTTCCCGCGCAGACAGCACACGATATGAACAACAGCCGACATTCTCGATTACCAGAATGTTCTCTTTTTACATCATTGTCACTGCTTGACGAGATAATTTCTCGGTTTGACACACAGGATGGTGTTGGTGTTACTGACATTTTATCTTTGTCGCTTTGCTATATGTTACGCTGCAACCTGTTTTTACTTGATCTGCTCAACACTTACGTTTTTATACATCTTAAAGGAATATGTTTGGTTCAAATTGACAAACTGAAATACCGTGTCGTAATACAAAGAAACCACGTTCACTCCATTTACAATGTCTGTTATAAACCTCTGTCATCTTTCTACGCCAACTAAATAAATCTCACAAAGCGCACAGCTCTTCTGCGAACGTTGTCAACTTATTCAGCCATCGCAACTTGGCTAGAGTGCCAGAACGTGTTGTGCAATCTACTTCTGCATTTTCTCCAGTTCCCCCACTGAACGGCAAACCAGTATCCGTTCTTCCCACTATAACAATGCCGTGGCCGCTTCATTGTATACAGTTTCGAACTGTCGCATGAAAGAATTTCAATGTCACTCACTCTACGTAATACACCGCTGGAAAACGTATGTTTACTTATGCACTTTAAAATTCGTACATTTATATTACAGTCTTCAGTTGGCCGCTACATCAAGCATAAATTGTCTGCTAAACTTTCCAAATTCACGGCAGTTGTCACGGGAACTGCATGATCCGCACAGTGATGGCGGTAACCTATATGAACAGTCTACGTGACCATAGTTCCTTAAACAAAACGTTACGCCCAATCTTTTAATCATTCCAGAATTATGAAGCTAGAGTTGTACACCGCCTGTCTAATGAACTGTTTCTCTCTCTGTTACAGCCACAAGAATTCCATCGTCCTTCGGACTCAGCTGTCGGTTCGCGTGCACACCATAATCGGTGAGTACCTCCACACATACGTGGGTTTCGGTCTTGACGCACATGTGTGCATCATATTTCTTTTTACTTCTTGAATGATGTAGGTTAAAAAGTGTGTTTTTGCTCCTCATATTCGTGTAACTTCTTCCTGGCTTATTACTTGTGTACACATTCTTAAGGAAAACTCTTTTTAACACTGCAGGGATCAAAACACGAAGATATTTAGCAGCAACATAGGCTGTGGCGTGGAAGTGGTGGCGGAGGACGGGGGTTTGTGAAGGTGTAGTTATAAGAAAACAGTGATATCGTTTGTTTATAACACTACTGTCAACACATTTACTAAAATGTTAAACCTCACTAGTTCGCCTTCACTAATGATAATATGGAAAACAATAATACGCAAAAATGTTCACTGAGAGAAACAGCATTACCAGCAGTTCGCTAGGTGTGGAACTACATCAGTTCTCAACATACCTACAAAATCTGACAATTCATAATTGAATTCTGGTTCAGCCAAAGTAGAAACCCTCAATCAGAGAATACCTTAAAAAGTTAAAACTAAAACCTTAATCTAACATGCATAAAATAATATCACACTTAAAACTTAGATAACACAGAACTTGCAACAAGGCTCACCATAACGTTGGTGTGAGCGAATTTATTTCACTAATTGACGGCCTGCTTCGTCTCTCGCACATTCTTCATCCAACATTATGAATAGCATCAGACAGTAAGCTTATAAGAAGCGTTTAGTACCGTTAAACATCAGCCCGGAAAGATAACGTAATACAAATATCAAAACTTGGTAATTTTGGAAATAATGTTTTAACAGTATCTACACGAATATGCCCCAAGACCTCCCCATATACAAATTACGATGAGGCAGAACGAGGTAGGCAAGGTCATTGTGTGCTAATGATAGTGTGTCTGTTCTCGCCTTTCAGTAAATAATAAACAAAGGCGCACCGTTTCAAAACTACCACACAACTACACAAAGCCACTGTGGCACGCCAGGGAATCCATAACAAATATCAAAGACTGTTAACTGAACACTCCCATGCCTGAAAGCTTCCATGAGCAATCCTGTGTAGACGACACACAGCACTCTCGTACACTGCAGGCGCAGTTTTCACGGGAACCAGAAAAATATCGTTTGGATTAGTCTTCATGTGTTTCGCTTCGCTCTCTCAGTATCGACAGCTGTCAACTTCCACTCAGCACCGCAGGCGCATGTTTCCAGTCTAGCTATACGGTCCTCTCCATCAGGCTCCTTTCCATCACCACGGCTGCTAGCTTGTTGATTTCGGGTGGCGCTGGCGAGGCTCCGCTTATGATACCACCGTCCAAGCAAGGCAAGAAAACTACTGTATCCTTGGCGCCACCTGCCGGATCGGAGCGGAACTCTCTCTATGCTGAGAAATGAAGGGTACAGTGCATGCAAAATGCCTATAGAACCATCACCGACAGTGCTTTATGGATAAAGCGAAACGTGCCTGGTGAAAAGCTTCCGTACTTTGCAGTAAGCTTAAGAGAGAAAAACGTATTAGTCATACGGCCATCCAGACAAACATATCAAGTTTTTTATCTTCAGTTTAAAGAATAGTCCAGTGAAAGCGTTCATTAATTTGTAATCATTCTGTAAGCAGCCCCTCCCACGAATGGCACCTCCTTGACACGCTAAAGGTGGCACAGCACCGCCTTAAAGACATTCACATTGGTATTTCCATTTTTTTTATAACATCTGAAGACCCCAGCTTAACAGTTGTTACTCTTGTAGTTGCGGGGACAGGGCGCCATCGACCTTTACGTGAACTCCAAGCCACGCCGTCGGCACCACGTGACCTGGGCAAATCTCCCGCCCAGAGCTGTGTACAAGGCCGACCATGACCTCCAGCCGAAATGGAAGCTGCCTGCCGTCTATTGCGGGAAGCGCACCAGCGGTAACAGATAGTCATGCGCGATGCAAACCAAAGCGCACGTCAGTGTGACGTCGGCATCCTCCCAAACAAGGCCGCCCACGACACCTGGAGCGAGGAAAGTCCAAAGATCGTCAACCGTAGTAGAGAGCAGACAGTAGAGGTCGTCAGAGAAGAAAGAACTCTGATGACAGTCGACGAGAGGAAAAAATGAAAGCTGATGAACGAGCGGGAAGGCTAGTATATCAAATTGGTAGTACCAGCTGTTCTGGCAAGTATTTTCGGAGATTTCCAGTGGCTATATCGTGAATACCGGAAATGTCCCTAACAATCCCCTCCAAATACCTTCCCAGTTGAGGAGATGTACATTATCCCCCTCCTCCCGTACCCATGCAATAATTGAAGCAGATCTACATATGGCTGCAAAGAGTCACACTCTCGAACAACCCACATTCCTCCATAAAGAAAAGTACGCGGTCCTCAGTCAGGCTGGAGCACTGGCTGCGTTCACAGTGCACGTAGCTGCTGGAGACATCGAAACATTCCTTTGGTAGTTCACGGACGGCAAAGGAGCTCGTATGGTGAGGCATCGGATACGATAACAACATGGGGAGGGGAGCTACACAATAATACGTCAGAGTTTACTGGAGGACAATACAACTTCGTCTTCAGAAGAAGAGGATGAGGGACAACCACCAGCCACTGAAAATCACGACACTGCAAACAGCTCAACAGAAGAGGCAGTGAAAATACAGGGCAAATGACAACGAGGAGACACAAAGACGAATACCATCAACATACGAACAATGAGAGTAGTGGAAGAAGACAAAAACTGAAACCAGCAACAGATACGAGCAGCTAGAGGCGAGAAACCGGTGCAGACAGCTGGCAATCAAGAATCACTTAAACAAACTGAAACTAAAAACCCACCCATAGTGATTTATCACTGCTCCAACAATGTCAAGCTGTGCAAGGAGCTGAAGAGCAGGAAGGAAAATGATGTAGTGCCAAAGACACAAAATTCGATACCATATACGACGTTAGATATACACTACGCACGAAGATACGAGTGGAGCACTATGTTTGTCGCAATGAACCCGCACATTGCTAATGTCGCCAGCTTTGGACTCAGATAACAAACTATTGCTGGTTTCCAGCACGTTGTGTGAAATGTGGCTACATGCACTGAACTCAGAGGATGCTCTGGCAAAATGCACAGGTGTCAAATGTCATACAGCATCTTAAAGGGATATAGTGAGTTCCAAAAAGAATTAAACCCGCTGGATCACCTACAAATAGTAACCAGAAGGGGAAAATAACTGCAGAGGAAGGCACGACTGAACAGCTTGAGCCGACTTGTGCAGCTCGAGACTCCCGACGGGAAAAATCAAACCCTTAACCGATGAGCGACGATCGATAAGGACGAATGACAACAGAGCGGAAGACGTATTACGCCTCGGTCGTATCGAATGACAGAGCGGTTCACAGAAAAAGTGCGACGTACAGCCACGGACAGAAATCAGAAAAAGCTATGACAGAATTCATAGCAGGTCTGACGTACCTGAGCAGACGGAACGTACTGAATAAAATGGTCGACATCAGGAAGAAGGTGCGCACAGCTAAGAACAAATTGACAAAAATAATCATGCTGGTTGAGGCATTAGTGATCTTTGAGATTTAGATTGTTAAGATCGCTAACCATACAAAAAGACATAATCAGTACTTCTGAGTGCGGATGGTGTACAACACCGGCCGCCATCGACATTGAGATACGAAGTTACGCAACATTGGCGATCTTCGATGGGCGATAAAACAATTTAGTGACTTAGGCAGTGCAGCATCAGCAGTGGCATAAATTCCGTATCGAGATACTTTAACGAGATTGGATGATCATGGACATTTACAGAGAGACATCACAACCCACCTGACAAATCGAAATTGGGGAAAAGAGATAAAAAAGTTGCAGGCATTTGGTGTTTGATTCTCGCAGCGTCTCGAGTATCGTATATATTGATTGTCATCCCTGTGACCTGGCCTTTGCTTACCGTTTAATCTTCACTCTAATGAGTGATCGGGACTCTGCCCCTGAGCCGGCCGATGTGGCCGAGCCATTCTAGGCGCTACAGTCTGGAACCGCGCGCAGGTTCGAATCCTGCCTCGGGCATGGATGTGTGTGATGCCCTTAGGTTAGTTAGGTTTAAGTAGTTCTAAGTTCTAGGGGATTCATGACCTCAGAAGTTAAGTCCCATAGTGCTCAGAGCCATTTGAACCAGCCATCTGCCTCTGATTGCTCTGCCGATTCTTCTTACGCACAAGCCATCTAACTTCCGACTGAGTGCTGCCTCAGGCAGGCTAATTTGACACCCCATTTTGTCGTATTACTACTCTTCGTTTGGCTTTGAAAATTCACATAAAACCCCATAATGTAATTTTCCCTCAAACCACTAGTAAGTTTTTCTGAATTGCTCGGATTAATTTTTTTCCCGAAGCTAGACATTACGTTGGTTACTTTGATACCCCGTTTCCCATTCTTCCTCTGTCTATGAAAATTGGTACAAAAATTTCCTTCGGTTCCTAGTGAATTAAGGGTTTCTTAATTATGCTGATTACTTTCAATCAGTTAAACCTTTTTTTGCAAAACTAGACTTCATACTGGTTAATTTGATATCCCATATGTCCATTTCCCACCCTTCATTTGAGTATAAAAATTGGGACCAAAATTTATTGTTTAATTTCTTGGGAATCTTGTTTCTTTTGGCGTTCAAACATCTGGCAAAAAACACTTATCTTGACGCAAGCAATTTTCTACTCCGTAAAGCAAGGCATTCTGTCGCAACGGTGGAGCCCGCCGTGCTTTTAAGGCTCTAAATCGCCCTCGTGGCTATGGTTGTCCAGTGCCTCGATTGCCGCTCCACCTTTGTGACTAGCATGTTACAGAGCTGCGTGTGTCTGACTGAGTCATACCATGCTGCTTTCTGTGCATTGTGTGTCAGTTGTTTCTGTCGGACAACAGTTAGGGAGAGGCGGCGAAGCCTTACTTTTGTACAAAGTGTACATTAATGTTTTAAAGAAAAGTAACTATAGCATACAGCAGACTATAAACTGTGCTGTACCGTGCCCATCACAATGTAATAAGCCACCCTAGAATAAACTGTGAAAGAAAAAAATCTGAACCATGACACAGCCAGTGGGTGGAGTTAATACAAAACTGGGTCTAGCATAAGTGGGAAACCAACTTACAAAATCAGATATCCTTTTCGTTATCGGCTTTGAAGTTACAGAAAATTGTTACAGGATTGAAGAACATTTCTTCGCCTTGGAACTATAAACATATCATACTTAACTGCTGAATCTCCGTATGGACCGAAGAGAAACTAACATTTTGTGCTGAAGTTGCTTTGTCGACCTAAATTCGTGAATTGGCGACCAGTGTGCGCGATGCGCCGTTGGACGCTTTCACGACCCCCCACACCCACGCAACACGCAACACACCTCGGCTGGGCGGGTCGAGCCAACGCTGCGGGGGCGAAAGTAGCAGTTTCAGCGTTTGCTGAAATGATCAGCAAATATTTTGAAAGTTTCGATACGAACGCGACCGACTGAGAGCTCACCAAATACATGTCATCTGCTGTATTCCATTTACCTAAACTGAAAGAATGTTAAAACTTTTTGCCAGGTGGTGCAACTGCTCACGTGGTTGCAGTTTCAGTAGTTCCATCTCATTTTTCGCGGCAACTAGCAGCCCTTCAAGTTCACGCATACACATGCAGACTTACATCTTATTACAGTTTATTTGCGTGGAACTGCAAGAATCTCTTCCTGTACAAATAAAACAAATTATATCGCAATCATAAAGCAAGAAGAATGCTTGGCCTGCGTTATAAACTAAAAAACTTAGCATGGTGCTATAAACCAGACAAAAGTGTTCGATTCTCTCCCTCCTTAAATTAAACATGCTGGCAGTGAATCTTAAGAATTCAAACAGTTCTAGCAACAAAATCTGTCTATATTTCGGAAGTATAAGTAACTTAGAACAATATTTTTTCTAAATTGTTGATAAATCTGCAATTATTTTCTATCTGCAATAGCTTAGTACTCAGGAAATTTGTTTTCTGGTATGGGTGTGTTAACCGTGAACAGTTCGATGCGAGTATATTTTTTAATTGTGTAGTGGTAATTATTAAGAATCTCTTAACTGTCAGTAAATATTCCGAATATACTTTATTTTGCAACTCTTACACTTCCTTTTAATTGTATGTTAATCTGTTTTATTTGCTCATGTTATATTCATTTTTAGTAATATTATGATTATAATGTGCGCTAAAATATTTTACTATATTGTTACGATTTAACAGTTTAGTATATTGTATCTCATATCGTAATTTGTGTCTGATATATTCACTTCATTATATTTCACTTTGCGCTGTAGCAGTCTATGTAACAATGTTTGTAATTTTTTTTACTTGCCCTCCATCCAAGCAAATTTCTCGCTGATTGAATACACAAGATTCTAAATAAATAAATACAATATTTGACAGCTGCTGGACGAATGTTGTATACGATGAATTCACATGTTTATGGATTTCTCAACCTGCCTATGATGGACGCAGGAAGGAAAATATATTGTTCTGTTCCTGCTGAATTGTTTAGCAGAGACTTCGGAAAAGACAATTGAGAATATTCTGGATGTACTTCAGCCGTGCGAAATTTATGATAACTACAGAGGCAGCCCCTATTGTACATTTAGCGTGGGTCCATTTCGTTCTGTAAAATAAATTTTTGTTTGCTTTGAAATAGGTATAATACTTTGCGGAGTTTTGTGGTAAATTGTTTAACGCAACTTTCGAGCTCTGGAAGGATTTCATTTGTCGCAACTTTAGAGTTCTGGAAGGGTTTTATTTATCGCTCGTTCACAACAGTTCCATCAGCTACTTTTGTGTCATAAGTGAAATACATATGGACCAAAAGATTAAATAATATAAGCCAGATACCGTTCTTAAACTAATGTGACTTTGCTCGCCACCGTTGCATTTAATGAGTGACTCCATAAGCCATGGAGCCAGCTGTCTGTTTACAGGCTGCAACACGGATTGAACTGATGTCTACCGTACTTATTCCATACAGTGAAACAGGAGAATAAATGTTAATGTTGCTATTATTTTCTGTTGGCCCGCCTTGAGAATACAGAAACACAGTATACAACAATGTTTCATTCCAGTAGTGCTAGTGAAAAATTAAAGTGTCGAATTATTACTTTCTGTTTCGCCTTCATTTCAGAAAAACTCCTCAACTCGGAGGGACGTGAACTGCGGCGCGCCCTTTTCTCACTGAAGCAGATCTTCCAGGTGAGTCACGTAATCTGTGCACAGTGTGTGGGAAAAACTTTTCTTGCCTGCTATCATCAGAAACATTTTGGCACAACCAGTGCCGAGAACTGGCGGAAAGCACAAGTGGCTGACGAGGGTACTGGAAAGTTAATAAGTTCTACGACAGATGTTGAATTCGGAACGGCGACTACTAGAGAAGTAGCTGGAAGGTATAGCTAACTGTTGCAAATAAAAAAATTTGATTTTCACAGAGGTTTCCATTTCGCGACCGATCGGACCTTACTTTCTGAGTAGCCCTCGTACATTGCAGTAATATCTGATATCTCCACAATCTTCGTTCATTTCCATGAAAATATATTGAAACTGACAATCTAATAATGGGAGCGATTCGAAAATTTTGCTATTCACACCACCAATTCTATCGCGTATTCTATGCCTGCATATTTAACACAAAAGTGCTTCTTATCGTACAGAACAATGAATCCCATATACACCGTATGTCCATCGTTATCTTTCATCGTCAGCTAAATCTTTAAATTCTTTGGAATAAATGATGACTAACTGACAACCTCAGCTGCCGACAGGTGTTGTTGATATACCTCGATGTGGACAGCTGAAAATGTGTGTCCCGACCGGGACTCGAACCCGGGATCTCCTGCTTACATAGCAGACGCTCTATCCATCTGAGCCACCGAGGACACACATAAATCGCGCGACTGCAGGGACTTATCCCTTGCACGCTTCCCGTGAGACTCACATTCCCAACTGTCCACAATTCTACATATGTATTGTACCTTATAGACATTTGCCCACCCACTCATTACTCGCGCACGCTTTGGCGATTCCCGTGAGAGTTTGGGCAACCTGTGCGCATTCGCACAGACGAAGGTCAATGGCTGGGTAGCCTTTAACTATATATACGAAGACAGTAACTTATTCTCGAAAGAACAGTTACTGTTGATGACCGTGCAGCTTTTCCCTGCAATAAATGATTTACACCACGAACAAATAGCAAAAGATAAACAGAAAATTGTCATGTCGGTCACAATAAGCCGCACACAATGCTGTAAGAAAATGTCGCCTCCAGTGCTAAATGAAATGACGAGCTTTGCCGAGAAGCAAAAGTCAAGATGTACCGAGTACTGCCGGGGCAAGCAAAGCCGCGGACCGCACAATCGAGGGAGGCGGCTAAGGCAGAAATTAGACAAACGTTGGACTCTTATTCAGGAGGCCGGCGGTTCAGACGTCCACTAGATCATCCAGATTTAGGTTGTTTGACATTTCTCTAAACCGCTCAAGGAAATTGCAGGATGATTCCTGTGAAATGTGGTATCCGATTTCCATCCCCATTCCGAGCATGTGTTCTGCCACTAATGACCTCGTCATCACGGGCTGTTGAACCCTAATCTTGCTTTCTTCCTTTCATGTCCACAGTACAGTATGTGAGAATTATTTTCATCTGCATCCACGTCTGCATTCCACATGATAACTCTCGATGTGCAGGGGTTTCATCATCATTGCCCTTCTTTTCCTTTGCTGCTGGTGCATTGGAAGAACGACTGCCGGAAAATATCAATATGAGCTCTGGTTTTCAAGTCGTTGAGTGTCTCCGTAACGAACTGTCACCGACTAAACAATAGCATAAGGAAATGCGCCGTTCTTTGTTGGATCTTATCTATTTCTTCTTCTTAATCTTACCTTTTGGACCAGTGGTTGGGAAGGGAGTGAGACAGGGATGTAGCCTATCCCCGATGTTATTCAATCTGTGTATTGAGCAAGCAGTAAAGGAAACAAAAGAAAAATTCGGAGTAGGAATTAAAATCCATGGAGAAGAAAGAAAAACTTTGAGGCTCGCCGATGACACTGTAATTCTGTCAGAGACAGCAAAGGACCTGGAAGAGCAGCTGAACGGAATGGACAGTGTCTTGAAAGGAGGATATAAGATGAACATCAACAACAGCAAAACGAGGATAATAGAATGTAGTCGAATTAAGTCGGATGATGCTGAGAAAATTAGATTAGGAAATGAAACACTGAAAGTAGTAAAGAAGTTTTGCTATTTGGGGAGCAAAATAACTGATGATGGTCGAAGTAGAGAGGATATAAAATGTAGACTGGCAATGGCAAGGAAAGCGTTTCTGAGGAAGAGAAATTTGTTAACACCGAGTATAGATTTAAGCGTCAGGAAGTCGTTTTTGGAAGTATTTGTATGGAGTGTAGCCATGTATGGAAGTGAAACGTGGACGATAAATAGTTTAGACAGTAAGAGAGTACAAGCTTTCGAAATGTGGTGCTACAGAAGAATGTGGAAGATTAGATGGGTAGATAACATAACTAATGAAGAGGTATTGAATAGAATTGGGTAGAAGAGAAATTTGTGGCACAAAGAGACTAGAAGAAGGGATCGGTTGATAGGACATATTCTGAGGCACCAAGGGGTGACCAATTTAGTATTGGAGGGAAGCGTGGAGGGTAAAAATCGTAGAGGGAGACCAAGAGATGAATACACTAAACAGATTCAGAAGGATGTAGGTTGCAGTAGGTACTGGGAGATGGAGCTTGCACAGAATAGAGTAGCATGGAGAGCTGCATCAAACCGGTCTCTGGACTGAACACCACAACAATAACAATCCTACCTGACTGATGAGCAGTATTCAAGCTATCTCTTTTGCAGACGAATGTAATTTTCTTTGGATATTTCCCGTAAATCTCAACTGTGCATCTGCTTTTTCCACAATTAGTTTTATGTCTCAGTTCCCCTCTAGAGCGCTCCGGACACATATTGCTACGTAAACTGTAAGGAAAAAAGCAGCACGAAGGGATTATCCAAATGGGACGGAAACCGGTAGATGTAATGTACACGTACAGACAAACTAATTATTAAAATTTCAAAAAAAAAAAATGGATTATTTATTCAAGGGGACGAGCTTCACAAATTGATCAAGTCAGTAACGCATTGGTCCACCTCTGGCCCTTGTGCAAGCAGTTATTCGGCTTCCCATTTATCGATAGGGTTGATGGATGTGCCAAATTCTGTGTAATTGGCACGTTAGATCGTCCAAATCCCGAGGGTCCTGCCCATAATAATCCAAACTTTCTCAACTGGGGAGAGATTCGGCGACCTTGCTGGCCAAGGTAGGATTTGGCAAAGACAAACACTAGAAAAAATGGTTGAGATGGCTGTAAGCACTATGGGACTTAACATCGGAGGTCATCAGTCCCCTAGACTTAGAACTACTTAAACCCAACTAAGGTAAGGACATCACACACATCCATACCCGAGGCACCAAAGGGATCTTACTACGAAAAGACATGGCACCTTAGAGCGTCTCCAGACACATCTTCACTGGTCATTTGGGCTCATTTCAAAGCGTGAATGATCACTGAAGACAATTCCACTCCAGTTATTGAGATTCCAGACCGAAGACGTATCTAGAGACATCGCGGACAGTGGCGGGATACCAACATGATCGTCGCCTGCCATACGGCCCGAGAACGAGGAATAATGGTCTGCGCTGCCATTTCTTTTCAGAGCAGGACCCCTTTGGTTGTCATTCGCGTCACACTTACAGTACAGCGGTATGTCGACGATTTTCTAAGCCCCGTTTTGTTGCCCTTAATGGCAAGCCATTCTCGGCTTAAATTTGAACAAAATAGTGCCCACCCGCAAACGGTGAGAGTTTCTACTCTTTGTTTTCATGCTTTCCAAACCCCACCTGGCCAGCTTGTTCGCCAGATCTCTCCTCAAACGAGAACATTTGGGGTATTATCGGCAGGGTGCTCCAACAATCTCGGGATTTTGATGATATATCGAGCCAGTTAGACAGAATTTGTCACGATATCATTCAGGAGAACATCCATCAGCTATATCAATCAATGCTGAGCCGAATAAATGCTTGCATAAGGGCCAGAGGTGGACCATCGCTTTACTGATCTGTTCAATTTATGAAGCTCTTTCTCTTGAACAAATCATCCACTTTTTCTGAAACTGTAATCATTTGTTTTTTCTGTACATGTACATCACATCTACCGATTTCCACCCCATTCGAGTAATTCCTTCGTGGTAACCCTTTTTTTTTTCCTTGGAGTGCATTTACGGTAATTACTGTTCCCAGTACTTTATCGTCAATCATTTCATCGAACACCTACGTTGATGGTCAACTGCCAGTCCCTGCAACAAACGTCGATCCTCTGTTGCTGCATTTACACAAGACACAACTCATGAACACGAAAACTGATTTTCGGAACCTTTTTAGCTACTTCGTCATATATCTGGACGTATGCCGGTCACTTCTGCTTCCGGCACAACGCTCGCAACGAGCGGGTAGCCTGCTCTCGTGCCGCAGGCGCTCCTTCAGTCGAGAGCCGAGCGCCGCTAGTACACCGCGTGTTACGGAAACTTTACTGCATACAAATCCTAACACACCAGTTGACATGCCGACCTCTAGCAGGCACCAGCGTAGTTCAACAGCACTCGCAGCGCCGAGAGCGGCGTTGCCATCGCAAGGTCTACATTGCACCTGGTGTCATGTGCTCGGCGAGCCACGCCTATGCCTAGTCATCGCTTTTGGAGGCTTTGCCCGTCCAACGCTGGAATATCCCGAACTCGGTGCCTCAGTTAACCATCACGACACACTTCACGGCGGACTAGCGTCACGAGCCACCCAGATCACTGCAGACTCTTGGCTACGTCACATTACCATGTCAGAAGGATCCCGTTCAGTTGCAGCATTCAGAAGCTACTTTATAGGGAACTTTTTTTCTACCTGTGCCGTGTTAATAAAGTGTCACTTTCATGGTGCTTGGGAATTAATCAATTGTTGCAATGAGCTTGCCGCTCGGGATACTATCTAGTCTCGTCGACCACGTGGCCATCACCCTCTTCTACCCGTACCTGTTGATGATGGTTCCACTACTCTGCACGTTGCTGACATGGGACTCTACTCAAAGAGTGGCACTAGTCTTAAGTTGGTGATAAGGATGATGAAGTCTACAAGCTGCAACAATAGGTGTCATCTCACACAGCTATCCTGCCCAACTGCTGCCGTTCTCTCAGTTGTGCCTAATATTGGCCGGCAGCTTTGCACCTTCACCATGAAGATGCGTCCATGGCCGGCCTTCCACACAAGGGTGACACAGCGCAGGACAAATCATTTGGCGCCAAGAGCATGCCTTTGTTCCCACTGCACCACACCTCGTCTACCACCCAGTTCCCTCCTCCTCTGGCCACGAGCCTGACACTGCTTCCACAGCCCTGTACCTTCACCAAGAAGGTGCGGCCATAGCCGACCTTCCTCACGATGGTGGCACATCATACTATTTGGCACCGAGATTCCTGTCTGTGTTCCCTCTAGACACACCCAACATTGTCTCCATGCTCTGCACCTATGCTGCGAAACCGCAGCCATGGTTGGCTTTACTCACACAGTGCCAGGACTCATGTGTTATCCAGCCACTGTCTTCTCCCTGGCCGCACCCGAGGCTGTTGCCGCTGCCTTTGCCAAGAAGATGCAGCCGTGACTGACCTTCCTCACGAGTATGGCATAACACATCGTTCCTGCTTTCTTCTGGGTACTTGTAGCTACATGCTGATTTCTTCGCTTCTTTGAGTACTCCACACTCTCATCTACACCTACATATACATATACACTCTAAAAGCCACCGTACGGGATGTGGCGGAGGTTACCCTGTACACGACTAGTTGTTTCCTTTCCAGTTCCACTCGCAGATAGAGCGAGGGAAAAACGAGTATCTGCATGCCTCCGTTTGAGCCCCAATTTCTCTTACTTTATCTTCATGGTCCCTGTGCGAAATGTATGTTAGGAGCAGTAGGATCATTCTACAGTCGGCTTCAAATGCTGGTTCTCTAAACTTTCTCAGTAATGTTCTTTGAAATGAATGTCTTCTTCACTCCAAGGATTCCTACTTGGGCTCCAAGAGGCGTATCTGTAACAACTGCATGTTGATCGACCTACCGATAACCAGTCTAGCAGCTCGCCTCTGAGTTTCTTCAATCAATTCTTTCAATCTGATCTGGTGCGGATCCCAAACACTCGAGCAGTACTCAAGAATAGGCCTCACTAGCGTCCTATATGCGGTCTCCTTTACAGATGAACCACACATTCCTAAAATTCTCCCACTAAACCAAAGTCGAACATTCGCCTTCCCTAACGCAATCCTCATTTTATACCACTTTGCAACGCTACAGCCAGATATTTAAACGACGTGACTGTGGCAAGAAAGACACTACTAATGACGTATCCGAAAATTAGGGTTTGTTTTTCCTACTCATCCTCATTAACTAACATTTTTCTACATTAAGAACCAACTAAAAATTTTTTCTACGTCATATTGAATCAACGTACAGTAATTTATCTTGGATACCTTCCTGTACACCACAGCATCATCACTGAAAATCCAAAGATTGCTGCTCTCCATATCTGCCAGATCATTTATGAATATACAAAACAACGACAGTCTTGAGAATGAGATTTTCATTCTGCAACGGAGTGTGCGCTGATATGAAACTTACTGACAGATTAAAACCGTGTGCCGGACCGAGACTCGAAATCGGGACCTTTGCCTTTAGAGGGCAAGTGCTCTACTATCTGAGTTACGCAAGCACGACTCACGACCCGTCCTCACAGCTTCAATTCTGCCAGTACCTAGTCTCCTACCTTCCAGACTTCACAGAAGCTCTCCCGCGAACCTTGAAGAACTAGCACTCCTGGAAGAAAGGATATTCCGGAGACATGGCTTAGCCACAGCCTAGGGGATGTTTCCAGAATGAGATTTTTCACTCTGCTGCGGAGTGTGCGCTGATATGAAACTTACTGGCAGATTAAACTGTGTGCCGAACCGAGACTCGAACTCGAGACCTTTACCTTTCGGGGGCAATTGCTCTACCATCTGAGCTACCCAAGCACGACTCACGACCTGTCCTCACAACTTCAATTCTGCCAGTATCTCGTCTCCTACCTTCTTCTGCGCAGAAGAGCTTCTGTAAAGTTTGGAAGGTAGGAGACGAGATACTGGCAGAATTGAAGTTGTGAGGACGGGTCGTGAGTCGTGCTTGGGTAGCTCAGATGGTAGAGTAATTGCCCCCGAAAGGTAAAGGTCCCGAGTTCGAGTCTCGGTCCGGCACACAGTTTTAATCTGCCAGGAAGTTTCACATCAGCGCACACTCCGCTGCAGAGTGAAAATCACATTTAAGAGCTTCTTATTTCGGGTTTTAGCCAGCTCTCTGACCTAAGAATAATTTGAGGTTGAGAACTTTCCTGGAGGGCACTAAATTCGGGAAGTTTGTTACGAATACTTTGGCGATTTACTGATAAAATTTTTACTGTGAACCGTCCTGTCTCTGGATGCAGTCTGATTTACTTACATGTGTATCGACAGGTGACTGTTGATGAGAGTACCTTAAATTATTTCCTAGCCTTAAAAACAACCATGTGCACTCCACAAGCTCTCTGCTACTGGAGTAGCTGCTTCCTTTGTGTATCGCACCCCTGACCTATCTAGGGGAGTCCTACAAATCCCCACCCAATAACGCAGGCCCAGAAATCTGCAACCAAGACTGCCACGAGACGATGAAACCTTTGGTTGAGACCGTCCACTCGGTTCCAAACCTGAGGACCCCAGTCACCTCTGAGAAAGATGCTGTGGATTGTGAGCTCCGCTTGCACCCTGTGTGCTAGGCGACCTGTCTTCACCACCTTCACCAGCCACTCGTAAGAACTGAAGATGGCCTCAGAACCCATGCGACAGGCATCACTGGTGCCGATTTAGGGCACAGCTTCCAGAGGGCTTCACACTGTATGCTCAACAGCCACATCTCAGATGGGGCCCACCAGCAAACATATCAAGTGCGTATTGGTTTTGTTTCCAGCCCTGAACGCTGTCATCCTAAGCGGCATCACAACACGCCTAACATTGGAGCTCCCAGTAATTAGCAAACCCCTTCTTATGTGCTCCTACACATGCCACAGTGACGTCTTTCTCTCCAGACTGTGAAGTCGTCGGATATGATGTGTGCAGAAACACGAAAGAACGAAGGCCAATAGAAAGACCTGGAATGGCGGGAAAGTCATCGCTGTGTGTGGTGTACGCAGGAGCACGAAGTAGTAGAGCCAGCAGGGAGACTCGGAGTGGCAGGAAAGTCATCTCCCTGGGGTATGTAGGAGCAGTTTTCCACAGTTCAGTTGGCCATCTAAAGGCAGCTTCTAAGCCTGGGTGGTAGGTACAATTTGTGCCAACTTATTTACGATCTGCAGTGGGCTGTGCTTGATGCATTTAACACACACTGACAGAGAGACTTCATTCAGAAAATATACAGAGAGCAAACTGGCCTTCCTTTTCATTGTGTCAGCTATTTTCCTAAGAATCGCCATTGCCTGTCTAACATTTGAGGTGGCAATGACTGACATGCTCACCTGCGGGTTTTTCTGGGCTTCGCAGAAAGACCATCCACAGGATAAACAAACAATTACACTGGCTCAGATGCCCTTTCTGCAGTGGGGAACACCTTGTATTTGCTTCTGAGGTGTAAGAGAAATGATGTGCAAGTAGTACCCACATTTTTCTTCCACCCAGAGGTTTACAAACCCTCCACTCTCTGCTATTCACCCTCATGCAGGGACAACCCGGCCAGGTCATATGCGTATGAAATGCAGCAATGGCAGGGTTTCTGGGTAGATCCCAAGTACACTGTGCCCTTTGTGGCTGGTGCCCAATACCTTTGCATTCCAAGGCAATAATTGACCCATGTCAACAATTGCCACCTGTCAATATTTGCCACCTTAGCTTGATCTGTTTCTGGACTTTCTGTGTATTTCTTGCTTCACATAGAATGAACAAAATCCATGGATATCTCTCACTGAGTAGAATTATACAATAAAACAGGTAAAGTTATAATCTAAGCTGTGATAGACTAATTTAAGACTATGGGCAAACTGCTATAACAAGAGATCAAACTTTATGACTGAGGCACTGCAGTTACAGCAAAGCTGACTTATTAAAATTACCAGCTGCAAACAATGAAAAAAGGAAGTAGAGATGAGCAATGATGATAATCCTGAACCCTTCTGGAAGAACAAAATGTGAAACAGCTGGTTAGCGTCTAGAACAGTAATAACAAATTCAGGAGGTGCTCATGTTTGTGATCATTACTTCATTAATGCTCATACCAGTAAAAGAACGGAGGTTATTCAAATTGTAAAGCAGCTAAGTTTGTTGAATCCTGTTATGTGCTTCGCGTAACTGGTTCTAGGAGATGAATATTTATTAAAGCACTAAATACCAGTGGGTGACTGTTTTTGTGTTGTACCACCAGGTTAAAAAAATTACTTTTGGTATTTTTTGTACATACTTCTTATTTTATTATAGCTAATTAAGGAGTGCTCTTTCCAGGTTACAGTGCAGTGTAGCCTATATGGATTTGACACAATTTTGTAGGTACATGGAAGTGTATGTTTGATTAAAACTTGTGGTTGCCTGATAGTACTACTAACATAGGACACAGTCAACATTTATGAAATACAAACAGCTTCTCATCCAAAATTGTTGCATCAAGAAGCGATGGAAGAACACATTATTACCGTTTGTAATAACACACATCACTGAGTATTATTACATCATCTAAAGTTGTCACATTGTTGTCTGTTTTGTGAATGAGAAACCTTTTAATGTACATAGAATTTTTCAGGAAATTTTCTGTAAATTTCTCTGATAATAAAATGCTTTGTATTTCTTGTTTAGGAAGACAAAGACCTAGTCCATGAATTTGTTCAGAATGATGGCCTAGCATGCCTCATCAAAGTTGGCTCCGAAGCAGACCAGAATTACCAAAACTACATCCTAAGAGGTGAGTCAATCCCATATTGGCATCCATTATATTACTATGGGTTATATTGTATATATCAACAGTAATCTTGAGAAATAACAGTAAAGGAAGACATAATATTTCCAATAAAACAGAAACAAATAAAATGAGACGACAAAAAGTCATGGGATGCCTCCTAATAACATACTGGACCTCCTTTTGCCCGGAATATTGCAGCAGCTCAACATGGCATGGACTCAACAAGTCATTGAAAGCCCCCTGAAGAAATATTCAGCCATGTTGCGTCTGTAGCTGCCCATAACTGCGAAAATGCTGCCGGTGCAGGATTTTGTGCATGAACTGACCTCTCAAAAATGTTCCATAAATGTTTAATGGGGTTCATGTTAGGCAATCTGGGTAGCCAAATCAGTCACTCGAATTGCCCGGGATATTCTTCGCGGTTATAGGCGCTGCAGTCTGGAACCGCGAGGCCGCTACGGTCGCAGGTTCGAATCCTGCCTCGGGCATGGATGTGTGTGATGTCCTTAGGTTAGCTAGGTTTAACTAGTTCTAAGTTCTAGGGGACTAATGACCTCAGAAGTTGAATCCCATAGTGCTCAGAGCCATTTCAACCATTTGATATTCTTCGAACCAATCATGAACATTTGTGGCACGATGACATGGCGCATTGTCATCCATAGAAAGGCGAGTGCTGAATGGTGTCCAAGTAGCTGAACATAAACATTTATATTTATTGATCGTTCCAGTTGTCCCAGAGGACCCATTCCATTCCATATAAACACAGCCCACACCTTATGGAGCCATCACCAGGTTGTACATTGCCTTGTTGACAACTTGGGTCTTGGCTTTGTGGGGTCTGTGCCAAACTCGAACCCTACCATCAGCTCTTACCAACTGAAATTGGGACTCATCTGACCAGGCCACAAATAGTAAAGAGTAGAGACCGGATTTTATGCGTCATAAAAATCTTAAAATATACATGCAAATGTGCAAGAAAAATGTTTAAAATGCATTAAAAGGGTCGAAATATTAAAGATTAAGTAGTAGAAAAACTTGCTAGTTATTGCGTGGATTACTTCTCAAGTCGAACCTGCGCATATCAACTACGAGGAAGAGCGCCGACCACGCAAAAATTGGCATATTTAGAACGCTGATATCATTTTCTGAATCCTTTCTGGTAGAAGTTAAGAAGGGGGCCTTCTGGGATTATTTTCTAAAAATCTGCAAAATGGGGGCGTATACCGTATTTCAAGAATTGTTCCATCTTCGCTATTATTGTCGGTAACTAGCGGATGCGATGTGAGTGAATCGCAGCGAAACAATCGATATTTACAGGGCCAACTTCGAGATATAGCCCACGCAGAGGGGCACGCTCAAAAACTCCGTAACACTTAAAAAAAAACATACATTTATGATTTTTTGGACAGTATTGACTTTTAATTAATGCTATTGGACCAAAGCATCATTTACAATTTATTTTACATTTTTCTACAATTGTAAACATAAACGACCAGGTACTCTTCCAAACGTTCGGTAGTAAGATTGTGACTTCACTTACTCAAAACATTTTTATAAGCAGAACAGGACCGTTCTACATCAACTGAGGTAACTGGGTAGTATTTGAATTTGGGCGCTATGTTGGCACTTGCTGTTTCTGATAAAAGTTCATCCATCCCATTAATAAAACTATCAATTTGGCACAAGGGTTCAAAGCCTGGGTTATTGTTTAAAATGTTTACAAACTTTCCTGTAAGTTTTCTTGGGAATACCTCCAGTAATAAGGAGCTCACAAGAATAATTTTATTTATTAAGTGAATAGATTCATTCAAGGCCAAACCTTGAATTTCAAGCTTTATGATATTTGCAGATATATGGGAAAAATTATTGCTAATCACAGCTATGTCTTTTTTAATACCGGAGTGATTAAAAGCTACCTTGATGAAATCAGTCTATTAATATTTACATTCACAAACGTGGAACGTACGTCTTTAGCAAGGCGATGTGCTCCATAAGCAAAGCACGTCACATGAATCAGATTGAGATAAAATACTAGGAGGGCATTTCCTGCTTTGATTATATAGGGAGCAGCATCCGAAATAAACACAAACACCCCTTCATCTGCAGAAGATTCTGGAAATATTTTTCTCATACCCTCATTCACAAATCTAATCGTAGAATGATTTACTTTTTCAAGTTCTTTGTAGGCCGCTAAATAGGAAGAAGGCTCTTCTTTTAAAGCACCAACAATTAAATTTGCGATGTAACGGCCACAAGTATCTGTAGTTTCGTCAACTGAAATCCCGATAATGCTGTCCTTGAATTCATTGCGCATTTCTTTCAGAACATTTACGTAGATCGTCGGTATGTAATTTTTGCGCGATGTTGATTCATTTGGTGTATTTTGATTTAAGCAATATTTGCGCAGGAAGCCTTTGAGGTTAGGGGTTGTAAGTTTGTGAAAATGAATATTGCTTGCAATGAAAGCTTCACACAGACCCTTGTTAACCGACTTTTTTCGTTGCCTTCGGAAAAATTTGCGCTATTGCAACTTGCTGTTATCAATAGTTGTTGTCGTGATCCTTTCTTCTGCATTCCTGCGATATGAATACTTGTCTTGACATCTGGTCTATTTGAAGCTTTTTTGCACAAAACGTTTTCTCGAGAACTTGACAATATAAAACAATTCCGTTATATATAAATGTTTCAGGATGTTCAGCTATCCACGAAACGACATTTCTTTTTTCAGGTGGCATGGCGCTCAACGCATTACGCACTACACGTCTTAAACACGTTCAACTGTGTACAAGTAAATGAAAGCAAAACTGAAACAATGGATATGCGACTAAAAACTTGCGTATTTTAATTGTTGCCGACGTGTACGGCATGACAGCGGAGGGGGCGCGGGAGCAGGAGCATTGACTCTGTCTGCCTGTTCCTGTTTCTCCTTTGTAATGATTTCGCTAGGCAGTGGCCTCTCGGTTAGCGATTGCACGCAGCTATAGGTCAGGTTTTAGTTAAAATATGCAACAACCGGTGAATAGGAGCCAAATATGCAAATGCAAACGCAAATGCATATAATCCAGTTCCTAGACTCATGAGACTAGGAGAGGTGCAGCAGGCAATGTCGTGCTGTACGAAAGGCACTCCATCAGTCTACTCCACTCACAGTAAACTAATGCAAAATTTCGCCACGCTGTCCTAAGGGATATATTCATCGTATGTCCCATGTTGATTTCCGTGGTTATTTCATACAGTGTTGCTTGTTAGTACTGGCAACTGTACACAAATGCCACTGCTCTTGGTTGTTAAATAAAGGCTTTCAGCCACTGTGTTGCCCGCAGTGAGAGGTAATGCCTGAAAGTTGGTATTCTCAGCACGTTCTTGACGCCTTCAATCTCAAGAGTATCGAATTCCTTAGCAATTTTTAAAATGGAATGACCCATGCATTCAGAGTCTGTTAATTCCCGTCATGTGGCCATGATCAGATCAGAAACCTTTTCATATTAGCAACCTGAGTAATAGAATCCTTATTAGCTTGAAATCAAAGCTCTGGTATCATTTGTGTCTAGCTGTTGACTGTGTGGATGAGAGGTCAATAGTAAGTGCAGAAGGACCAAGATAAATAAGTAAGTATTCATTTAAATCAAATACTGACTACTGTGAAGTCACCACTACCCTGTAAACGATAGCCTTTCGAAAATTCACAAGTGCAGTGGCCTTGATGCCACCTGGAAATGATTGCACAAACACACATATTGGACAGTCACATGTTCTGTGCTGCAGAACATCCAAACTGGTATCCATCGACTTGGTCTTATATAGCACTGCCTTTTCCACACTCCTGGGACACTGAACAACCTAAATTTAGTCTAAAATGTCTATAAACTGAAGTTTTTGAGCTACAGTGCTCACTTGTGTATTAAACAGCACATCATTCTGCACCCTTGAATGCAATGCTTGGATCTCATTTCTAAGACTAATATTATGGGAGATACACCTTAATGAGTGAACCACAATTATGTTGTTATCCAACAGTAAAATTCATTTTCTGGGGTAAGGAGGTCATCAAAGAGGAGAAGTACAGACGAAAATGTCAGTGTGAAAAGCAGAAGTGTAGATGACATCCACACCCAGCACAGAGACCAGGGTAACATGTAGGCTTATGGGGACAGAGGCAACATTCGAAGCTGCACCAGGAGGGAGTACAGGGAAAAGCTAGAAACTGGGAAAGTGAATATCAGTTTTTAATGGATTGTGCTACTTCACTTACGAGTTTGTAGGCCATCTTGGGGTGAGTAAATTCTACTGAAGCTGATTTTTATGAGAAGATCCAAGTAGCATAGGAAGTAAAAACAGTGTTTGTACTTTCACAAGAAATATGATATTGATCTAAAATATGAGAAGAAATTAATACTGTTCACACTAAATGTCACACACACATTTTTCTATATTTGTAGTGACTTATTCAATGACCTTTGTACATTTGGCCCAGATAATCTTGTAGAATTACAGATAATAAAAAATGGTAAAAACCCTGTATTAATGTATTCTAAAGTGTAACATGCAGTTTACTATATACCTTCAGTTAGTTTTATTTACTCTTGTAGAGTGCCTTAGATCTATTTTGGAGTGTAATGTGTAATTTTAGCCCTTGACAGAACACATATTTAGAGATTTTTTTATCCCCGTGTTTAAATTCTTCCTGTCTATCATTTTGTAATTACTAATTGAACTGTTTCTGGAACAGAGACAAAAATTTTTATTGTTGCATATGATGTAGGTAAACTTTCCCAATTTTTTAGTCCATTCTACTCAGTTTGTCTGCCTACTGTTTTAAGTTATAACTGTTGTGGTTCCTTTCTCCAGTTCAGCACTATTTCACTTATACAAATATCACTTACTGGATCTATAATGGCCAATTCAGTACTTATAACCACAAGACCCTAGTAGCTGATAGAACTTTTGTGAACAATGTGTGCTTGTCCAGTTTTTGTTGAATGTCAGGAAATTTTTAAATGTTTGTAATTTATATGCAATTTATAAATCAATCATTTCTGTTTAATTAAACAACATTCTTGCTTTTCTTTATTACATCTTCTGCAGTAAAGGAAAATGTTACTCATTTTAGTCCATTTTCCAGAGCTCTGTGCCCCGGTGATCCATGTTGTGAATAGGATATGAAATGAGTTATTGTTACAAGTTTGTTGTGGCTATTATAATACATTCTGTGGTATTACATAAAAAGTTCTAGTCAGTTTCATATTAGGTGTGTACACTTTGATTTATTACAGAAAAATAAGGTATTTAAATATGCCTACATTAATAAATAAACATGTGCACAAATATGGATTTTATACATCATGGTCCAGATATTCTTCTGTAGTGTAGAATGACCCTTGTGATGGGGGGAATTTGGGGCTAGGGGGGGTGGGGAAAGCTTATCATGCACTAGACATTAATGTGTGAAGGGAGGTCATTAAATATCTTACAGTCAGTAAAATGGATTCCCTTCTGTACCAAATAGAGGTATATATGCTCATTGCGGATGTTGTCCTTTCTTGTAATATCGTGACACCAATACATACTATTGGATCTGAAGAGGGGTAATTTTTTCTTTATGAAACATTCCGGGAGGATATGTATTGCACTGTAGGTGTGAGGATTTCAGGTTCCATAGAAAGATTTTTGCATGGGGTTCTAGGATGGAATCCACTCACGATTCTTATGACTAAATTCTGTGCACATGGTACTTTTTTAGCCAGTGGCTGATTTCCCCAAAAGATGAATTGATATGCCATAATGAGATGAAAATAACCATAGTAAGTTGATTTAATATTTATCCATGTTTCTTCAAGATCAAGTAATGTGTAAAGCATAAGTTGTAGAACACAGTCTTTTGCACAGATTAATTATCAGTAAACATCATAGTGTCACCAGCAAAGATTGTCAATTTACAATAAATTGCACAAATAGGTGCCACTGACAAGTTTGAGAGACAAGGAATAAGTTATCAGTAAGTAGCAGTGATTGTTGCATACTTAATAAAGTTTATTTACAAGTTAACTGAAGCTATTATTTTATTTCCAGCTTTGGGCCAGGTTATGCTGTATGTAGATGGAATGAACGGTGTTATGGAACACAATCAGACAGTTCAGTGGCTGTACACACTGATTGCCAGCAAGTTCCGTCTGGTTGTGAAGACTGCACTGAAACTTCTGCTTGTATTTGTGGAGTATGTGGAAACAAATTGCCTACTGCTCATCCGAGCCATCCATACTGTTGATTCTTCGCATGGTTAGTATAATCTAGAAACATTCCTATAATCTCCATAAATGCATGAAGTAAAACCTTTGTTGGTGTAATAATAATGCAAGGACAC
This sequence comes from Schistocerca serialis cubense, assembly GCF_023864345.2. Taxonomy (NCBI): domain Eukaryota; kingdom Metazoa; phylum Arthropoda; class Insecta; order Orthoptera; family Acrididae; genus Schistocerca; species Schistocerca serialis. Next base: position 244,635,587 of record NC_064642.1, read on the forward strand.
TCAAATGTGCACTCACCTTTGCGCGGCATGTGTATTGTTGCAGAATTGTGATTTTTTTTCTTCTGTAATATATTGTGCTGACAAAATGGTCATACGTTTCATAAACAAAGCAATTTATCAGAAAACATTTTACAAGTGAAAGTTATGTAAGTTAGTGCACCAGATTGAAAGATTGCCATGAGAGATAAACTTGTGCTCGAATAGAGATGATATGGAAGATATATAGTGTGTGATGTCATTTGTAAACATATTGTTTCTGTTAAAAAGGGAACCTGTTGACCTGATCGTTCCTGTCCTGAATGTGATCTTGGTAAGAGTCTCCATTTCCTGCTGACATGTGCAGTTAACTCCAGACTTTAGATTAATCACAAACAACATGATTAAAGCTACCAGTGGAAATAAAGGATAGGTGGGGAGCTTACAACAGTATTCAAATAAGGGACATATTCAGACTCAAATAAACATATACACTGAAATTTTCAATTACATGTACAAGGAAGATCCCTATTTGATAAGTATAACCACACTGAAATAGATTGCAAATAATGTTTAGTTGTCCACAAGGACACAGAATGTATCTGGAAATCATTACGCAGTTACTAAGAAATTAAATATCATGATCAATAAAGAAATGCAGTAGATAATGATGAGAGGCAAAGAGATGTCATCAAATAATTATACGACAGCAGTAGGACATATGGCACTATCTGAGTGGCTGCACAAATAATCCCTTGATTCATTGATTATTGTATAACAGGTTAATGTAGCTAAGTCAATTAATGTCAGTAGCAAGAAATAATATGATCAAAATGATTGTTCATTGAAAACAAGCAGACTTTTATAAGCTTCTGAGGTTTCAGTACACAGATAAACTTCTACAGACCTGGTGCCTAAAGTGTAGGCCCACTTGATCTGGAGGCTGACTATGGCAATTGCAGAAAGAGTGTTATTCTCCTGAAGACCAACTAAAAAAAAGCCAGGCAATTGCTCTTCTCGAGTTCTACTTCAAACCTCTGGACTTGAGGAAAATTTTCGACTGAACAGTGTGGCCTCACTTTTTATGACTATATCTACATGGCAGCTATGCAAGTCACACTAAAGCTCATGACAGAGCATTCAGGAAACCACTTTCAGACTATTTCTCGACCACTCTTCAAAAGCACATGGGAAAAATGAACAAATCTTTCTGTGTAAGCTCTAATTTTTCTTCTTTTATTATGATGGTGATTTCTCCCTTTGTTGGAGGTAGTCAATAAAATAGTTTCATACTCAGAGCTCTTTGTAGCGAGTTCTGAAAGCTTTCCTCTGGGATGTTCAGTTGCCATATTCTGGTGGCTTTTTACCAACAACGGCTTTTATACAAGGCTTGGAACTTAAATAGTGGCAACTATTTATTCACAACCGATACAAAGGAGTTACATGTTTGCACCTGTTACTGTCCTTCAAAGTAGTCACCAACGTTGTGTAGAGCCTGTTGCCAGCAATGTGGAAGGCTTAGGATACCATTAGCACAGCCTGTTCTGTTGATGGTGCAAATGGAGCAGTCTACTGCCTTAGAATCTCTTGAATAGTTCTGAATTAATTGCCATGAAGTGGTTCCTTCATCTTCGGAATCAAATCAAAGTCACACGCACTTAAGTCCAGGGAGTATGGTGGATGGTATAGTACCTCCCAGTCCCGTCGATCGAACAGAGCAGCCACGGCTTGCACTGTATGCGCCCGTGCATTGTCATGCAAAATGATGGGTGGGTTGCGCAGAAAGTGTTGCTGCTTCTTTTGCAAAGCTGGTCACAGGTGATGCTCCAGAAATGAACAGTAATACTGTCCATTGACAGTCTTCTGTGGAGGAATGTAACGTGTTACGTTTACACCATCACAGTCGTACACCAGAATCACCATAACTTTCACCATACTGAGGCTCTGATGCACTTTTGACTTTCGCGGCAACCTATAATGACACCATTTATTGGATTAGCATTTCAGTTTTGGCTTGTACGATGTGGCCCATGTCTCATCCAGTGTTACGATACGGTGTAAGAAAGCCTCTCTTTTGCACTCATAGCAGTCCAAGTGTGTCTGAGCAGCATCATAACGCATCCATTTCTGCATTTCCCTCAAGTCATGCGGAACCCATTGTGATGCAATTTTTCGCATGCCCAGGCATTCCCTTAGGATGTGAAGCACAGTCATATGCACTAATCCGGTTTCGTGGGTGAGCTTACGAATCATATGCCGTCGATCACTGTCCACTAACACGGCAACAGCATGCACTTCTTCTTCAGAAACGCTAGGACGACCTGCCCGATGCATGTCTGCCATAGTTTGCCAACCTTCATTGAAGGTTTTTACCCAAAGTGCCACTGTTATGTCGATTCCCCACATGCCTCTTGAAGACCTTGATGACACTGTCGTGCTGTACGACCTCTGGCACATTCAGTCTTGATCCAACTCTGTTGTTCCTGTTAGAAAAATGTAGTGACCCCATTACGTTAGACTGCTCGCTCACAGGTGATTGTGTTTCCCTCGATTGTGTGCACGCCGGTGACATGGGACGGGCAAGTCCATTTGCTCGGAGGTAAGGTAAGTATGTCAACAATGTGTGCTATCAGCAACAATACTAGATTCCATTGCATAGTGTCTCCCCAGCTGTGTTGCCTCTATTGAAGTTCCAACCTACATAATTTGGCCACCTGCAGTGATAGATTCAGTTTTAACACAAATCACAATCTTGACAATAATTTGTAACTTATTAATTCCATTAAGTATCAGTTTACAAAATTTGATGAAATTATTTCTGTATCTGGTGAATGTCATCACATTATTATCATCTTCCAGTTCCCCAAGAACTGCACTGAAAATGGATATTAAAATTGATATTAAAATATTTGAATTCTGTAGTTAATAAAGATTATTGAGTTTTAGCTTCAGTTCTATGTAAGTACAGTATATAATGTTGCTCACCATATGTAGTGTCCGTCTACTGGTAGCATACAAAATATCAGTACAGAGTGTGGTGCCCTTGCCCAGTAACACTGGATGCGTAGCTGCTCCTCTGAGCATGCTGTGGATGAGACCATCTGGAAGCAGCTTGTGTGATGTCCTGCACTGCTGGATAGTGGCCTGTGAAGCTCAACAGTGGTCCACAGTGGCAGTGAGTAAAATCCACACGCTTGCAGTTTTCAATGCTTGTTTGACTGCATTTAATTTTGGTGCACAAGCTGCTACTATGTACAAGTGATTTTGTAGATACTTATTCATCAGTTGAGGGATGTTGCATCAGGTAGTTTCCATCAGATGGAACTCAGGTCTGTATTATCCACAAAAAAGGGGTGCACATCAGTGCAGGATGTCATTCATTCAAACTGCAGCTATTACAAGTACCCAAAGGAAACGAATGTATGCTTGTAATAATGTCTTGTTTCCACAGATGGAAACACTCAAATTACCATATTGATCAATTTCCACACAGATGTTTTTTGTTGGCTAAAAGGCAAATGTTGGGGTTTCAGTTGTCCCCTCTGACCCATGATAAAAAAAGTCCTAACGACATAATGCTTAAGGAAGCTAAGGTACAAAAGAGCATTTGGCTCTTCCTAAGCCCTCTTTTGCTTCCAGGGAAGGAATTATATGTAAAATAAATAAGTAAATAAATAAAAATAAAAATAAAATATTACATGCATGTAGGGTGATCCAGGGATACACCACATGATGGAAGAATTACTTGCGAGGCTACAGCACGTATCTACTGTGAACAATATGGTACCACACCCTGCTATTCCTGGATCTATTTGAGGTGGGAGAGACACCAGATTTGGTGTGCCGAGTGGTGTCTCTTTGTCAAAGAAATCTATATGGCAGGCTGTTGAGTGTGCACTGCAAACTTTCATAGTTGATAACTCACAATGTGATAGGAGAGTTCTGATCCAGGAATTTGCTAGACAGTTGCTGTGTCAGTTGGACCCAGTCAGACACTCACAGCAAGGTAATGATCGTGATGCTGAGGCATAACATGTGGGTAGCATTGCTGGTATTGCTGTTGAATATTTCCTCCCTCTTGGATATGGCTGCACAGCTGTTAAATGAAAATGGATGCTATTCAGCTCCTAGTCCACCTTATGCTGATTGGGTGGGCCTTTAACCTGCCAGTGATCTGGCCACTTGTAATACCACACAAATGTCAGAACCACAGTTATACGTTAATAATTTTTATTTAGGTGGAAAACTATGAATGAGAGAAATTTAACATTGTATACATGAAGAGTGTCTGTATTCTGACTGAAATTAGTTCTATTAACTGGTTCTGTTGAGGCAGATTATATAGCTCAATGATTAAAAATAGGTTAATGATGAAAAAGCTTTTTTAATGAAAATGGCTTATTCCTGTGGCTTTTAGTGTGCTGAATCTTAATATGATAGCAAACAAGCCACATCACCCATTTCTTTATTTTTATTTATTTATTTCAAATGAAACTCAACAGTTTTAAATTCAGTTTTTCTTTGGAATTTTAATGGTATATATTTTGTATACTATTTCAGTTAATAATGTGAATTGTGGATGGGATAGTATGGTTAAGGGATCATCACCAAATTTGTGACTCAATTGATGATTTCTTGGCAAGGAAGACACTGCTTGTTATCTATATCTACATCCACATAGATACTCCACAAGGCATCGTATGCTCCATGGTGGAGGGTACCCTTTACCACTTCTAATCATGATCTTTCCATTTAGACTCAAAAATACAAGGGAAAAATGACTCTCTACATTCTCTATATGAGCCCTAGTCTCTCTAATCTTATCTTCGTGATCCTTATGCACAATGTATGTTGGTAGCAGTATGGTCGATCTGCAGTCACCGTCAAATGCTGGTTCTCTAAATTTTCTCAATAGTGAAGCATCTTCTTAATATTTGCATGTTTTTTGAACCTACTGGCAACAGATCTAGCAGCCCACCTCTGAACTGCTCTGATACCTTCCTTTAGTCTGACCTGCAGATACCAAACCCTCAAACAGTTCTCAACAGTGGGTTTTGCTAGTGGCTTATATGTGGCTTCCTTTACAGATGAACCACATTTTCCTAAAATTCCCCAAGTAAACTGAAGTCAATGTTATGCTGTGCTGCAGATTTGTTTGTCTACCTTCCCTTCAAAGGAAAATTAGTTGTGTGTCAGGAAATAGCTGGTAATTTGTATAAGGAATGAGGTAATGATTTTTGCATCTGAAGGACATTGGACGAGGTAGTGTTTGATAGTGGAAGCCCATGGTCATGATGGATGCTGGAGCAAGTGGTATCGAAAGTGGAGATGGTGAAGAGTTGGTGAAGGAAGTGATCAGTATCTTTGATGTGGGATGCTATGTTTTGGTCAACAAGAGCAGAAATTCTTTCAGTGGGAGCACAATAGCCAGTTATAATGGGGCACCACAATTGTTTTGTTTGTGGACTTTGGGGAGTGTGTAGAAGGAGTTAGTGTAGAGTTTCTGGGGTGAGGAGGGCGATGGAGTCAGGGAAGAGGTGATGGGAAGGGCCTATGGATTTCGATAGGTATTGGACATTATGTTGAACTCCTAGAATGGAATCACTATGGTGGAGCTTATAGGTTGAGGAGTCAGAGAGTTTATGGAGACCTTTTACATTTTCAAAAGAAGCATAGGGCAAATGGTCAGTGGTGATCTTGATGAAGGGACTAGTCTAGCATAGGCCTGAAATGAGTTAGGAAGTCCACACAATATCTAAATTAGGATTGCTAGACAAGGCAATCTCAGATTTTTCTGAATATGAGGTTAGAATCCTAACAACTGCACAGCCTTATTTGGCTGGTCTCTATTGTATGATATTCTTTGATTTACAATATGCTGCTGATAACTGATAATATAAAACATAATTTTGCACTTCCTCATTTCACACACTGGCTGGTGACTTCTGGACCGTGAACATGCTTGTATACCCCTTGCACTAACACCAATGTGTTTGGAAAATGACTCCACACCCATAAACATGTAACTATGCCCCATGCATTTCTTCATATCCTCCCCTGAGTCTGGGAGAATAACTGAGTGGGAACCTGCCTCCCCCCCCCCATGATGAATGAGATATTGAGTGCAGAATGACACAATATTACTATCATGCACTGTAGAACCTGGCATGTGACTGATTTTCTTCTAAAAGCATTACCATGTGGCATGGTGTAGTTATCTCCTTTTATTATTAACCACTCCTCTGAGCCCTCAAATTAATCTTTAATTTGTAGTACACATTATTTATGAAGAATGGTTTATCACCCTTTTTAAAGAGATGTATTTTAGTAATATTTTTCATCTCCTTGAACTGTTTATTATTCAATTTTATTCCCTGAATCAAAATACTGTTTTGAGTTATTTTTGTTTGTTTTTCGTTGGTAAATGTATGTCCAAACTGGATTTTGTTTCATGATTATGTATAGAACTGTTAGTGAAATACTTAGTAATGCTTCCCTGATTTGTACAACATATTCGACATATTGGTTGATGTAATCACTTGGTGCAGCAAGGATACCCAGTTTTTAAATAGTTCTTTGCAATGAACCCAACTGTACTTCTCGTTATTACTCTTATGGCCTCTTTCTGCAGTTTAAAAACTGTGTCCATGTTTTGCACCTTCAATCCCCAGAAAAGAATCCATTAGCTAAGAATTGAGTGTATGTAGAAATAATACATCACCACAAAACAGTGGTCATTATGAAATGATTAGACTTCCAAGAGCATAACATGCTGATTACATTCTTTTTGCTTGTGTTTTGTGTGTCCATTCCATGTTAATTGACAATATTCACTCCTAAAAACTTCATGGTTTTTAAACAATCTATGACTTATCACATGTACTTATGTAACAATTGTTTTCCATCTTTATACTGAAATGCATAATGTTTGTTTTCTTGATGTTCGCTGTTAATTTATTATGTTCTGCCCAGCCCTTGAGAGTTTCATTTGCTTTCCGTAATAGTTCTAATGTTCCATCATTGACTATGATGTTGATGTCATCAGAAAGGAGAACTTTTTCTCCTTGTTTTATATTATCATGGGAAGCCATTGATATATTTTAAGAACAGAATGGACCCAATATACTACCCAGAGGAACACTTGTGTTTGCATTTTTCTTGTCTGACAGTTGTTTTGCTAAAAATTTATAATCAGCAGACATGTAAGACTGATAGATAAGACTGGAACCATTTGTTTGCTAGTCCTCTTACACCTGGTACTCCTAGCTTCTGTGCTTTTATTTTTTGCATTACATATTATTTTGCAACTGAATGATTTTAGGAACTGGAGATTAGTGTGGTGCTTTTGTAAAGAATTGTTAAATTTAAGTATCTGGAAATGTCAGAACAAGATGGCGCCAGGTTAAAATAATTTTTGTACTTCCTTTAAAATGTAACAATGGAAAGTCCAGGTTGGAATTTCAACATGGTATGAAAAGGGCAGATTGCTACTCATCATAAAGATCACATGCTGAGTTGCAGATAGGTGCAGTGGAAAGACTGTTATGTATAAGCATTCACCGATTCGCCGAAAGCCTTCTTCAGGGCCATGGGAAAGGAGGGGGGGGGGGGTCTTGTCACCCGTGATGATTTTTTCCAGATCAAATTGCCTGCATTTTGCATTTCTATCAAATTGTTGTTTTTGTTCGGGAGTCAAGGTGTGTGGGACAAACTTTGCACACACTTTTCTCCTCTTGAAAACATTCTGGATAATATCTTGAATTCTTGGTTTAGAGATGTTGCTTCTGTAGTGGTTTGTGGTACAGCTACAAAGACACTTTATGGACGCAGATCCACTTCTTAACACTTCCTGCTCTTCCCATGTGCACAAATGTTGTTTCCAGATGTTAGTACAAGCTGCTGCCGTAGTTACTTTGCTGATATCACTTACACGCCAGGAAGAAAATCAGTCTCAGAACTTTTCGGACAGTCAGTTTATGCAGTGTTTTGTTGTTTATTTTTTATTTAAACTTCTAGTTGCATAGGAGCAAATCTTCAAGGTCATGGAATGTGTCAGTACATGAAATTACAACATAAAAGTAATGAGAGATAAAATCTTTATGAACCCAACAAAAGTCAAGCCATAAGTTTAAGTAAACACAGTCAACAATATAACATAGGAATCATCTTAATTTTTCAACGAACTCCTCAACAGAATAGGAGGAGTGACCCATGAGGAAACTCTTGTTTCGATTTAAAAATGCTTGGATTACTGCTAAGGTTTTTGAATTCTTGTGGTAGCTTATTGAAAATGGATGCAGCAGTATACTGCACACCTTTCTGCACAAGAGTTAAGAAAGTGCGGTCTAAATGCAGATTGGATTTCTACCTAGTACTAACGGAGTGAGAGCTGCTAATTCTTGGGAATAAGCTTATATTGTTAACAAGAAATGACAGTAAAGAGTATATATATATTGGGAGGCCAATATCAAATTCCCCAGGCTAGTGAACAGGAGTTGACAAGAGGTTCGCAAACTTACACCACTTATTGCTCGAACTGCCCATTTCTGAGCCAAAAATATCCTTTTAGAATGGGAAGAGTTACGCCAAAATATAGTACCATACGGCATTAGCGAATGAAAATAAGCAAAGTAGACTAATTTTAGTGGAACAGTCACTTACTTCAGATACCATTCAAACAGTAAAAATGGCAGCATTAAGTCTTTGAACAAGATCTTGAATGTGGGCTTTCCAAAACAGTTTATTATCTATCTGAACACCTAGAAATTTGAACTGTTCAGTTTCACTGATCATATACCCATTCTCTGAAATTAAAATGTTGTTTTTGTTGAATTGTGTGTTAGAAAAACTGAGTCTTACTGTGATTTAGCATTAGTTTATTTTCTACAAGCCATGAACTTGTGTCATGAACTGCACTGTTTGAAACAGAGCCAATGTTGCTACCAAGCTAATGTCATCAGCAAGCAGAAATATTTTAGAATTACCCATAATACTAAAAGGCATATCATTTATATAAATAAGGAACAGGAGTGGCCCCCAACACTGATCCTTGGGGCACCCACCATTTGACCATACCCCACTCAGATCCCACATCACAGCCATTCACAGAACTGTGAATAATGACCTTTTGCTGTCTGTGTTTGAAGTAAGAGGTGAAACAATTATGAGCTACTCCCTGTATTCCATAATGGTCAACTTTTGGAGCAATATTTTGTGATCAATACAATCAAACGCCTTAGGTAAATCAGAAACTACACCTAGCATTCGAAACCTTTTGTACAATACATCCAGCACCTCACAGAGAAAAGAGAATATAGATTTTCAGCTGTTAAATGATTTCTAAAGCTGAACTGTACATTTTATAGCAAATTATGTGATATAAAATGATCAATTTTCCTGCCTTTTCAATAACTTTAGCAAATACCGATGGCATAGAAATATGTCTAAAATTGTCTACATTATCTCTTTCTCCCTTTTTAAAAAGCAGTTTTTCTACTGAGTACTTTAATCATTCAGGAAACTGACCATTCCTAAAAGAAAAATTACAAATATGGCTAAGTACAGGGCTAATATGTGCAGCACAATACTTCAATATTCTGCTAGGCACTCCATCATATCCATGAGAGTCCTTAGCCTTCAGTGATTTAATTATTGAATCAATCTCCCCCTTGTCAGTATCACAGAGCAGTATTTCAGACATCAGTCTCGGAAAGGCATTTTCCAAGAGAGTTATATCGTTCCCTGTAGAAACTAAGTTTTTATTTAATTCACCAGCAAAGCTCAGAAAATGATTGTTAAATACTGTACATGTATCTGACTTATCAGTACAGAAATACTTTTACTATGAACTGACTTTATAATGTCGACCTTATGCTGCTGACCAGACACTTCCTTCACAATGGACCATATGATTTTAATTTTATCCTGTGAATTTGCTATTCTCTTTGGCTACCACATACTCTTTGCCTTCCTAACAACATTTTTAAGCACCTTAAAATACTGTTTGTAATGGGCTACTGTAGCTTGATTGTGATTACTTCCAAATTTTGATATAATTCCCACTTTGTTCTACATGATGTCCTTACCCCACTAGTCAGCCACCCAAGCTGCCTTTTACTGCTAGTACCCTGTTTAGAACATTCTAATGCAAAATGAGAAATGTGTTAAGGGAAGCATTGTATTTGTCATCTATGTTATCAGCACTATAAGCATTCTGCCACTCTTGTTCCTTAACGAGGTTTAAAAAACTCTCTGTTGCCATTGTATTAGCTTTCCTGCATAGTTTGTAACTATATGTTACATTTGTTTGAGTACAAAAGCCTTTTAATGTTAAAATTTATGCATCATGGTCTGAAAAGCCATTCATCCTTTTATTAACAGAAGGCCCATCTAGTAATGAAGAGTGAATATGAATAAAAATATTGTCTGTGGCTGTGGTACTGTTCCCCTGCACCCTGGTTAGGGAGAAAAAAAATAGTCTGCTTCAGATCATATGAGTTTAAAAGATCTACCAACACCCTTTTTCTTGCATGATCATACACAAAATCAATATTGAAGTCACCACATATAACTAATTTTTGATACTTCCTATAAAGTGAACCAAGAACCCTCTCTAGCTTGAGCAGAAATGCTCTGAAGTCAGAGTTATGGGCCTATAAACGACAACAATTAGAAGTTTAGTTTCACTAAATTCAACTGCCCCTGCACAACATTCAAATACCTATTCAGTACAGTACCGTGATACTACTAGGGACTCAAATGGAATACTGTTTTTTATGTACATGGCCACTCCCCCACTCCACAAGGAACTCCTTGAAAAACAGTCAGCTAATCTGCATCCTGCTAAAGGAAGCCTCTGAATTGTCAAATTATTTAGGTGGTGCTCCGATATACCAATAATGTCAGTCAACCTATATAAGCAGTTCACTAATTTTATCTGTAGGACCTCTTATATTACAATGAAATATGCTAATTCCTTCTCTGCTTGGATACCTGACCCCCTGTGAAGGTGATACCTTTGTTAGAGGATCTTCCTTTAAGCAGGTACACCTATCACCTGATTTCAGTGTAAAAAAAGGTACAGATGTAACACCAACTATTACAGGAATTTTTCAGTGAGTAATCCCACCATTACCCACACCAAGGTTGTGTAATGCATACCACCATACTGTTCAAAGACTTTAATTCATCTTCAGGCTAGTGTAATTTGTTCTTAGTAGATTGCACATTTTGATTAATACGTACATCCTACCTTTCACATACACATTGAAGAAGTCTCTAAATGGGTTGAGACACTTTTAAGGGAGAGGAACCTGTTGTCATAATTTATCCTAAAACAGGCCGTATCCTCCTACCTATGACAACATGTATTTGGACTTGTGTAGCCCCACACCCTTCTGCAATACTCTCATTAATTAACTGCACCAACCTCTCCTGCAGATCTTGCAGAACTAGCATTCCTGGAAGAAAGGATATTGCAGAGACATGGCATAGCCACAGCCTTGGGGATGTTTCCTGAATGAAATTTTCACTCTTCAGCGGAGTGTACTCTGATAGGAAACCTCCTAGCATATTAAAACTGTGTGCTGGACTGAGACTCGAACTCGGGACCTTTGCCTTTCATGGCAAGTGTGCTACCAACTGAGCTACAGTACCCAAGCATGACTTAATCACGTGTCCTCATAACATTAATTCCACCAGTACCTTGTCTCCTACCTTCCAAACTTCATTGAAGTTCTCCTGAACACCTTGCAGACTCCTGGAAGAAAGGATACTGCAGAGACATGGCTTAGCCACAGTCCGGGGGATGTTTCCAGAATTAAATTTTCACTCTGCAGCAGAGTGTGCACTGATATGCCAGGAAGTTACATATCGATGCTCACTTCACTGCAGAGTGAAAATTTCACTCTGGGAACATCCCCCAGACTGTGGCCAAGCTATGTCTCCACAATATCCTTTCTTCCAGGATTGTTAATTCTGCAAGGTCTGCAGGAGAGCTTCTGCGAAGTTTGGAAGATAGGAGGCGAGGTACTGGTGGTATTAAAGTTGTGAGGATAGGTCGTGAGTTGTGCTTGGGTAGCTCAGTTGGTGGAGCACTTGCCCATCAAAGGCAAAGGTCCCGAGTTTGAGTATCGGTCCAGCACACAGTTTTAATCCGCCAGGAAGTTTCATATCAGTGCACACACTGCTGCAGAGTGAGAATTTCATTCTGGGAACATGAGATATTTCCTAAACACAACACAGAGATGTAAACTATTCACTTTTGTGACAAGAAAAAAGATGCTAGAGTGGCTGTACCATGGTGGTCTAGGTATGGCACAGTGGTTTTTTATGGGTCTTGTGCATCACTTAACAAATGAATTAATTTAGTCCTGGCTCTGTAAAACATTTTAATGCATAAACTCTCTGTTTGTGGTTCACCTAGAAATTCAACTTTTGAGTAAAAAATTTAAATAGGCCATCGAAAATAAGAAGAATATGTGGATGCATATTGCTGCATTTGTAACAGGTTTTTTAACTACTCACCATATTTTCATTTGTGATGTCTTCTTTATTTTCTTACAGGGGCTCTTCCCTGGAGTAACATAATAAAATTGCTGAAGGATTTTGACACAGCTGACACTGAACTGCTCATATATGCAACTACACTAATAAATAAAACACTGAATGGTATTCCTGATCAAGATACATATTATGATCAGGTTGATGCCCTAGAGGAACAAGGCATTGAAGCTGTAATACAGAGGTAAGGTTTCATTATTTCATATATGTAAGAAAAAAGGTTTTCTTTTCTATGTCTATGTTATATCTCATAAGCAACTACCTATTACACAACCAAAACATTTGCATGCCATTTTGTTTCTATACATATGAAGATCTTCCTAATACACAAGTGGAGATTTTTGTAGTTTTATGTATTATTATTATTTATTATTTACTTTAGCACACAGTATATGAGAGAGTACATAAAACATTTTGTAAATCTCATAAATACTGAATTTCAGTTTAGGCAGTAGTTTTCCAACGAAAAGCTACAGTAATCTTTAAAGTTATATGCTGTGTGGTCCTGCCAACTGACAGGGAGGAGGGGGGGGGGGGAGGAGAAAGAAAGATTACTGCAACTTCATATGTGCTACTGAGTTGGCCGCTGTGGCTGAGCGATTCTAGGCATTTCAGTCCAGAACCACGTTGCTACTACAGTCGCAGGTTCAAATCCTGCCCATGGATGTGTGTGATGTCCTTAGGTTGGTTAGTTTTAAGTAGTTCTAAGTCTAGGGGACTGATGACCTCAGATGTTAAGTCCCATAGTGCTGAGAGCCATTTTTAGTTACTGAGGAAATAATAATGTGCATCAAATCATATGTATAAAATTGTTGAGGCTTTCATGGGCACTTGTTGATGTATTGCCTGTATGCTTCCATCTTGGGAGCACAAGCTGAAGTTTTTTTAATGATTTTCCTGACATGATTCACCAGCAGGAGTGGCTGTTATTTTCAAAGATTCCCATAGCTGGTGGCAGACTGGAATTGGACCTGTATTTTGAGATTATAAGTAGCTGTCACGCAAATGTCTGAAGGCTTTTCCTTGGTCATCACCACTATGTTTCTCTCCTTGATACCTGGAATGGTTGTTCGCTGCAGCATGGGCATACAGGATCCATTTACCCTGAGGCTTTCTTTCTTCTTGTTGAAACTATTGTCATGTTTGTAAATTTCTGCGACTTCTCCAAACACAATGTAAAGACTATTTGCAAACAGACCAAGGAGATCAAAGAATGGCTCAGATCATCAAAAGACAAAATGGACCCACTCACAGTCTTAGGAATGTATCGCATACTGTGTAGATGTGGAAAAATCTATATTGGAATGTGTGAAAGATCCACCAGTACCAGGATCACTGAACACAAACAAAATTATAGGTTCAGACAAGTGGAGAAATTGGCCATGTCAGAACAATACACAATGTAAGACCAATCACATCATACAATTTGCCAACACAGGGCTTCTAGCCATGGACAAGAGCTACCACAGCTGTATTGATTTGTTTGGGGAACCCACAGAAATTCAAAACATGACAATTACTTTCAACAATGTGGAAGAAACATAAGACAAATGATTCCTGGATTCCTAAGCTGCAGCAAATTACCATTGGATGTACAAAGGGGAGAACTACAGTGTCAATAACCAGGGAAAAGCCTCAGACATTGGCACGACAGGTACACACAATCTCAGGATGTGGGCTTGACTCTAGTCTGCTGCCAGCAATGTAGGATGAATCTTTGACAATGCCAGCTACTCCTGCTGGCAAAATGTCAGGAAAATCATTAAACAAATGTCAGCCAAAGATCCTGAGACAGAAGCCAACAGGCAATACGTCAAATCGTATGTGGTGTTAAAACATCAATATCATTCTTAGGGTGATAGCTCTGAAACAAATCCTGAGTTAATGGCACCTTAGTCCAGATTCACATTATGAAAGGGAAGGATGTATTTTAGAAAAAGACAAGGAGAGAAAATCCTTAGGTAACTTAAGAAATGCCGCCACACATGCTTTTTTTCCCAATTACTGGAATTTGCATAGGTGGTAGCTATACAATTTACCCACAATTACTTATTTATATTTCTTATTCCAGTCTTTTTCCTATTTTTCAAGGAAATGTTAGCTATTATTGATTTAGAGACCTACATTTGAGACCAATAACTTACTGGCAGCATCTAATTTTGCTTTCTGTAAAGGATTCTCTACAGGGAGAATTGAGTTCTAGTTGAAAAAAAAAACAGTGTATATTAACCAGTTGGCATTGTTTACAACTGTGTTGAGACCTTCAAGTGTATAAATTACAAAATTTTGCAATGGTGGCTGAGGAGTTAGGTATTAGCAGATTGCAGTCCATTGAAGATAACAGATTTTAATATTAACAAAAAAATATAACAGGAATGAAACTAAAGTTGCAGTTACAAACCACTATATATGGTTTCCCTCAAGATTTTTATTCACATTTACACCCAGATCTATAGTTATACTGTAGAAGCCACTTCATGGTATGTGACAAAGGGCATTCCACGTGTCACTATTGCTTCTCATTTTCCTGTAGATGACTCTAATTATAGTCAGATCTGCCAAATCAGGTGAGAGGTTTAAGAGAAGCTGGAACTAATGTGCAAACAATTTAAGGAGTTTGCAGTGTTACCACCCATGTTGATAATAATAATTTATGCTGCCCTCTAGGATATGGCTGAACTGAAATACAACCTTACTTCTATCTTTGGCTCTATGTTGTGTAGGGAGTTGGTTGCATTTCTTACTTGTAGTTCAGTTAATAAATCAACTGCACCCAATTTTCTGTAATCACACAAGTAAGTAATAATGACATGGTAAACTACTATAAATTTCTCTAATCAAGACAAATTGGTCACAAAAAATAAAAGTTTTCCATAAATACTTTTCACTTGTAGCAGTTGGCCTTGGTCTCTGGCATTGTGTAAAAGTAACTTATGCAAATATTTTTTCCTGCGATGCCTATTACAATTTTATGTTGACAAGGGCCTCTACCTGTGGACATTTAGTAGTGAGCATTCATTCTGCAGTATGGCATATGTAATCTGTCTGCTATGTAAAGCCATGGCTTTGTAAAATTCTTATTTTGTCAATTTTGTATATGACAAGAGCCACTCGGTTTCATCTAATCTAATGTGATGTAACAAGGCCCACTACTTCTGAAGAAGATATTTTTACAAATATCAGAACCTAGGTCAAGGTCGAATAAACCCTTGTTTGCAACTGTTTTGCTGATTTTTAACCTCTTCACTTTTCACTTGTGCCTGTTATGAGCTTGAACAGATATTAACAGCAAAGCAAAACAAAATGTTTAAGTTCTTAGACTAATCCATGAGCCCCATACAGTGTAGATAATGCTGTAAAATTTCAAAGTTCCAAGTGCTAATGTGTCCAGTAAATCATAGTTCAGCAAACAAAGAAGGAATACAAGCCCCAATTATTTGTTACACCACAGAAATAATGCCCAACAGTGGCAAACACAAATAATCAAAAGCCCTGACTGATCAACCATCTGAAAGTAAATAAAAGATCCAACTGTTTGTCAACCACAAATAAATGTAAGTGTGAATAATTCCAAGTTCACACTAAAACAGGTGGCCGGTTATCCAAGCCGAGTAATATGGCTCCTGTTCCTGGCGTGGTCACAAACTGATTCTGCTCTCCAGCATTAGACTGGCCCTTAAAAAATTGCTGGACTGGACTCTCTGAAATTACCTGTCATTCACAGAATTTTCTGCAGTACAAAATTAAATTTTTTCAACCCTTGATGTTAACTAAAGTGTAATTCCAAGCTTTCATGCTGATTAACTCAAGATGATGTGGTAAGCTGTGCAGTGGATAGTCTGTCTACAATTAATAAAAATATAAAATTAGCATAATTGCACAGTTTCATTTATTAGCCCTCAAGCAGATGCACCTGTGTATAAAATGCACCAACTACAAATAAAATTGTTTTGTACCATTCCATTGTCATTTTACAATTGTGAGCCCATGCACATTCCTTGATTATTGTTTTGTCTAATACAGTGATAAGTTGTGTTGTCATATGTCCCAGTGAACAGCATTTTCCTTTCTACATTTTTCACTTACTAACCCTATCATCTGTGGTATCATCATCATCCTAATAGCAAAGGTGTGAAATATATGTCCTGCTTGTTGCTAATATTTGGCTGTTTCTTCTGAATATGTTGTGATTTATGAGGTTACTGTCGGACCTGAGAATACAGCTGCTTTTATCTGAATACATATTGGATTTCGCTTCTATGCTGACGTGAGGCTGTGACAGTTTCTCTTGCTTCCAAACTTATTGTCTGCCCGCTGCTCTCTCATAATAGGCTGCGTAGAACCAGCAGCTAGCAAATTCCTTTTTTGTTCCCATCGTACACCACGGTAAAAATTAACAGCATTGGAGCATGAAACACCTACCTAAGTACACCACTGGCTCCTATCCAGACTGTTACTGTCTCCCACAGAGATTAATACTATTCTCAAATATTTGTACAATTTTAAAGTTAATTCAGTTTTGACTAGAAATGGATTCAAGCAAACTGCAGTTCATACATGTTAGATTTTCCTAAAAAGCCAAAGTACACCTGATTAGCAATGTGCTGTAATTTGCTGCCCACTCACTACCCCCTTCCCACTCTCATTTAGCTCTCAGTCAAGCCCATAGTGCTGTGCCAGCAAGTGTGAAATGAAGACTGCAATATCTTAGGGTGCAAGTCATATATAACAACAGCATCTGATACCTAAATTAAAGATCACAATCATAATTCAGTCCAATATTTGAGCTTTCACTCATCCTGTGATCTACTGATGTCTGTTGGTACTGTCTCCATGACGGGTCTTGTCACTGTCATTTAGTCTCACAACAACGATGAGTAAGTTTAATATGGTTTATTTTGTTTGTTAGACATTTCATTCTGGATTAATTTTCCTTCTCATTTCATCTCAATGTCACCATCATGTTCTAAAGCTGATTGAAAGTATGTATCCTTTTTCCCCAGTATTCTAATACATGAACAGCAACCAAATTTCTCATTTGCAGCCCACTTTGTAAATCATTACAGTCTCTCGTAATCTAATAAAATATTGAGCTGGGTTCAGAATCTAGTACTGTTTTTTGAAAGGCAACATTTTTTGCTTTTTAATGTTAGCTTTACTTAAAATGCAGCATTTATGTTTGTTCACGATATCCACATATGTATGAGAGCATTTGTTGCAAAACTATTCAAATACAACAAGAGTTCGTAAGATTATAGGATGTAGTGCTATTTCTTCCTGTGTTTCACAAAGTTGCCAAATGTTAAGCAGAACAATAGATTGTTGTAGTGGATAGTTCATAGTTTTTAGCATGTCCTGTGGACTAGTGCTGCAGGAGTGAAATGGCACATGATGGTTTGAGCAACATCGATACAATATTGAGCAGTTTGGCGTATCTGCAAATCTTAGCCTGTTCGAGCATGAGTATCATTTGCTGAGGCCTAAAGATGAACCCTACGTAGCCGGCCACTGTGGCCGAGCGGTTCTAGGTGCTTTAGTCTGGAACCGCGCTGCTGCTACAGTTGCAGGTTCCAGTTCTGCCTCTGGCGTGGATGTGTGTGATGTCCTTAGGATAGTTAGGTTTAAGTAGTTCTAGGTCTAGGGGGCTGATGACCTCAGACGTAAGTCCCATAGTGCTTAGAGCCATTTTAACCTTTTAAACCCTACATACACTATTAAACAACATAAAAACATCAACTTCCGCAGCAATAACTTAATTTGCAAATGTAAGATGACCCTCCATTTTTTACTGACAAATTGGAAAAAACCTTGTCTTATAATTGGGTAAATATGGCAAAATAAACAGCGAACAAGGTGTGGAAAAATATATGATTGGTGCAAGAAAATGCCCCACATTCTGAGCTAGTGGCACAATCCCACATTTTGTAAGTTTCCTATGAGATAATTAGTAGTTGAATAAGAATTTGGCTGAGATCTGATGCAGGTGTACCCTTTAATGCTTCGAGTGGGTCATTACTGGGGGGAGGAGGTAACACTTGTACTTGGCAACAGAGTGACCCTACAAATGAGGTCTACAGGAGGACAACAGCACAATTCTCAGCATCAGGAATACCAGAGAAGACCATCAGAAACCTTTTGGCATGGAGTCCAGTACCACCATTACACCCTATAATCATCAATATAGGTGCCTCAATCTCTCAGCTTGACAGGTTCCTCAAGACTGCTGAGTCCTTATGTATGGAAACCCTGCCACCTTGTAAACAACTTGACAGACTTCACACAAAGTCTGATGGACCTACACATTTCAGACATTGCCATAATGGTCAGTTTTGACGTTGTTTATTTGTTCAGCAGAGTGCCACCAAAGGATCTGATAGAACTGACAAGTGAAATATTTGACCATGAAATGACAGACCTGTCCAGGCATATGTTAACACCCACCTATGTCTTATACATCATGAGCAAACTGAGGATGTAGCTAAGAGCAGTTCACTATCTCCAGTGATGGGGAATCTGTTCATAGAACACTCTGAGAAAACAGCTTTGGATTCATACATTTGCAGACCATCCAGTTTCTTTTGCATGTGGATTACATATTTGTGATGTGGCCCCATAGAATGGGGAAACTCAGTGAATTCTTTTATCTGAGCTAATGTGCACCCCCCCCCCCCCCCCATGTCGGATTCATTATGAAACTGGAGAAAGATGGGCAGATGCTGTTCTTGGATGTCCTGGTGGGGTGGAAGACAGATAGATCACTTGAGCACAAAGTTTACTGCAAACCAACCCACACTAACCATTACGTCCTGGTTGATAGCTACTACCATCATGCCCAGAAGAGTAGTGTCTTGAGGACCGTGACCCATAATGCATGCATCCTATCAGATGAAAAAAGCTTCGCCTCTGAATTAAAGCATTTGTGAGAAGTCTTCCACAAATATGGCTACTCCATAGCCCAAATTGAATGTGCACTACATCAGTCACCTTCCAAAGAAAAAGAAGAAACAGAAGAGGACAGACAAAGAGGTTTTAACATGTATACCATATGTAGAGGCTGTCACTGTGAAGACCAACAGTATTTTAAACAAATTTGGCATTGAATGTGTGACATGTGCAGGCACCAAGATGTGCAGCCTATGTGGCTATGAAAAGGACAACTTAGGCTTAGAAAGTGTTTACAACATCCTTTCAGAGTATGGCATGCATACATTGGCAAAACAATCTGAACAGTGGAAGATAGATGTATTGGTTAACACCAATACCACACTAGGCTAGAACAACTCAATAAATCTTCAGTATCTGTGTGCTGCTGTCTGCAGTACAAGCACTATATGAAGTATGGTAATATGAGAATCCACAGACTTCCAGGTTCCGGGAAGTGACTGCAACCAAGCAGGGGGAACACTTGATCAATAGACATGCTGACTACCAACTCGGCAAGGCATGGGGCTCCAAGCTCATATCACTGAAGGAGCAACAGCATTTGCATATGATGAACAGTACAAAATAGTGAAAGTGAAGATAGAACTTCATCGACGTGTCCTCTGGTGGCAGAGGAGACAGTAGACACAAATAATGTAGATGGGAGTGTGGACCTGAGAGCTGATGGCATCACAGAGCACTGTCAGCTGGACCACAGGGGATGAGTTATGGAGGTAGAGGCAGGTATAAAGGCAGGAGTGGCTCCCTCAATGTCTCAGTACATCATAATTAGCTGATGATGCTTATGATGTTAACAATGAAAATCTGGGAAGATTCAAATCTGCATAAAAATTAATTTAGGAGGAATTTATGTGGTTATCAGTATCAGTAGGTTACGACCAGTCATAATTTTTGTTAGTAGCTAGTTGTTCATGATGGGATTTTTGGAACAATATGTGTGAATGACTGAATGAACAAATTTGATGAGAATTTTAGAAAAAGGGAGTGATCATCACCGAGTAAAACACTGTTGTGATGTTAATATGATACAAGGAAGTCCTGGGTGCAGTACAAGTAATGTAATGAGTAAGTTAGTTTGTTGTTTAGTCAGTTAGTTTCTTATTCCAGGGATCATTTTGCACAGTAAATTACATACTAAAAACAAAAATGATGAGACTTACCAAACGAAAGCGCTGGCAGGTTGATAGACACACAAACTAACACAAACATACACACAAAATTCTAGCTTTCGCAACCAACGGTTGCTTCGTCAGGAAAGAGGGAAGGAGAGTGAAAGACGAAAGGATGTGGGTTTTAAGGGAGAGGGTAAGGAGTCATTCCAATCCCGGGAGCGGAAAGACTTACCCTAGGGGGAAAAAAGGACGGGTATACACTCGCACACACACACATATCCATATCCATATCTGTATATGTGTGGATGGATATGTGTGTGTGTGTGCGAGTGTATACCCGTCCTTTTTTCCCCCTAGGGTAAGTCTCTCCGCTCCCGGGATTGGAATGACTCCTTACCCTCTCCCTTAAAACCCACATCCTTTCGCCTTTCCCTCTCCTTCCCTCTTTCCTGACGAAGCAACCGTTGGTTGCGAAAGCTAGAATTTTGTGTGTATGTTTGTGTTAGTTTGTGTGTCTATCGACCTGCCAGCAGTGTGTGTCTATATACACTCCTGGAAATGGAAAAAAGAACACATTGACACCGGTGTGTCAGACCCACCATACTTGCTCCGGACACTGCGAGAGGGCTGTACAAGCAATGATCACACGCACGGCACAGCGGACACACCAGGAACCGCGGTGTTGGCCGTCAAATGGCGCTAGCTGCGCAGCATTTGTGCACCGCCGCCGTCAGTGTCAGCCAGTTTGCCGTGGCGTACGGAGCTCCATCGCAGTCTTTAACACTGGTAGCATGCCGCGACAGCGTGGACGTGAACCGTATGTGCAGTTGACGGACTTTGAGCGAGGGCGTATAGTGGGCATGCGGGAGGCCGGGTGGACGTACCGCCGAATTGCTCAACACGTGGGGCGTGAGGTCTCCACAGTACATCGATGTTGTCGCCAGTGGTCGGCGGAAGGTGCACGTGCCCGTCGACCTGGGACCGGACCGCAGCGACGCACGGATGCACGCCAAGACCGTAGGATCCTACGCAGTGCCGTAGGGGACCGCACCGCCACTTCCCAGCAAATTAGGGACACTGTTGCTCCTGGGGTATCGGCGAGGACCATTCGCAACCGTCTCCATGAAGCTGGGCTACGGTCCTGCACACCGTTAGGCCGTCTTCCGCTCACGCCCCAACATCGTGCAGCCCGCCTCCAGTGGTGTCGCGACAGGCGTGAATGGAGGGACGAATGGAGACGTGTCGTCTTCAGCGATGAGAGTCGCTTCTGCCTTGGTGCCAATGATGGTCGTATGCGTGTTTGGCGCCGTGCAGGTGAGCGCCACAATCAGGACTGCATACGACCGAGGCACACAGGGCCAACACCCGGCATCATGGTGTGGGGAGCGATCTCCTACACTGGCCGTACACCACTGGTGATCGTCGAGGGGACTCTGAATAGTGCACGGTACATCCAAACCGTCATCGAACCCATCGTTCTACCATTCCTAGACCGGCAAGGGAACTTGCTGTTCCAACAGGACAATGCACGTCTGCATGTATCCCGTGCCACCCAACGTGCTCTAGAAGGTGTAAGTCAACTACCCTGGCCAGCAAGATCTCCGGATCTGTCCCCCATTGAGCATGTTTGGGACTGGATGAAGCGTCGTCTCACGCGGTCTGCACGTCCAGCACGAACGCTGGTCCAACTGAGGCGCCAGGTGGAAATGGCATGGCAAGCCGTTCCACAGGACTACATCCAGCATCTCTACGATCGTCTCCATGGGAGAACAGCAGCCTGCATTGCCGAAAAGGTGGATATACACTGTACTAGTGCCGACATTGTGCATGCTCTGTTGCCTGTGTCTATGTGCCTGTGGTTCTGTCAGTGTGATCATGTGATGTATCTGACCCCAGGAATGTGTCAATAAAGTTTCCCCTTCCTGGGACAATGAATTCACGGTGTTCTTATTTCAATTTCCAGGAGTGTGTATATATAATAGAGGGAAACATTCCACGTGGGAAAAATATATCTAAAAACAAAGATGATGTGACTTACCAAACGAAAGTGCTGGCAGGTCGATAGACACACAAACATACACACAAAATTCAAGCTTTCGCAACCAACGGTTGCTTCATCAGGAAAGAGGGAAGGAGAGGGAAAGATGAAAGGATGTGGGTTTTAAGGGAGAGGGTATGGAGTCATTCCAATCCCGGGAGCGGAAAGACTTACCTTATGGGGAAAAAAGGACACACACACACACACACACACACACACACACACACACACACACACATGCGCGCACACACACACACACACACACACACACACACACACACACACACACACACATATCCATCCACACATTCACAGACACAAGCAGACATTTGTAAAGGCAAAGAGTTTGGGCAGATATGTCAGTCACGGCAGAAGTACAGAGGCAAAGATTTCATGAAGGATGGATCTCAAATCCTACCCACTCCACCAAGAGTCCGCCTCAACTTCGTAACCTCTCGGTTCATCCCTATGAAATCCCCAAACCACCTTCCCTACCCTTTGGCTCCTACCCTTGTAACTGCCCCCTGTGTAAAAGCTGCCCCATGCACCCTCCCACCACCACCTACTCCAGTCCTGTAACCCGGAAGGTGTTCACGATCAAAGGCAGAGCCACGTGTGAAAGCACCCACGTGATTTACCAACTGACCTGCCTACACTGTGAAGCTTTCTATGTGGGAATGACCAGCAACAAACTGTCCATTTGCATGAATGGACACAGGCAGACAGTGTTTGTTGGTAATGAGGATCACCCTGTGGTTAAACATGCCTTGGTGCACAGCCAGCACATCTTGGCACAGTGTTACACCGTCCGGGTTATCTGGATACTTCCCACTAACACCAACCTGTCAGAACTCCGGAGATGGGAACTTGCCCTTCAGTATATCCCCTCTTCTCGTTACCCACCAGGCCTCAACATCTGCTAATTTCAAGTTGCCGCCGCTCGTACCTCACCTGTCATTCAACAACATCTTTGGTTCTGTACTTCCGCCTCAACTGACATCTCTACCCAAACTTTTTGCCTTTACAAATGTCTGCTTGTGTCTGTGTATGTGTGGATGGATGTGTGTGTGTGTGAGTGTATACCTGTCCTTTTTTCCCCCTAAGGTAAGTCTTTCCGCTCCCAGGATTGGAATGACTCCTTACCCTCTCCCTTAAAACCCACATCTTTTCGTCTTTCCCTCTCCTTCCCTCTTTCCTGATGAACCGTTGGTTGCGAAAGCTTTAATTTTGTGTGTACGTTTGTGTTTGTTTATGTGTCTATCAACATATCAGCGCTTTCGTTTGATAAGTCACATCATCTTTGTTTTTAGATATATTTTTCCCACGTGGAATGTTTCCCTCTATGGTTTAAGTTAGTAATCCCTGCTCACCACATTTCTGAATGGCAGTGGATTATTTACAACAGACTTCATGAGGGAATAAATATATTGTGAAGCAGTAGTAAGAATGCTCCACTCCTTAAACAGATGTCTGCAAGATGATTGTGGGCAACACCACATATTATTATTTCAGTACGATTTTGAACAATGAAGATTTTCTTACTTAAAGATGAGTTACCCTAAAACACTATCCCATATGGCATTATTGAATGAAAATATGCAAAATACGTCAACTTACAGATTTGTCTTACCCCAAGATTTGCAAGCATTCTAAGAGCTAATGTGGCTGAGTTTAAATTTTCATCAACATGGGTACCTAAGAATTTTGAAATTTCCACCATGTTTGTTATTTACTCACCATGTTTTACACTTATAATTGGTGTAGTACCAATAGATGTGCAGAACTGAATATGCTGTGTCTTTTTTAAATTGAGAATGAGACCATTCACAGAAAGACAGTCAATGAGACTTTTAAGATCATTGTTTATGAATTATTCTGTTTCTATATGCACGCATTGATCGACTACAATGCTATTGTAATCTGCAATATTAACTAATTCTGCTTGCAAATGGAAGATTCTTTACATGTATGAGGAACAAACGTGAACCCAAGATTGAGCCATGGGGAACCCCATATGTGATTTCTTCCAAGGCAGAATTGTATACCTGGACATATTGGTTGACTTACTAAGTACAACATTCAACAATACGAGAGAAGGAAAGTTGCTACTCACCATTTAGCGGAGATGCTGAGTCCCAATAGGCACAATAAAAAGATTCACACAATCATAGCTTTCGGCCATTAAGGCCTTTGTCAGCAGTAGACACACATACACACACACACACACACACACACACACACACACACACACAGACAAGCACACACAAGCTCTCTGAGACTGCAGACGCGTGTGCAAGTTGCGCTAGTGTGAGTGTGTGTGTGTGTGTGCGTGTGTGTATGTGTGTCTACTGCTGACAAAAGCCTTAATGGCCGAAAGCTATGATTGTGTGAATCTTTTTATTGTGCCTATCGCAACTCAGCATCTCCGCTATATGGTGAGTAGCAACTTTCCTTCTCTTGTATTGTTACATTCCATCCTGGATTTTCCATTGTTTGATAAGTACAACTTACAACAGTATTACAAAATGGGTAGATTACTACTTACCGTAAAGACGACCAGCTGAGTTGCAGAAAAGCACAATGAAAATACTGTGATACACTATCCTAGTTTTACGAACTAATAGTTCTTTTCCTAGGCAGACTAGATGAATAGGATGTGGAAAGTTAATGTCTTCCATTTTTTTGTTATAAATTCAATGTGTCTCATAATGAATAAAAAAGTAATGTTGCACACCATAAAAATTATAAATGACTCTCTCTCTCTTTCTTTCTTTTTACTTACATGATAAAGAATTCTGAATATTTGCAGGTACATGTCAAAGCAAGGAACAGACTTGGACCTTCTTCGTCAGTTCCAAATATATGAGGCAGTTCTCCACCATGAGGATGGAGAAGAGAAGGGAACACCACTGAAGCAACTGGATGATGCCATTAGGTAATAAATAGTTATGATTTTAATAACACAGAACAGTCTTGAAAAAGAAATCATCATAGATATCATTCCCTTCTGTCATTGTTGATATTCTCTTATGATATTGTTGATATAACCATACTTCTCTATCTCTCAGTATCTGTACCATTTAGTTGTAGCTGTGCAATTCATTCCACTAATCACACTTTTGTAATATGGATGTTCTGAGCTTAACTCTTGTTTACTTTCATACAACTTTCACTTCAAAGATATTCTTTATGAGTTTGGTATGCTGCATTAGATGTCCAAATAATGCAGTGGTTCTTTTGGAAGATTTCAATCTGTATCCTTTTTTGTCTAATTCTTTTAATATTTGCCGACTGGATTTTCTTTCAAACTGGATGCTTTTGTGACTCCATCATACATCCTTATATATATCTCTGTTTTTCCTCTTTCATGACCATAGATAAATCCCTTCAAGTTAATATCTTGACTTCATCTTTAGTTACTCCATATTAAAGTGTTGCTCATTGATAAATCATTTTTATTTTTGAAGGTTGGTTTGACTGCTGTGATTGGTCTGTTAATACCCACCAAACATGTATTACTATCACTTAGTGTATTGTCTGAAGCAGCCATCTTTATTTATTTGTTTGCTTCATTATAGCCAGCACGGATTCAGAAAATATCGTGCTTGTGAAACACAGCTAGCTCTTTATACTCATGAAGTAATAAGTGCTATCAACAGGGGATGTCAAATTGATTCCATATTTTTAGATTTCCAGAAGGCTTTTGACACCATTCCTTACAAGCGTCTCCTAATCAAACTGCGTGCCTACGGAGTATCACCTCAGTTGTGCGACTGGATTTGTGATTTCCTGTCAGAAAGGTCACGGTTCGTAATAATAGATGGAAAGTCATCGAGTAAAACAGAAGTAATATCTGGTGTCCCCCAAGGAAGTGTTATAGGTCCTGTATTGTTCCTGATCTATATTAATGACATAGGAGACAATCTGAGTAGCCGTATTAGATTGTATGCAGATGATGCTGTCATTTACCGTCTTGTAAAGTCATCAGATGATCAAAACGACTTGCAAAATGATTTAGATAATATATCTGTATGCAGCAAGAAATGGCAATTGACCCTGAATGAAGAAAAGTGCGAAGTTATCCACGTGAGTACTAAAAGAACTCAGCTAAATTTCAATTACATGATAAGTGAAACAAATCTGAGTGCTGTAAATTCAACTAAATACTTAGGGATTACAGTTACAAATAACCTAAACTGGAATGATCACATAGATAATATTATGGGTAGAGCAAACCAAAGACTGCGGTTCATTGGCAGAATACTTAGAAGGTGCAAAAGGTCTACCAGAGAGACTGCTTACACTATGCTTGTCCGCCCTATTCTGGAGTACTGCTGTGCGGTGTGGGATCTGCATCAGGTGGGACTGACGGATGACCTCGAAAAAGTACAAAGAAGGGCAGCTCGTTCTGTATAATTGCGAAATAGGGGAGATAGTATCACAACATGATACGTGAATTGGAATGGCAATCATTAAAACAAAGACATTTTTTGTTGCGATGGGATCTTCTCAAGAAATTTCAATCACCAGTGTTCTCCTCCGATTGCGAAAACATTCTGTTGGCACCCACCTACATAGGGAGAAATGATCATCACGATAAAATAAGAGAAATCAGGGCTCGCACCGAAAAATTTAAGTGCTCATTTTTCCTGCGTGCCATTCGAGAGTGGAGCAGTAGAGAGACAGCATGAAGGTGGTTCATTGAATCCTCTGCCAGGCACTTTATTGTGAATAGCAGAGTAATAATGTAGATGTAGATATATTTCCTATCTTAATGCTTGATCTTACTTGCATGTCAAAGTGCTCTTTTGCCATCTTTTTGATTTTGCTTTTGTTCATTCCTAGATCATAACTGCCCAGTAAATTAGCCAAAATACATAATACATCTTTTTTCTGAAACTGCAGAGACTATTATATCATCAAAAATCTTATGTAATGCATTTGGTCAATGAAATATACAATTTTTGTGAGTTTTTTTGTGTTTCTATTGTTCTTTCCATAAAAAAATTAAACAAGGGGAAAGAAGAGACAGAATAGTCAGATGCCTCTTCTTATTGAAGCCTGGTTCTTCATGCTATAAATGTCTAGTTCTCTACTATAGTTTCTATAGAAATAGATAATTAGTCAAAACTTTATGGTAGATGAGAACTGTTTGTCAGACAGGGAGTCAATCTTGGAACCTTGCCTGCTGCAGACAGAGTTCTTACCAACTAAGAACTCCAGCAAGTTTCATGATATACCCTCTTACTGCCAGTACATCTTGCCTAGTTTTCCAATCTTCACTTAAGCATGGTATTAATGAGAAATTCTGTCAAGTCTGGGAAATAGAAGACAAATATAAGTAGATCTAAGTGGCCACTCCTTCCCACGTGCGCTCAGGGTGTATGAACACATATGCTACAGCCTGGCATCAAGACTGACTATGTATCACTCACTTGCCCACACCTGTCCACATGTACCTGTCATCAACCCACTGCCAAGGTTTCTTTCTGTAGGAACAGTGTACACATGGAAAAGAGGGACAACCTTAATCAGCAAATTACGATGGATAGATGAACACAGAACAAATATGAAGTTGTACTTAGGTAATAAGAGTCGGCCGGTGTGGCCGAACGGTTCTAGGCACTACAGTCTGGAACCGTGCGACCGCTACGGTTGCAGGTTTGAATCCTGCCTCGGGCATGGATGGATGTATGTGATGTCCTTAGGTTTGTTCGGTTTAAGTAGTTCTAAGTTCTAGGGGACTGATGACCTCAGATATTAAGTCCCATAGTGCTCAGAGCCATTTGAACCATTTTAGGTAATAAGACAGGTATCTGTTAAGGGAGTGCATTTACAGTTGAGAATTGACAGAAGAGATTAATTTGTTTCTGGTCAGAAAACAGATTTTATAATGTTGGATGACTAATTTAATTAGCACAGTAACCACTCATCATATGAAGGAAGCATTCCATCACTGTATAGTGAGTAGCTATCTTAACATATTGTGTTGCTTATGTTCCAGTTTTTAAATTAATAATGCTTGTATAGATATATTTTAAATAATTTTTTTTATGTGAGAGTGTCAAGAAAAGTGAGCTATAATTACTCATAATATACAATATTTATGCACTATGTTGTCCACATTATGGATTAAAAATATATCTTTGCCTTATTTTTTATATGTAGGAAGACACTGCGGCAGCGGAAAGCTTTGACAGAGTCAGTACCAGCTACTGGACGACGTAAGTCACGCCGACATTCAACCGGCACATCCCCATTCTCTCTTCGCCAACAACAACAGCAGTCACCATCATCAAATCAACTGCTGGTCCCTGGTCAAGATGAAGAAGGTTCTCCCGGATCCCATACACCACCTGGTTATGGAGACAGCTCCCATAAGGACAGAAGTAAGTTTACCTTCAATTCTAAAAGCCTTGCAAATTTTGCAAGAGGCAAGTGCATTTTGGTATCAGTTATGTGTTTGAGAAATATTAGTGTCATTGTAGACCTAACTGCCAAACTATATGTAGAACAGTGAAGTAACCCACAAATGCCTAAAAGCTTTCACAGAAATACACACAGTGAACTGTTTAGTCTTTGGCTTCATAACTGCACAATAGTTATTGAAAATGTGCAGCCACTGTGAAAGTGATGAGGGTCACTGGTGTTTGGTTGTGTTGTGTGGAAACTAAATAACATAGAGCTAAATGGAATGGAGCAAGTTTGAGATTTAATAACCTTGTGACTTCATGGATACTAGAGATGCAACACTTATGTAATTAAACAAGGATGAGGAAGGAAACTCAGCTTGGCCTTGTCTAAGAAACCATCTTGGCATTCACCTGATGTTTTTCAGGTAAACTATGGTAAATATAAACCAACATGTCCTGAACCTTAGTTCTTCGTGAATACAAGAATTCAGGGTTAGGAATCATATATTTAATTATTCAAACTACAAAATAGTTTTACATGCAGTACTTATAGTTTCTAGTTGTAGTAGTAGTAGTAGTAGTAATAGTATAGTTTTATCAGCAGCTGATATTATGGTATCAACTGAGGGAGAAATTAACAAAATATTGTTTGTCAGACATTCCTCAGTAATGGTTTATATGAAAAGATGAACATGGTACCAAATAGAGAGCATTCCTATGACTAAATTTTCTTGATATAGATATGGTATTTTTATGTCAAATTCATTATACCTATCTGTTTCTGTACATTGTTATTTCTTACCATTTGTATAAATATATTATCACAATAAATATTTGTTTTAGATAGAAAACTATTGGGAAATGAAGTTGGCACATGGTAACATATTGGGCTTTACAAGAGATAGTGCAGTTGTTAATGCACTGGACTTGCATTTGGGAGAATTTAGTTTATTTTCATGATTTCCCTAAATTGCTCCAAGAAAATGTTCAGACGGTTCCTTTGAAAAGGGCATGGCTGATTTCCTTCCCCGTCTTTCCATAATCTGAGTTTGTGATATGTCACTAATGACCATGCTGTCAACAGGACATTGAACTGCAATCTCCCTTCCTTCCTTGAACTTTACTTTCAGGCACTGACTGAACATCTAGGTTTGGGTTTACCATGTTTTCCTACAGTTCTTTTACTGGATGAAAGAACCTCTGGTTCTGAAAGCAAGTTTTTGTGGTATTTCTTAGCCATGCCTATGTCTGTTGTTCTTTGGTGCATAACAGGTTTTCCTATCTATATTTGGTTGTAGATTCATTTGGGAGACTTTTTCTATATAGGAACAACCAAATACAATTATGTGTAGTTGGATCTACCCATGTGGAAATAATTTGTGTTATACACTACTCTTAAACTCTGGGTTCTCTTTGTGTGCGAAAGGATGGAAAATGGAACAAAGCAAAATAGGTATTTTGAGGGAAGCCACTCAGGATAAAGGGACAAGACACACAGCATAAGGGGGTAAAATGGAAAATGAATCTGGGGAGCTTTGCTATGTAATCATTGTAAAGTCCATGTCATCCACTCCTTACCTCCAATTCTACCAGATGTGAAAACGTCAAATTCCAAAAGTTTATTGACCATATAACTTTTGTGCATTCTCTATAGCTGCTTGGCATGCAAATATTTTTCGTATTCTTTTTCAAACTTAGTATACACTTCCTCCAGTTTGAATGAGTTAGGATGAAAACCAAACATATTAAAAACTTAAGCACACAATATTGATATTCCACAATAATGTATATTGTATAGTTTATTATGAACTGATTTTAGCTTTACAGACCATCCTCAGGTAACTTAAGTCTAAAAAGATAATCCACACAAAGTCAGTGGAATTTTGTAGTTGTACAAAGTTTATCTTTCCAAAAATATGTGTCCTTTTACAACTAAATATATATTGAAAAAACATAATGAAATTCATAAAGAAGCTCTGAGCAAATAAATCTTATATTACAGTATACCCAAAGATTAAAAGCATAAGGCCATAAACTATGTGCAAGTGACTATTCACTGGCACAGACTACTATTTTAGATGGACAAAATAACTGGTGAATGTGATGAACAGGCCGAAGAAAGCAGATTGGGCGGGGGGGCACAGAGAGAGCCGAAAGGAGCCTATGGAATGATGTAATGTGGGTGTGGAACAGTTATGACAAGCACATCGTCTAATGATGACGAAAAACAGTAAGCAGCTGCTGCTTCTTCAGTAATACTGAATAATAAAACTGTGTTTGGTCTATAGGTATCAGGTCAGGATTCTTTGATGGGTGGTTATTAATAGCCAGAATTCTAAGTAATGTTAGTTTTCTGCATTTAGCTCCTCTATGGAGAACATCACATTCAGTATCATAAGAATGACATTTATTCAGAGCACGTTCAGCAAAGGTAGACTCTTTCTTTATCAGTCTCCAACTCCTATCATGGTCAGTAAGTGTAGTAGTTATAGCTCTCCTTGATTGACCTAGATATAATTTGCCACTTGTTGTTGTTGTGGTCTTCAGTCCTGAGACTGGTTTGATGCAGCTCTCCATGCCACTCTATCCTGTGCAAGCTTCTTCATCTCCCAGTACCTACTGCAACCTACATCCTTCTGAATCTGCTTAGTGTATTGATCTCTTGGTCTCCCTCTACGATTTTTACCCTCCACGCTGCCCTCCAATACTAAATTGGTCACTTAGATTGCAGAGATCCTATAAATTTACCTCTATTTCAAATGTGGAACCTTGTCTTTACACTTATTCAGAATGTGGGCTATAGTATTCCTGGTGGATTTTAGCTTGTTGGCAAGTACCAGTACCTATGAAGTCCTACCTACATATAGCATGGTGGTCAATTTGTTATCAGTGTAATTTAGTGCTTTCCAAGGAGGATATAGAATGGGAAAAGGGGGGGAGGGGGGGAGAGGTATTTTAATTCGCAGTAATTTGTACAGTATTTGCTGCGGAAAACTGAGAGCTTTGACTACAGTTTGTTTATGACAACTGAATTCATTTTGGAGAAAATTTGCATTGCTTAGTTCAAAAATATATATTTAAATTAAACAACGGAAAGTCCAAGCTGGAATATCAACAATATTATGAAAAGGATAGATTGCTATTCACCATAAAGATGATACGCTGAGTTGCAGAGAGGCACAATGAAAAGAATGTTGCTCCTTGAGCTTTCAGTTAAAGCCTCCTTCAGAAAGGAAAACACACACACACATTCACACAAACAAACACACTTCACATACATGTGACTACTATCTCTGGCCACTCCTGCTGGAATGCATTTTGGCTGGAGCAGTCATGAGTGCATGGAGTGTGCTTGCTTGTGTGAAAGTGTGTGTGTGCGTATATATTTTCCTTTTGAAGAAGGCTTTGGTTTAAAACTCAATGTGTAACAGCCATTTTGTTGTCTCTGTATGCAGCTCAGTGTGTCGTATAAGTTAATATGTTAATGTATTATTTTACAATGAAATTATGACATTCTGAATCTCGAGATTCAGTTCATTAAATTAAAAAAACTAACTTGGAACTTAAATAAACTGCTGTGGAACATCCACAGTTTTGTATCTCCATTCATAATTGTGAAAAGAATTCATTAACATTTTTGTGTCTCTGAGGTACATCTTCTGCACAACAAGTAATGAAAATGATTAAATTACATGTGCCGTACACCTGCACAGAGAGGGACATGGCTGATTATCTTATCCTATCTAAGTGAGTAGATTTCTGTGCTTTCCCTGGTTTCCTTAAGTCAAATGTTGGAAAGGACATGGCTGATTTCCTTGTCGTATCTAAGTGTGTACATTGTCTCTAATTACCTCGTTGTCAACAGGGTGTTAAATCCTAACATTCCTTCTGTCCCTGTAATGAATCGTACTGCAGAACCTGTTCTATGTATCCACGCACTACAGCTTACTACAGCTCCACCACAGCTAATTGAAACCAGTCCTTTATTTACTTTTTTTACTTAATCTTATTTTGAATTATATTTTAACTTTTCCCATACTAATTTCTTCCATATTCACCCGTACATCTTTTCTGTCTCTCCTCCTTCTATCATCTTTGAGCTGACACTGGCACAGTGCTTAATAGTCCACTACAGTGATCTCACTAAACTTCTGAATGACCTACTGTACTCTTTCCTTTCTTCTCAAACAGCTAAGATAACAGTTTTTTTATGTTCTTTCAGTTGTACTGAGGGTTGCTCCTTCTGAAGGTAAGTAATTGTGAGCCCATTTAGGTTTTCGATAATTTAACAACTTTGTGAATAGTATCATCCATTTTATACATTTAATTATATGAACAGATTGAAAAATCAGTCAACCAGTTGCAAATAAAGGTTTATTATCCCTTGACCATGGTTTCGATATTTGTAAAAATATCTTCTTCAGAAGTATTGGCCTTATTACACACATGATACCACAATATATTAGATGAAGCTGAGCGGCTATTGTCATCAACAAAATTGATGAAACAACAGTTATTACAAGCCATGGCTTTAGGTAGTGCCAGATTAAGTCGTACTTCAGAAAGAGTGCTCATTAGTAAATGTCCACAGGTAGATGATCTTGTCAACATATAAATGTAATATATTATTTATTATCGAATAAACATTTATATGGCAAATCGGTTAAATTATAATAGTAAATTATAATATAATTTTGTATGATATAACTATATAATAATAGTAAGTTATCATAGTACTATCTGTAATGTAGCAGATAGTAATAGAGGCTCTGTGAGGCTGTTCACAGACAGTGCTGGTGTCCCTAGAAAGGTTACAATACCGAAAGACTGGTGAAGCGCAGGAAGACCTGCAGAGGATGGACAATTGGTACAGTGATTGGCAGTTGATTCTAAACATGAGTAAATGTAAGGTATGTGCGCAAACAGAAGGGATCCATTACTATTAATTACACCATTGGTGATGAAACCATTGGAAAAGCAAGACTACCACAAAATAGCTAGGATTAAATGGCCAGATTGAGCTAAAGAGAAAATATAAAACAGATTGTAGATCAAGCAGATGGCAGACTGACACTCATTGGAAGAAACTTCAGGAAATGTAATTCATCAATAGAAGAAGAGAAGAAGTGGCTCATCAGTCCTGAATGCTTACCAGGTTGGATTAATAGAAGAGAGAGAGAGAGAGAGAGAGAGAGAGAGAGAGAGAGAGAGGATCAATATAAAGTGGTGCATTTAATCATGTGACTACTTTATAAGCGTTTGAGTGTTACAGAGGTGTCAAACAAACTCTAGTAGCGGACACTACAAGAGCAGCAATATGTATCATGGAGAGGTTTACTTTTGAAATTCTGAAAGCAAGTGTTTCAAGAATAATTGGGCAACATATAACTTCCTCCCATGTATGTCTCATGAAATGACAATTATGAGAAAATCAGAGATACATAAATCTACCAACAGTCATTCTTCTCACACACCATTTATAAATGGAACAGAGAAGGGAAAAATGAAGTGTGTTATAGCCACCACACACTGTAAGGTAGCTTGCAGAATATGGAAGTTAATCTAGATGTAAAAGCCACCTCTTTGTCCCACTCACTACTACATATTCCAGCTTCATCACCAGTAACTCCTAAAACATAAAAATCAGAACAATGTGAGAAACCACTTGTGTTTTTTACCAGGCAGTTGTGTATACTACATGACTTTGTTTACAGAAGCAACTGATTGAAAGCATGAATGGACACAAATTGACTTCTACTCCTGTGTTTATATGCTGCAAGCCACCTCATGCTTTGTGGTGGAGGATACTGCGAGTTCAATGTGAGTTGTTTCCCTTTAGTGTTGCAGTCACGTGCAGTGCACAGGGGGAACAGTTGTTGGTAAGACTTAGTGTGAGCTCAACTCTGCAATGTTACAGTGCTGGTGCTATTGCTAGATATACATAGGAAGAAGGAGTATATTGGTTGTCTCTTTCAGGAAATTACATTCATGGAATTTCAACAAAAAACCACACCATAAAGCCCATTGCCTCTCTTCTAATGCTTGCCACCCAAGTTGATGAGCATGTCCATGACACTACTGTGCTTGTTAAATGAACCTTACCAAATGAACTTGTGATGAAGTGTGCTGCTCTTCGTTGGATCTTCTTTGTTTCCTCTATCATTCCTTTCTGGTGTGCGTCCTAGATAGCCAAGCAATATTCAGGCAGCAGTCGAAAGAGGATTTATAAGCTACCTTCTTTCTCAGTGGGCTACAATTCCTAAGGATTTTTTGAAAGAGCATGGCCAACATGTGCCTTTTTTGTGGTTACCTTTATGTGGTCTTTTCATTTTAATTAACTCTTTGTGCACACTGTTAGATTTCAACAGATGTCACTGCTTCCAGGGGCTGTTCGGCAATTGTTTGTGAGCAGTACATTACATTTGTTTATATTGGGAATCAACTGCCAATCCCTACACCAAGTGTTGATCCTGTGCAGATCTCCCTACATTTCATTACAATTTTCTAGCATTACTACTTTTCTGTATACTCTGTACCATCCTGAACAGTGTCATGGATCTCTCTCTCTCTCTCTCTCTCTCTGTGTGTGTGTGTGTGTGTGTGTGTGTGTGTGTGTGTGTGTGGTGTGTAGTGAACAGTAATGCTCCTATAACACTCCTTTGGGGTATAACCAAAGTTTTTTTGTGTCTGAGATTTTGTCTTTGTTATGACTGATATGCTGTGTTCTATTTGCTAGGAACTCTTCAATACAATCACAGAGTTGATCTAATACTTCATAACTCATACTCTGTTCATTTTGGAACAGTGTGGAGCTGTAGTGAACAACTTCTGGAAATCAATGAACACAGCAAAAATTTGGGCTCCAGTCTCTACAGCTTTCTGTATCTCATGGAAGAACAGAGTTATTTGGGTTTCACATGTTCATGTTGAGAAATTAAATAATAGTGTAGCACCAGCTTCTTACATTATGGAATAATGTATGCATAATATGTGCAGTAACTGTTCTTAAAAATTACAGAACTATGTAGCACCAGTTTTTTTCTTTATGAAGTAACCTATTTGCATGTATGGATAATCAAAGCAGTATTGTACACCAGGGATGAACTGAATCAGGCTGTATGTTTTTAAACACATTGCCCTTGTATTCAGAGGGATAGGAATTCTAATCTCCACCCAGCCATTGTGATTTAGTTTTTGCATGGTTTGCCGAAATTACTTCAGGCAATTGCTTGGCTGGTTCTTGCCTGCCCCATTCTCTTCAAACTAGACTTGTAAGTAAGTAAAGTTTTATATTTTAAATTTTTAAGCTGTAACGCCATAACATGTCCGGTCTTCTTATTAAAGTGACACATGGATGAGTATAAATACCACTACTTTTACTGCTACTAAAGAACTGTCTGTCATGAGGACACTCCTCACCTAGTTTATGAGCATGCTCCAATCAGACATTAACAGCATTTGAAAATAAACAAACAGTCTCACTTGAACTTTGTGATCTGAGCAAGGCTTTTGATTGTATCCCCTTTGACATCCTACTAGCCAAGCTAAAGTATTATGGTATAAATAATACAGGGTAGAAATAATCAACTCTTACCTAAATGACAGGAGGCAATTTGTGTCAATTCAAAACAGACACTCTTCTATGAATAATGTTGCATCTGGTGTACCTCAGGGCTCTGTCCTTGGTCCTTTCTTCTTCATTGTTGCAGTTAATGATTTGCCATCTTATGTTGGGCCTGAGTCAGTTATCTGCTATGTGGCTGATACAATCTTAATTAGCACAGATCGAGATTTATAGGACACTCTCACCTTCACACTAAACTGGTTCTCGGCTAACAAACTTCCATATAATCCAGAGAAAACTCAGCATCTGCAGTTGGGACTGGCTAATGAGGTAGAACCAAAATCCATAAAACTGCTTGGAATACACATTGATTCCAAACTTAACTGGCAACCCCATATCAACCAGATCTGCAAAAAGTTATCAAGGGTGTCCTATCTCATCTGGAAACTGCCTGATTTAGTGAGTAACAAATATCTCAGAACAGTCTACTTTGGGCTTTTTCAGTCTCATATATCTTATGGGCTGTTACTGTGGGGCCACTCATGTCATGTCAGTGATGCACAACTAATGCAGAAAAAGGTTGGTCCAAGGGAACACTGCCTTGACTTATTCATCAAAATGGAAATAATGACAGTGATAAATCTTCATATTTCTGTATCACTGATATATGCTAAAAGAACAGAACATAATTTAACACCAGAGAGAACATATACTTTCATGACACCAGAAACAAAGAGAGTATTGATATTCCTAGACATAGGCGAACAAAAACGGGCAACTCTCACAAAGTGAACTGTTTGAAATTATTTAACAAATTATCACATACAGCACTCAATACACCTTTCAATAATTTTAAACATAAACTGCACAAATGGTTAATAGACAATCCATACCGCAATTATACAGAATTCTTGGATACCTGTAACATAGAAATTGAGCTTTAAGTCTATGATTGCAATACTGTACAATTGATTAATGCGGCATAAATAATTTGTACTTGTAATGTAAACACTAACTAATATAGTAACTTCTTATGTATCTTGACATCATTATAATAAAGCCTATTTCACTGCATGTGGTCAACGGAAAATAAAGAATCTGAATCTGAACAATATGACTCCTGAGGCCTGAATGGCTGTTACTGCTGCACTATTTGAATCCTCCCACCCATTACTAATTTCTCTGAACTTCAGTTCCATCTCCACTCCACCATCATTCTACACTTAACAAACTGCACTTACACGAATGAGAAATTTTCATTATATACTCAGTTATTTATTTATTTTCATTTTTCTCCTTTTTTTATAGTGATTTCACCCTCTTGTCCTCCTCCTTTATTATTTCTTACTGCCTATTTATAAATTGCCTTACTCATTTCATTTTTCATTTCTCTTCCCCCTTAATTCACCTTTACTTCTCAATCTGTCCATTCTATCACCTGTGAACTAGAGCTTTATTAAAAGAAATTGGGGAAAAAAGAGTATCTTCTAGTGACAATAGATTGGTTCCGTGCAACATAAGGGTTGAGTGATCTGCCCTTACTTTCCAGCCTATCCCAATCAACCTCTCTTTCCTCCTGGAAGAAGAAACAGAGGAAGTTCCAAAAGTTAGAATTAGTATTTTCCACTGATCAATAGTATTACGAATTTTGGCCTCTTGAGATGAGTACTGTCCAGTCATTTTATGTGATTTGTTTAACCAAAGTTCATTTTGAGAATATGTTGGACACATTCATCCCAGATAAGAAAACAAAAAACATATAGGCAATGAAGCGTACTTCATTAACACAATTATTACATAAGCCTTATCAATAACACTAAAAAATGACTGAAGTAAAATTAATTGTGACAAGTTCATTGAAAGACAAGACAGTTAAAATGCTTTGGGATCCACAATATAATGTACTAACACTCTATTTCCAACTAAATAGCCTCTCTAGTTCTCAAATTAAGAGTTGAGTAGTCTTTGTCTTGTCTAAAATTCATTCATCTATGGATGGTGAGCTTGTATATCAAACACATACGGACATTAAAAGTGACTGCATTGACCAGGCTACTTATATATTCATGTTTTTAGGACATTTTATGAGGGATGATTGCACATAATATATTTCTTTTCATTTTTGTTTCCAAAATGTACTGCAAAATCTGCTGAAATTATCATATAACTGCAAGGTTTGTTGTATCTTATATGCTTATAATATTTCACTTGAAGAGAGAGGACAAGTTGCCTCATTACCAACTATAGATAATCTCAAAATTAATCATATGTGAGCAGTAGTGACATGTGGACTTTGCACGGACAGACGGTGATGCAGGTGTGACACCAGCTCTGAGGAGGCGTAGAGAGCGTGCCGAGCGCCAGCGGAGCTTCATCCGCGAGCAGCAGGAGACCACCGCCTCTTTGCGTGCCTCAATTGTGGCACACGGTACTTATATTTTTGTTTTGTTTTTTGATACTTTTCACTTTTATCAGAATTTTATTTCTATATTTTTTATAGTTTTTCAATTATGTTTTTGAATTATTATATGCTGTCCATCACCAAGGTTACATAGGGAAAAAATCCTTCTGCATTCATGTTAACTACAGTGTGTGGCTGCATTTTACACACGCAATGTATTGGAGCGTATAGCACACTTTCAACAGTAAATTGTTTCTTGTGCTTACATGCAGTTTCCCAGTAGTCTCATTCCTGCGACTTTAGTGTACTGTGTTTCTTTGCACCATACTAGCTCTAATAACAGTTTTTTTAGCTTTTCAGTAATGGCTATTTTTTATGTTGGAAATTTACTTATGAAAGTATAAAGGAAAGGTATTTTAACAGCTCAGGAAAATATACAATTACTATATCAAATGTTTTTCATAAAACTGTTTAGCCATTTGTTCCAAACTGCCAAGAACATTACATTGTCTGAAAACCTGTTGTCCCTCAGAATTCAATTCATTACTTTGCATTCTGAATTACCATGCCAAGTATTTAAATACTAAACAGAACTCATTATTATACAGTCTAAGTGACATTTAATGTCAACTAGACAGCACAAACTTCTGTTGTACAAGTATCTATGCATATTTAAAAATAAAGCCCCTGCTGTATTTTTCTGTCTGTATGTGAAGGCTAATCTCAGGAGCT
This sequence comes from Schistocerca serialis cubense, assembly GCF_023864345.2. Lineage (NCBI taxonomy): Eukaryota > Metazoa > Arthropoda > Insecta > Orthoptera > Acrididae > Schistocerca > Schistocerca serialis. The sequence continues at coordinate 244,675,326 of NC_064642.1, forward strand.
ACTGTAGCAATTTTAATACAGTTTTCACTAATAGACAGATTGATTCATGAGGAAGGTTTGTGTATATAATTTATTACTGCTGTGCCAGACAAGCTGTCCAGCCATAGATACTTAGTACTATTACTAGTACTATTACTGTGAAGATGTGGCAGGTTGCCAGTGACTTATTAAAATAGAGGTACAAAACTTCATGCTACACCATTGACTTTTGCAGGTGACTTTTTGGAAGTGGATGCTCCAGAATTTTTTACAGATGTATTGATAGTATAAGGTATTGATAGTATAAGGTATTGATATGTTACTGTCAGTACAACATGGTCAAACTTACAGGAAAGAAATGGATGATTTAGAGTGACTGTGAAAATGAAATTGAATTTCCCTTCATGTTAAGCAAGTTATGTGGACAGAACATTGTTTTTGACTAGAGTGAGGCTCCAGACTCTTGTTTGGAGGACGTAGCAGTTGGAATTGCTGGTGTAGAGAATCAATCAAAAGAGTTGAAAACAAATAAGTTGCCAGGTCTGGATCGAATCCGTGGTTGATTTTACAGAGAACACTGTACTGCATTAGCCCTTTACTTAGCTTGCATTTACCATGAATCTCTCATTCAGCGCAATGACCCAAGTGACTGGAAGACAGCACAGGTGACTCCTGGAGATAAGAAGGGTAAAAGAATGGACCAATAAAATTACAGACTAACATTCTTAACACCTGTTTGCAGCAGAATTCTAGAGCACATTCTATGTTCGAATAAAATAAAATTCCTTGAGACAGAAAAGCCTCTGTCCAAAAATCGACACAGATTTTGAAAGCATTGCTAATGCAAAACTCAGCTTGCCCTTTACTCACATCATATTCTGTGAACAGTGGACGAAGGGCAACAGGCAGATTCCATATTCTTAGATTTCAAGAAAGCATTTGACACAGTGCCCCCTGCAGACTGTTAATGAAGGTCCGAGAATATGGAATAGGTTCCCTGGCATATGAGCGGCTCGGAGAATTTTAGGTAACAGAACCTGGCCCATTGTCCTTGGCAGTAAGTGTTCATGTGAGACAAGGATATTATCAGGATTACAAAAGGGGAGTGTTCTCTGCATATACAAGTAATCTGACAGATAGGGTGAGCAGCAGGCTGTGACTGTTTGCTGATGATGCTATAGTATATGGGAAAGTATTGTGATTGAGTGGCTGTAAAAGGACACTGGATGACTTAGGCAGAATTTCTATATGGAGTGATGAATGCCAGCTTTCTCTGAATGTATGAAAATATAAGTTAATACAGATGAGTGAGAAAAACGATTCTGTAATGTTTGAATACAGTAATAGTGGTCTGCTGCTTGTCACAGTCACATTGATTAAATATGTAGGCATAAAGTTGCAAAGAGATAAAAAATGAAATGAGCATGTAAGAACAGTAGTAATGAAATAAAATGGTCAAGTTTGGTTTATTGTGAGAATTTTTGGGAAATGTAGCTTGTCTGTGAAGGAGTTTGCATATAGAACACTCATGTGACCCTTTCTTGAGAGCTGCGGATTAAAGGAAGACACTGGAGCAATTTAGAGGTGTACTGCAAGATTTGTTACTGGTAGGTACAGTCAAGAAGCAAGTACTGTATTACGGAGATGCTTCATGAACTCAAATGGAACTCCTTGGAGAGAAGATGACGTTCTTTTTATGAAACACTATTGAGAAAATTCAGAGACTCAAGAATTGCAGCATACTGCAGAAGGATTTTGCTGCCACCAACATACATTTCACATAATGACCAGATAAAGGAAATTAGGGTTCACACAGAGATGAATAGACAGTTATTTTTCCCTTGCTCATTTTGTGAATGAAACAAGAAAATAAATGATTGTCAATGATATAAGGTACCGTCTGTCATGCATCATACAGTGGCTTGCAGAACATGTGTGTAGATGAAGATGTAGAGGTAAATGTTGATGAAATATAAATAAATAAAAGTCATAGAATGAATGGAGAAGGAAGCAGTGAAATAAGGAAAGAGCAACATTTATCAACAACAGGAGTTTATTTGGGACATGGGAAGACAGTGAACCCAAATGGCAGTATAGGGGTAAAAGTTTGCACATTATTGTACTGTAAATAAGAAGGTTATTTTTTTGTGTGTTCTGTTTAGTCACTGGTCTATTTAGTTTTTTCCTGTAGCTGTAATCTAGTTATTTTCACAACTAATTTTTTCAACCCAGTTAATTATTTTGTAATATAGGTCATAATGAATACTGCGTGAGACAAAAGATAAACATGTTCTTAGCAGCTACTGAAACGGCTAAGAAAATTTCAGCCTAGCATAAACACAAAATGTTCACTGTTTTGAAATTTCCAGTCAAATTTAGAAAACAGACATATTTTCCTGGGCAGGAAATTTTTATTTTCACTTTTTTTTTACCGTTAAATGTACTGTATTTTAAACTAAATAAGGCAATGAAAAGTTTTTGATGGAATGTAAATGGTGGAAAGAATAAAGATGCAAAAGTCGTCCAGTTGATGGGTTAGTAAGAATTCTTGTATAAAGTCTGAAAACATCACCACCAAAAATAGCTAAAAGTGGTACAGCTACCAAATGAAAAAGATCAACACAAGTTTCTGGATTAAAACAATAGTTTATTCTGCACTACCATCTGTTGAAAATTATGTTGGAGATTGAAACATTGGCAAAGTGTTTACATGTATGAAGCCATTACGCAGTGCATTATTATTGCATAATAATAATGCTAATGTCTATGTGTCACAGTTTAAACTACAGCTGTCACCAACACTCAATTATGCTAAAATATTTTGACCAAATTGGACAACTTGCTTCTCATCTAGCACACACACCTCCCTGAGCCATTTCCAGTCACACAATGCCCCACTTTCTGTGTACAGGTACCTGAGCAAACTACTCCTACCTCCCAAGAAAAATTGTCCATCCTAACTGCCAACAACATTTGGTGTTTGCACCTAAGATGAGGCTTACAACCAGTAATGTTACAATTAGTAACACACACAGGGATATATTGTCCTGACTGACTAAATTGTGCCAGCACTGTACCTCAACTGGGTGAGAGGATAAGTATGGTAGACAGGATGAAGGGAGAAAGGAGTCAGGGAGTGGAGATTGAGTTGGAGGAGGGGCCTGACAACTGGAAGGGAGAAACAGTAGGTGCACAGGATGAGAATGTGTCACTGGTGAGTTTATTTGGGCTGGTGACAGGGAGAGTTATGCATGACTCATAACAACATGATGGACTGGATTGGGAGGGAGAGGTAGAACAGAGGAGGAGGGAGGTTTCAAACAGGAGGTTGTGAGTGCAGGGTGATTGAAGCTGCAGTCACAAGGCAGAGATGGAAGTGGATGTGAGGCAGATATGAGCGGAAATGGAGATCAGGAGGATTATGGAGTTAAAGGATTTGTTGCACATACAGTTCCCATCTTCATAATTCAATTACGTTGGTTCTGGTGGGAAGGATTTGGGCTATGAAACAACTGTTGAAAATGAACGTGCTGTATTAAATGGCATGCCCTGCACTGCGTGGACAAACTCTGGTCTCGGACACAGTTCGGTGGTGGCCATTTATTTGGGTGGACAGCTGGTTGGTGGGCCATATAAAATGCTGTGCAGAAGTTATGGCATGCTGTGCAGAAGTTATGGCAGAGCTAGATTATGACTGCTTTCGTGCTGTGCCTCTGATAGAATATGATATTCTTGCGACAGGATTATGAACAGGATGTGCTTGGAGGGTGTCAGAGAAGAATGCAGTATCGTCCTGAACTGGTTCAACTTAATCATATTCTTTGCCAGGATTTTAAATACTCATCATCATGCCCATAAATGAGAGACATCATGTGCTGCAGTTCTTCCCAACTCTCCCAAAAAGGTCTTCTGCCACCCTCCCTATGCAGTATCATCATTCATCCTGATGCCATACTCATTCTAATCATTTTCCATATGGGTCTTAGCCCTTTGGAAGACAAAGGTGCAGGACCTATACAATACACCCAGTTAGGACATACTACTCAAGTCCCGTCACATGCTGATCCTATTCTTATCCCATCTTATCACAGAGAGGGTAACCTGTGGAAGGTTTTACGATATATGTCATCTCTGCTGTAGCTCATGCACAGCATTTTATGTGGGCATGACCTCCAACCAGCTGTCTATCCAAATGAATGGTGACTGTCAAGCAGTGGTCAACAAACAACACTCTGCTGAGCACAACATCGTCAGTTTCAATGGCTACTTCATAATGTGTGCCATTTGGAACTTACCTCCAATACAGGCTTCTCCAAATTACAAAGTCAGTTGTCAACGCAGTACACCTTTCAATCTCATAATCCTCCTGGCTTCAATCTCCAAAAGCCTCTGCCCTACATCCAACTCTGGCCCTGCCTTGTGACTCCAATATCACTTATCCTACACTAACACTCTCCTGTCTGCACCCTCCCTGTTCCTGAGTTCTACTTCCTCCTCCCAATCCAGCCCTCCACATGACTGTGCACTGTGCACAACTGTCCCTGCTAGTGGTCGTAATGAGCTCACCAGTGCCACATTCCCTTCCTGTGTCTCTTGTCTCTCCCTCCCATCTGTCAGCCACCCTTCTCCAACACAACATCCCACTTCCATCTCCTTTCTCCCCTCGTACACTCCGCTGGACACCCCACCACCACAACCATCACCAGTTGAGCTGCAGTGCTGACACAGTGTAGTCTGCCAGGACATTGTAGGCTTGCAGGGGTGTGTGGGTGGCTGAGGATGACATGGTGGCCAGACAGTATCATTGGTGCCTTTAAGGCTTGTTCGGGCGGTGTTTGTTTTTTGTATAAAGAAACATTCCACATGGGAAAAATATATTAAAAAACAAAGATGCTGTGACTTACCAAACGAGAAAGTGTTGGTAGATAGACACAATAAAAACACACAAACACACACACAAATTTCAAGCTTTCGCAACTCACGGTTGCTTCATCAGGAAAGAGGGAATGAGAGGGAAACACGAAAGGATGTGGGTTTTAAGGGAGAGGGTAAGGAGTCATTCCAATCCCGGGAGCAGAAAGACTTACCTTACAGAGGAAAAGGACAGGTATATACTCGCGCACACACACACGTATCCATCCGCACATATACAGACACAGGCAGACATATGTAAAGGCAAAGAGTTTGGGCAGAGATGTCAGTCGAGGCGGAAGTACAGGAAAAGATGTTGTTGAGTGACAAGTGATGTACGAGGGGCGCAACCTCCACTAATTTCAAGTTGCCGCCCCTTGTACATCACTTGTTACTCAACAACATCTTTGCCTCTGTACTTCCGCCTCGGCTAACATCTCTGCCCAAACTCTTTGCCTTTACATATGTCTGCCTGTGTCTGTGTGTGGATGGATATGTGTGTGTGGGTGTGTGTGTGTGTGTGTGTGTGCGGGTGTATACCTGTCCCTTTTTCCCCGTAAGGTAAGTCTTTCCGCTCCCAGGATTGGAATGACTCCTTACCCTCTCCCTTAAAACCCACATCCTATATAAAATTCAGAAGGATGAGAAAAGAAGCGGTAAAACATGCAATGACACATGTAGTCATTTTTTCCCTTACTCAGTCTGTGAATAGAACACACAAAGAAGAGACTGATAGTAGCATGGACTAAGGTTCATCATGCTCTGTTCAGTGGTTTGTGGTGGGCATATGTACATCTAGATTTTATAGAATATAACAACAAAAACAATCAATTGTTGATAAAATTATTTAATTAGATAGATAAAAAATCTACTCACAAAGCAGCAGCAGAACACACACATAAAAAACTGTTGTGATTGGCAAGCTTTCGGAGCTGGTGACTCCTTCTTCAGGCAGAAGGGTTGAAGGGGAAGGAAGAAGGGTGAAGGAAAAGGACTGGAGAGGTCTAGGAAAAGGGGTAGATTTTGGCAAAGTCACCCAGAACCATGGGTCAGGATGAGAAGGAAATACTGATTGTTGGGTACTCTCTCAGGGTTTCAAATCTCATCTAGTACAGTCCCCAACAATCAATATTTCCTTCTCATCGTGTGCGATAAGTATTCCCTGACCAGCAGTTCTGGGTGACTTTCACAAAATCTACCTCTTTTCCTAGACCTTTCCAGTCCTTTTCCTTCACCCTTCTTTCTTCCCCTTCAACCCTTCTGCCTGAAGAAGCTTCGAAAGCTTGCCAACCACAAGAGTCTTTTATGTCTATGTTCAGCTGCCACTTGGTGAGTAGATCCTTTATCTATCCAATTAAATAGACCTTATAGAAGTACTCACTCTTCCCTTTCCATGGTAACGTCTTCCTTGTTCCAAACTATAATTGTTCTCTAATCTTGAAAACTTCCAATCATCCTGTACTTGGAATTGTGCATGTCATCTCTGTTTACTTAATATTGTTGCTGACAGTACATTGCACCCTTTCTGTTATACTTTTCATGGGTCATATGCAACTTTGTATTATGTACTGTTTCATAGCAATTTATCTGAAAATAATTTCTCATTTGTATCATTTCTGAATACTAAGATCACCCTGTACTCATTTGCCTTTTATTCATCACACTTTACATTTATGCCTTTCTGTGTTGTCTTTGTATAATAATTTCCTACTCTTTGTTAACTCCTGTTGTAGAATGTGTTTGACTTATGTTTTCTTAGTCTCAGATAATAATGAAAAAGTACAGTTAATGTCAGAACTTTTAGTAATAATGGTAATGATAATAATAATAATAATAATAACAATAATACAACATCAAAACATGGTTTCATATGTGCATTGTCTTAACATGTATGGGACTGCTGTTAGAATGACTCTAGTTCAGATTTTCAAAGAATTTGATGTTGATAACTTAACATAAGATATAGACATACTAGTTTTAAAATACAGAGTAAATTATCTTAGCAGGTCAAATGGGAGTGGGCTGTTAAAAAGAAAAATCGTGGTAATAACAATTTGTGTTTTATTATCACACAGTTTTACTGTAAACATAAGACCAATAATAAAGTAAATAAACAGTTGGAAAAGAATTAACACAAATAAACAATTTTTGTAGTACTTTCAGTCAAACAGATATATGGTGAACAAAAAAATTGACAATAAAAATTCTGTTAATAATTAAATTAGAAAAAATGAAATACCTTGATAAAGCTGTACAGGAGAATGGACAAGGCAAGAGATATTAAAAGATATTATTGAACTTAGGGCAAATAAATGGAAACAACCTGTCAGTTAACTAAGAATATAGATTGTGAGATCATTCATTTAAGGCCATTTACTGTGTATGTCCTAATTTCATTCTCTACGTATCATTGCTATACTGCAATAGATGTTGTAGTGAATGTTATGGTCAACCAATGGAATTCATTGTAGCCTTCTATCCTGATGAGAATGTATGAGCTTGTCAAAAAGGGTTATGCAGCCATTTCTGAATGGGAGCCACACAGTGGTGAATATATTACTGCAGTGTATAAAAAGAAATATGCAGCAAAGAGCAGTGAAAAATTATACTTATTTAGAGCTGCTACATAAACATACCAGGATACAGCTCTACACACATAAAAGTGCAGTTCCTAGTTCAAAATAGTTCAGAAGGCAAGCTATCATTCAGAAATAATCCATGTTATTTGTTGAGTTTCTGCCATACGTGTGAAATGCGGGGCGCAATGTAGAAATTGTGCAAAAAGGCAACTAATCAATACTTCACTTTTTTGCTTTTCTCATAAAGTTGGTACACAAAATGGGAGGTTAATCATAGAAAAATAGCTTATTTGTATTTGTAGCTCTTTTGTTTTGCGTTCAGTGACACCAGAAGTGAGAGCGGCAGAGTACATACAGGCAAAATTTCATTGACATGAGTTGATGAAGATCTTGATATTGTGAAGCATTATCATTATGGTGGAAGGTGGTGTTACCAGTTTAATTTGGGTGTAAAGAATCAAAACAGGGAAGCACTTGGAATATGATAACAACTGAGGAAAGTAAAATTAAAGAATTGTGTATCATGTCAATGGAGGTTTCTTTTCTTTTCCATTCAGATGGACTGTCCCACAGTAACATTGTTTCTGTGAGCACTATAGTGAAGAGAAACTACTTTCTGGACAAACATACTCTATATTTGCTTGCATACATTGTGTCACAAAGAAATATTACAGAGAAATAACTTTTGTATTATAATTATTTCTGCTTATTAAGCAATGTCTGTGTTATTTTCAGTTTAAAACACAATCTGCTATTGAATATCCATATTTTCACCAAGTTCAGCTCCTACAAATATTCTTCTTCTCAAGATTGTTTAAAATAGGAAGTTGAATTCAGAAACTAGTTAAAACCACAGAGAAAGAAATGCTGACGAGTACTTATCGTCACAAGTTACAATTCTTAGTACTGCTGGTAGAACGCAGCACTCCTAATTTTTGGAACAACAGGTTTCCTTCTTGAGAAAACAAAGAGGATGGAGGATGGTAAGAGAACCAGGTTTCCAGGCAATAAGTGAGAGGGACTCACCTGTTTTGAGAAGGAAGAATAAAGGAAAAAAATCAGGTTTCTTTGATAAGCAAAACTTAAATATCGCTCATTGCCCATTTGGAACAACATCTACACCTAAGCAAGGGCAGTGGAAGGTCCTTGTGGAATGTAAATAATTTAAAGAGTAAAAGTAACAACTCACTCAATAGTATAGGTGTTGAGCCACTGAAAGGCACATAAACAAGACCGGAAATTGTTGTAGCTTTTGTAAATATCATTTTTTTAAAAATAAAGAGTACATGTATGCACATATACATATGCGCACATGTACACATGTATGGCTACATTGTGCCTTCTGACCACCTTGCACTATGTAGTCAGTTTCTTTATTATTTTTACAATATGCAGTTGCCATCTCTCACCTTAAATGGGTGCTGTGGAAGGCTGAAGTGATACCAATATTTCCAAAAAACAGGCACAAAATAGTCAGTATTGTCAAACACAATAGAAAAGTAATTTGAATCTTAAGCTTTTGGAAATGAAAATTGCTTGATTAGTATGAAAATTAAAAGAGGAAGTTTAGGAGAGGATGTATAAGTGATGTAGGAAAAAAAAAATTACATAGAGCCATAGGTCAAGTAGATGATACACAGTGGAAGTAATGAGTTAAAACATACCATTGGACTGCAACACACCAAGTTCAACCCACAGACATTAATTTAGTTTTAATCTCTCAGGAATTTACTATTGTCATCATCTAGTTATACTTGTATCGTCTCTGGTATGGTTATTATTTTTTTTCAGCTGTTGGAAAGAAATTGTCACATATTGTCAAAGACTGGAAATGTGAAGCACAAGACAGTGAACTGTTGTAATCAACAAGGTAGTCATGAGTAAAACTGATCATTGGCAGGAGGTAAGATGGAGTAACTGAGAAGTGAGGAAACAGAGTAGCCAAAAAAGAAAGATAGAAAAGACAAGGACAAACAAAACAGATATGGATATGTGGTCTAATGTGTAATTTCTATGCTTCTTACAGACTGCCTCTTACAGACACCTGAGTATGTATGTAAATGTTTAATACAGCACATTTTTTAAGCACGAAACTCATATGAGAAGAAAAAAAGTGTTCTTTTGCACGTTAGTTATTAATCAAAGACAAATTAGAACACTCAAATTCATTAAGTATTTGACCTGAGAAAAAGATACATCAGTCATTCAGCAGGTTATTGTGCACTTGTACACTATTAATATGAAGAATGTACAGAAAACTTGACAATTTAAATGAAAGGTATTGTCTTCCTCACATGTAGTAAAAAGATTTTGGTCTTGATACAGAAAACCAGAAAAGTGTCACATCTGGTCACGAGATGGAAGGAACAGCACAGACTCCTGACTCACCCAAAAGAGAATCAGGTTCAGTACGTGATCTCACACAGAGACTTGCAAATGCAGGTGTCGGTGGGAACCAAGATGAAGTGACAGGCCCGCGTCCACCAGACCTTGCTGGTGACATGACTGGACTTGTATCTCGTGCTAAGGAAGGCCTGGCCAAGTCAAAATCAAAGGTAAGGCTCTGTTTGTCAAAGGCATTAATTAGAATAATGTAAATAACCATTCATTGTTTTCAGTTTCTGAATATATCATGTATGTCGTTGAGCAATTAACATATGAAATAGTATCTACAGATTCTTGATTTGTAAATTGTGTGAATTAGTGTTGACTACAACAATACCAGAGAAGGAAAGTTGCTACTCACCATATAGCACTGATGCTGAGTCGTGATAGACACAACGAAAAGATTCACATGATTATAGCTTTTGGCCACTAAGGCATTTATCAGCAGTACACACACATACACACACCCACATATACACTCATGCAAACGCAACTTGCACACATGTCTGCAGTCTCAGAGAACTGGTTTCAGTTTGCGTGAGTGTCTCTTAATAAAACAACAAGTGCTGAAGTCAAGTAGGTTACATGCAATGTCTGATAGGAAATTCTTGGTGTACAATAGAAAGATGGTGGAATGAGGCTTTTGTACATTTTTAAACTATGCAAGAACATGCAAAGGAGATGGGAGGAACATTTTAGGGGGTTAAGCGTGTGGATTGTGAAATTATTGTACAGGGTAATATAACTGTGCAAGGGATATCAGATGACTTGATGATGGCTGAGAAAAACTTCATCACAATGCTGTTTATATTAAGGCAGATCAAATACTATAACAATAAATGAAACCAAGAAGACAGCCATAATTAGTGGACTTCATATTAAAATGAAAATTCACCAAAGAAACAGTCCTGTCAGAGGAACATCCACAACAGAGCATATACCGGAGGTTGAAAGTACCACTACGACACCTGAAGATGGGTGTATAAGATCCTAAATCCGGTCCTATGTTAAATAAAAGAACTTACAGCTGTAGCAGTATATTCAACCTCTGGTCACCAAAGAAAACTGTAAAATTATGAGACAGAACTTCTGCCCAGAACTTGCCTTCAGAAAGAGAAATATTTAAGAACGCATAAAAGTACATGAAAGTATCCTAGCTTTCAGCTCAGTTGCATGAGTCAATATTCCTTTGCCAAATACATTTGAAAAGACAGGAAGAGGTGATACTGATCTTTAGTTACAGGTGGTTTGCTTATGTCCAGTTTTGTAGGTGGGTGTTACTACAGCACATCTAAGTGTGTCTGGAGTTATACTCTGGGTCATTGATTGATAACAAAAATACAAAGGGTAATCCTATCAAGACAACACAAGGTTGTAATATTCTGATAGAAACAGTGTCGTAGCCAGCAGAATTACTACTTTATAGTCAAGTTATGAATTCTTGGATCTCCTGAAGGGGCTGTATTTTTGAAACGAATATCTTTTGGTGGTCCAATAAGTGTCTGCATGAATAAATCTAACACATTTGTATGTGGTTGCATTTTACTGTGTGCAGTGTTTGCACCACTGTGAGGAAGCAATCATTGAATTTGGGGCCAGTGATTTAAAAGTGGCACCTTTTATGCCAGAGCTGTTTTCTGGGTGGCTCAATTTCATTTCGGTTTCTAGTTTTATTTATTTCTTGTTTAATGACATCGGAAATAGTTTTACTTTATTCTTGGAGTGTTTCACTTTTTGAGCATAGTACACAAATTTTGCTTTTTAATGACAAAGTGGAGGGTTCTACAACACTGTTGGTAATGGAATTTCAGGCCTTCAGAAGTGTTGTGCATAATTCTCTGAATTGTGCAGAGCTCCCTCTCCTTGGTACCAGATACATTAATGCCCAGAGTTATCCACCTCTGAACCTTGCTCCTGTTCAGTTTTATACTTATTTGTTTTAGGTGCAAACATGAATCAAAGTGCTATAGGAATATGTTTAAAAAAAAGCTAAATTTTTCATTGGCATTGTCTGCTTTACAAATTTGTCCCCAGTGTTCCTCCTGTACTTTCTCTACAAACACTGTGACTGAGTCATTGTTTATGATTCTGTGATATGATACTTGTCTTCTGTTATCTGCACGTAATGGCCAGTAAATTTTATTGTTAATATTTGACCACCATAATCAGATAACCCATTGAACATTGTGTTTACAACTAAATCACTACAGTTTATTGGGTCTAAATACAAACGGTCAATATTTAAACAAATTTCAACAGTTGAACACCACACCATTTTCAAGGCACAGATGCATGAGAGAGTGCTGTGTAAAGAAACTTAAACTCTATATACGTGGGGCTAGGCCAACCAAGAACCATAAAACAGCACATGGAAAAAAGACAACAAACACACACACACACACACACACACACACACACACACAACTATTGCTGTAAGGCAACCAAAGATGACCATTGTGAGAAGTTATTGATATTAATTGCCAACAGATGACCTAGTAGCATGAACCCAGCCCCTTTGTTGTTTGATTTTGAGAGAGGAGGATTTCAAGCAGAACTCAAGCAAAAATCTCTGTCTCTGTTTATAGTGTCATTTGATAATTTTATCTCAATTGTTTCCATAATATTGGAGTCAATACTACTTGCTGCTTTATCAATAACTTCTCATTACTAATCTTTGCTTGTATGGTGGCAGTAGTTGTTCTTTTGGTTAATGTAGCCCCACCCTATCCCATAAGAGTCTAAATTTTCTTGTACAGCCGTCTCGTTCAAAAATGGTTCAATTGGCTCTGAGCACTATGGGACTTAACATCTGTGGTCATCAGTCCCCTAGAACTTAGAACTACTTAAACCTAACTAACCTAAGGACATCACACACATCCATGCCCGAGGCAGGATTCAAACCTGCGACCGTAGCGGTCACGCGGTTCCAAACTGAAGCGCCTAGAACCACACGGCCACACCGGCCAGCCCAGCAGTCTCTTATTGCATTTGTGCCTTGAAAATTGCAGGGTGTTTCCTTGTCGAAATAGCAGCAGTTGTCGATGAACTCATCTGACTGTTTTTTTCCGTAGGCTATTTCACTGATCTATTCAATAGGTTCTTTAATTAGACACCTTGATACTTACAGTATATAAGGCACAATCTATGTGCTACAGTTCCAACATTCTTCAAGTTTTTTATGTTTTCCCAGTTGGTATCTTGTTTATCAAACATATTTCTGACTGTATTGTCTTCCAAAATATGTAGGTTTCAGCTTTGTGGTTGAAATTCTGACAGGGATCCATGGTATATACTACAGATCCTTGAACTGAGTCATTTGTAGCAAACTTTCTTTTTCTCACAGTGTACAGTGCCAGTGTTAAGTAATATTATTGATATTGTAGAACTCAAGACACTAAACTAATGTACAATGTGATACACATGTTTATTTCATATTTGTAACTTAGCTCTTCAGTCTTTGCATTGCCTTTTGATTCTGTATAGGTAATTTTCACTTTTGAGTATTTTTCAGAGAATATTTCTTCATTTAAACAGCAATGCTTTCATTTCTGACAGACCACTTGTTGAGTACAAAAACCAGTTTGTTCTTTTGATGTTCAGAAGTTCTTATGGGACCATATTAATAATATTACCATATTGATTTGACGTGAGATGATACATGAATAATTGTTCTGAACATTTTATATGCTGGAAGAAACTCATGTTTGAAATTGTCAGTACCTATTGCACTATATCCTTCAATCCTTGTAGGGGATTTTCCTGTGAAAAGTGATTCAAAACTGGAAATCAGCAACTCTAGGTGCCCTCTGTCAATGCTACCTGACATCAAATAAACTTTTCAGATGATAATGTGTGCCTGTACCCACTACGCTACGGTTCTTGTCTTTTAGTTGTGCCACAAAAAACTCTTTTCTCTCTTATTTCATTTAATACATCTTCATTGATTGTCCAATCTAGTCATCTAACCTTCAATGTTCACCTTAAAACACTTAAATTTATATTTGATGTTAACATGTTCCTCTTTTTCAGGAAAATTTTCCCACTATTGCCAGTCTACATTTTATATCCTCTTTACTACTAACATAATCAGTTATTTTACTGCTCAAATTGCAAAACTCATCTACTATTTTCAGTGTCCAATTCCCTCAGCTTCACCTAGCTTAATACGAGGACTCCCTATTACCCTTATTTTAACAACATAAAGAGATAGGTTACAACCCTGTCTCATTCCATTCTCAGTTAGTGCCACCCTTTCATGTCCTTTGACTCTTACAATTGCAGTCTGGCTTCTATGCACATTGTAGATAATATTTCATTCATTGTATTTTATCAATTGTTGGTCTGTATCTCATATCTTGTCTTTTCTAGAGACGTAATGTTATTGAGATGGTATCAGTAGATTCAGTAGAATCTAAAGTTTTATTGAATCTACCGATACCATCTCCATGGTGTTACAATATGAAGTGACGTTGGAACCAACAGAATTATTTGTGCATATATGTTTGTGATGTGGATAATAATGTTTTGAAAGTTTTGTATTTTTTATTTCATATTTCTTCTGCATATATCACTTCAGCTGGAGTTATGTTTGTTAAAATTTTTAGGATCTTCTGTTGCTAAAAACCATTGATGTTCCTCATCTCACTATTTAGAAAATTACTATTATTTCCTTTAATTACTATTATTTCCTTTTATGTCCAATTTTTATCCAGTAGTTTGCTGAAGCAGTCAAGAATCTCACAATATCAGTGTCATCAGAGTTGACAGCATAGGCTTAGAAAGACAAAGGTGGCAAAAGAAATTTACCGTGGCCTTTATGAATGAACAACTCTGGCAATCATCATTCACTGACCTTCTGAAATGCCAAATCTCAAAGCTATTGAAAGCTTGCATTCCAAGTACAAGTACAGAGTGTTAATCATTTTGTACTGTCTGTTAAACCAGCCTTTTCTCAATGAGAAGTTTGGTTGATCACTGTCACATTAACAATGCTTCACTTGACAGTCTGTTTACTGAACTGGTAGGATGTTACCATAATTTGAAAAAAAAAAAAAAAAACAAAAACAAAAAAAAAAACAAAAAAAAACAATACGAATAATTTCTATTATAGTGAAATTATTTAATTAACAACAACTTGTGATGAACATCTGCTATTAATACTCCCTTCTTCTCTTTTGATGTGCAGATTTATAGATGCAAGTATAGGTATTAATGCTGTTGTTTTGTAAATTTTGGTCTTCACCTTCTTAATAGCATAGCATATACACTACCTGTCTGCTAGACGTCAGCATGCATCCTAAAAATGGTCATCATTTTTTGAGTACTGTTATTGACAGAGCCGAATGTAAATTTCTTTTCATTTATTGAAGTGATGTTTTTTGCACAATACATTGACTATGTATTATTACTTGCAGAATGTTTGCGCATTTTTCAGAATTTGTTTTTCGTCGGTGGCAAGTAATCTGTGACAAATGGACACACAAACTGATTTTAGTATATAATACATGAGTTAAATCCAGTATTCCTGCAAGTAATGTAATGTACTTCTTCCACATTGCTATCAATAGTTCTGCGACCTTAGCTGTAAATGTATCTCTGATGACATCAGAACAGCTGCTTGTAGTTGTCAGATTTCAGTACTCATAGTTACAGTTACTACTATGTGGCACTTGATGGCATAGCATTATGATCTGGATTCTGTCTACATGTATTTATGAATGATGTGTGACCATATATGTGGAAGATAAATCCGCTAATTATACAATGTAAGACATGATGCAAGCAAGTTGATGTCACGCATGTAAGAAGAGCTATCACTGTAATTTGGTTATGTTAATACAATCTTGTAATTTTTTATATCTACATGTATATCTACATACATACTCTGCAATCCACCATACAGTGTGTGGTGGAGGGTACCTTGTACCACAACTAGCATCTTCTCTCCCTGTTCCTCTCTAAAACAGAACGAGGGAAAAATGATTGCCTATATGGGTCTGTACGAGCCCTAATCTCTCTTATCTTATCTTTGTGGTCTTTCCACGAAATATAAGTTGGCAGCAGTAAAATTGTACTGCAGTCAGCCTAAAATGCCGGTTCTCTAAATTTCCTCAGTAGCGATTAATGAAAAGAATGCCTCCTTTCCTCCAGAGACTCCCACCTGTGTTCCTGAAGCATTTCTGTAACACTCGCATGATGATCAAACCTACCAGTAACAAATCTAGCAGCCCGCCTCTGAATTGCGTCTATGTCCTCCCTCAATCCAACCTGATAGGGATCCCAAACACACGAGCAGTACTCAAGAGTAGGTCGTATTAGTGTTTTATACATGGTCTCCTTTATAGATGAACCACATCTTCCCAAAATTCTACCAATGAACCGAAGGCGACTATCCGCCTTCCCCACAACTGCCATTACATGCTTGTTGCACTTCATATCCCTCTGCAATGTTATGCCCAAATACTTAATCGATGTGACTGTGTCAAGCGCTACACTACTAATGGAGTATTGAAACATTATGGGATTCCTTTTCCTATTCATCTGTATTAATTTACATTTATCTATATTTAGAGTTAGCTGCCGTTCTTTACACCAATCACAAATCCTGTCCAAGTCATCTTGTATCCTCCTACAGTCACTCAACAACGACATCTTCTATCCGAAAGATCATTTATGTAGATAGAAAACAACAGCAGACCTACCACACTTCCCTGGGGCACTCCAGATGATACCCTCACCTCTGATGAACACTCACCTTCGAGGATAACGTACTGGGTTCTATTACTTAAGAAGTCTTCGAGCCACTCACATATTTGGAAACCAATCCCATATGCTCATACCTTAGTTAGGAGTCTGCAGTGGGACACCGAGTCAAATGCTTTCCGGAAGTCAAGGAATATGGCATCTGTCTGATACCCTTCATCCATGGGTTTGCAAGATATCATGTGAAAACAGGGCGAGTTGCGTGTTGCAGGAGCGATGCTTTCTAAAGCCGTGCTGATGCATGGACAGCAACTTCTCTGTCTCAAGGAAATTCATTATATTCGAACTGAGAAAATGTTCGAGAATCCTGCAACAAACCGATAGCGATATGATGTATGCAGACAATGTTAGTCTTTTCCACAATGGTGTATTTCAATTTTAGGTACCTGAAAATTATACAAAGTCAAAATTAGCTAATCACACAATTACATAAAGAGCATTAATATACAACGGACCATGTTTTATTTGTAAAATATTTAGAGGCTGCGAACCTATACAGTAATAAAATTTTAGTGGTGCAATTGTTGCAATTGTTTTCTTTTGTCTAGAAAGATGAATAAAGTCTTCAAAATGCCTCTTGATACTTCCTGGATAGAAAGTAGCCCTTGTGTTGCAATATTATGAACTCCTTAATTTTGTCAAGCTCTCTGTACCTTATGAAATTTTTGAATCCCAAACCACTATTAACTGCATAGGGATATGTTGAATCAAAAATCATTCATCTCTTTAGGCAAAAATTATTCTGAGCTAGTTTAGTGAACTTTCAATTAATTTAGATGACTTTGGATGTCCAACAGCATTCCACAAAGCACTACATTTTTCTGTAGTTTTGCAATTCACTTTGTCTAAATGCCATTTTAGGAGATTGTAAATTTAAAGTCTATTGATGCTAGGGAGTCCTTATATTGTTCACTCATTTTCTAGTGCTGTAAACATGAGAGTTATATGTAATTATATGACTGAGACACCCATATTCAATAAGGTTAGCAATTTAGTTACAATTGAAGAAGGTACTGAAGATAAGAGACTTTGGTGGTTACATCGTCATCTTTGACTAGTTACACAGAGTGCTTCCATTAGCAATGAGAGGAAATACTGGCAATCACAGAGTCAGTTCAATTGGGTCATGTCAGTAGTGTAACTGCAAAACCATTCACCTACAGAGTATTTTTATGCTATATTTGTTACACTACAAAGCAAGTAACAAGATGCTCAACCCAAAGATTGATTTGAACACTGCAGTGTTTCAGAAGTCATGGTCATACTGGAGTGGCATGCTCTTGCCTTTCCCTCACCAGGTACAGGTGGGCCCATAGTTCAACATGTAGCCTACTCCAAAACACATTGCTACTTGACTTAGCATTTAAATTATTGTTGTAGGTGGGGGGGAGGGAACCCAAGTGATGAAAATAATGACCAACAGTGGATCTAATCCCAGGCTTTTAGTGTAATGATCTGGAGTTTCCTCACTGAGCCAGCAATGCATACCACTATATACAGCTGTATTAAATTATTTATCAAACAAAAACTGACCTGACCCACAGCAACAAAAAAATCAACTGACAAGCAATTGTTTGTATTTGCATAGATGAATAATCACTTTAAATGTTAATATTTTATTAGTGAATAAAATTTTTTGCGATATATTCGAATAATTATCTAAATAGAAATTTATCCAGATAACACTCTTCTCTGCTAGAAATAAACAGTAAACTGAAAAAGGATCTCGTATTCTCATAACATATGCCATTGACCGTTTTCAAAATAGTTTTATATTTCCTCCTAGAATACTGAACACACAAGGTTATAGTTTTGAAAGTGTGACATATTTTTTGTTTCCCAGGCTGAAGTTGTGCCATCTCCTAGACCACCACCAGAGGTAAAAAAGTCAGAAGTTGACTTACAGTGGGAGGAATTAGTGAATAAGGTCAAGCGGCCATTGGCTCTAGCTGACTTGGACTTTACTGACTTGGTCAGTGATGATGACACTGACCTCCTTTCTCCGTCACCCATCTGCAATGGTGGTCCGCCTCCTCCACCTCCAGCACCAAGAGGTGTTGCTCCACCACCACCACCAGCCCTAAGAGGAGTTGGTCCACCACCACCGCCGCCAGCTGCCATTCCACCAGCTATGCGGAATGGTCTTTCGCCACGGACAACCGCGCTTTCAAACTCACCCACATCTCCACCAATTAGAAAGACTAAAAAGACAGTCAAATTATTCTGGAAGGAAGTTCGTGATGATCCTGTTGTTGCAGCCAAGTTGCACAGTGTAGGAGGCACTATATGGGATGAGCTTCCCTCTGTTGCAGTTGATACGCAGAAGCTGGAGCACCTGTTTGAGTCACGAGCCAAGGACCTCATTGCCAAGGTAGGAGGATACTCAAAGTTATTTCTGTGGGATATTTCTCTCTCTCTCTCTCTCTCTCTCTCTCTCTCTGTGTGTGTGTATGTGTGTGTGTGTGTGTGTGTGTGTTCCCATTTTATTGCATAATATTATCTTATTCATAACATTCTGCTGCATGTGTTTTTAAGTAACTTCTTTGTGGAAAAAATGCTTATATGTTCCTTAGTTTGTGTTACCACTTGCAATTAAAAAATCATTTTGCACTACTACACCTCAAAGCATGGACAGGAATTTTTATAGCATGTAGTGCACTATTATTACATTGTGCTTTCCTGACGGTTTTCATGTTTAACTACGTGACCTGTAACAAGCTTTCTGTAAGCACGAGATTTACACATGGTATAGGTTCTGCCTCCAATCACCATGCTGGTAATAATTACTTAGGTAAAACCTACTGTGTAAATGAAATCACAATTACAAATTAAAATAAAACTACATGCACACTCACTGACACACACACACACACACACACACACACACACACACACACACACCTGAGCTTGTTGATACCCACAGTGTAGATAGTTCCACTGTTGTCCTCCATTTTTTTAATTTTTCCCCGTATAATGTATTTATATAAATTTTTAAATTTTGAAAGCTTACTGCTTAGTAGTTTTTGCCCATATGTACCTTTCCTAGATGCATGTCACAGAAAAAGTATTCTTTTTAACTTTGAACAAAGGTTTCTGTAGTGTAGTAGATTGTTTTGAAATTTGTTTTTTGTGAACTTGCACATTCATAAAAAATAAAGTACAAAAATTCATTTTTTACAATTGTTTTTTATTTCAATATTTCCAGGAAATATTTTTATCAATAGCACTTTAGATAATATTGTTTTTGTAATGTATCTTTGCCACAAACCCAAGTCTCTCTAAATAATTGACTGTTTTTTATGAACTACTCGGTAAACACATATGGAATAAGTACCACATTGGTGAAGGAGGCTTGTAACATTGGTGTTTCTTGGGGTAAATATCTCTCGTGATGACAGAACATAGAATTATTGTCTGCCATCTCAAATTTTTAAAATGAAGTGTAATAGTCAATGGAAGAAGAGTAAATACATATAACAAATTAAAACCATGATAAGACTAACAAGTAAAAGTTAAAGAAATGTTCATTTCTTGGAGAGTTTCTTTTTCTGTAAGTGCCGATTAAAAATAGAAGGTGAAATGGTATGGGTGCGAAATGTACAATTTTATAATATTTTTAATGATGAGTTAATGAAAATGGACAAATAGAAGTGGATCCAACAAGTAGTCAAGTGAAGAAACATGGGTAAATAGAAAGAGGAAGAAAGTTGCAAGACTGATCCGGTAAGACAGGGAAACATTTGAACCTAGAAGATGATTCAAGTAATTCACCCTAATAAATAGTCAAAAAATACAATGAGATAAAAACTTCACTGGTAAATATTAGGACTTCTATCTTTCCCACCATATGTTAACTGTAAATCTATTTATATGTTCTGCAGGAAGTGTTCTTCCTCATGTCTGTTCACTGCTGTGTACAGACCCAGTCATGGAAAAACTGTGTAGTATTTTCTGAAAAGAAAGCATCAGCTATTTCTTTGAACAACATGAGGACTCTCTGGAGCCACAAACATCAACAAAAAAATACAGGAAAGCCATAAAACACTTCCATCAGCTGCATATTCTAATAACCCTCGCTTGGCCACTAGAAAAATTATTAAGTATTCCTGATAAGAGCAAAAAGAACAACCAGGCTGGCAGCCTTAAATCTTTCCACTGCAAAATTGATTATAAATACTGTTCCATACTCTTGCCAAGTCCTCATTCCTTCCTTGTATTAAATGATTTAAATAAATCTGTCCTTTGGTGTTATGTTTGAATATGAAAATTGAAACTGACTTTTTCATCAAAAATAAAATATTTAGTGCTGTGGATCTTAATTACTGTCTTCTTGGCTGAAAAAGAGTAAATTGTTAATTTTGCAGTAATGCATGGTGTCTCCAGAGTGCAATCAAGCACACCAAAGGTTTAAGTTCTTAGCAGCCAGCATAAGAAACAGTTTTTCAAGATCTGCGTCATAATGTAACTCTGAAAAATTCTTGATGCTGTTATTGAAGAGCAAGTCAGACGGGTATGATTCTGAACAATTATGATAGTCTGTGTAAGTAGGGCAAGTTCCAGAAATTATCACTTTTCACAAAACAAAATCTGTTCATTCCAAAAGACTGTGTTGTTAAACAGGGATCACACAGTACTGCCTAGCATTTAAAGTCCTAAGTCTCCTGCTTGCTTGCACTTAGTATCGTAATTACTAGGAGAGGAAAGATGAGCATAATATTCACTTCATAAACGAGAAAAACTTTACCTTTTAAGATAACAATTATTATCTCATAAAAATGTTCTTCTCAGTGCTCAAGTATTACAGTATATATTCAACTTCTTAAAAGAGTGTAAATTAACGAAAATTAATATTTTCTGATATCTCGTAGCAATGGCGGCTGTTTTTTTTTTTACAGTAGAAGTGCCCCTCCTTTGAAAATATGTCCTTCCTTAGTCAAGTCTACTATCTGGGGGGTGGGGAATTAATAAAGTCACAGAATACAGAAGTGTCTTAGAAATCACGGAATGCTAGCAAGCTAAAGATGTTATTTACAATGCTTCGCTCTCCCAGGTGAAAGCGATAATCAGGTTACTTATAACTGAGAGCTTTTCCATTGCTTCTCTTTCACAATGTTCCACAAAACATTTAAAATATAGTCTTGCTCTACCAAATAGACTCTTTTACAGTATTTTAATGGTAAATAAACAGAATATTATTATTGGAAAACATCTTTCAAGCCGTCGCAGCCCTCAGTATTTAGATTTATATCGCAGTTTGCATTACACATTATGAAGTGTAGTTATGTAGTTGTGTATCAGCTGTTGATAATTTGTTTACAGCTACTTAAGTGAAGTAATTAGAATTGAACGTTTATGTAGCAGAATTTGCTAACACTCTAGTGGCTCATATCTCCGCTACATTTAATTCTTACAGAATTTGAAGTGTCAAGATTCAGTTCTGATTTTTAATTTCAGATGCATAATCTATTATGTAGAACAGGAAATTTCTGTTATGAAATTCTTTTTAATTACGTGTGATATGTAGTACTCTTTAAAATATCGTGCTTTCTCAGATATATCTCAGAAGTGAAAGCCTGTTGTATCAAACATGCTGGTGCCTTTGAAAAATTGTTTTTCATATTAATTTTTAAGGCTCTAATTATAATGTATCATATCATATTAACAAATCAATTAATCACATGTTACTTGTAGAAATAATTATTTTAAATCCACACATGAAACCAGATAATTCGATGTCTTATCAGTATTCCTTGAAAATGCAAACAAGGACAGGTTTTTACTAATGTTGCGTGAACTCTAGTGAAGTGCACCATTTTAAAGGAGGTTAGAGAAAGTTAGTTTAATAAATTAATCACATCTGCAATGTGAATCAAGTTTAGATTGCATTTGTCATAGGTTGTGACAATAGGTGCTATATTTCAGCAATCAGAAAACCCGAAGCCGTAAAACTAAAGACAGGTTGCATACTTTGCATACATCAGTAATGATTTTGTTTCCATTTGACCACCAATGAGCTGTTATTACCATTTGTGGTACTTATTCAATTTAGAGTTAATGACCCTTAAGAGAAAAAATTAATACTAATTCAGATTCACAGCTTGGTATCATAATTTATGTCTGAAGTAAGTAAAATAAGTCATTGTTTGTAGATGCAGGACAACAGGAAATTTTTGATATTACAGAAATGAGTCACTTAATGGAAATAGTGCCACAATTTCTGTGCTGTGGGCTGTTTGACATGTCATATTGTGATGACGTACAACAGACAGTTGTCAAAAAAAACTAGAACTTATGTGTAGTTAATCAAAGACCAGAAAGAAGTATAAATGGTCATTATTAATACATATTATATTTTGAAACAAATTTATTATTTCTGTTTCTTGTGTGTACTAGTGTAGGTAGAAATTTTCTTTTGTCATAAGGGTGAAGGCAGCCTTCTACCATTCAATCATTCCTATTCCAAATGCTTTTATCTTCTAAGACGTCTTGGTACTTACTCAGAGGAAAGGGTTTTGGAGGATTCAATATCACTAAAATATATTGTGATGAAGCAGGACACTGACAAGTTGTTGTGGATATCAGGGTGGAGTCTGCATGTCCCTGTTCATTGTGAGATGGCCTTTGATTTGGTTGTGTGACTCTCTGTCATACAAAGTACATAACTGTTGTGGACAGGATTCATTTGTGTAGTAAATATAACCATATCCTGGAACCTTCTTGATAGAAATTCAGCCTTCGTTCTTCTTAGTTTAATTTCAAACTCAAGTTAGCTTTAAACTCTAGTCCTTCTGTTGGAATGGAAATAAAATATGCTTTACCAAAAATAATAACCTGTTTTCTGATTTCAAGAAAAAAAAGTTTGTTCACTGCTACAAGAGAGTAAGAGAGACGGTAATTTAAGACTGCGTCACCATTAAGTTAATACTGCAGACAAAATAGATTAGCCATGACCTAGGGGATTGTTTTCAGAATGGATTTTCACTCTGCAGCAGAATGATATGATTTGGAACTTCAAGACAGATTAAAAGATATCTGGGTTTAAGGTATCTGGGTTTGAGTCCCAGTCTGGCACACAGTTGTAATCTGCCGGAAGATTTCGGATCAATGCAAAAATTCATTCCACAAATAATTAAGATTGGGTAAGCTGGTACCTAATGACCAAGAAACAGTGTAGTAGTATAAATGAAAACCTTTCATCATAGATGGATATTACATTGGTGTTCAAAATTAAAGCAACAAATGTAAATTATTCGAGGTTGCACTTACTTTGCAACAATACAGTATAATAATAATGTCGTGCGCCGAGGACCTCCCGTCAGGTAGACCGTTCGCCTGGTGCAAGTCTTTTGATTTGACACCACTTCGGCGACTTGTGTGTTGATGGGGATGAAATGATGATGATTAGGACAACACAGTACCCAGTCCCTGAGTGGAGAAAATCTCCGACCCATCCGGGAATCAAACCTGGGCCCTTAGGATTGACAGTCTGTCGCGCTGACCTTCTTTTTTTTTTTTTTTTTTTTTTTTTTTGACGTAGAAATAATGTAAATAATACATAACACAAACAAACTGCAACATGCATAAAGGTAGAGAAAAATGTTCTTCCTTTTTTTTCCAACTTAAAAGATTTGCACATACATTCTGACAACTGATCAATGTGCTGAGTGTGGAGTGTGACCTTGTATGGCAGCAACACTGGTCTGACGATGGGGCATGCTGTGAATTATGTCATCAATCTCATGTTGAGGCAGTAAAGCCCATTCCTCCAGCAGAGCTGCCCGCAAGTGTTGGAGAGTGATTGGTGGTTACAACCTGTGTCCCTAGTGCATCCCAGATGTGCTCTATGGGATTCAAATCAGAAGAGCAAGCAGCCCACACCATCCATGCAGTATCTTCTGTCTCCAAGAAAACGTCAATCTCATGTGCTCTAGGAGTTCGATCATTATTGTCCATCAGTACAAAGTCTGTGTCCACAGCATCTCACAACAGCCACACAGGAGGTCACAAGTTATCATCATGATACCTGACAGCAGTTAAACCATGCCAATTCATCCATACAGTTTCAAAAAGAGGTGATCAGTTGGTCAGCATAATCTGTGCCTAGACCATCAGGGATCCTCCTTGACACAGGTTTCTTTCCACAATTTTTGGATTTTGAATTTGTGTTCCACATTCCCTCCAGATGAGGATCCATTGAGAATCACTTTCCAAATGAAATCAGTATTAAGGGGGTACCGTCTTGTATTTACAGCCAAATAGTGGTCCTCTCTTTCTGATGCCACACATGGTCAGGCCCACCCTGGTCTTTGGAATACATTTCGGTCTCTATAAATTGTCACCACACCCTAAAGACAACAGAATGATTCACATTAAGCCAGCGAGCCAGATCAGTTTGTATCTGACCTGCTTCCATTGTTCCTAGGCCCTCCACGGCAGAGAATCTGGCAGGTATCTTCTCTGTGCCATGCTGCATTGTCTTTGACTGTTTACACGGCGATTGTGGATATGGGACTACTTGTAAGCGTTACCCCATTTGACAGGTACCCTCCTGTCATTGTGGACATGATTGTACAATGCCAGAAATGCCATATTCTATGTGGAACATGATTGTATGAGTATGTGTTGAGAGTTCGTATGATTATATCATGAAGGTGACAGAGGATGGGGAAATAATAGTTTGTTGCTTTAATTTTGGACACCAGTGTGTTTACAACTTTCTTCTAGTAAATGTGATATATCTATGTCTCTCTTGAGATGCTTGAAGTATAAAAGATATGGATGAAATTCAGCTGCAGAATTCTTGTATACAGTGCTGTGGCTTGGTGATGCTAAAATTCTCCTGTGTTGGAAGTTTGTTAATATCACAAAGAGACAGAAAAACTAACTAACCACTCCCAGTACTGTTGTTAGATATACTTAGAATAGAACTTAGCAATTCTAGCTATCAGAACAACAGGTTTCTTCTTCGGGGAGATAAGAGGATTTGGATGTGGAGGCTGTAAATGGGAGCAGGGTGGGGGACAGGTCATTCAAACGCTGAGCTAAGAAGGACCACCACATCTTATGATGAGGAATTAGGTGGATGAAAATGATGGAAAGCTTGTGAGAAACAGTAGGATGTCAAATGTATCACACTAGTAGGCTCCGTGCCAACTTTAATTCAGAGATAATAAAAAGAATAGAGTGAGAACCAAAGGTGGGGGTAAAAGAACCAGGGAAAATCAGTGAGCCAATACTAAATTGGAGAGACTACTCCATGAAGCCAAGCTATGACGCAATACGTCACAGCCTCCTTGATAGGTAAGTGCAAGCTGACAAATCATTCTGCTACACAGGATAAATGAAATCACTGTTCACTAATATTACATATTGCTGGCTAGATTCAGTTTGAGTTCACTACAAGAATTGCTCAAAAGTCACAAGCACAAGTAATACCAACTACCCGGAATACCCATTGCCAATATGACATATCCACCAAACATCATGTTTTACTGAACGAAGTTGGTTTTGAGTTGTCTCTCCAGTTTAGTACGGAGCTCACTGAGGAAAATAAAGACTGATATGAGTATTGCAATTAAACACAAAAAGGAAGAGGAAAAGGAAATAAGGATAAATGATAGGGACAATAAAGTTTAGGAGGGCAATGTAAGGCAACAGTGGGTGGTGTGGGGAGAATATGAGGGAGAGATGATTTCATTTCAGGGTTTGAAATTAGGAAGTCATAATCCTGGCTTGAGGCTTTCAGGGTCTTGGTGGTAATTGGTGACAAGGGAGGTACATTGAGTTTTTTAACGTTAAATGTCTCTTGGTTGGAGGTGCAGAAGTGGAGACCACCAAGGAGATATTGACTGTTGACAAGATCAGTAGAATAGCTGACAGGGAGGAAAGCCTGATAGAAGTGATTAATATAGGTCTCAAGAGATACAGCATTAGAGCAGAATTGTTTTTCATAGATACGTAGACCATAGAGAAGGAAGCATTTGACATGGAAGGGGGGCAACTGTTGAAATGGAGATGTTGCTATTTATTGGTTGATGTTGCTATTTATTGGTTGATGTTGTGTGAAGTACAATTTGAATGTGGTCCTCAAGGAAATGGAGATTAAAATCCACCAATTTAATTTGGTGAACAGAATTATTCTGTTGCAGAAAGTAGTTTAGTTCTGCTTCACAAAGATTTCAGAGCACAGCACAAAAATATTTTTCATAAATTTGTAACAAGCCAGGGGCCCCAGCTCAGGAGATTTGAAGAATGCTTTTTCATTGTTGTTGTTGTGGTCTTCAGTCCAGAGACTGGTTTGATGCAGCTCTCCATGCTACTCTATCCTGTGCAAGCTTCTTCATCTCCCAGTACCTACTGCAACCTACATCCTTCTTAATCTGCTTAGTGTATTCATCTCTTGGTCTCCCTCTCTGATTTTTACCCTCCACACTACCCTTCAATACTAAATTGGTGATCCCTTGATGCCTCAGAACATGTCCTACCAACTGATCCCTCCTTCTAGTCAAGTTGTGCCACAAATTTCTCTTCTCCTCAATTCTATTCAATACCTCCTCATTAGTTATGTGATTTACCCATCTAATATATCAAGTATCTAATCTTCGGCATTCTTCTGTAGCACCACATTTAGAAAACTTCTATTATCTTCTTGTCCAAACTATTTATCATCCATGTTTCACTTCCATACATGGCTACACTCCATACAAATACTTTCAGAAACGACTTCCTGGCATTTAAACCCATACTCGATGTTAACAAATTTCTCTTCATCAGAAACACTTTCCTTGCCATTACCAGTCTACATTTTATTTCCTCTCTACTTCGACCATTATCAGTTATTTTCCCCCCCAAATAGCAAAACTCATTTACTGCTTTAAGTGTGTCATTTCCTAATCTGATTCCCTCAGCACCACCTGATTTAATTTGACTACATTCCAGTATCTTCATTTTGCTTTTGTTGATGTTCATCTTATATCCTCCTTTCAAGACACAGTCCATTCCGTTCAACTGCTCTTCCAGGTTCTTTTCTGTCTCTGACAGAATTACAATGTACCTAAAAGTTTTTATTTCTTCTCCATGGATTTTGATTCCTACTCTGAATTTTTCTTTTGTTTCCTTTACTGCTTGCTCAATATACAGATTGAATAACATCGGGGATAGGCTACAACCCTGTCTCACTCCTTCCCAACCCCTGCTTCCCTTTCATGCCCCTGGACTCTTCCATCTGGTTTCTGTACAAATTGTAAATAGCCTTTTGCTCCCTGTATTAGACCCCTGCCACCTTCAGAATTTGAAAGAGAATATTCCAGTCAACATTGTCCAAAGCTTTCTCAATGTCTACAAATGCTAGAAATGTGGGTTTGCCTTTCCTTAATCTGTTTTCTAAGATATGTTCCAACATTTCTACGGAATCCAAACTGATCTTCCCCGAGGTCGGCTTTTACCAGTTTTTCCATTCGTTTGTAAAGAATTCATGTTAGTATTTTGCATCTGCGACTTATTAAACTGATAGTTCCGTAAGTTTCACATCTTTCAACACCTGCTTTCTTTGGGATTGGAATTATTATATTCTTCTTGAAGTCTGAGGGCATTTCGCCTGTCTCATACATCTTGCTCCATACATCTTGCTTACAAGATGGTAGGGTTTTGTCAGGGCTGGCTCTCCCGAGGCTGTCAGTAGTTCTAATGGATTGTTGTCAACTCCCAGGGCCTTGTTTTGACTTAGGTCTTTCAGTGCTCTGTCAAACACTTTACGCAGTATCATATCTCCCATTTCATCTTCATCTACATCCTGTTCCATTTCCATAATATTGTCCTCATGTACATTGCTGTTGTATAGACCCTCTATATTCTCTTTCCACCTTTCTGCTTTTCCTTCTTTGCTTGGAACTGGGTTTCCATCTGAGCTCTTGATATTCATACAAGTGGTTCTCTTTTCTCCAAAGGTCTCTCTAATTTTGCTGTAGGCAGTATCTATCTTACTACTAGTGCTATGTGCCTCTACATCCTTACATTTGTCCTTTAGCCATCCCTGCTTAGCCATTTTGCACTTCCTGTCAATCTCATTTTTGAAACGTTTGTATTCCTTTATGCCTGCTTCATTTACTGCATTTTTATATTTTCTCCTGTCATCAATTAAATTCAGTACATCTTCTGTTATCCAAGGATTTCTACTAGCCCTCGTCTTTTTCATCTCTCAAAGCTACCGATTCTTCTTCTACTGTATTTCTTTTCCCCATTCTTGTCAATTGTTCCCTAATGCTCTCCCTCAAACTCTCTACAACCTTTGGTTCTGTCAGTTTATCCAGGTCCCATCTCCTTAAATTCCCACCTTTTTGCAGTTTCTTCAGTTTTAATCTACAGTTAATAACCATTAGATTGTGGTCAGAATCCACATCTGCCCCTGGAAATGTCTTACAATTTAAAACCTGGTCCCTAAATCTCTGTCTTACCATTATATAATCTATCTGAAACCTTCCAGTATCTTCAGGCCTCTTCCATGTATACAACCTTCTTTCATGATTCTTGAACCAAGTGTTTGCTATGATTAAGTTATGCTCTGTGCAAAATTCTACAAGGTAGCTTCCTCTTTCATTCCTTACACCCATTCCATATTCACCTACTACATTTCCTTCTCTTTCTTTTCCTACTATCGAATTCCAGTCACCCATGACTATTAAGTTTTTGTCTCCCTTCACTATCTGCATAATTTCTTTTATCTCATGATACATTTCATCAATCTCTTTGTCATCTGCAGAGCTAGTTGGCATATAAACTTGTACTACTGTGGTAGGCATGGGCTTTGTATCTATCTTTGCCACAATAATGTGTTCACTATGCTGTTTGTAGTAGCTTACCCGCATTCCTATTTTTTTTATTCTTTATTAAATCTATTCCTGCATTACCCTATTTGATTTTGTATTTGTAGCCCTGTATTCACCTGACCAGAAGTCTTGATCCGCCTGTAACTGAACTTCACTAATTCCCACTATATCCTACTTTAACCTATTCATTTCCCTTTTTAAATTTTCTAATCTACCTGCCCGATTAAGGGATCTGACATTCCACACTCCAATTCGCAGAAAGCCAGTTTTCTTTCTCCTTTCATATGGCCCATGAAATAGTTGCAGTAGTATGGGGCCATCCTCATTCCCATTAAGGAACTCTTCATTTATTTTTAGGTCTAGCCCTCAAAGTGAAAAAGTTATGGGTAAAGATGAAGTTGGCTGGTGTTGCAATGAATGCGGTTTTTGGTAGACTTTCAGGTGGGCATTGGGAAAGCTGGTTTCCATGGATTGAAACACCATATGCATGGTGAATATTGGTTTAGAGATAGGTTTCATTGGTTATGGCAAAGATTTGAGTTGAGGCAGGCAGCAATGGGTTTTCATAGTGTGTCATTATTGTAGGGGGAAAAACAATGAATATCCACACACTATACCAGTAAGCTTTTTACAATATTAGTAACTAATGTGGACTCATGGTATTTTCTAGGAAAATGGTGTCCATTCAAATAAATATCTCACTGGTGTTATACAATATAATGTATAATGCTGTGATATCTGTGTTCCATTTAATGGAAAAAAATTGGGAGAAATTTTTGTAGCCTAATCTATACTTGATATTTCATGTACATTCGACCTGTGATGGGTCAGCTAGAAGTTAATTTTGGATGCAAAAGTTATCAGTACATTTGTGTATGGTGATGTAAATGTCTTTAAATTAGTTTCCTGCTCTAAAGAGTTAGGGAATTCACAATTTCTCTAAATGATGACTTATTTTGCTTACTTTAAACTTTTCTGCTGTCCTTAACTAAAAAGAAAAACTATTTCTCTCTTTCCTAAACATGTTATTTCACAATGTTGTTTGACTTTATATTTTGTTTATCCATACAAGTAAGTGTAAGTTATAAAATGCCAACAAACCCAGGAGTTGTCTGCATTCAAAAGTGTGCTAACAAAAGCCAAATAAGGTCTGTGTCATACAAAATGAAACTACAGTTCTTAGAAGACTGCTGACAGCATGAAAATGTCACAATGTGCCACATTTTTCACGTTACTGAAAGATATACTTTGACCTATTAATTCTGGCTTGCAGATATTTAATTTACTTTTAAACAGTTAGGAATTAGATTTTTGACTGAGAATTACATCAGTCTGATGCAATAGTAGCATGCGCATATATATATAAGAAATTGAAAAATACACATATTCATGGCTTCATTAATATTTTATGTGATCTCATTATATGAGTGCTACATGTGATGCACAAGAAATGCCCAGATAATTTGGCAGAAATTCTTGTCTGTGATCTGTGATCACAAAATATATAAAACGGAATGATGTTTGGCCTATGTTCTACTTTGCTTGTTGGATTTGTTGGTATTGGATGTTGATCCCCTGACTGTGTGCTTTGCTAAGGTACTTTGGTGTATAACTACAATTTACTCATGCTCTCTAATCTCTATTGTATTATTCGTTATATTGACTGGCTTATGGTACTTACTCAGATGCTTATTAATATTTTATGTTCTCTTTCACAATTTTTTGAATGGTCATCACGAAATGGCATGCTGCTCTAATAGGAGGTGAGTACTGCTCTTGGGACTTCTGCTTTTTTGGGGCCTATTTAAGAAAGAAATGGTATCTTGGAAGAAAATAATTTATTTGGTTAGCTGGTTGGTTTAGTAATTTACTATTATTTTAGTGATTTTTACTGTTATGCAATTGAATATGGTTGAAATAACATACACTATGTCTTCTTTAGTTGCTGTGGTATTTGCTTGTGCATATTCCTATATGAATAATGTCTGATATGCCACTTCTGAAGTAAGGTAGTTTAAATTAAGATCAATTTTATGCCAATGCAGCTATTTTCTTCCTTTATTGTAAGGAAATAATGAAAATAGGGAGAACAGTGAGGTTATTGGAGACAGAGTACATGACCAGAATATGGAACTGATAAGAAAGGAAATTAGCTGTGTTCTTTGCCAAAGAATGATCCCAAAATTTTCCATAATTGATTCAGTAAAAACATAAAAAAATTAACTCCTGAATATGAGTCCTGCATGCGAAGTATGAAAAGGGTTAGTCTCTTGCATTATGAAGTGTTGTAAGCAATAATAAAGAAAAACCCTTTCTCAAATGATTTGATTGGTAAGTGAAGACTCTCACATGACAAACAGAGAGGCATACATATGAGTATAAGGTTTTGTTGATCAGTGAAAAGTAAGGATGGAAGGATTCATATTTCCCAGGCACCTTACATTGTATCTTATTGACTCTGGAATAAAATACAATCTTTAATAAGAAAGTCAAATACATATACTTTGAAATTGAGTGGAAAAATAAATCTTGATCAATATGGTGTGGCAAGTAGGACACTGGATTTATACTTGTGAGGAATGGGTTTCGAATTTCCATCTACCCAAGCTAATTTAGGGTTTCTGCTGTTTTCCTAAGTTAGGTGGTGTGGGTGCTATGAAAATTTCTTAAATAACTCCAAGGCTAATTTCCTTCCATACCCTTGTTCCATTTGAGCTATTGCTCCTTTTATAATGATGTCACTGTTAACAAGAAGCTAACTGCAACCCAAACTTCATCAAAAAGATAAAATGGAGGTAATCGGTAAATGCAACGTACATGAAAAAGACTGCACTGCAACCAAGGCCTCTGTTTCGGGACATGAAATTTAAGAATAATAACTGAATGATTTGACAAAATGGCAAAGAAAAGTTCACATTGTAACTTACTCACAGTTATGGAGGCAATCTTCTTTCTTTCAGGTATGATTGCTTGAAATAGTATGAATTTTCTCGAGAATACTGACACAAATGTGAATAGTGACGACATGATCATCTGAAAATTGATTTGATAATCGATATATACATTGTAAATTCTGATGAGAAGTACTTTATAAAAGAACACATTTCTATGTCAATGCCATGTGGCAACAAGAAATGAGATTCCAGCTACATTCATAAAAATGCAACAGCACAAAAAAATGAATAATGAAAAGGAGAAAAGTAAGAAATTAACACATAGCCTGTGAATGGTAAAAAATGTGCATCATAGAGCAAATTGAAATGTGAGCTAGTCCCCTCCGAACTCAGTTATGAAGTTACCTGCTAAATGACGGTCAACACTGCTAACTGATGCCACCAGAGGCAAGTTGCATCTTATTCTGTCAATATGTAGATGCTCTCTTTTCAAAACTCACAGACCTGTGAAATTTTGATTACCTGCAGACACAAAAAACAGTAACAGTAATAATAACAATATCCACAAAATGAACATTAACTAATAATAACCATTGTTATTACTGTTAATATTATTATCATTACTGTTGTTACATGCACTATAGCAACCTGAGAGCTTAGCATGCATACAACACTGATAAAAATACCATTGTAAAAAGAACACTGAGTGTAAACATGCTCACTGGGAAATAGATCACAGGCAGACTGTAATTAGCTACACAGAAAGAAAATGGTGATCAAGAGGGTATAAGTAAGATGAAGTGGAGGTAAGTTAGGAAAGGAAAAGTATAGAAAGAAGAAAATGATGTAGGTGCAAAGAAATGGTAAGAGAAAACTGAGCAAAACTACTACTGTGTCGGATAGAGATAAAAGCATTGGCGCTTATACGTTTTATAATGAAAGGTCATCAGCCAGGAACAAGGAAGTCAATATTCAATAGTTATTTTCAGAAAAGTAATGTAAAAGTCTTATTGGAGACTGTATGTTACCACTAAAATTAAGAAAAAAAATCGTTTCCAGTGGTAAACACCACTAACTTGTGATTAGCAATCGCACAGGCCAGTTTTCATATACTTCAGAATGTATCCTACAACAAGGCATATGATGGTGGCACAGTAGACTGTATCATTTATGCACACTCATTGTAACATTCTTGTAGGCTGTAATATTTTTGTAGGCAATGTGACAAATCATGCAAATGCCTCTCACTAGGTGCATGTCTTGGTGGTCACATAGTAGAACTAACATTGTGTAGATTGGACACATGCGAATAAAACAAACATGATAAAAGATGGAAACAAGCGAAATGTGATTATTGCTGGTTCCTTTCTCCCTTTTCGGTGCTCTTTATCTTGCTAGCGCTGGATCGACATTAGTGTGGTCATCCTCCAGTTTTGAGGAGAACCAACCATAACCACATATAGGATATTATTATGATGGAGTCATATTCCCAACGACATTTTAAAGCTGCTGCCAGCCCCCAGCTCTGTGTCAATCTTATAATGACTTCCCAGGCCATTTTTATTTTGACCACCTTGTATAATTACTATCAGTGACTATCATCCTGTTAAATAAAAGCAGAAAAAAGAGTCATTACATAAATCAAGGCATTCTTAAAACTATCAGCCATATCATATTACACAAAAGTGTTTCATCCATCACACTGCACAACTCGCAGATATATATTGATTATCAAGGACTATCTGCTGCAGAAAGTCATTATCCTAAAAAAGAATTTATAAATGGTGTGCAACTATGAGTCATTTACTCTTAATGCCTTTTGTGCCTCAGTAAGTTGAATATGTTAGCAGAAGATGGGACCAGTTGCCACAAAAAGTAAACCAAATTTGTAAACAATTAATTGTCATCTGTGATTAAAATGTTGGTCACAACTTGTGGTACGATCATTGTTTAAGTAAACACAGTATATTCCTAATTTTTTCTGTGCATCAACTAAACAAGTGGGATCCTTTTCTTTGGTATAATGCATTTTCAGATTTTTATCATTCTAGTATCAGATAATAAAGAACTGAAAATATAAATGAAAATGTACTTGCCTTTGGCTGGAAAGAGGCTTCAAGACCTGTTTTGGAACATTTATATGTTTAGATAGAAATGTATTTTGTTTATGAGTATGTTGTAGTAAGAGATTATGAGTATTACTTAAGATGATTAATCTTGCCATTATACAGTGTTGAAATGAAGTCTGATATCACTGGCTTTCCTTTTTACAATAGAAACAGCAAGAGATGAATAAAAACAAGGAAATCATAGTATTGGATCATAAACGCTCAAATGCAATAAATATAGGAATGACAAAGCTTCCTCCCCCAAGATCTATACGAACTGCCATTATGAAGATGGATGCCACAATCATGAACAGGGAAGGAATAGAGGTGAGAAATAATTACTTTTATGATAACACAATAACTAACATCATTTCTTATACGCATATTTTATGATTTCTACCTGCAATTATTGTAAATATGGTACGGAAAGTTGTTGCAGAATGTAAATAATTTTGGAGTAAAGGAAACCGCTCATCAAATAATGGAATTGTTGAGTCATTGACAGGCACACATAAAAGAATAATACTTAACTAACTTTCCTTGTGCAGCTGGCACACTATAGCTGTACAGATACACATATTTGTGGGATGAGAGGGTGGGGGATTATATTTTTGTGTACTCTAGCTCAAAAAAGGATTTTTCCAAAAGCTATCAAAGTTCCTTTTTTATGTTGATAACTCAATACTTCTACTATTTGATGATATGTTTGTAAAATTGTTAAGTCAGTACAGTCCCCAGTTATGGATGAAGATGATGATCATGATTATTCATTATAAAGTATGCTATGTTTCTAAAGATAATGAATTTATTGTTTGGAAGTGTGGTGTTTTTAATAT
The DNA here is from genome assembly GCF_023864345.2 of Schistocerca serialis cubense. Classification (NCBI taxonomy): domain Eukaryota; kingdom Metazoa; phylum Arthropoda; class Insecta; order Orthoptera; family Acrididae; genus Schistocerca; species Schistocerca serialis. The sequence goes on from NC_064642.1 coordinate 244,710,604, forward strand.
TTTAGTTTGAACACCCTTGTCCTGCTTTAAAAAAATGTTAAAATGTGTGTGAAATCTTATGGGACTTAACTGCTAAGGTCATCAGTCCCTAAGCTTACACACTACTTAACCTAAATTATCGTAAGGACAAACACACACACCCATGCCCAAGGGAGGACTCGAACCTCCTCTGGGAGCAGCCGCACAGTCCATGACTGCAGCGTCTTAGACCGCTCGGCTAATCCTGCGTGGCTTGTCCTGCTTAATATTGTCTTTCAAATGTCTGGCTTTGACTGCTTGGACTCAAAAGGCAAAATATTTTCCAATGCAAGTTACAAGTTCCTATTTAGGGTATGTAGACATGCTGCTAATTGTGATTTTGTCTCAACTTTCTTCTTATATTAAAACATTTAGCTTTTCACATAACTGTAGCATTTATCAGACATCTGTAATGCATCACTGGCATCTAATTTCAGTGTTTCACCTTTCACTTGTCTGTTAGTGGAAATCATTGTGTTGCACTGTTGTAGTATGAACTTCTTCAGTGTTGTACCACAGCTGCTTGACAAGGTCTAAGAATCCATATCTTTCATCTCACTATTCTCTGAAGCTTGTCCCAATTTTGATAGCAATTATGCTGTGCTACTGTAGTAATTATTGTGCTTTTGCTGTATAAGCAACTCATTTAGTGTTTTCCGAAGTTTATACACTGATGATGAAATGCATTTTGTAACCTGACATCTTCTACTAGATAGATCTCTCAGATTTGACTGCCTTCATATTTAGGGGGTGGAAAAAAATATGGAAACACTGTGAGAAATGCACGCTTGAACATAAACTCAGATGATAGCCAACCCTGCAGGTTGCATTGTTGCATTTTCCCTTGAACAGCACCTGTGCAGTGTTCTGTGTTGGTGCTCATATGGCAGGTGCTTCCATAACCAAGGTATCCAAAGTGTTTATGTTTCAAGATACATGGCATCGAAGATTTATACTGCAGCAGAAGAATTGTCTGGAATTTACTTTAAGAAACTTGATTATATGACAGTCCAAGTTTATATTTTTGTAGTTTTTTTTCTTTTTTATGGTATATTCTGTAAATTTCTGGTCAGTAAGTTGCTTTCTCTTCAGTAAATTAAGTAAGTGTAATCCATGAACAAAAACCCTTAGTGGTCAAAGTGGTGATTGTTTCTATTACTAAAGCATTTATTAAGATATCCAGGAATCTGATCGCTCTAAAGATGCGATCAAAGTAACTAGTTTGGTACCATAGGCCATTTAAATTCTGGGAAGGCTTTGGACTAAGTTCTAGAAATTGAAGGCAGTATTCTGTTACTTTTTTAAAGTATAGTCTGTGATTGTTTCCAAGTTCATACAAAAATTCATATGGCATGCAACCAGTGATCTAGCCATCTCAGAAATGTTAAAGTGTGGTGGCTCTTGTCTCGGCTTGAAGCAGGCCAGTCCTGAAAATCAATGTGATTTCAAACCATGATGCAGCCTATGCCAGAAGTCCATAACTTTTTATTATTGTTACTAAGGAAGGAGCTACAAAGAAAGGCCCCATATTATTAAACACAGAATGTTATCAAAACTAGAAGATTGTTAGAGAACCATAATAAGTACTGTGCTTAACTATGGCTGGAAAAAATGTTTCAAATAAGCAAGTAGTGTTGATGTTACAAGAATCTGATTATGTAGATAACATCTGTAGTTTGACATTAGACAAGGCAGGCTTCTCTTACTTTATGTATTATTAATTTTACAGGATACCAAAAAACAAATCAATATTGTTCACAGCAAGTGTTTATTTCGCAAATGAACACTAAGCTTAGTATGACATTTATCAGTCACTGAAATGCAGGACTAGATTATATACAAATTTATGAACTAACACTGCCTACTTACCACAAACTATGGTTTCATGTACGTTTGTAGTGCTATAAATTTATAACATCTACTTTTCTTATAATCTTTTGATTATAAAATAACTGATCTCAGCTCACCAAAAATACAAAACACTCTTTTACAAAGATCAACACTTACGACTGACCAGCATATATATAACTGACTGAAATATAAAATTATATCAACAATTATTTGCCTGTTATGAATTAAGATTGTTTCACATAAATATTGTGAAAAATGTCAGAGTAATTACATTTATTTCCCAGAAACTTCTCACAATGCTTCCAACAGAAGAAGAATGTACTAAGATCCAAGAGGCACAAATGGCCAATCCTGACTTACCACTTGGCAGTGCAGAACAGTTCTTGCTGACACTTGCATCAATTTCAGAACTTCCTGCAAGATTGAAACTCTGGGCCTTTAAACTAGATTATGAGAACAGTGAAAAGGTATGTACTATATCTGATTACTATGGAAAAACTCTTAATTCAGTACTTACCTCTCATTTTAAATTCTGTTTTTGGTTAAGTCATTTTTGTTTGTTTTGTAAAATGAGTTGAGCATGTGGAACTCCAATACAAAATGATAACGAATGATAGACTACACAGTGGTATGAAGCAGGCAACACTAAATTTTGTAGGAACTCGACACATCCAAGGATACACAACTTAACACACTCGAGTTATAGAGCGAACTGCTCCCATCAGAGATAATACTGTGAGTTGTTTTCTCTGGCCACTGATACTAACGTTCCCACGAGCCCAGCCCCTTTCCCCACTCCCCCTCCACCAGTAGTGTGGAGCACAGTTTGAAGGTAATGACTGAGGCAGCAGAAGTACTGGCAGGCATGGTCTGATGCAGGATGTACAGATGATAGTCATGGAAATGGGTGGAAGCATGGATGTTGCAGTCCGCGCAGGTGAGCATGCGAGGTGAAGGTGGGGAAGATGTATCCCCTATGTGTGTGCATTGGACGGGTCTGTGAGGAGGTCACTGTCAGGAGTGGGCGGGTGAATAGTGAAAATTGTCAGGCTGCCATCGGCGATTAAATGTGCATACAGAGGGACAATGGGAGTAGGAAGGGAAGCCATTGTGGTGGTAGAGTCCTTATTCAGGGGGCTAGCTGATGAGATACCGGTTTCAGTCAGTTAATGGAGGCTGTGACTAGCTTGTTGTTAAGCAGAATGTCATAGGTGTTTGGGCTGCGGGCCTGAGAAGGGGGCCTGGAAGTTGGTGTGGGTAGTATCATCACACAGCATGATGTGGTTGTGCATGGCTAGGTCCTTGGAGATGAAAATTTTAGGAAGAATATGGAGGGAGAGAAGGGGGATCATGAAGGTTGGAAATGTGATGCTGGACGCTGCGAAGGTGGAAAGCAACATTGGCATAGGGGAGCAGTTGGAAGAGATGAAACAACTGGGAGGGATAACATCTAACTGTATAAAATCTCAGCTAGTGAGGCATTGAGGTCTTGTTTATGTGTTGTGTGGATACCCAGCAACTCTCACAGGAGTATGTCTGACTGGTCACCCCCATTACAAATAAGAGCCACTTCTCAACAAGCCCATTCTTGAGAGTGGTAGGTGGTAGTTCTGTAACAGGTAATGGCATATAGTTAGTTTGGCAAACAGTGAGGACTTGAATTGCCTACCCTGGTCCATGGTTATGGAGGCAGGGTAGCCAAAATGTGTGAACCAGGTAGACATGAGAGTTCTGACAACTGTTTCAGCAGTGATGTCTTGGATGGGGGTAGCCTCTGCACAGCATATTGCCTGGTCAGCAATGGAGAGAACGTAATGATTGTTGGCGGATGGGAGAATGGGGCCCACCAGGTCCACCTGAATGTGTTGGAAGTGTCCCTTTGGTACCTGGAAGATGCCTAGCAGGGACTTAATGTGCCAGGTGGTTTTACAATGCTGGCCCAGTACACCGACCCTTATCCATAACTTGTGATCTCACTTAATGTGGAGCCAAATGAATTGCTCAATTATAGGGTAAGCAGTAGATTTGACTCTAGGGAGGGCAAGGTTTTGAAACAGGTTGAAAATATATCAGAGACTTCGCAGGTCTCATAGAGATAGGATTTTATGTATGTAGACTGAAGTAGTGAATGAAAATTTGTGACAAGGCCTGGAATCAAAACTGGGTCCCCTGCTTACCAGGCAGGTGTGTTAGCCACTAACAACTTTGGCACAGCAGTTCACACAACTGCATGGATTAACCTGGCATGCCTCTCCTCTTGATCCAAATCCTCACTGCCATCCCAGTCTACTTTAAATTCCTCTTTACACATGAACAGAATTGCTGAGGTTCTCCATATTTCTGGAGTAGCACCGCAGCAACAAATGTAAATGGCGGTCCAGCCTGAAACCCAGTTGCAGGTGCTTATACAAATGAATGACATAATTTCAAAGACTTCACTGCTCTCCATACAGATATGATTTTATGTACACAGACTGAAGCGATGAGTGGAAATTCGACTTTGGATTGAGGAGGGAGGCGTGCCAGTGTATACCGTGCAGTTGAATGACTTAGTGGGTAATGCACCTGCTTAGTAAGCAAGAAACACAGGTTTTATTCCTGGGCTTGGTACAAATTTTCACTCACCGCTTCAGTCTATACAAAATCATATCTACATGAGAGGAGTAAAGTCTCTGAAATTATGTCATTTCATATATAAAGGGCAATAAAATGAAACCTGATCACTAGTGTAAAATAATGGTAACAATTTTATTAACCCAAAATTTTGTTATACACAGTAAACATACTCAAAAATAGTCACCAAAACTGTTGGCACATTTATCCCATTGTGACACTAGCCGGTTGATTCCATCCTTGAAGAAGCTAGTAGGCTGCTGTTGGATTCAGGCCTGGACCCAGTCACACACTTTGTCATCCATTGCTTATCGATGTCTGCGAATAGCTTGTTTTAGAGGTCCAAACACTTCGAAGTCACATGGTGAAAGGTCAGGACTGTACGGTGGCATTTCTCACCGAAACTGCTGCAATGTTGTCTTCAGCGCATTGGTCATGTGTGGGCAGGCATTATCATGCAAGAGGATAATGCCATTGGACAAAATGCCTTGGCATTTTGACTTGATGACTCATCTAGGGTTCTGTAATGTGGCTTGATAATGCTCGGCATTGATGGTGGTTCCCCATTCCAGAAACTGGACATGCAGCAGGCCCTTGTGGTCAGAAAAGGGGGACATCATGACATTACTAGAACTGATGTGCACGGCCTTTGATTTCTTTGGAGGTGGTGAAGTTTCATGTTTCCACTTCTTACTCTGATGCTTGCTTTCCAGTTCAAAAGGGTTACACCATGTTTCGTCACCTGTGACAATACGCAACAGAAAGCCGTATTCCTCCTCATGATAACATAGCAGATGACTCAAAGACAGCACCATTCGAGTTTTGCGCTGATCGGTGGTCAGTTGGCGGGGAACCCACTGCCCACAGATTTTTCTAAAGTTCAAGTGTTGATGTAATACGGTGTGGGCGGTGCCCATGCTAATACCCAGTAACCAATGGATCTTGTCCTTGGTGATTCTGCGGTTGTCAAAGACTAAAGCATTCATTTCCGCAACCATTTCCGGTGTGATGACATGATGAGTCTGTCCAGAAAGCATTGCGTTCCAGGGACTTGTACCCCTCAAGGAATCATTTACGCCATTCCACAATACTTGAATGACTCAGACTGTACTCACCATACACAGCCTTCAACCATCAATACATTTCATGGCCTCCAACTCCCTCTGCCGCCTAAAATCAAATCACTACTCATTGTTCCTGCTTACCCGCCTGCATGTTCGGTAATGGATGATAACATATGCGACCACTTTCTCTTTGGCATGAAACCACACTGGTGCTATGCAACATCAGATGGCACACACATCAGTCTCTCTACCAATAGATGGTGCCACCGTACCCACAGTTACATGGTGCCACCTTACATGTAAGGAAAAGGTAGACGCACTGATCAGGTTTCATTTGAATGAACCTCATACATATGTATGTGCACCTGAGTTTCAGGATGGATCGACCAATTACATTTGATGCTAAGGTGCTATTCCAGAACATGGAGTGCCTTGGAAATTCTGTCCATGTGTAAGGTGGAATTTAAAGTAGATGGCACTGAGAATTTGGATTGAGTTGCCCTGCTGAGCTGTGCGAGTTTGTCGAACTTGATCATGGCTCAGATGGCGCCAATGTGTGACAAGTAGTCAGTGACTACGTTGTCTGTGCCTTTTGCGTGACGGACATCCGTAGAGAATTGTGCGATGTATTCGAGGTGATGGTAATGGTAGAGGCACTCATCCTTGGGTGGGATACAGATGGCATCGACTAGGGGCTGGTGGTCCATGTAAAGTGACAAGAGGGCATCCTTCAGTATCTTCTCTGAAATACCTCACAGCTTTGTAAATAGCTAGTAGCTTCCAGTTATTAGCCAACCACCTGTGGTGTGCCTCAGTCAGCTTACAGGAGAAGAAGCACAAGGAATGATTGGAGCCATTGACCTCTTGCTGAAGGATGGCTCCTATTGCTAAATTTCTAGTGTCAGTGGTGCTGGACTGGGTAGCTTCTAGAATCAAGTGGGCCAAGGTGCCTGCCTGAACCAAATCATCCTTGATTGCTTGAAAGGAGCACTGCATGTCTGTAGTCCACGTGAGCTTCCTGTGACCATATGTATTTTTGCCTTTGAGGGCTTGTGTTAAGGGTTCCCGCAGGGCAGCGGTGTGGAACAAATGACAACAACAGAAACTGATTGTCCTGAGAAAACAGTAGAGTTTGTGATAGATGTCAAATGGTGGCTTAGGTAATGAATCAGCTCGGTGTGCTCTGGAGTTGGGCAGATGCTGGAAGCATTAATGATGTGGCCCAAGAAGGTGACTTGCACCTGACAGAGTTGACATTTGTCAGTGTTCATCACTACACTATTGGCTTCAAGAGTGCTGAGAACTTGTTCAAGGTGGGCAGAGTGTGAGTCCATGTCTGGCAAAACAATGAGGATATCGTCCAGAGATGTGTAACAAAAAGAAAATTAGAAATCAAGCTGTCTATAAAGCATTGCCAGTCTTGTGCAGCATTTTTTAGTCCATAAGACATAAAAAGGAACTCAAACAATCCCAAAGGTGTGATTGTGGCAGTCTTGTGAATGCCATCTTTGTATATCAGTATCTGCAGATGTGCCTTCTTACAGTCAATTACACTGAACACCGTAGCACCAGCAAGATAGTGTTAAGTCTTCAATATTAGTGACTGGATAGTTGTACTTGATTGTGCAGGCATTCAAGGCTTGATAGTCCCCACAGAGTCTGGCCGAGCTGTCCTTCTTAGGGATGAGGTGGACGCTTGAGGCCCGGCTGCTACCTGATGGGCGAATGATGCCAGCTTGTAACAGTTTGTCCACCCCTGCCTTTGCCATGCAGAGGGAGTCACAGGGTTAACATCTGGGGAGCTGACTAACCACCAGGTTGGGTTTAGTGTTAATGTGGTGCACGGTGCTGTTGTTGGTGACGGACAAGATAAAAAGATTGTCTGGAGCAGAGCCACTGGTTGAGAGTTTGTCAGTGTGGATCACATGGAGGTCAGTGTCCTGAACAGCAGAAATGACATGAGATGTCAACTGTGGGCTAGAGCTGGGCTGCACGAGCAAAGTGGTGGTCTGTACAAGTGTGGCACAGTCAGTGAGCTGTGGTAGTTCAGATGCAGTGCGGCAGGCAGAACCGAGTGGAAGTGCTGGCTTGGTCCGGGAGGTGACAGCATCAATTGGAAGCTGCAGATTTGAGCTGGGCTGTCCAAGTGAGGCTGGTGCTTGTGCATGTGTGGTACAGTCCACGAGATGTGGAGGTTCAGTCATGGCATGGCAGGCATCGCTGGGCGCAGGTGCAGGCACAGAATGGATGAGGCCATTCTGTGCAGGCACAGGCATGGATTGGGAAGCGGCGTACTACACAGGCATGGATTTGGTGCAGCAGGCATCATCTGGCATGGGCGCAGGGGTGAGGGAGGTGAGCAGCAGTAGTGCAAGCATGGCGTGGATGACAGCAGGTGGCAAAGGAGCAGGCACAGAACAAGCAGCAGGTGATGTACTGAGCTGGTAGATGGTGAAGTGGGGGCTGATGTGTCAAGCAGCTTGAGGTATTGGGTGACAGGTGCAGGTCCACAAGCTTAGGCAATAAGTGAGGAACAGAGGCACTTGAGGGTGGAGCAACCCTCTGCAAGTTCTGCCTCTGTTGTTTGGATGCGACTGTGTGGAATATGTTTTCCTGTTGGAGGAGAGAGAATGTCTTTTGCATGTTCATACGCTGTTGACAGACATGTAGTAAGCAGTCAGCACAGGCCACACAGTGTTGTATGTACTGTTGCTTGGGCATGGCTGAGGGCGGAGGAACGTCAGCCTCATTGTATTGGCATTGGGTTGATGAGGTAGCTGGGGCACGTATACTATCAGCAGTGCAGTCAGGAGGCTTGTAGGTGAGCTCGTGTGCATGCAGTAAGGGCACAAGGTGAAAGGCCCATTGGAAATCAGCACCTAAGGCCAGCTCCATAACATCAGCAATGGTGAACAACCATATGAAGGGTGCAGTGAAGCCGAGGTCTCGAGTCTGTGTCGGGATACTCCTAATAGTGCTAGGAGAGCTGTTAGCAGCCCGTGCTGATCTGCAGTCTGGTGTTAACCAGGAAATGTAACCCACTGATGTGGTCGAGGACATACAGATGGTTGTTCAGAGCGACATCAGAAGCTGGTGGGCATGTGGTGACTTTGCGTTTGTTGAGGTGGCTTATGCTTTGTTCATGGTTTGGGGTGCATCTTGCAGGCCATGAGGTGAGTTGGGTAGCTACAAGGCTCATAACAGGGCCTGCGATGTCACCAAAGCGGGTGTGGTACCAACAGAGGTGAGACTGTGAGTGTACGGCTGCTGATATATCGAAGTGACAGCTACAGCTGAGTTTGTTTTGTAAACGCAGGGGCGGTGGCCACTGTGACGTCAGCATTGTTTGGAGCTGGGAGCACTCAGTGATTGTCAGTGGCTGCAGGAGCTCGTGCATGTGGCAGTGCAGTGTGCATACCCACACCATTGTTGGGAGCTTTGTTGATGCTGTGCCTGTATTGGGAAATGGTGAAAATGCAGTCAGCCAGGGACAGGTGGATGTCAGGAGACTGGTTACTAGTGGCAAGTAAAGCTGTCTGCATGTGGGATGGGGTCTTGACAATCCAGATTATCCACAGCATCTTGTCGGGCATGATGCACAGGTCTATTTTGCTGTGAAGATGCTGCCACAATTCAGAAGGGTCCCATCCTGTAAATGTTCATTGTAATGTACCTGGCAGAGTTGCTCTTTGTGAGTTTGGGAGAAGCATCATAAGAGTGTTGTTTTGGCAGTCCTATGCTTGTCCATAGACAGCAGTGTCAGGATGACATTGTAGATAACCTCAGTGTGAGAGCCAAACTTGCTGAGTAGAGTGATGTACTTTGTGTTGTCTGTGATGATGGTGTTTGAGGTAAACATGCTTTTGACGACTGTGAACCACAGGTTCAGGTTATCCGTATGGACTGGTGGTAGTGTGAGTCCTATTCACTTCAGTAATGTGGTTCGAATATAGCTGCACAGCATGGGGAGAACTGCAGGTAAGCTGTGGCCAGTAATGCAGACGAGTGGATTGGAGGCTGGACAGTTCGCTATGCAGTGCAGGTGAGACAGCATGCATATTTGTGGACACATGTCCAGTGCCTACTATAATGACACCACAACACGATCAGCATGGATCAGTAGTCCAGATTTTGAAAATGTTGATGGAATGCAGGGGTAGATGTTACGCTGGTAGAGCCTGTAACAAAGTCAATAAGCAGATTGTCAGTTGCATTGCATTCTCGTACGCCTGCAATTTGGAAACAGGCTGCAATGTGAGAAGTGTCACTGTCACTTTTAATCACTTGGCCAACATATGGAGTACTGTTCATGTATGTCAATAGCAAGGGGTGCAAGAGTTCAATGAAATTCGAATTTGGCGTAACACAATGGGGGTGCGATGGTCACATTGTCATGATGCAAATTTGCACTATTTTGGCATTCAGTCAAAGTTCGGGGTCACCAATGTGAAACTCTGGTATGTAGTGATAGTGAATGATAGGTGACACAGTGGTACGAAGTACACAACACACTTTATTTTATAGAAACTCAATATATACAAGGATAAATGGCATAACACACTTGAGTCATAGAGTGAACTGCTCCCTTTGACTGTCAGAGGTAAGACTGCAAGTCGTTTTCTCTGGTTAGTGATGCTAACATTCCCACAAGTGAAATCAGTAAGACCGCAAAGAGATTCATACATCATGCTTTCTATTTATCAAACTACGAGGGTCAGTCAAAAAGTAATGCCTCCTATTTTTTTTTCTACGTTTAATTGTCAGGAAATTTAAATGCAATTACATAGGTTGAAAACCACAACATTGAGGATCATTTTGTCATTTTTCAATGTAATCTCCGCCCATCTCTACAGTTTTGGTCCATCTTTGAACAAAGGCATGTATCCCAGCACGGTAAAAATCACAGCTCTGCTTCCTAAGCCATTGACGCACGGATGTTTTGACGGCCTCCTCATCTTCAAAATGAATCCCACGATGAGCTTCTTTTAGTGGCCCGAACAGATGGAAGTCTGATGGTGCCAGGTCAGGGCTGTATGGGGGATGAGGCAAAACTTCCCATCCAATTTTGACAATCTCGTCAGAGGTGTGACGACTGGTGTGTGGTCTTGCATTGTCATGAAAAAGAAGAACATCTGCCATTGATTTTGTTGGGCGAACTCGCTGAAGACGTGCTTTAAGTTTGTTGAGGGTTGTGACGTATTGAACAGAATTTATTGTGCATCCCTGCTCCAAAAAATCAACCAGAATCACACCCTCTGTATCCCAGAAAACTGTTGCCATAACTTTCCCTGCCGATCACACAGTTTTGAATTTTTTCTTCCTCGGCGAGCTTGTGTGACGCCACTCCATTGACTGCCTCTTTGATTCGGGTTCAAAAAAATGCACCCATGTTTCGTCCCCGGTCACAATTTTTTTCAGAAACTCATCTCCCTCCAAACGGAAGCGTTGCAAGTGTTGGGAGGCTATTGTTTTCCTTGCCTCTTTATTCTGATCGGTTAACATTCTTGGAACCCACCGTGCACAAACTTTTGAGTACCGCAATTGTTTAATAATCGTGATCACACTGCCTTTACTAAGAGAAATAATGCGACACGCTTCATCTGCAGTCACCCGACGGTCACCACGAATGATGTCATCAACTTGCTGAATGTTGTGTGGAGTCACTGCACTCACCGGCCTGCCGCTCCGCTTTTCGTCAGTCAACGGTGTTTGCCCTTCAGCTTCCTTACAACGACGAACCCATCGTCTAACAGTGCTGACATCCACTGTCACAACACCATACACCTTCTTCAGTCTTTCATGAATGCGTATGGGCGTTTCACCTTCTGCATTCAAGAATTCAATCACACAACGCTGTCTCAAACGAACATCGATGTCGGCCATCTTACAAACTTCTGCTGTGCTGCCACCTGTTGACACAGAAAGTTACTACTGCAGTGGATTGCAGAAGAAGGTTTGAGGAATGGCGCCAAATTCAAATTTTTCACTTAACTTAATTTCTTTAAGTAGAAAAAAAATGGGAGGCATTACTTTTTGACCGACCCTCGTAGTATTTGAAAGTAATTGCATCTTTCTTACTACTTACATATGCAAACACTGACAAGACAAAAATCTTCATCCTTGTACCTGTTAACGCCATTTTTTAAAAAAGACATTCATGTCATATTTCCATTTTTTGGCATTGTCTTGTCGTATTTACATTTTTTATCTGTATAGTCCATTTTTTGTGAAAGCTCTTAAAATTAAACAATTGTTACTGTTGCATACTACACGTGTAAACTACCAGCAGATTACTTCATAATAAAGCTTGAATGACTCAGCTATTTACAGTGATAGAAGTAATTTTTTCTCTGGTAGTCATTATATAACTTTTGTTCAGTTCTTTTGTCAGGTAACAGCTCATTATCAAGTAAGCACAATAGTGTTTTATAGCTGACATCATAATGTCATTATCTCGTTAGTCAGACTATGTGACTGAGTGAGGTGGTGCAGTGGCTAGCACACTGGACTCGCATTCGGAGGACAACGGTTCAATCCTAGTCCGGCCATACTGATTTAGGTTTTCTGTGATTTCCCTAAATTGCTCCATGCAAATGCCAGGATGGTTCCTTTGAAAGAGCACGGCCGATTTCCTTCCCCATCCTTCCCTAATCCGAAGAGACCGATGACCTCGCTGTTTGGTCTCCTCCCCCAAACAACCCAACCCAACCCCCTCAGACTACGTGATTTGGATTTTCCTCTCCTTTTGGGATACTGTCATTTGACCGATACAGTTTTGAATTGGGTCCATAAGAAGACAAGAAGACGATGAATAAGGAAGTGGAAATGGAGTTAAAGAATCACTTCTGATGAGATAAAAAGTTGGCTCTATTTGCTTGTTTTTGTCTGCAATAATTACAATGTACTACTATATAATGTTAAAGCCTTACAACAAAGTGTTGAAACAGATGGTTTTCACAGCATAAAGTACAGTTTGATTCTCTTTTACTGATGACCTTAGATGTTAAGTCCCATAGTGCTCAGAGCCATTTGAATCATTTTTCTCTTTTACTTCATCTCTACTGCTGTTCCTGACCTGGACAAATACCATCTGTTTTCAAGACACTTAGTCATTGCAGCAGCTGACACAGTGATGTTGCCTTTACCATGTAGAGAAGTCTTTGGCCTGGTAAAGGATCAGCATCAGATTGGTTTAGTTGCCAGAAAATTGTCAGCTCTATCGCTCTGAGAGTGTGGTATCCATAACTTACAACATATTAAAATCTGCTGGAAAGGGTGCAGGAAGATTAAAAGAAAACAGAACAGTATTATGTGGTATAAAAAGAAATATGCCTTTCCTTAAGAACTGTACAGCAGAATCTGCCCACCTAACTCATAGCTGTGAAGGAAGTAAAAACAGTCTAATTGTTGTTGTAGCTGGTGGTAGTGATGGTGATCTTCAGTCCTAAGACTGGTTTGATGCAGTTGTTCATGTTAGGCTATTCTGTCCAAGCCTCTTCATCTTTGCATAAATGATGCAAATTACACCCATCTAAACCTGCTTACTGTACTCAAGCCTTGCCTTGATCTCTCTATACAACTTTTAACCCCCACACTTCCTTCCAGTACCAAATTTACAATTCCTTGTCACTTCAGGATGTATCCTATCAATCAGTTCCTTCTTTTAGGCAAGTTGTGGCAAGAAATTAGTTTTCCCACTTCAATTCAGTACCTCTTCACAGCTATTTAAGCTACCAATCTAATTTTCAACATATTTTCATATATTATGATCTAACAATTGTTGACATGGGTGTTGAATCTGTATATTACATTCAGCTGTATCCATTATTGTAAATTTTATAGAAAGTCATGATTTTACAATATTGTTTCAACAATAACTTGTTCCATTTCATAACAACCCTGATGTTGGGATCAATGGAACTCAAAATAAAATAAAATAATATGTACTTTGTCAATACAATTAACCTACTTTATTAATATTTTTGGTGTGGCATTTTACACAAATAAATTAAAATAAATATTACACTCGTATTGGGCATGTGAAACAGTTCTTGTAATGAGTAAAATTGATTTTCTGAAAAGAAAATGTGCAACTTTTCCTCAACTAATTTAACATGCGTATATTAATTGTAATTTGAGAATTTTTTGTGCCTTTGATTTCTATACAAATTTGAGTGTCATTAGTTTTTATTAATCTGTTTAGTGGTAAAACAAAGAATGTGCTGTTTCTGGTGTTATGTTCATGTTGTTGATTTGTTACAATTTTTTTCAGTAGTTCAGCAAGAATATAGTTAACATTGTCAAAATATATAAATTAATTGCTCTTCAGATATTACATTTTATGAACAAATATGTGTTGTGTTACGTACCCTTGCACTTACTCTGAATGCGTTCTTCTGATATGCTTTTGCTGTTTCCCTATAATACTAACCCATAGCGTAACAGAGATTGAAAAAAATATGAAATATTCTGTCATTACATATTCTAAAATTACATAGAACATCAATGTTCAGTAAATATATTGCTGTGGATATCAAAACTGTTATGTGTTCAGCATGATATTTCCAAGTTAGATAGTTGTCAAGCATTAATCTTAACAAGTTTACAATATTATAAGAAGGGAAGTTGCTACTCACCATATAGCGGAGATGCTGAGTTACAGACAGGCACAACAAAAAGACTGTCACAATTAAAGCTTTTGGCCATTAAGGTCTTTGTCAACAATAGACACACATATCCGCACTCATACACTCACACAAACACAACTCACACACACAACTGCAGTCTCATGCAACTGAAACCACACTGCCAGTGTGGTTTTGTCTTTACATCACTATTTTCTGGTAAGTCAGTTACCTGGGATTCTAACTTTGGTCCATGAAGCATTCCATATTGAACAAAAAGTGGGTTTGATAGATGACCTTGAGAACTCACAACCAGCTTTCTCTTATAAAAATATGATTTGAATAGCATTAAACTTTCATCACAAATTTTGTGGTACTCCAATTTACTGACCAAAACAGAATGTTCAGACAGTCAAAATTAATTTATGATGTGAATGTAAAATGACTTGTTCCACATCATTGCAACTTATTATGCAAAATGATCTATGGACTGTGGAACTAACTAACTTAGTCTTGTTTACATCACAGAAGAAAATGTGTCTTTAAACATTGTCTTCAAGTGCTGATAAAATGTCTGTTACCAAGAGTTCTGTGGGTGATAATGTTGACCTTTCCTTCCTGCAACCAAACTGTGAAGAGCTTGATATCTTATTCAGTTCTAAGTAGTCAAATGTTTGCTGATACATGATGCTTTCAAAGACTTTGTATAGCATTCAAATTAATGAAAATGGTCTATAGTTATGCAGGTCTTTGCTACCTTTCTTAAATGATTGGGGTCTACTTGGATGTTTTAGGGGCTCAGAAGAGATACCTTTTACAATACATAAATTTATAAATCATGTTCATGAATACAAAATCAAATAGGAGTAATGTAGAAAAAGGTCTAAAAAAGAATAAGGAAACAGGAATGCAGTTAAGCTACTGTTAACAGCATAGTGAATGCTTTATCATAGACAAGACAGACATGAAGCCAACATGCAGCACAGCAGTACGGGTTTATATGCCAACCAGCTCTGCAGATAATGAAGAGTTTGAAAGAATGTATGCTGAGATAAAAGAAATTATTCAGGTAGTTAATGGAGATGAAAATTTAATTCCTTTGTGGGACTGGACTTTAATAATAAGAAAAGGAAGAGAAGGAAAAGTGGTCGGAGAATATGGACTGGGGGGGTAGGGAATAAAAGAAGACCTGCCTGGTAGAATTGTGCACGGTGTATAATTTAATCTTTGCTAACTCTTGGTTTAAGACTAATGTAAGAAGGATGTGAAAAGACCTGGAGACACTGGAAGATTTAAGATACATTGTATAATGGTAAGGCAGTGATTTCAAAACCAATTGAACTGTAAGACAGTTCCAGTGGCAGATATAGACTCTGACCATAATTCACTGGCTGTGGACTGCAGATTAAAACTGAAGAAATTGCAAAAATGTAAGAAATTAGGGGGATAGGACCTGGATAAATTGAGAGAATGTGAGGTTATTGTCAGTTACAGAGCGTGTTTTAAGCAATGATTGACTGAAACAGGGGAAAGGAGTGGAAAGAGATGGAATAGTGAGGGCTGCAAAGGAGAAAATAGGTAAAAAAGACAGAGTCTAGTTCAAATCTGAATTTAATTAATGAAAGAGAAAATATAAAAATGCAGAAAATGAGGCACATAATAGGAAATTCAGACGTGTAAATTAACAGAAAGTGCAAATACCTAAGCAGGAATTGCTAGAGGACAAATGGAAGGCTATATAAGCATGTGTAACAAGGAGCGTAGATACCACCTATAGGGATATCAAAAGTTTCCTTTGGAGAGTAAAGAAGCAGCTGTATGCATGTCAAGAAATCAGATGACAAGCCATTCTTAAGCTAAGAAGGTAAAACAGTAAGCTGGGAGGAGTTTATAAAAGGACTGTACAAGCGAAACAAACTTGAAGGCAATGTTGAAGTAGGGGAAGAGGAACTAGTTGAAAGTGACAGTGTCACATAATAACACAGATACCACAGCTACTGCACTGTCTTCTGTGGAACTTGCATTCTGTGTGGAATTTTGATGAGAATTTTCTGACAAGGAGATGAAACTGATTTGGAAACATAATCACAAGTGCCAGTGCAATATGTTGCCAATGCTCTTAAAATCACAACCGCAAATGCATGAGACTCGGTAAGTAATAAGTATATTATTAACATTAATGGGGCTAGCTACAAATGACAGCTGAACTACAGTAGATGGCTATAGTTCAAGTTGCAAATTACAATATCCACACTGTTCAGTGTGCATGACTGCAGAAGTTCAGCAGTCAACAGTTATGTCACTCTGAGTTAGGTAAGCCCATCCACAACAGCAAGATCATACCACATTGGATGGGAAAGTCAGTTTTTAATTTTCCTGAGGCAAAAACCACATAAAGAACAAAAGGTTTCAATTTTTAATTATTCTGGAGCCAAAAGCCACATAAACAGCAAAATTACATCAGTTTTTCATCATGGTCCTGGGGCCAAGCAAGAACTGTGTATAAAGCGGACTAACATTGGTTTCTAATTGTTGTGATACTGGCACAAGACATTTTCAATTTGCTGTCTGCCATTTTCTGCCACAAGTTGAAATTGAGAAACAGCATGCTCCACAATAAACTGGAGTGTCTTGGGGGTCATGTTCAGAATGTGATGTGCAATGTGTCCTTCTTTTTACTTACATTCATAAATGGAGCACTGAGCAGAACTTCTTTCAGCTAACTCCCAGCCAGAAGTCACAAGGGTTAAGATCAGGTGATCTGGACTGTCAGGCTGTAGGGAAACAACAGCTGATAATTCTAGCCTTTCTGAAATGCCTCTGCAGCAGCCACCACTTCACTGGCTGTGCAATGTGTGGAGGAGTGCCATCTTGCATAAAAATGATCTTACCCACACATCCATGCTGTTGAAGGGTTGTAATGATTTTGGCACAAAAAAAACTCTCATTATGTTTACCAGTGCCAGTAAAGGTGACAGGACCTGCAGAACTCATCTCTTTGAAAAAAATATGGCCCTACAATAAATGATGCTGTCAGTCCATACCAGATGGTTGCCTTTTCAGAGTAAATTGGTGCTGGTTGATGTCAATGCAGATTTTCTGTTGCTCATATTCTGCAGTTCTGCATACTGACATGTCCTTGCTGATGGCAATGGGCTTTGTTTGTCCACAGAATGTTTCATGGTGATTCATTGTCCAGTTCCATGTGAGCAAGAAATTCCATAGTGAACATTTGTTTTGTTGGCTGGTCAGCAGGAAGCAACTCTTGAACATGGGTGATTTTGAATGGATAGCGTTGCAGGATATTTCATAGGATTTTATGCACTGTGCTCACAGGCATGTCCAACATTGGGGCAATTTCCCGTGCACTGCATGTTTGCACACTGCTGCGTGACCTCTCCTGTGGTGCTGATGTTACATCCTTGACGGACGTTGATCAGCTTCTTTCTTCCCTCTGCCACATTGCACTTCAAAAGAACCTGTCTTTTCTAATTTTGTAACCATTTTCTCCTGATCCTTAGCAGATATCGCACCAGTGCTTGTTGAGTGCCCAGAATGTCTGCAGGGCTACTGATGTGCAGTCACCATTCTTGTAAAGGAGCTATATCAGCAGCGCATGATTCTTCATGGAGACTGTGATGTGTGGCATCTTGGACACAAATTGAGAAATAGCTGTGCGCCGTGCATCTGTTGATGTGCATGCATATTTTGACACTGACAGCGCTATCTATTGTCAACTTTTTTCCCATGATGTTTCCCCTTATGTCAATAATATTCTGTTCAAATTTGATATTCTGAGAAGTGCTTTTCTTTGTAAGCACTTTGAATCTGGAAATTTAATTTTGGGCACCTTGTACTAATCCTGTGTGCCAGACAAATCATCCACCAAAAAGCAGTCTAATTTCTGCATTTATGATTATGATAAGATTTGATAATATTTTTATTGTAAGAAAAGTTGGAAATTAGTATTACAAAATAAGACATTTGAATAATGCAGTGTGGAAACAGCGGGAGTAAATAAAGTAAGAGCCTTGACTAGTGTGTGTCGATGCTGAAATGTAATGATTAAAAATAGTAATAATGGTGTGCGTCAATTCTGATGATGTAATAATAATAAATGAACTTTATAGCAGTTATGAGTGAAATGAAAGAACATTTAAAGATTTGTGCCAAATAATTTTCAGTGGATATAGTTAAAATGTTAATTGTAAATGACTCTTTTGTGATCAAATGCATGTTAGCCACAGATAAAATGTTGACCAGAGTAGTTGGTCACATGATTCACGCTGAACTGAGAGCATAAAGAGAGTTTTTCAAGGTCTTTTGCTGGTGGACACTGGTCTGGTAAGATTATTTAGGTGATAAAGTTCCACACATGTATGTACATCAAGTAACAGATTTTCAAGAGTCAATGATTTGACATTTAAGCTGAGAGCTAGAGACTGAGTGTTTTATTCAGTGATGTTAGATTTGTGTATACTGCCTGCAAACTGCTCTACATTTACTGCTAGACATATAATCAATTTAATTGTTCTTAGTATGACTATCTTGAATAGATTTTATATGTTTCTTGATATCATAAGATCATAATTATTTCATTTTATATCTCTGCATCGATATATCCTGTGTTTAGCCAGCACTCAAAATAATCTGATCAGTTGTGAATAAATTGAGATTTGTCAGAATTGTCTTGATTTCAGCTATTTAAATGTATCAATTCCCGTATTTTGTGTCTTTATTTTAATCACTGACTGAATTTTATAGGCCACTTACTTAAAACTGAAATGTGCTCATGAGGGTATAAATGCAGTGGTGGACAGTGGCTCCCCTCAGTACGTGAGCCATATACTAAATATCAAAGTATTAAATAATTCTGGAAGGTTTTGTAAACTAATTTGAGATATGAAGTACCTCTTAAAAATAATCCCAGCCTGTTGGTTACTCTGAGCTAGCGTATTAGTTTTCCCGTGTTGTATTTTGTAAGACTAAGGTCTGATCTGAGAAAATTAACCCATTCGCCTTGGAAGAACACATAGCATGAGGACAGTCACCAAAAACATTATCAGAGTGTGCTTTTAGTCTTGTAGGTTCTGCATTCACATTATGGAAATTATGCTGTCTTAACATGTTCAACAACTTTTTTACACAAGGTTTCTAAATATGGGGTATCACTCAACATAACTCATAGTCAATAAGAGTCAATTGTATGAGTTTAGATTGTTAGAAAAAATGGACTCAGACTGAACTACACTCGATTATGTCACCATGAACTAGAATCATGCTGAGTTCCATTGTAGACCAGAGTCCATGTTAAACAATAGGTCCCTATGTCTGTGTGTCTGTTCAAAGGTGTGAGGAAGCTAAGGGTACACCACCTCCAAAAGGATCATGCACGGTACATCACTTTGATGGTCAAACCAACCTTTGTGTTAATGACAGCTGTACGGGACCAGACAGTGCATATGTGTACTCTTTGTGCCCACAGCTTCTGTAGTGTTGAATAACAATGACTAACAAACTAGTGAAACCTTCAGCAGCAAATAGAAAACTACCAAAATCCATGACCAGAAATCTATAATATGTACATTTGCATCAAGTTTAACATACAGCTGAAAGCCTTACATGATAACACAGTTGTCTACACTTTACATTTGTGTTTGCAGTCGTATAGGCCACTCCATTCTAATATCCAGTGCCAGATGGCCATGAAATATCAGCTGCTGAATGATATTTTTTTGTACAATATTGATATAAAGATAATTATGAGAGCACTAAGTCTTGAAACCAAATTTCCTGAATATACCACATGCTGCTTTCCTAGTGTTCTCAGCCACTGTGGTGAGCAGTGTTCAATATTCAGAATATTAAGCAGTGAAAATTATATTGTTTCATTTCATTTATTTTATGGATATCCTGACTATCTGTGTTCCTCGACTTTGGAGAAATTTTTTGAGGAAGTTTGACTAGCATCTTCCACCTATTTCCTTCTGTCTTAATGACACAAAAACTACAACAATAAATACTGTGTACCTATAAAGTACAATTATATTTTGTGATGAAAGCCTGATAATTGTGTCATTAGCTCACTTAGTGGTGTAGCCAACAATGTCTTATGCTAATTCTAATGAACACTGAATCTCATTCAGCTGAGACAGTTTGAGTCTTTTATATTATAGCGAAATTGGGAACTGTATTCATTTTTCGAAGTAAGACCAGAGTTGATCTCCAGTAAGCAATGATTATACAGTTGGCCCCAAGAGAATCAAACTAGTCTAGGACTAGCTGCCCTATGACTACTTCTGATACCATAATTGTTCATTGAATTATGCCAAAGTAATATTGCTTATCATTCTGGATGTCATCTGAATCCAGTTCATTCTTTATGCAACATTGTGACTACCTCCTATCTCAAAGTGACCTTTGGATCCAGCTCATTTCAATACTTTCTCCAGGTTTTCTGGGAAATACTGATTCCTACTTACTTCCTTGGTATGTCATATAACTTTTGTCATCATTGATCAGCAATTAAAGATCACTAAAAGTGTTGCTACTTTAATGGTTGGTGGTGGCAACTGGTTCCTGCTACCCTTTCCTGTACAATGGGAGCTGAGCTTTGTTCTCGTCTCCCACAGCACTCTGGCTGCATTCTTGCTGTCTTAGTGTCAATTCACCTCACTAGCAGAAGATCTCATTCAGGCAAACTGCGAGGTATCGTTCTTCAATTCCACCAATACGTCAAACAGCACTAATGCTACAATGTTTGTTTATGAAACAAACCCTGATGAAATTAGGAACATAATAAAATTGTTACCCAATAAAATCTCTAGTGGCTATGATGAAGTACCTGACCTCATATTAAAGGTGTGTGCTCCCCATATAGTAAAGCCATTATCAACCATCTACAACCAATCATTAAAAACTGGCATTTTTCCAGATGCTCTCAAAGTAGCTAAAGTCTCACCATTACTAAAGAAAGGTTCCCCTGATTTAGTATCCAATTATAGACCATTATCCATATTAAGCATCTTTTCAAAAATCCTGGAAAAACTTTTTTATGACAGGCTTATAAATTTCATAAAAAACCATGCACCAATCAGCATTCAACAACATGGTTTTAGTAAATCTTTATCCACCCAGACAGCAATTTTTGAACTGTTGGACCACATACTGAAATCAATTGACCAACATAATATAGCTGCAGGTATCTTCTTAGATCTCTCTAAAGCCTTTGACGTACTAGATCATAAAATACTGCTTGCTAAATTGGAAAGAAGAGGAATAAGAGGTGTGGCTCACAACTGGCTATGCTCTTACCTACAAAACCACAGACAGAAGGTATCACTTCAATACGATATTAATGTACAGAATAAAATAAATAGCACAGTTTTCCTCTCAGAGGAAAGAACAATAAGATATGGTGTTCCCCAGGGTTCTGTTCTAGGGCCATTACTTTTCCTCATTTACATAGATGATCTTGTTGAACGTATGAGCCCACAAAAAACTACTCTGTTTGCTGATGATACAAGCATAGTGTTGACTGGATCTAGCCCTGAATCCCTTCAGACAATATCTGATAACTCTACGAAAAAACTTTCTGAGTGGTTTAACAAAAATGGCCTAATTGTTAATAGTGGGAAAACTGTATGTATCAACTTCCATCTAATTCCCACATCCAATCAAAAAACTATCCAAGTAAAGTTAAATAATGATGAAATTGAAAATGTTAATGTAACAAAATTTTTGGGTCTATGGGTCCAACAAAATTTAAAATGGGACACACATATAAACAACTTATCAAAGAAACTCTCATCATTGTGCTATGGACTAAGAATATTAAAATCTACTACAAGTAAATCCACACTAATGCAAGCATACCATGCGCAGTTCCACTCATTGCTCCGCTATGGAATCATCTTTTGGGGAAATTCAACTCACAGCACAAATATATTTTAAACTACAAGAAAGAGCACTGAGGATAATCTGTGGCCTCAAAAAGCTGGAATCCTGTAAATGTCAATTTATAAAACTTAATGTTCTAAGCATCCCATCCCTATTCATTCAAGAAACAATCCTATTCACCAGGGAATACCTCTCAAGAACAGGCAAATTAATCCACAACAATGATATACACGCTCATTATACCAGAGGGCAATCTAATATCCATCAAATTTTTTCAAGGACATCATCATACCAAAAATATATAACTCATCTGGGTGTCGTATTACACAATAAAATTCCAGAACAAATAAAAACTGCTCCAGATCCAATATTTAAAAATAAACTAAAGGCATTTCTGACAAAGCACTGTTTCTATTCAGTACAAGAATTCCTGGAAATGAAAAATTATAAAGTCCTTTGTAAAATACTGTGATTAGAGTAAAACATTCTGTAGGCAAAATAATAACCTAATTTCTACTATACACAACTATGTTTCAGTTTCACTTCCCAAAATTTTTTAACTCGCTTTTTGAATGTACAAGTACACATTCTATTAGTATTAAAACTTAATTGTCTGTGAAATCTCAATGTTAATTTCATGTTTAATGTAGTTTTTAAATGACATTGTCCTTCTGTTGTGTTTCCAGTTGACATTTTCACTATTCTGTAATCTCAGTGATTATTTGTGTAAATTTAAAGTAGCACTACATTGCCTACATGTTTCTTAGTTCCCCATGTAAATTGTTTGTATTCTCTGTATGTGAAGTTACTATATTCATCAATGAACAATTTTGTGTACATTTTTTAAATGGCAGTCCATTGCCTATTTTTTTTCTCCAAACTACATATTTGTTAAGAAAAATGACTTGTCCTATATCGTGTGTACTTTGTACAATATGTGATCCACAGGATAAATAAATAAATAGAAATACAAATACAAATACAGACCAAAGTGACGTTCTGCCAGGCAGCATGTAGAAACTTACACTGGCCAGGGATGCCTGTGGCAGTTAGTCTTCAGGTCTGGTAAAAAATTGACAGAAGTAAGGGAAGGGACCTCTACAGCAGTAACTTGCAGACTGTATGTAAACAGAAATTCTAGTTTCAACCTTCTTTCTAAGGTGCTGAATGATTTCTAAAAAGGTGGTTTGGATGGTGGTGGTGGTGGTGAGGGGAGGGGGGAGGGGGGGGGGGAGAAAGAGTCATCCGGAGAATATAGAATCATATATACAATAAGTGTGACAGGGTATTTGTATGAATTACAGTAGTTTCAAGAGCTGAAGAAATTACTTCTGAGATAATAGGAAAGAGATTACTTAGATTTTAGATTTCAGGAAAGACGTGAGTGAAGATTGACATTCGAACAGAACATAATTAGGAAGTGAAGGAGCAATAATTTCATATGTTTCACATAGCAATACATGCTTGGAATTGAAAACTATTTTCCCCAATGTAGCTTTATATGTTGTAGCTACAGTAACAATAGATTATTGTGTCATTGGAACATAGTGTTTGTATTTGTTTAATAGAGACTGATGTTTTTCAAACATGTATGTGTTATTTGCCTGTGTAACTAAATCCCAGATCATTTTGTTTTATTGAAATATTTCATCACCCATCTTTGAAATATTGCTGTCTATTGTAATTCCTTGCAATAAAGTCATAAATTGATTTCAATTTCTTAACCTACAGGAAGTAGCAGAACCTCTCATGGATCTTAAGCAAGGAATGGAGACCCTTAAATCCAACAAAACATTCCGTGGTATTCTTAGTACCTTGCTTTCAATTGGTATTTTTCTAAATGGAAGTGAGGTAAGATGAACACACTGAGAAATGTATATAATATGCATTCTTTAATAAACTGTTTTGAATGGAAGTTTAAAATCTTGACTGAGATCTGAATACTACTTAAAAATTGACATAGATAATAGGGCCAGAGGATGAAATGTTTGAGGTTCAGACTTTATTTATATTGTATCTTTTGAGTGTAGGCTTAAAGCTAAGGAACAATTCACCCATTCTTTTAAATTATTCTAAGTGGTGTCACAACATAAAAAAGAGTTTTTCATTGGGTTAATTATTGGGAACTTGTATTTTATTGTATATTGTTATTTTGATTACTAGAAATCATCATGGTGTGAAACATATTATTTCTGCTCTGAGTAGTGCAGCAGCATCAGCTGTAAATGTAGTCAAGAGCTCATGCTAATAGTCTTCCGTGGTTAGCATCTTGTAAAAATGCAATTTTTTTCTGAATTATTGTATTATTTTGAAAAACTTCTATTTCTCTTTCCAAATTAACGATTAACACACTGAATAATATTTGCTGGAAAAAGCTCTAATGTTTGTGGACCTTTTTATTCGTTATTGTAACATATATTTTGCCAAAGAAACATAAATCATTTTAAATTATGATAAATGAAATAAACAGTTAACCTTTCAGTTTCCCATATTGTATGATTCTCCAAAATAGGGTAAAAAATGTCACAGATGAAATTTGCTTAGACAGTATTGTCAGCTTCCAGCCTCTGCTTGTATCCATCCTAACCTATATGCTATAGTTTTTTGAGTGACTTATACTTCATTGAAAGTAATAGATCATCAGCAATGTAAAGGCTCTTCTTTTATAGAGATCTGTATGAAAATATTGCATGTGCAATTTTTCATTGTTTTTGTATCAACACTGAACAGTTTGCTTAAATAGGTATCTTTAATGAGGTTATGTACTCTTTTTGATATGAAATTCTCAAAGGCCCACAGTGCAACTGAAACCCTATATTTAATTTTTGTTCAGGTGAAAGGATTTCAGATAGAATATTTGGCAAAGGTTCCAGAAGTAAAGGACACAGTGCATAAACACTCTCTGCTGCACCACCTTTGTCATATGGTTATGGAAAAATTTCCAGATTCAACAGACTTGTATTCAGAGATTGGTGCTGTTACACGTGCAT
The DNA here is from genome assembly GCF_023864345.2 of Schistocerca serialis cubense. Classification (NCBI taxonomy): domain Eukaryota; kingdom Metazoa; phylum Arthropoda; class Insecta; order Orthoptera; family Acrididae; genus Schistocerca; species Schistocerca serialis. The sequence continues at coordinate 244,735,663 of NC_064642.1, forward strand.
CAAAAGTTGATTTTGATGAGCTTGCTGCCAACATTCAGAAAATGGAGCAAGAGTGCAAAGCCTCTTGGGACCATCTAAAAGTTATTGCAAAGCATGATGGCTTCACTATGAAGACAAAGTAAGTTATCTGTAGTCAGTTTTATGAGTTTACTTAGTTTTCTTTTACTCTCCCTTACTTCCCAGTTCACACACTTCATGCCATAGTTATGTTTTATCATCTGCTGTAAATATTACTGATTCCATATTAGCTTTGTTTGTAAGTACATTATCTGATCAAAAGTATCAAGACACCCCTATTTAACATGGAACTGATGGCTAGATGTAATGAGAGGTGAATCTGCCATTGTAAAAGGAAACAGGGAGTATTGTGTTGTCAGTAGAGAAGCAGTAACTTCAAAATAAGTCAGTCAGGAGAGTTCAGTGACTTCAAAAGTGGACTAATCATTGGATGTCACCTTAGTAAAAGATCCATCAGATCATATTTCAGACTGTTCATGATATGATTGTAAGTGGAAATGTGAAGGAACAACTACAACTGCACCAAGACCAGGCACTCAGCAGAAGGAATTCCTCGGTATTTCCAGAGAGCTACCAGCAGTCCAGCTACCACAGTGACCACTTGTAAACTTTAAGTTTATTTTGAACTGTTCATCTTTGTTACCAATAACTCTCTTTGTTGCTCGATATTGTCAGCTATAATAAGTTTCAGCACTAATAAAACCAATTTTGTCACATGCAGAGTACTATACTAAGGAAAATCTGGGATGAAATAATAACAATCAGAAAAGGATAGATTGCTACTCAACACATACAAGAGGCATTGAGGTGCTAGATAAGCACATTGAAAGAAGGCTGGAAGATGTTATTATTTATCGGGCAAAACCTTCAAATAAAGGAAACTCCAGGTTGGACTGTCAACAATATCGGAAAAGATAGATTGCTACTTACCATAAAGATGACACGTAAGATGCAGTCAGGCACAGTTAAAAGATACTTACATGTAAGCTTTCAGCCACAGCCTTTGTTAGAAAAAGAAAGAGAAACACATGATTTGTTCACATAAGCAAGCACTCCTCACACATACTTGACCGCCAACTCCGGCAGCTCAGACCAGAATGCAGTCTGGTCCAAAGTACCCTTCATGTGTGCATGAGGTGTGCTTGCTTGTGTGTATGAGTGGTGTGCGTTTCTCTTTCTTTTTCTGATAAAGGCTGTGGCTGAAAGCTTGTGTTCAAGTGTATTTTAATTGTGCCTGTCTGCAACTTAATATGTCATCTTCACAGTAAGTAGCAATCTGTCTTTTCCTATATTGTTGGACTGATCCCTTCATCAGACATAGGCAAAACACACAAACACATGAATAACTCACTGTTGTCTTAAGGTGAAGTCAAGTCTTCAGATATTGCTTCACTGCCTGTACCATCTAGATTCTGCCCACCAACACCAGCTTTTCTGAATAATTGCACAGATGGGAACACTCCTGTAACATATCCTTCATTCCTCTAACCTGCATAGCCTCATCCATCACGAGCCCTTGTCCTTCATCTGCCTATCTCCTTACCTGTTCCCACTCCAGCCCTACATGTGCCTTCTATCCCTCCAGTGCACCTGTATAGTTTTTCCTCTTCTACTTCTCTCCCCTCTCCCTTGGCCTTCCTACCTGACCCCAATACATTCTCCCGATGCTGCATCTAGCAGCCCACTGTCCTGTTCCCACCATATCCCTACATGCTTCCACAGGTAGCATGTGTCTTCCCCCACTCCTATACTGATACCCCTCCACCTCCCTGCCCCAGAAGTATAGGGAAAAGGACAGCAGCACAATAAGATGAAATATCAATATGAACAAATTCTAAACAAGTTTATAGGAAAAACTGCTACATTAATAAATGCAAAACTGGGTTTCTTATTTTAAATGGCAATTACTGCCAAGTTTTCCGCAACTCGTCGACTCGCGGTAGCGTTCTCGCTTCCCAAGCATGGGGTCCCGGGTTCGATTCCTGGCAGGGTCAGGGATTTTCACTTGCCCCAAGATGACTGGGTGTTGTTGTGTCATCTTCACCATCATCATTCATCCCCATTACAGTTGGAGGAAGGCAACGGCAAACCACCTCCATTAGGACCTTGCCTAGTATGGCGGTGCAAGTCTCCCACATTGTTCCCCTACGCTCTCTCAAGAAGCATGGGACTTCATTTCCATTTACACTGACAAGTTAACTAATTTTCACCACTTGTGACAGATTTATCAGCATTGTGTCTGCTGTAACTATAATGAATAGAGACAGAAATTTAAATCAGGTGAGCTCTTTATATAGTCTTCGCTTAGCTAAATTTGATGTGCAAGTCACCAAAGTGGTGTCAAATCAAAAGATTTGCACCCGGCAAATGGTCTACCTGACGGGAGGCCCTAGTCACATGACTTACCTAAACTGGAGCATCTTTTAGTTCCAAGTCTTCAAGTTTTGTATCATTTGCTTTGGCAAGGTGTACCATCATTGATTGCGTGCGCTAATGTTGTCTCTTAGACCTTGGCTCAAAAAAAAAAAGCTTCTTGCAATACATGACACACACACACACACACACACACACACACACACACAAATGTGCGCACGCGCCAGCGCAAATGCAGCTCACGTACACAACTGCAGTCTCAGGCAACTGAAGCCACACTGAGTGTGGTTTCAGTTGCCTGAGACTGCAGTCGTGTGTGTGTGTGTGTGTGTGTGTGTGTGTGTGTGTGTGTGTGTGTGTGTGTGTGTGTAGTCTATTGTTGACAAAAGCCTTAATGGCTGAAAGCTTTATTTGTGAGTCTTTTTGTTGTGCCTATCAGCGCCTCAGCATCTCCGCTATAAGGTGAGTAGCAACTTTCATTTCCATAATATTGTTACATTCCATCCTGGATTTTCCACTCTTTAGTTTTAAATTTTATATTGTTTTCAGCTATGTCATCACACTAAGAGTTAATAATCAACACAGAAACATCAGAATTTGTGTGTGTATGTAAGAAAATTTGAAATGGATAAAAGCACTTGCTTAAGCTCCTTAAGTATGCCCGTTAACTGACATTTGCACTTAACATGATTTCAGGTCTCAGAGTGAAATAAATTACGAAGTTAACATATTTTATTTATTTCCATTCATTAATGTCCTGCAAAATTATAGCCTGAGGTAACTTACCTTTAACACTTTGACTGCCATGTGGCCACTGATAGCCAAAGCAGGCTGCTCTACTGCACCAATGGTGGCCTCTTGGCAGTCAACTTATAAATAACACATGGAGTGTTACTCACTGTAATGTTATCACATAATAAAAACTCGTAGTTAAGAAAGCTAGTTTTATTAAGAAAAGCAGACTATAAGAATATTGTTATTATGTGATATTAAATCACAGCCATTATTCAGGCAACTTTTTCAGGGGTTTGGTAGACTGCCTCATTCTGTATCACTGACATGTCACACAAATGATACATGGATCACCAACGACCTTCCTGTTGCATTGTTATTCAAAAATTATTCATTAAAAATATGTTGACGAGTCACAAGGTATTTGGTTTGTTTCAGGATGTCCGATTTTCTGGCAGACTGTGCCGAGAGGATTATTGTTTTAGGGATAGTGCACAGAAGAGTCATGAACAGGTTAGTAATAAATACTATAACAATTACTTCAATACAATTTTGTGTGTGTGTGTGCGTGTGTGTGTGTGTTTTGTTCTTTACTTCATTTATCTTTCTTTGGAAGCTAATCAGCAGTATTATTTTGTGTTCCATATTTGGATGATATGCCTACAGTTGCCAATTTATCGAAAATTCTTTACAGAGCAGACTTATTCATCTAATAAACCAGTATATGTTGAACCAATTATTTTTCTGTAACAGAAAACTTGGTAATAATGCAGCTCATGAAAGAATGATGCAAAAAATATTTGTGTTTAAGGTTTCATAAATTTCTCCTATGGCTGGGGATTCCGATGCATCGAGTGCAGGATTTACGACCAAATGAATTTTGCCGCACTGTTTCTGAGTTTGCTCTTGAGTATCGCACTACTCGAGAACGTGTACTGCAGCAACTCGAGAAAAAAGCAAATCATCGTGAACGCAACAAAACACGTGGGAAGATGATTACTGAGGTATGATGTACACAAAGTCATTAGTGTTACAGATATTAACTGGAAATGATGAAGAGTACATGTCTAAGTAGTCATTTAATACCTTAAGGACTTTTTATGTTTTGTAGGTTGGCAAGTTTCGCACAAAGGAGGATCGTGCAGATGCTGAATTACGGCAGCTGTTGGGTGGAGATGTTTCTGATGCAGAAAGTGTTCATGGCACTTTAACACTGCCATGGCGTCGACAAAGGAAGGACGCAGGTACATAATGAAACTCCAATTTTTTTAAATGATGTTGTTGTTGTTTTCATTGACATCATCAGTGTCTTCAGTCTGAAGACTGTTTTGATGCAGCTCATGTACAAACCTTTTGATCATTAAATAACTGTGCCAAAGTAAATCCATTTGAACCGTCTTACTGTATGCTAACCTTTGTCTCTCTCTACAGTTTTTACCTTCCGTATTTCTGCTACCAAACTGATGATTCACTAATGTCACAGAATGTGTCATATCAACTGAGCCCTTCTTTTAGTCAATTTGTGCCACAAATTTCATTTTTACCCTACTTGATTCATGGCCTCCTCATTATTTATTTGGACTCCCATATAATTTTCAGCATTCTTTTGTAGCACCACATTTCAAAATCTTCTATTGTCTTCTTGTCTGGAACAACTTATTGTTCACATTTCACTCCCATACAAGGCTACACTTTCTTACACATAAAATTATATTTTATATTAGTAAAGTTCTCCTTTTCAGAAACGCTTTTCTCTCTATTGTCAGTCTGCATTTTGTAGCTGCTCTTCTTCAGCCATCATCAGTTAATTTGTTTCCAAAATAGCAAAATGGATTGAATACTTTTAGCATCTCATTTCCAGAACTCATTCATTTGTTGTGTTCCATAGATAGCATCAAAAAGGGGAACCTTCATGAATGTGGAACAAGTCAAGGTGTACATTAACATGAGACTAACACATCATGCAAATTTAATCTGTATACTGTATTAAGAGTAATCTGTCATTATACTGCTTAATGCTTTACTCACTTACACCATCTAAACTTGAGTAAGTTAGTAAGAAAGCTGCTACTTTTTTTTAAAAAAAGCTGCTGTGTTCTTAGTTTTATTATGTAGCTGCTATTAGTAGTTAAATATTTATTTGATTACAATGGTGTTTTTCTAAGAAAATATTTCTACATATATAAATATGAGTCCTACTTATGGTACAATATCACTTGTCAGATAGCTTTATAATGAATCCTACAACTTGCCATTTACCGATCAAAATGGTTAAATCCCTGAATTAATCATATAATTTGTAGAAAGAGTGGTTAATGAAATATGTTTTAATTTCCTTTTGAATTGGTAGAGGTTCCTGATATTTTGCATTATGTTGGACAGGAGCTTGTTAAATATCTTACTACCAGAGTATGTGCCTCCATTCCGAAACCTGGACAAATAGCCAAGGTCTACGTGAAAATTATTTTTGTGTATTATATCGAGACTATGCATATCACAGTTTAGTAAAAACTGATTTACATTATCAGTAAGAAAAATCATTAAGGAGTAAATATATTGGGAAGTGAGTGTAAGAATTCAAAGTTCCTTAGAAAAGCTTCTACAAAATTTGTGGTTCTCTGCTTTACACGATATTCATACTACTCACTTCTGCTGAGCAAACACTGTATTCACTTCTGGTGCACTGCTCCAAAAGATAATTCTGTAATACAACAGCCAGTAAAATTATGCAAAATAATCCAACACCCTTGTCTGTAGTCAGCACAATGATATATGCTTGTAAGGGCAAGGCTGGAATGAGCTTCTTGATTAGTTTATCCATATATTGACTCAATTTTTACTTGTTATCTAGGAATTACTTGAAATTGCATAATAAGAGTCTTTTTGAGATTAAGACTTAAACTGTTAACTGTGAACCACTTATAAACATCTTCCTATCATCTAAGGTTTTTCTGCCAAGGTTGGGTCTGGACCCTTGATTAGTGAAAGTGAAAACTCAAGGACTGATTTCTTTTGCAAATGCATCTTATGAAGATTATGAGTGGCATAGCTGTACACTTTGGTTATTGGTGGTCTTACGCATACAATGACCAGTTGATTCTTGTAAATGGCATGTTGCCAATGCGTAAAAACATGAATCGTAATATGTAGCCACTTATATAGAATTAAGTATCAAAATCTGCTTGTATGAGACTCAAGGTGATGTTACCATTTTACAATATCTTACGCTTGATCCATGTTGTACCTTTTTAAAAGCACTCACATGTTTATTGAATGCTGATCTACTTTATTAGGTTTCTCAGTTGTCCCAGTAATAGTGGCTTGTCTATATAATAGTGGCAAATGCAGAAGCAGCAGATATTTGTTGCATGTGTAAAGTGTAATGAAAGCATTTTTTAACACCACTAATGACTTCTCACATACTTCTAATGTGTACTTGGAAATTGACAGGCGTTTATAAAGCTAATATTGTAAAATGTATTTTTCATTTTAATAACCAAATTTCCTGGTGCAGGTGGGTGAAGGTTATAGCACGTCAAGGAATTATTAAACTGCTTAATTAACACAGTATAAGCTTTCAAGAGCCATACACTGCAAGTATTAATAATTTTCTGCATCTTTCATGTGCATGAACCACCTTTTGCACTAAACAGTATTGACATGTTTAGATATGTACCTTAAAATAAACGATGCAGGTTGATCCATTTGTTCAAGATTGTTCCCTAATTAAATTAACAGGAAAATTCTCTGGTTACTGATTCAGAAAATTCATTGTGCACTATGGTATGAGCCATATGGAGGTGATTGGATAGGCAGGGAAGGGAGAAAAAAAAATTTTGTTACCACTAATTAAGTTCAAAAATCTGCTTAGAGGATTCTGTAAATCAGCTGCTAATAGTTACATATGTATGTGGATGCGTATATACACCAAATTACTTTGGGACTGAAGATATCAACCCACAGAACAGTAGAGGCATTGTTTCATCAAAAGTTATGTACATGAAACAGAGAACTTTGCAACCTTCCCCATAAATCCTTATTTGAACTACACTAGGCTCTTTAGTTTCACTACAATAATTATATGTGATGGCAGTATGCTTTATCACGCAACAGCTTTAAAACAATTACATTGGTACTGCATGTTTCTGATTGTTGCATAATGTACTCCAGAATGATGTCTGCAGCTTCAACATCAGCAGTGTGAGATTTCTTCACATTCTCTTCTCCTATGTCTTCTTCTTCATCACTTTCATCATAACTTTTCTGTATACTTTTGATTAACTCTTTGTCTGTTAAAGTTTGGTCATAACTGGTTGCTTATCCACCATTGTACTCAGCAGCAGTGGCGTTCTGCATAGAATATCAGTTCAACTTATCGCTAATTTTGAGTTTCCACTCGAGGTCTAGCATAACATGTTTCCTTTCAGAAGCATGATGCTGAATCCTAAAGAAAGCTACAGTTTCAGTATAGCATTGTGTAACATTATATTTAACTAACAACATTGTTGTATGTGAGTATTCGTTATTGTACTTGTCATTTCTGCTTGAGTGACTACAGGGTGGATGTGGGCCAGATTACTGAAAGGCCAGATTAGCAAGAGCTTAGTGTACTGCGCACACACACACACACACACACACACACACACACACACACACACACACACAGAGGTGATTGTAGAAGTTGTTCAAGGGGGGGGGGGCAGGGGGGAATGGAATATAGCTTAACAAAAGGAGAGTTGGGGTCATCAGCTCACAAATTGGTAAAATTTGGTTTTGCTTAAAGTAGTTTCTGGTAACTGTTTTTGAGTTCAGGGTAAAAATGTGTATTACTAAATAATAAGATGCCCATTTTAAGTTAAACGATATTTATTGGTTTGCATAGTAAGCTATTTGCTGTTCTTATTCTTTTGTTAAAATTTGTTTGAAATGCATTGCAACCTATATTGCTACATATTTATAAAAATAATGAATGAGTCTGTTGGAGTAATATATTCACTGATTTCTTAAGTCATTTTATCCAGTATAATAGGATGTTCCACACGCGCACACACACACACACACACACACACACACACACACACACACACATCTGTATGGCTACAAAGTGTCAGAACTGCAGTTCTCCACCTTGATTGGTGTAAGGTTTTTTTGGATGGATTAGGTGACTCACAGGCATGGGAAAAGAAGCAGATGCACAGGATAGGAATGTGGGAAGAAGAGGCAGGAGGTAGGAGGAACATGAGATAGGAATGCATTAGGGAGAGACATTAGGTGGATGGAATAGGAACGCGCTATGGATATACTGTAGATGCATGGGATAGGAACATAACACAGCCACCAGCATCACAGAGTTTGTGCAGGGCCGATAATGATGATGATGATGATGATGATGATGATGATGATGATGGAGATGACATGGAAGAGAAGACTGGAAGGTAAGACAGAACAGAGGAAGAGCAAGGTGGATGAGCACCGGCCCCGTAACTTCACTCATCCTACACCCATGTCTTCTTGCCCACAGTAGGATACAATAGGTTTTACCACTGCTGGCAACCCATTATCTTTTGGGCTGACATTGGCAAAAATATGAGCCTCATTAAATTAAGATCATTAACAATCAGAAAATAGTCAAATTGTGTTCTGGTATCTTGCGGTTGGATATTTTAACATTTTTGGGCATAAAATATGAAGTACTCCCAATGGCTGAGCTTATTCTATATAGCCCTGCCAATCTGACATTTTGGAACTTTACGCTGCTACGTATAGTGTACACATACAGTATACATACAATCAAACGTGTTTTACAATTTTTCCCTTCCACATATCACTCCACCGGACTGTTTACCACTTCTGACATGCAACCCTGATACTTTCTTTGATGCTTGTGATGCTGTAGCTTGAATTCTTTTGTTGCATGTATATTGATCATGCCTTCCTCTTGTTGCTGCTGGTTCAGCAGTTAATGGATATTGGAAACATTTGAATCAGTTTTCTCAATTTATGTGGCCCAGGGAGTCCATCATTCCCTACCATAATTTAGGGGCCCCTTCCCTGCCTCCATCCTTCCCTGCCCCCACCCTTTCTCCCTCCCTCCCCCTGTTACCATCACATGATTAAGAAGATTGTTTGAGTGTTTTAAGAACTCGTGAATATATTATGACAAAGGCACAATCCATGCCACACCATTGTGATGTGCGCTGTGAAGTTGATTCTCAGGTTTGGTTTTTTAATTTGTCAATAAAGAAAATGCAAATCTTCAGATGTTGAAAGCAATGCCTCAAAATTAAAAATAGCTCCTTTTCAACAATCAGGCAACAACTTGCCAATCATAAGAAAAAAATTGAACTTGTTGTTGTTATGAGTCTTTCTTTGACCTTTTGTAAACAAAGTAACCATATCAAAATTGATCAGAGTGTCATTATAACTATAAAAAAATTATCCTTACGATGTACACTGTGATCTCCTCCATACATCTAAAAAAGACAGAAAGAATAGTCTACATGAAAACTTAAAAATAATGCAAATTTCAAATTTATTCATAAATTAGAAAGCTAAACAGAGTGATAGGATCAACTATTTTTTTTTTCCTTTTTAATGTAGGAGCTTCTTCTTGTACAAATTGTATGTACAATCAGCCTCAGATTTTCAATGTTGTGACATCTGTATTATTCGATACTGGCCCTGCCTCCCTCCTTCCCTGCCCCCCCCCCCCCCCCCCCCCCCCCGCTCTCTCTCCCTCCCTCCCCTGTTATCATCACATTTTAAATAAGATAACAATGAAAATTAATATCCAACTAAATCATTATAACTAAGAAGATCATTTAAGTGTTTTAAGAATTCATGTGAATTCTATGGTTACTTTATCTGCAGTTACAACAGACAGTTCTCGTCAGAGAATGACACAAGAATCTGTAAACTGGCTCATGAATAAATCAAGTTGTTGCAAAATATGAACATTGAAGAACATAGCATTAAGGGTATGGAGGAGAAAATACTTGAATATCTCCTTGCCAGAGTTCTTCCATATTAATGGGAAAACTTTTCAGTAACAGCAGGAGCACCACCCGCAAATAATGCTTGTATTCCATCATGTAGCTTACACTATTTAGAAACACAGTTGTTTCCCTTGTAATAGTGCTCCTTTCCTTTGCTACTTAATTCTTCCTTTGGCAGTCCACTTTCTACATTTCTTTTTTTGCAAAATTAGCCTAAAAGTAACCATTGTATGTGTTCTCACAGCAATTAAATCCCAAGTAATCAGAGCCCAAAACAATATCGGAATAATCTGATGATGGCCATGTTAATACCGTAGGGCATAAACATTTCATTTGTAAATATAAAAAATCATTTCACCCTCTCCAGCGATGCTCTATAGCTGAGATGTCTGTGCTATCTACTGTTTGTGCGTAACAGTCAACTCTAACACTCTTCCTGTCTCACACATATCTTTCCAGATAAGTACAATTAAAATAACTTAAGCTTCAGGAGTTTAGTATTTTCTGTCCTTTATTCATAGTCTAAAGGAATATATCAGACATACTATCACCATTCATATGGCTTACTATGTAGTGAAAGTTGCCCTGAGCAATTTTGTAGCCACATTAGTAATTCACTTCATTACTAGAAATATTTTTAAAAATCTACCACTCCTCCTTTGAACACCCATTGTTATTCAAATGCTTCAGACTCTGTATCTTTCATTGACAATACTCTTGCCTAATGAATTATCCAGGCATGATTCATGACCTGCCTCACAGCTTACCTCTGCTGTTAACACTCTTCTGTTTTCTAAGAGAGGTACTGCCAGAGGACTACAGTGAGACATGGTTTGATAACTTGTCCCATAGCTGAATGTGCCTCACAATGTGTTTAAACGTAAAATTTAAATGTAGACTAGAGGACTACAAGTAAAATGTAGGTACACACTAGAGGACTACAATTTTTCAGGTCGAAATGCTCTGAGTCCTTCAACTGGCGATGCAACAGTGAATGGTCACCTGACAGATGGAGATGATGAAATTTTGGAATCTCTTGTGAAAACTGCCACCAAAGCACCAAATACGAGGACAACTCCACGAGAACGCAAACGAACCAGAAATGCTGATCGCAAATCCTGTAAGTCTAACAGCTGATATTCCTCTCTCATTAAAAGTAAATTTTAGGACTGAGAAGAAGAGCTCCAAGTTACATGATGAAACAAAAGCAAGAGTACTTGACTAGGCTAAATATGTTTCTTTGCCTGCACTTTATATTACATGAGACAGGGTTTGGGGTAACTTTTTCTTCCTTCCAGCAACTGCATGTCTGTTCTGTGCCAATGCTTTGACTGCATCTTTCCTCTGACAAACATAGCTAAAAAGTTTATTTGAGTGTCTTTCAGCCATTGTCTAATTTGTTTATGTTTCAAAAGAAGCTGATAGGATACTCAAAAAGAGTATCCAACCACCTTCTTTGGAAACATCTTAGCAAAATTATCCTGTTCAGTTATGAATTTCATATTCATATATTGGTTACTTGAAAAAGTTTAGGAACTATTTCAGTAACATCCTAGGCAGTATTAAAATTGTTGCAGTTAGTTCCCTGATTAGCTTCTGCACTTAAGTAATGCAAGCACCTTACTTGAAAATTTTGCAGTAGTAAGTATGTTGGTCCATTAAGTTACAAGTTAACAGTAAGTAGCTATTTGTCAAACAGTTGTCGTCAGTTATCATCCACAAAAGGTTACAATTTTTGGATATGTTGTCTGCATGTTCCTGCACATTATAAATAATAATAATAATAATATAATTCAATAACATTAATGTTAAAGGTGAGTTACATAATTACACTCAAAACCTGCTTTTCGAGACAGTGCCATGGCAGATGCCACAGCACTTCATTTACATGTGAAAGTTTAAATTTAGGTCCTCAGTTTGGATGGGTTTCCTTCTTCTGAAGAGACATAGTATAACGATGAAACAAAAACATACTGCAGGCTGTGAAATTTTAAACTGAGACAAATGAACAAATGTTTCACTTTTGGTGAAGCAATATAGAGTAGTTGGAAAACAAGTTGTTTACTGTCAATTTGCCTTCCAGCCTTCGTTTATCGCAGCTCAACATTCTGGAAGACTTATCTGTTTCTGTGTGTTATTCACCAATTTTTCTCACATCTATATTTTGTCTTCTTATCTCTGGTAGAAAGAACTCATGATTCCAGAAACTTAAGTTGGTGCTATCTTTTGCATATACACATTATGCTTTGGAAGTGTTATAAGTATATGGTGTGCAACAAGCATCTGGTTATATTTGCATATAGACTTCAAATTGTCACATAGCTGAAGTCTTTATATGTGGTTACTTCTTCTTGAGACCTCACTCCTGATGTGTGTCCCTTATAGAGCACAATGGCAAGAAGTTTTTTTTATCACAATACTAAAAAACTAAATGCAGAATATGACCTATATTGAAAAATTTTATAATTCAAATAATTTAGATATTGTCTTTTTTGGTGCTCTATGTAAATAGTCAATGCCAAATACACACTCGTGATCTGTGGATCCATGAACAAAACCCAGGTTGTTGTGAGTGCAGCACGGGATAAGCACCAAGAATGTGAGCCAGAAAGTCAATGTCCAAAGCAGTGTCAAGATCTGAATAACAGCTAGACGTAACCAGTGTTTACTTGTATGGTATGCTGTACTAGACTGAGGTATGGTAGCTCGCTTAACCTGTGGCAGTCAGTGGGTCAGATCACATAACTCAATGGCCATGCCCCTGGTGGCACCTAGCTGAAACTAACTGGAGTGCCTGCGTGTTGCCATTGCTAAGATCTGCTGTCAGGAATATAAAACCAGCATGTAGGGCCAAGTTGACCTCGCCGGTGCTGGTGACTGTGAGTGTGGGGGGGCAGGAGAGGCATCACTCACTGCCGGTGAATCCATGACCATCAGCCCTAGATCGACCCCAGCAGGAGGCCAGCTTGACGACAGTGAGGATGGAGGAGCTGCAGTGGATCCGCAGCTTGAGACTGGTCCAGTGCCACTGAAGTGTGGGGCAGAGGGGAAGTTCTTTCTCCACAGGTGACCTAACTGTGATTCTTTCATCTGCACATTAGTAAGTAAGGTCCTGGGGTTGGAAGTCCTACCATGGTGCAGGAGGCATGGGAGAGGGGATGAATTCCTGGCTGGAGGTGACCCTAGTGTCAATTCTGTGGAGCAGAGGAGGAGGCTAGGATTCTGTAGAGACAGCTGTGGTGGTGCAGCAGGTGAATGATGCCAGTCTAGATTTCAAACAGCTGTGAATCCATCTGGCCTAGGATAAACCCTTTGGTTCAACCTGGACACCAGATGAAACTGTGAGCACATACACTGGCACCCTGAGTGTAGGCGAGCCTGTATGCAGGAGGACATGGTGCACGGGATGCAGAAGATCTAACAGGGTGTGATGATGCCTGCGCCCATGCAGAAGTCTGGCTGAACTAACTCCGTTGATGGGTTGGGCTTATATGTTGCAAGGAATCTGTGTGAGGCATCCTCAGCCAATGGTGTATGCATGACGTTCCACATCTGAATCTTGAAGGTGTGGACCATCCATTCAACTTCCCTGTTGGAGTTGCAGTGAAAAGGCAGTAGTCAAATGGATGATGCCATTTTTGTGTCAGAAGGCCTCAAACTGTGCTCCACCTGATTTGATGTAAATTGAGAACTGTTGTCAGATACTAAGGTGCAAGGTGCCCCCTCAATAGCAAAAATTCTCTCAGGGGTGCTGATGGTGGTGAGGGTAGTAGCGGTAGTAGACAACATGTGTGTCACATATGAGAAACTGGAAATGGCATCCACAACCAACAGCCACATAGCTCTCAGAAATTGCCCAACAAAATCGCTGTGAAACTTCTCTTGTGGGCAGTCAAGGCAGTTCCGCGGTGAAAAATGCTGCACTGGGTATGTCTGATTGAAGGCGTGGGAGTGGCATGTGTTTCAGTGTTGGTTTTGATGCCAGTGCAGTAGACATGTCACCGGGCTATAGCCTTCATGAGCGTGATCCATCAGTGAGATGTATGAAAAAACTGGAGGATGTGGGTCTAGAGCCAGTAAGATTGACAACCCAGTAGTCAGAGTCCTATGAGGTCAAAGTCAAGATGCCCTGAGGTGCATGGAGCTAGTAATACAGCATGAAATAATTTTGAAAAACTGGGTCAGCCTGGCAGGAAACATGTTCCAGCCACTCCTGGATTTCAGACATGTTCCAGCTACTCCTTCTGGACTTCAGACAAAACCTTGGGGGTCGTGGGATGCTGCCATTGTGACATCACATGTGTTCTGTGGTGACATCACATGTGTTCAACAAGAATTCATCCAAGGTGGTTTGCAGCTGTTAATCCACTGCAAAACAAGCTGCTTGATGGCAGTCGAATTCCATGTCAGAGTATGTCTGCATTGGCATGTTGGACAGTGGGACAAAAATGGATGTTGTAATGATAGTCGCTTAAAAACAATGCCCAGTCCCAGTCGTACTATGTATAGTTGTCAAAGGGGTGTTACTGGAGCACTGGTTCTCAAAGTATTTGGTCTTTAATACGATTTTTGTAACCCTGACTTCACCGCTAACTCATGCAGGGCTTGGACAGCATCCTTAGAGTTGTTGGTTATGATTGCTATGTCATCTGCGAAGACAAGGACCTCATCTTGATTCTTCGGGTCCCGGCTCCACCTTGTTGTACTTCCGTTATGATGTTGAAACTCCAAGATAATTCTCCTGTGAACTTCACCTTAGATGTTGTATCTGTGAGAGTCTGTTTGATGAGGGTGTGTGTGTTGTAATCCATACATCGATCTTGGAGTACTAAGAAGAATGTGTGGCGGTCAATGGAATCATAAGCTTTCATAAAGTCGACAACAACCATGGTGATGTTCATACTCCTTTTTTGTTTTAGTTGGAGAATGGTTTTCAGATCGATGATCTGCTTGGTACAGGGTATACCACATTGAAATCCTCCTTGATATTCACCAGTTGTTTGTTCACATTGACTTTCTACATTGTCCAGTAAAATCTCGGAGAGCACTTTGTATCCTGTTGGCAGCAGAGAAATCCCCTGGTAGTTGTTGACACCACTGCAATCGCCTTTCTTATGTAAAGGGTGTGTGATAGCCGATTTCCAATCATCAGGGACCCTGCCAGTCTCCCAACAGTCAACCAAGATCTGGTGTAAGGCCTCTGTGATTGTATTTCCAACTGGTTTCAGAGCTTCTGCAATGATGCCATCTTCCCTGGGTGCCTTGCAGTTTTTAAGATGGTTGATAGCATTAGCAACTTGCTGTATAGTTGGTGGGTTAGATGGTAGGAGCATCTCTTGAGGATCTTCAACAGGCAGTCTTTCTGTGGGCTCTTCACAATTAAGCAATTGCACCAAATAGTTTGCCAAAAGTTCCACATTCTCGTGGTTATTAGTGACCAGCTCCCTGGGTGTATTCTTAAAGTGAAGGCATTGTGGTTTGTACCCTCAGAGTTCCTCTTTGAATGCTTGATAAAAGTTTCTGGTGTTGTACATTTTAAATTCTTCATCCAACTTTTCCAGTCTTGGTCGATCATAAGATCTCTTCACACACCTGATGGTCTTGCTTGTCAGTTTCTGTACCATTGTGAAATTCGCCCTGTGTTCTTGTCGTTTAGTCGAGTTCCACTTCCTCCAGGCTGTGGCACGCTCATCAACTGCAAGGTCACAATCAGGATTCCACCATCTTTGACGTCACTTCCTTCGAGGTTGTCAGAGGTTATTGGTCGCCTCACTATCCTTTTCATAATATTGTCATTATTCCATCCCGGATTTTCCATTGTTTGATTTTTTCAAAGCTACTAAGGTGTTGTGTGCTTAGGCCAAGTAATGTGACTGACGGCAATTGAAATCCACACTTTATGAGGACAACAGGGACTAACTAAGTTGAGTTTCTAAGGACAAATGTCCATGAATATTGAAGAGGCGAGGAGCAGGGAGATTAAGCAATGACTCAGTCCCACAAGGCTGGGAGCTTGAGGGCACTCAACTGATGAGCAGCAAGGTGCTTTAATGGCATGGTTCTGTGAGGCAGTGGCTCATGGATAGTCCAGAGACAGATTCAGTGGAACAGTGCTCTCAGAAGTGGCTGACAAAAGTCCAACGTTGCACGGGCTCATGGCAAGTGCGAGAAAATGCCTTGGTGGTCTTCAACAGCAGCAGGCATTGGGTCTGTAATGCAGACTTTTAGTGGTTGATGGTTAGTCAGAGTGTGGAGCATAACTGACTCCCGAGGGGTGAAGCAGCGACCTAAGTGCAAGCCCATGGAAGACTTTATGTGCAGTGTCATGTGAACATATGGCCTTGCAGATGTGAATAGGTGCTGTGTGTTGTGACCTTTATGCCATGTATTGGCACAGCTTGCGCCTCCGAATGCTGTGGCAGCTGCAGGAGGCACTGTGGTAAACAGCTCAGTGACTTGTCTATTGACAAATAACCTCCAAGGAAGTGTGTCCATAAGTGTGATCGCTGAAAATGTAAGGGGACACGCCTGCATTCACTACACCCCTCCCCTCTTAAAAGAGATGGCTCAACCATGTCAGAGAAGTGCAGCACCCAAGTGAGAAGGCACAACACAGACTGTCCCAATAGCTTGAATGAAACAAAAGTACATTTAGGTAGTGTGCAAACATGTGCCTAAGAAGTTACCAACAAGCTTCTGATTACTGCTACACAAACTTGCATGTCACAGGCTTTGAATATACCCTAAACACTATGCATAAAAAGAACCCCTGAAAACACAAAAACCTCCAAATAAGATTGTAAGATACAGTGAAGAAGACCACTGAAACTGTGTTGCAGAACCATTGGTATCTGATACATAGGAAGGAAAAATCATGTAACTATTTCACAATAACTTACAAAAGCTCAATGTGAAGTGTTTCAATATACTGAACTGAACCACTAAGCAACACAAGAACAACGATCCCAGGAAAACAAATATGCCATGTCTGCATAGGTGAACTGCAACCAACTGCTGCTGATGATGGTGGGGAAAGCCGGGTGTAGGCAGGGCTTGAGACTAAATTTCCATGAAGCTGCAACCCAAGGCCTGGAAGAACACATGACAGGATCAATGGCCCAAGTGGGGACAGAGAGACTAGTAGCAGGAGCAGTTCCTGTTGAGCCACAAACTGGTGTTGTTGTGACCTATGTTGCTGCCTCAGTTGCAGAAACTTTGGGCCCATAACACAGGAACCTAAAACACACTTGTGATCTGTGAACAAAGCCAAGGTTGTCATAAGCAGAGCACGGGATAAGCACCAAGAACATTAGCCACAAAGTCATTGTCTAAAGCTAGGTATAAATCCAATTAACAGCTAGACATTACAGGTTGTTACTCGTGCTGTGTGCTGTACTAGACTGACCCATGATGGATAGCTTAACCCATGGCTGTAAGTGGGTCAAATGATGTGATGTGGTGGCCACATCCACCTGGCAGTGCCTAGCTGAGTCTAACTGGAGTGCCCCCACATTGCTATTGCTAACGTCCATTGGCAGGGATATTAAACTACTATTAATTACACACTCATATAGACTACTGCATGTGTAACTGTTGGTTCTCTGTTGCCAAGATACAGTAAATTATCACAAACACCATTAAAGAGCACTTACATTTATAACAGAAATGCCACATCCATAAAGAGAAAATAAGCATGTAGTAACACAGGACAATTCTGATATAAGTTTTCAGCTGAAGTTAGAAGTACCAAGAATAATAAGTGACAGGTGGCAAATATGCATAGAGATGTGAAGTAGAACATTCACAAACATTCAGTTCTTTAGTAAAATGAATACTAGGCTTTATTGCATTAGTAGGAAACTGGAAAGCCACAGTTTGTCTACAAAAAAGATAGGTTGCTTACTAAGTCTATAATGAAATAAAGGAGAAGTGGATATCAGCATTGAATTGGCCTGACAGAGGACATCAGACACGTATAATGAAGTTGAACGTGAATGACCACAGGCTTGTTAAACTGGTAAGTGTTTAAGAAAACTATTACTAAAGTTGAGTAGAAACTCATTTCCATAGGAAGAGTCAAAAAGGAGGTAGACTAACAACAGCTCGTATAGTGATTTATTGAAGTCGAGTGATCTTATATTGTGTCTCCACAAGATATGGGACTGATCACAAAATATTAAAAATACAATAAAATTTTTACATGGAGATAGGGCACTTGCAACCATAAAAGTTTTTGGTATTTGTTTCAGTAACAACAATAAAGTACAATATGCCTTAAACAGCTAATACCATAAATGAAAACAGATATCAAAATCCTGCAAACATATTGTGCCTCAAATGACAGTGACTATGAAAATAAAAATGCCAAAACATGAAGTCACTATATTAATATATAGAGATATAAATAGTACATAATAACATGAAACTTGAGTTTCTTCTGGCATATGAAATGTTCAAACAACTTACATTCCACATCTTATAGTTTATTCATTGGCCCTTTTAAAGAGGTGTAAAAGCTGTAATTCTCTCTCCACTTGATCTGTGGGAATGAATAGGAGAAAATCTTAAAACATGTTATAATACTAACTGCCATGTGTGGTGCCCCTCAGAGCAGTACTGCAGCTGTATTGGGACATTATTCACAGTCAATTTAGTATACAGATAGGAACTGTGTGGTTTTTGCAACTATGTGCATAATACATTTGAAAAATAAGATGGAATTAAGAAAATTAACATTTATCTTATGTTAAATGGAATCTCATACTTTAATTTCTAAAGATGCATGACAGTAATAACCTACTGGATTAAGGCATCATGTTGGACAAATTGATGCTAATTATAACACCAAAACATTTGCTAAGTGCGGGTTCAAATGTTCACCTCATGTTTGAAATACCGATAGTGATAAATAGTTTTGTATTCATCTTCCAAGACAAACTATGAAAGACGATAAGAGGAATGGTTTGTTCTCTTCACGTATCAATTGTTGCAGAAATCCAGAACTGCCTAAAATGAGAGAGCCTGGTAAAAGGTGGTAACTGTCTTTGAAAACGAGTCTTCAGTGAGTTATTGCATGGCAGTCTGTTTCCTAATGACACAGAAATTTAAGAGATAAGATAATATAAATTACAAAAAGAGTTTGGTTGCAATAATGGCTTTTCTCACACTCTGAATGCAGGAGTATCTAAATAAAACTAATACAATAACCAGAACTCACAGTCACACTCACATAGACAGGAAGACTGTATGAGGAGCTGATGTTTGAGAAAGCAAGTGGACTGATTCCCAAACTCTGAGCAAAAAACTGTTCATGTAATGATATATAGCCAATGAAATATTTGATACTCTGTTCATCAAAAAAACTTACAAAATATGATTTGCCCACCTAATACATGTAAAAATTAAACAAAATTTAAGTAGATGCATGGTGTTTTACATTTTGAAATTTATGACCACACTAAGTGCAAAACAAGTGCATTGTACAACCAACTTAATAAATGTTTTAAAAAATTTTAATTTGTATGTGACCACTACATAGATCAGTCAAAAACATGATGAGGATTCCCTGTTTTTTCACATAAACTTCAACTTTAATTAGACTATTCCAGGGATGCTATTTCAAGTCTTTTCACTTCTATTCAAAATAACAAATGAATGAGGTCCAGCACCATTTTTCTATTTCTTCTTAGAAATAGTCTCCAGATACAAGTTTTTCTGCTACTAAAACATACAGCACAACTAGCTATGTTTATTCTGGCTCTTTTCCATCATCCTTATTTTGCGGATGTCTTTAGTTTGTGTTGCAAGCCTCTGTTTGTTGTTTTTAAAATCTTCAATAATTTTTTTCTCTATCATAAAGTTTCCAGTCATTCCCTTACATTTCAATGAACTATTCTTTCTCAACAGTGATTGACACTTACAAAAAGTTCTGTCAATGAGAAGGTCACTATATCCACTGATGATACATCTGATTTGAAATTCAAGAAATTTTTGAGATATTTTAAGTAAATATTGTATCAAACCACACTAATCTAGTTTTACACACATTTCCCCCCTTCCCTTTTTTTATGATTCTTATCGGTGATTTATGTGCATCATGCATATCTTCAAGATGATGTATAATAATTGTTAAAAAAAAGGTCACTTAGCCAACACACCAACACTGGACAGATATTGAATCTCTATAGAATCATCTACTCCAACAAAGTATAACAAGTTAAACTAAGTTTACACGAAAATTCAACTTCTTGGATGAATGATATCCACTAAGTCAGAATCCAGAACACAGCACCAAACTAGAATTCACTTTTCATTTTTCCAACTTAAATAGGATGCAGTATTGGGACTGTGAACTCACTTTCCTGTTAAGTGTTCAGTCTCTTTTATTTAACCATATGCATTTTTAATTTTGAGTGTTTAATTTCTGTTAATAACTGCAAAGTCAGGGAACAGGAATTAAAGTTATGGTTGAAAAATACTAATCATTAATTAGTGTTGTTTCCATCATCTGGATATAAATCACTATACATATCTTAATAATAGTGCAGTTATGGTGTTAGCGGCTGTTGTGTTGAATGCTGCTGTTGGTAACAACTGAATAGGATGAAGCATTCATCAGTTGTTTTAGACAATCACAATGCTTGTTCATAATTTCTTATGGTTTGTAAGTGAAGTTAGTTGGTATTTTTATCTAATAGGTTAGAATTTAACTAAATCATTGAATTTTCATAAAAGTTAGAAATAAGGCTGCATTACACTATAAAAATCTTTGTCAAACATATTTTATAAAAAGTTGTCTATAAAATCTTTTATAGTGTACTGGGGTAATTTTATCACATCTTTTATAAAAATTAAAGCATGATCATAGCTTTTATAAAAGATTTTTCAAAGAATTTTGATAGTGTAATACACATATGAGACATTATAGTAGATTATTGCAGTGACAAATGTATGTATCAGGCTACACTACACATCAATCTATTAGTTTTTCCCCCTCTTGTGAGGACTGGTAGGACTGGTTGGCTTCACCAACTCATAACAACACTGTCACATTCCAGCCTAATCCAAGCCTTGGGCTTTGCTACAGGTCAGTCTGCCAGTACATATAGTTTTTTTCCATTCAGACTGCTACATTTGAAACTAACATAGAACTTGGATTTTGATAGAGCTCTCTCTGTCAGCACATCTAGCCTATAAACATGATGCTCTAATAAATGTTCAGGTTGCATATAAACAATAGGCTATATATACATGATGCTCTAATAAACATTCAGATGGACATAGGCTATGTATTTTTTTTAAACAGCAATAAACAGGTTTTATGTTAAAAGCTGCTGCTAAAAAGAAATTGCTGTGCTATGCTCTGCTGTGAAAATGTGCGGTTTTGTTTCCTTCTCGCAGTCAGTTTTAACAAAGGTAGCAAGGCATTTTAACCACTAGACAAATTGTTTCTTCAACATATATTCCTTCTCATATATATATAAACAATGTGCTGGTTTATTTTCTTCCTTGCTTTCTGCTTTCACTAAAAATAGGAAATTTGCATTTATAGCTTATCAGCTTATAATTGGAATGCTACTACAGGATCTGAATTTGGAATATCATTAAACAAGGCTAAAGACCAGAGAGAGGGGGAAAGAGGAGATGGGCAGAGGTAGGGGGAGGAATTGAACATACAGAGGGGGAGGTGTAGATGGACAGAGAGGGGAGGTGGAAGAGATTGAGTGAGGAGGGGGGGGGGGAGATGGACAGAGAGAGGGAAGAGGAAGTGATGGACAGATGGGAAAAGAGAAGAACAGGAGGAGACAAGTAGGGGGGGGGGGGGGGGGAGAGGAGAGGAGATTAGGACAAACATCCAGTTCTCACACATATGTAGCAATTGCAAAGCACTGCCTGGTTTGCATAATAAAACATGCCACACATATGATGTGAATCTTCAAATGACCAAACACATCTTACCAAACCGATATATTGTTTGCTCCTACTACAAACGGCATATTGTGGCCAAGATAGACAAGAAGCCCATGCCTACCACAGTAGTACAAGTTTATAAGCCAACTAGCTCCACAGATGATGAAGAGATTGATGAAATGTATGATGAGATACAAGAAGTTATTCAGATAGTGAAGGGAGGTGAAAATTTAATAGTCATGGGGACTGGAATTCGATAGTAGGAAAAGGAAGAGAAGGAAACGTAGTAGGTGAATATGGAATGGGTGTAAGGAGTGAAAGAGGAAGCCGCCTGGTAGAATTTTGCACAGAGCATAACTTAATCATAGCTAACACTTGGTTCAAGAATCGTGAAAGAAGACTGTATATATGGAAGAGGCCTGGAGATACTGGAAGGTTTCAGATAGATTATATAATGGTAAGACAGAGATTTAGGGACCAGGTTTCAAATTGCAAGACATTTCCACGGGCAGATGTGGACTCTGACCACAATTTATTGGTTATGAACTGCAGATTAAAACTGAAGAAACTGCAAAAAAGTGGGAATTTAAGGAGATGGGACCTGGATAAGCTTAAAGAACCAGAGGTTGTAGAGAGTTTCAGGGAGAGCATTAGGGAATGATTGACAAGAATGGGGGAAAGAAATACAGTAGAAGAAGAATGGGTAGCTTTGAGGGATGAAGTAGTGAAGGCAGCAGAGGATCAAGTAGGTAAAAAGACGAGGGCTAATAGAAATCCTTGGGTAACAGAAGAAATATTGAATTTAATTGATGAAAGGAGAAAATATAAAAACGCAGTAAATGAAGCAGGTAAAAAGGAATACAAACATCTCAAAAATGAGATCGACAGGAAGTACAAAATGGCTAAGCAGGGATGGCTAGAGGACAAATGTAAGGATGTAGAGGCTTATCTCACTAGCGGTAAGATAGATACTGCCTACAGGAAAATTAAAAAGAGCTTTGGAGAAAGGAGAACCACTTGTATGAACAACAAGACCTCAGCTGGAAACCCAGTTCTAAGCAAAGAAGGGAAAGCAGAAAGGTGGAAGGAGTATATAGAGGGCCTATACAAGGGCGATGCACTTGAGGACAATATTATGGAAATGGAAGAGTATGTAGATGAAGATGAAATGGGAAATATGATACTGCGTGAAGAGTTTGACAGAGCACTGAAAGACCTAAGTCAAAACAAGGCCCCGGGAGTAGACAACATTCCATTAGAACTACTGACAGCCTTGGGAGAGCCAGCACTGACAAAACTCTACCATCTGGTGAGCAAGATGTATGAGACAGGCGAAATACCCTCAGACTTCAAGAAGAATATAATAATTCCAATCCCAAAGAAAGCAGTTGTTGACAGATGTGGAAGTTACCGAACTATCAGTTTAATAAGTCACGGCTGCAAAATAGTAACGCGAATTTTTTACAGATGAGTGGAAAAACTGTTAGAAGCCAATCTCGAGGAAGAGATTCCTTAGAGATGTTGGAACAAGTGAGGCAATACTGACTCTACAACTTATCTTAGAAAATAGATTAAGGAAAGGCAAACCTACGTTTCTAGCATTTGTAAACTTCGAGAAAGCTTTGGAAAATGTTGACATGAATACTCACTTTCAAATTCTGAAGGTGGCAGAGGTCTAATAAAGGGAGCAAAAGGCTATTTACTATTTGTACAGAAGACTGATGGAAGAGTTGAGGGGCGTGAAAGGGAAGCAGTGGTTGGGAAGGGAGTGAGACTGGGTTGTAGCCTATCCCCAATGTTATTCTATCTTTATATTGAGCAAGCAGTAAAGGAAACAAAAGAAAAATTTGGAGTAGGAATTAAAATCTATGGAGAAGAAATAAAAAATTTGAGGTTCACCGATGACATTGTAATTCTGTCAGAGACAGCAAAGGACCTGGAAGAGCAGTTGAATGGAATGGACAGTGTCCTGAAAGGAAGATATAAGATGAACATCAACAAAGCAAAACAAGGATAATGGAATGTAGTCGAATTAAATTGGGTGATGCTGAGGGAATTAGATTAGGAAATGAGACACTTAAAGTAGGTGATGAGTTTTGATACTTGGGGAGCAAAATAACCGATGATGGTCGAAATAGAGAGGATATAAAATGTAGACTGGCAATGGTAAGGAAAGCGTTTCGGATGAAGAGATATTTGTTAACATCAAGTATAGAGGTAAGTGTCAGGAAGTCGTTTCTGAAAGTATTTGTATGGAGTGTAGCCATGTTGTTGTTGTTGTTGTTGTTGTGGTGGTCTTCAGTCCTGGGATTGGTTTGATGCAGCTCTCCATGCTAATCTATCCTTTGCAAGCTTCTTCATCTCCCAGTATTTACTGCAACCTACATCCTTCTGAATCTGCTTAGTGTATTCATCTCTTGGTCTCCCTCTACGATTTTTACCCTCCACACTGCCCTCCAATGCTAAATTTGTGATCCCTTGATGCCTTAGGACATGTCCTACCAACCGATCCCTTCTTCTAGTCAAGTTGTGCCACAAACTTCTCTTCTCCCCAATCCTATTCAATACCTCCTCATTAGTTGTCCAAACTGTTTATTGTCCATGTTTCACTTCCATACATGGCTACACTCCATACAAATACTTTCAGAAACGACTTCCTGACACTTAAATCTATACCCGATGTTAACAAATGTAGCCATGTATGGAAGTGAAACATGGATGATAAATAGGTTAGACAAGAAGAGAATAGAAGGTTTCAAAATGTGGTGCTACAGAAGAATGCTGAAGATTAGATGGGTATTGAATAGAATTGGGGAGAAGAGAAATTTGTGGCATAACTTGACTAGAAGATGGGATCGGTTGGGAGCACACATTCTGAGGCATCAAGGGATCACCAATTGAATATTGGAGGGCAGCGTGGAGTGTAAAAATTGCAGAGGGAGACCAAGAGATGAATACACTATGTAGCTTCAGAAGGATGTAGGTTGCAGTAGGTACTGGGAGATGAAGAATCTTGCACAGGATAGAGTAGCATGGAGAGCTGCATCAAACCAATCTCTGGACTGAAGACCAAAACAACAACAACAACTCCTTTGGATGGAGCGAGTTAAATGGCTCATTGTCCCACAAAAGGAATTAGCTGAAGAACTGGAATTCTATTGTTTGTAAAGGGGGAAAAAGAGAGAGAGAGAGAGAAAGAAATGTTAATACAGTGTTTCCACCTATTTGTTACACTTTCATCTGGCCAAATGTAATTGTGATAACCATTACAATAATATTGAGAATTTTGGAGAAATCAGTTTAACCATACTACTGCATGTGTAATACTAGTACAACACGCTATTCAGTAATTAAAAATCAATACTTGATTAAGCTATAAAAGAGAAAAACTGAAAAATTGTAACTGACAGTTCCACTTCACATCATTTCTAATGACAACAACTTGGCTGTTTGCCTTCTATCATGTGGTTTAGATGTTGGTATCAAATCTCAACACAGCAGAGATAGGGGAAGTGCAGTTTATATACATCTCTTATCTAAGTAAATATACTAAAAATTAAAACAGACATAGTACAAAAATATAACTGAGTTGTACAAGAGCATAATGAAAAAGAAAAAAAAATGATAACCCCTCAAGTTCAGTAATAAACAAGCTACAAATAATATAAACTGACATTTATGTGCAAATAAAGAGAATATGGAAGTTGTGAGCAGTAACATTACATAATGATATCACAACTGTATTATTATTATACAAGGTGAGTCAAAAAGGACTCTACAACTTTGGAATGATACAGAAATTTATTGAGATAAATAACAGAATTGGTAGATGTGTCTTTTTGTAGCAAAGAATCTTAAGCTTGATTCACATAGTACATCAGTATCCAATTCCACCGCCTGGAGTGCCAGCATAATGCACAGTTAAAATGGCTACTTTCACTGGTACAGAGTGTACTCAATATGTGATTTAGTTTCATGAAACAAACTCTGCAACAACTTTTCAGTGTAAATTTCACACCAAATATTCTAAAGAACCTCCAAGAAGGTCTATGATTTACTCTTGGCACAAGGACTTTGTTGACACGGGTTGTTCACTGCAACACAATAAATCAGCAGGTCAATTACTTAGTGCTGATGATGTCAAACAGGGTAGGGAGAACTTTGCCTGCAAGCCACAAAAACCGACGTGGTGTGCATCTTGCAAGACTGGCATTCCACAAAAGACTGCTTGGTGGGTTTTGCACAGATGTTTACACTTGAAACCACACAAATTCACAATGGCGCAGCACATTAGTGATGCAGACAAGGTTGCTTGTGGGGAATTCTCTGTGGAAATGATGTATCAGATAGAGGATGATGAAACATCACTGAACACAATAATCTTGAGTGGTGAGTCAATATTTCATATCAGTGACATAGTGAACACCCACAACTGCAGAATATGGGGCAGTGAAAATCCACAGGCAGCCCTGGAACAAGTTTATGACAGCCCCAAAGTTAATGCGTATTGTGCTCTTAACAAACTGACAGTGTGCAGCCCTTTCTTCTTCATGGACAAAACCATCACTGGTATTGTGTACCTGGATATGCTGGAAGACTTTTCAGTTCTAGTGATCGATGAAGATAACTGAGATGGGATGGTTTACTACCAGTAAGCACTACATCATTTCCTTACAGAAGTTTGAAGTTTCCTCAACAATCCTCTCCCAGGTTGGTGGATTGGACGCGAAGAGCCAATTACATGGCCACCTTGCTCCGAAGATTTGGCACCAATGGACTGCTTTCTCTGGGGTTTCATTAAAGACACTGTTCATGTTCCTCACCTACCAAGCAGTTTAGCCAGCCTGAAAAATCGAGTCTACACTTTGGTTGCAGAAGTTACACCCCATTTGCTGCAACTATGCAAAGAAATTGATTACCAGTGGGATGTTTTCCACATCACAAATGGTAGTCACATCAAACCAGAATGACACTTGACACTTTTATGTGAAACTGTAGGTTGTTTAATAGAAACAACTTTTGGATACAGTTGTGGAAAAATTGCAATCAGTGTCAAAAAGAAATATCATTCACTTAATCCTGGATACAAATGTTATAATTGTGCTTTCACTGATGCACCGAGTATTGAAACTTGTTTGTTGTCTTGATGTGCAGCACTTCTGGTGTAGCTATAATATCATTGCATTATTGCTGTGACTTGATATGATATGTAAATAACATATGAACTTTCGTAAGTATTAAGTTATACCCCCTCATTTGTAATTGATTGTACTCTATGCATTTGTGTTTGTTTCAAGCTTTTTTCACTCTATGTAGAGACTGTGATGATGAGTATTAACTGAAACCAGTTGTGACAATAAAGAACATACAGACAGCTGTGTGTCCTCTATTTAAAAAAAAAACACTTAATAGCTGTTGCCAATCATCTTCAAAAAATGTTTACATCTGTTTTGATGTATTTCTTTAGTGATGACTGCTTTTTCCTTTAACTTTGTAAGGAAATCTGTTATTGACTTTATCAGTACCTAGCTGATTTGCTAACTGTATGGTCACAAATTTATGTGTCTGCGTTCTGTGCCATTTTTTACTCTTTCTCAAGTGTTCGGCTATACTAGCATGACTTACAGAAAGTATTTTCCACATGTGCCGTGTGTCCTTGATATCAGTATGTCTTATGGGAGTTAGCATCAAAAAATTACTATGTGCAAAATTAAGACAGCAGTCGAAACTTCTGTGTGGAATACAAACAATGGAATGGGTAATGACACTTGTTTACTATGTCAAGAAGTTTCTGATTATTTGTCGTATGTACCTACCCAGTGTTCAACACCTCCTCTATACAGTGAGTGGTTCTCTGTTCTTTCCTTCATAATTTTCAAATATGCTGGGTACAAAAAAGGGTAGATAGTGATAGTCACTGTGCATAAAAATTTTAAACTATACTTAACACAGCAAACTTGAAACTAGGCCCGAGAATCAAACATAATAATACTAAACTAAGTAATCATTGCATTGAAAATGAAGTCATGAAACATATTTATGATTATTTTTCAAGTTTAGCATAACCAGTGACTGGATGCCTGAAGGGATAGTAAAAGAAATAAACAGAAAAGTAAAAATAACTTGGGGTGCTTCTCACAGTCTAAGTAATTTTCAAAGCAAAGATTCCATTGTGTCTCTGAAATTGAAATTTTAGATTTGTTACAATTACTGACAGGACAGAAACTCATTATGGTGTTTTATACTGGAAAATAAAGTATGTGATATATGGTACAACAAAAACTGATCTCTGCTAGACACCATGTAGTAATTCACAGAGAATAGATGAAGATGTAAACTTGATGTGACCGTGACAGTAAATACACATAAAGATTTGTATATAGCAGTGTAGGTTTTCAGATTTTGTCTATAATTTTTATGAGGATTCAGTGCCTCTAGTGTTCGAATGTCCGTGGTTAGTGAGACATGAGTGAGGGAAGTATCTTTATTAAGTTGTAATGCCACAGATAAAGACAAAATTTTCTTTGTGTTTGTAACATCCATAATTCTCTTCTTGGAAAAGTGCAGCACTTACGACCACAAGATATGAGTTCAGTTTTGGAAAACTATCATTCATTTAATTTACCAATATTACATTCCACAAATAACAAAAAGCTTCAGTAAATACATACAGTAACTCGAAAGTTACACACAAAAATGAGTACAGGTAAATCTCAAAACAGACGTGTTCGTCTGTTTGGGGATGGTAGGGAACATGCAGAGAATAAAATTTTGTAATAGTCTCTGCTGGAATGCTGGAAATGTACTTCAGATCACAGACCAACCAAAACACAGTAGCATAAAATAAACTGGATATTTTATCAATGTTTTACAATTCACATCATCCTAAAGTGTCAGTAGGTTTTATAATTAAACCTTTCAATGCTTTATACAGATATCACTGTCTAGTTTCTTGTTACCTCCTCTGAAACCTCAATAGTCTTAAAAAATGTATTAAAGTTTTGGCAGTTCTTACCATGGTAACTAATGTTTGATCTTTCTTTATGTGTTGAAATAACTATAAATTGTATTCCTATGATATCGCTACCAATGTGTTGCAAAACTGCAGCTGTGCTTCTTTTGAAATATTGATTTTAGTATTTCACACAGTATACACTAAAACTATAAATGCCAGTTTCTGTACAGAAATTGGTTGTCAACAAAACTGTATTTAAAAATAAAGTATCTGCACTGCTGATAATTTTTGTTTAATAATCATATTGCTCACAGCATGCGGTCATCCTACACAGAAACAGCTTCCATAATTGATAGCATTTTTATGTGCTTCTGTTGCTTTTCACACCCTATACAATGAGCCTAACAGTGCACATGTTTCTTTCATAGTAAAGCGGTCTCGAACACGGGAGAATAATGTGATGGAAGGTTGTAGGGGGTCACCATGATCAGAAGGTTTGGTATGTGCTTAGCATGTGTGCTAGTATGTTTGTATGCATGTTGTGAATTCATCTGCTCGGATTGAAAATGAAAGCCTTTTTTTGATTTTCTGTAATTTCATGTAACTGTCAGTGTGTGAGTAATTATTGGAATGAGACACATGACTATGGTAGGTTTTGCTACACTGCTTATCATTAAATCAGAGTTTTAACAGATATCATTATGGTAAGAATTAGTTACAATGGGATAGTTGTGTGTATCAAAATGAAACATATAGACTGTGGAAAAAAAACAATGAATGTGATATTGAGTTACTAATATCTTAACTTAAATATATTGTTTTCAGCACTGATTTACTGGAGATGACTAACATCTACTGACTGAATGCACTGCTCTTCTGTGTGTAGCATAACACAATGAAATAAGCATAGGAAATCATTTTCTAGATATGAATTTATGAGCATTTTATTGCTACGCATTAATTTAAATTGTTACAATAACAATCTATCTGGCAGATGCAAAACAGGAAGCATGCTATTACTTCACACTCTGGTACAGTGATATACTACCTTGGTACAAAAGATATGAGACTGCTTGCAACACTAAGCAACTATTACGTATGGGGTATGGTAGTCTGATTTACATTAGTAGATACCTGATTTTTAAGGTCAGAAGTTGTGACATTGTCACATTACGTATTGTCTGCAGATTGCCACCGCAGTGCATTGCTCTCTGTGTTGATAAAAAATTGCATTGAAGCCCCTATCTCTGATAAAAATTAAGTAAAAAATATCAAATTCATATATGGTGTAGCTCTCTGTAGTGTATCTAAGCATGCCAAAATGTATTCATAAGTTTCATAAGTTTCATTAGTGTCAGAGTTAACATTAATTTTTTTGAAATGTGTATGAAAATTTCCCATTCATAAACAGCTTCAAATATATCACATCATATCTCGAAAACTATTGAACTCATGGCAATACTTTCTTGTTCATACCAAACTACTGTACCTGACTGTGACTGACTTACTGCATACAATCACATTCCTATACCCATCTCTTTTCAAAAGTGTTAGGAATGTGCAGCCACAGTCTGCCCCTCTTTCGAGTACTTTACACATCATCAGGCACAGGAAGCTTAAAAGTTACATATTAATGAAGATGCAAAGCTAGTTCTTTTTGCTGATGATACAAGATACTCTCACTAAAATTTTGAGAAAACACATTGTACATAGTTCTGTACAGTAAATGGCATAACGCCATCGGTAAATACGGGCTTTGAACAGAAGTCTGTTGCTGAGGGAGAGTGTTCAAAATTTATGGGTGTATGCGTTGATAAGAAATTGAATTGGAAGGAATACATTGATGATCTGTTGAAACATTAAGGTTCAGCTACTTATTCTATTAGGGTTATTGCAAATTTTGGTGATAAACATGTCAGTAAATTAGCCTGCTATACCAGTTTTCTTTCACCATTAAGAGAAAAATATTCATTGCACAAAAAGGTGTAATCAGAATAATAGCTGGAGCCCACCCAATACCACCTTGTAGATATTTATTTAAGGAACTCGGGATATTCCCAGTACCTTCACAGTACATATATTCACTTCTGAAATTTGTTGGTAATAACCCATCTCAGTTCAAAAATAGTAGCAAAGTGCATGGCTACAACACTGGGAGAAAGGATGATCTTCACTATTATGGGTTAAATCTGACTCTGGCACAAGAAGGGGTGAATTACGCTGCCTGCTGCCACAAAAATATTTGGTCATCTACCAAATAGCATTAAAAGTCTGACAGAAAGCCAACAAGCATTTAAAAACAAATTAAAAGAATTTCTGGATGCCATCTCCTACTCAATACATGAATTTTTAGATGCACAGTAGTAAAAGAGAAGAGAGAGGAAGATAATTTTTTTTAGATATGAAGTAGGGAAAAAAGTGTTAACTTACGTTAAGCTGACTTGTTCCACATCACAAATGCCATATTCATGATTTATGGAACAAGTATTAATGTAAGGTACTTGAGTCATTTATAACTATGGCTCATTGAGGATTGGCTGACATTTCTCAGTAGCACAGCAGCACAGTGGGATCCAACAGTGCCTGTACAGCTCTCACTAGTGTATTGCTGGTGGGGGCAGCCCAGCACGCTGCCAGTCAGATGACCTACAGTTTAAACTTCTTCAAGCTTACACCAAAACACATTTCATCATGAAAAGATTTACACCACGTGGCAAAAGGCAAGCAACTTATTTCAGATTTGTTCTTGCGCTCCACCAGAAAATGTGTGCAATGTTAGACATGAAAGAAACAAGACTGATGCTGTGGATCTGTGACCAGGTACATTCAGTTAGCAGTGGTCCTCATTTTAATGCACACATGTCTGTATTCATTACTTCCACTGCTTAGAACAAGGCAACACATAATTTTCCATTAGGCTACACAGGAGTTCCTGGTTGAGAATGACAACACTTACATGGTAAACTAGTAGTCCATTGTCACTGATTTACTGGTTTTGATAAAACTTGTCACAGAATAGCAGCTTAGTTTGAGGTTACAGAACATTTGTGCACTAGTATACTGGGATAAAATAGTTTCTTAGAAATGCCACACTCTCATTCCTTTTGTTTGAACTTGCAGCATTTTTTTGTGTTTAAATGATGCACTCACCAAGCAGTATGTGATTCTGTATGTGTGTTGTACTCTTTCATGTAAATTAATTTAAAGTGACATCAGTCATTAATCTAATTTAAAATTTACAGACACAACATTCATAAAAGCTGTAAAAGTACAAATACTGCTATTACATGTCACAAACTACATAACACGTAGGTAAGCTGTATTGCATAAGAAAAGCGGTGACCTAAAATGTTAGATATTTCGTTGAAGCCATGATAGAAATTCATTGATATTTTCTGTTATATTACAAGGTGTGAGAATAGCTGGCCAGTACTTATCTTTAAGATGTAAAATTCCAGTACTGCTTGTAGGCGTATACAAGTGAATATCAGAAAGTAATGTATAATAAATTTACTACCAGAAAATTTAATAGGTAACAAAACAAAAAAGTGAGAAATGAACTTAACATCTTTTATCTAGTTTTCTACATAGAAAACAACATTCTCAACACATTTCTTCCAGCATGGTAACCGTTTCAGTACACTCTGTTTCTAGAAGTCTGTTTGGTTGGAGTACAGCCATCTATGAATGCTGATTTCACTTCTGCATCTGTCACAAAGCATTGGCTGGCCAGGAATCTCCTCATGCGACCAAACAGATGAAAGTCCAATGGTGCAAGGTCCAGACTGCAAGGTGGATGCTGGAGCACCTCCCACCTAAATTTTCTCATGAACAGGAGTAGTAACATGGGGACAAGCATTGTCATGAAGAAGTTTGACACCATCAGCATTAATGTTGTGGTCTTTATGATGAAAGGCATGATACAGCTTAACTAAAATTTTAATATAGACTGCAGCATTCATAATGGTCCTGCTTAGGAAAGTCCACCAGTAACACACCATGCATCTCAAATAATATTGTCATAAGCACTTTCCTAGCGGCCTGTTCAGTTTCAGGAGTGTAGTGGTACACCAACAATTCAACACCAGTCATGATTCCTTTCAGAAAGTCATGCTTCTGCATTGTAAAGTGTTAAGTGAGCCAAGCTTGTCATCATTCTCTGGTCCTTGTAGTTGTCTGTCAGCTTCGTAAGCACCCAGGGAGCACTAACTTAACCAAATTTCAATGTATCATGAACAATATAGCACACTGCACCATAGAAAGTGTTGAACTGTTGTGATAAGATTCGCAGTTTCACATGCCGGTTGCTCAAAATTGTTGCCTAGGTGGCTCTTGACATTCTGTGGGTTGTAGCTGTTACCAGCCACCCATAGTGTGGTGAATTGGCCCTCTGGGAAGAATGCACACTACCTGGAGACATTGCTATGGTCCATACAGTTGTCCATATACATGCCACATATGTCCATGTGAATTTCATTCAGTTTATTCCCTTTGATCCACAAATATCAAACTACACTTTGATGCCAGTAACATGGACATCAAGTTTGTTTCTTAGCTCAGGCTTGTCTTACTAGAATTGCACATGAAAACAAAATACCCTCGGTAGTGCAAACTTCAAACTCAGTTGTGAAATTTTAACATTCCAACGGCAATAGGAGGGGAGAAAAAAATTATTGCACTTTACTTGCAGATCCTCCCTCTTATTAAAGTACAAAAACTATCCTAGCTTTCAGAACTGTTAGTTCCTTCTTCTGAGAGGAAAGAGAGAAATATTGGCGAATGTTAGAAAGTAGGGGCAGGTCACACAGATCTCAGGGTGAGAGAAAACCAGCTGTTGTGAGGTGAAGGTGAAACAAAACTCTTCTCTTGTGCTCAAAGCTACTGGGTCCCTCTCTTCCTGGGATCTGAGTGACCTGCCCTATTTTCTAACATTCCCCACGCTGTTCTTCTTTCCTCCCAGAAGAAGGAATTATAATTCTGAATGCTAAGACAGGTTCTGGTACATTAGTATAGCTTATCAGCAGTGCTGGAATTTTTCCTCTTGAGGGTAAGTTCTGTCTAGCCTTTCTGTTCATTGTAATTTTATGGTTTTCTCAAACGAGTTTTTCTTTTGATGCAATTAATATTCTTCACTTTATTAAGAAAATGGGGAATAAAGATGTACTTTGCCCTTGATTTACTTCTTTTCTTGTTCTTATGTGTCACCAGCATCCTGGACTTCTTGATTACTTAATTCCTCAGGAGTCTCACTTTCCCATACTTTTCCTCTCTTCTTTTTTCAAATAAAGGCACCCATTGTTCCAAAAGATACTATTTGTGTCCCCTATTTGTATTCATCTGTTAATGTTTCGACTCGGTAAGTGAAAGTTTACTTGGTTGTGATTTCATTTTGGAGATAATTTTCCCGACAGATGTCTTAAAAAAGCTATATTTGTGCCACTGAAGATAAGAATAAGGTCATCATAGCACTAACCCCAGAGATAGAAATTCAAAAAATATCAAATAAATGTAAAAAATAATTAAGATTTACAAGGGCAAGCACAAATAGTTCCAGGTTTGTCTGACTCATAGGAGAGTGTCACTGAGATGCTGAAATACTTGAATTGCATATGTAAATTGCCCTGTGAAAATGTACCTGAATGAGGAATACTGCTCTCATAGGGTCTCCAAAGACAGTTTTAGATTACTTACTGTGCACTAAGAAGTATTTAAGCAGTGATCCTTCCCATGCTTCAACACAAAATAAAAGGGGAAGAAACCCTAATATGTGGTACAATGGGAAATATCCTTTGCCATGCACTTCACAGTAGTTTGTAAGGCATGGATCTGGATGTAGAAAAGTTCGTAATCACTAAGCATGTAATAGAAAAGATAATTTAATGAAAACCAAATCAGTTTCTGCAGTCATCAAGTATAGGAAAACTGTGTCATGGTCAGACCATTTTAAACTCTTGGTGCTGCATACCAAATTTATAAGTCAGTGAGATATGTTGCAACTGTATGGGGGTATGAGATTAATAATTATAAGTATTGCCAAATGACAAAAATGTGACTAAAATGTAGGAAAACAATACCTATCTTATGGAACTATCAAGTCCTTCTCAGAGACAAAAGAGGGATAGGTTAGGAAATATCGGAAAGAGAGGCAGGTTTCACTCACATCTCAGGTTAAGAGGGTCACACGTGCAGTGAGGATGGGAGAGTGAAAGACAAAAGATCTGAATATTAATAAACTTCATAATCATCCATAATATTTCATATTGAAGGATAGACAAACAGATAAGTGATACATTTATAGTACTAAGACTCTCTCCTTCTTGTGTTAATTGTTTCATGGGTAGCTTAAGTAAACCACTTTCATCTAGTTCTGCTATAGTGACAATTTTTTCATTGGGTTCCATATTTTGTCTAAACTTTCTAGAAATTCAAAATCCATATGCACAGATAATATTTATCTGTTTTGTAATCTCATACCATCTTTGTTATTTCTGACCTCCATGTCACTTACAGGCACTTTCATACCTCAGTGTATATGAAGTGGCAAACAAACAGCAATACTACACGTAAATAGTTATCATCCCTTACTTACAGATCATTTCTTTCCTTGAATATGTGGCAGTTGTGGGAAATGTATGTTTTCATAAATAGCCAGTCTCACATACTGTCCTCATGTATAATTACCTCTCCAGCTTGAAAACAAGTACACTATCTGTGCCAACCATAAAATAATTGATTCCTAAACACAACAAGAGGCTATATTTCTTATCATTCAGTCTTAGCTGGGAATGCAATGCTCCAGCCCACTTGTCTATTTGGAAAATAATCAAATCATGCCTTGAAATGAGATACTCCACTTGATGCAAAGTAACTTTTTATCACACCAACAACCTCAGTACCATCCTGGTTAGATCCTATGCTTTTCCTAACACTGTTTCCTTGCCTTGAGGTTCATATCATTGTGACTAACACCAATCCAAATCCCTCCTCCTATCACTCTCTGTTCTAGCTCCAAAATTTGCAGTGCAATTACATTAACATTCGACTCTCACGATCAGCCCCATTATCTCAGAAATTTACAATTTTGACTTTGATTACAATATGAACATTGTTCTTAGATTTGGCTCTGAGCACTATGGGACTCAACTGCTGAGGTCATTAGTCCCCTAGAACTTAGAACTAGTTAAACCTAACTAACCTAAGGACATCACACACATCCACGCCCGAGGCAGGATTCGAACCTGCGACCGTAGCGGTCTCGCGGTTCCAGACTGCAGCGCCAGAACCGCGCGGCCACTTCGGCCGGCATTGTTCTTAGACTCATTTAGACTCAATGTCATTCTAATCACTAGTTTCATTTATATTTTCTCCTCTTCATTTCTTGTCTGTTTCCTCATCCCCTCTCCCTCTGTTTTTATTATTTATTTTTCCATTGTATAGGAATTTCTCCTTTGCATTCCTCTCTTTGGAAGCAGATCTCCAGCACTTGTCATTTCTTCATCTTCTTTATTTTGTTACCCTTCCAATCTGTCTGACTGATGTCTACTCTGCCTCCCGCATCTGACTTCTCAGGGTTTCAACTCTTGTTTGCGTGTTATTGTTCCATTGGTCATATACCTGTCATACTATCTCATTGAGTTTACTTTTACTTGGTTGACTATCCTATTTCATTCTTAATTAGATTTATTTCCTCCAGTCCTTTCCTCTTTCTTCTCCATCTGTTTCGTCAAGGAATTTCTGGTTCTTAGAGCTCAAGTGGTTGTGTTTTTTTTTGTTTGTACTTACATCTATTATTGCCTAGTAAGTATTTTTTCTATTTGTTAAGGTCACAAGAAGACATTTGTTTAGTCTTTATATTGTGTAATTTCAAAATCATAGTTCTAACAAAATTCTTTTTTTTTTCTTTTCCTTTTTGCTCTGCAGAGTCAGCAAAAGGTAAACAGACTGCAGGCTATATTTAATTTTGTTGCAATATTAACTTTTTGTCTGTACATGGTAGTTATAAATATTTCTTTGAGATTAGGTTTTCTGTACCAAGAACACAGTTTTGTTTCTCTTCACTCAAACATGTTTTTTGACAGTGCTATATCATTGCCTGAGAATATGCTATTTATTCAATTGCATTTTAGTGTGGCACTGAGGACACATTACATTGTTTTAACTTACAGTACTGTACCTTACTCACTGTATAGTAATGCAATAGAATAAATAATGTAGCCACCACAACAGTAGTGAAATATTTTTGGGCCAAGAGAAACAAAATTATATTTTCTAAAAGACAGGCATGATCTCCAAAAATGTTTATTAGCAAACAATATTCAAGTAGGCCACACTTACATCTACTCATAGTGACAGTAATTCAAAAGTAAATCTACCATAAAATAGCTCTCACATTCTTAGTCCATTTGAAGTATGTTATTCAGCTTTCATCAGTGCTAGTGTTTCCATTACTCACAGTGACC
Organism: Schistocerca serialis cubense; assembly: GCF_023864345.2. Taxonomy (NCBI): domain Eukaryota; kingdom Metazoa; phylum Arthropoda; class Insecta; order Orthoptera; family Acrididae; genus Schistocerca; species Schistocerca serialis. The sequence goes on from NC_064642.1 coordinate 244,773,105, forward strand.
TAAGTTCATCCTCTTAGTATCAGTGAGGCTTCCATTCACATAAGTGCATATTGATATGACCAACCCATAGGCATCATAATACATTACTTCAAATGCCTTCTAGACAAAACACTGCTCTTAATATGCTCTTCATTACAAAATTAAGTTTCTGTGTGTCCACAATTCTGATATTATAGTTCAATAACAGCTTAACAAAAAGTTGTTGTTCACCTTCCTAATACTTTGTGAGAAAACAAAGAAAAATTTTACACTTCATATGTCTACCCGTATCTCAACAACATTTTATGTCATCAGTCCATTAGAAAATTCAATGAAATGGAATATTTTTGATGTAATATTGTTATGAGGAATCTAATATTATTTCTTTACTCTTACAGCAAGGTATTGATGATCTATCTTAATAATTCAAGTGGACTAAACACAAATTAATTCATTCGTAAATCTGCTGCCAATAAAAAACTAAAATTTAGTAAACTCTGTGAGAAAGCTGGGATCCATCTAGTAAACAGTTGTCATCTAGTGTTCTTGGTATCTTCCTTAGTGTGAGGCATGTGGTATCACTTGTGGGATTCAGTATGCAAAAATTTCTCAGATTTCTCTTCTTTTCTTTTATCTCTTGTCTTCTGAATTAAAATCATCGTTCCTTGGTTGATCGGATGTGCAGTTTTAGCAGAATATGTTAAGTCTGTTTTTGTTTGCTAAGTCTGTTTTCATTTTCCCTTGTAATAAAAAATTTTCTAATGTTAGGTGTTTAAAGAAAATAACTAAATAAAAACAGAAAACAAGAGTTTATACAGAGGCTCTAGAATATCCCAAGACAGGAACTGCAGCAGGCATCAGTACACAGATCCGCAAGATAAGGGAAAAAACATATGATTGATCTTTTCATAACTAATGTAGTTCGTACTTTTGGAGTCATGAAAGCTGCAGGAAAAGAAATGGTGGCAAATTACAGGCACAGTACCAAGCTCCAAGTCAAAAGAAATAATCAGTTTAAACAAGTAAAGTGCTTCAAACTAAGAATGTTTTGCCATACTGTGTGATGGTACAGTAGTAGAAATATGAAAGTCAAGTAGAGTTAAGTCAGGAAATGTGTAGATAAACTAAAATAAGAAAATAGGAATACATATATAAGACTTATAAAAATAAACAAAGTGAATGTCATTAACAGTAACAGAAATGGTAGTAGATTTCATCTTAAAGGAAGGAGAAAGAATTGGAGAAGTGTTGAAAAAGAAAATATAAGAACAGTTGATTAAAAAGGTTACCAAGAAAGTTGTTACAAGATAAAGATGACAGGATGACTAATGTGCGTGCACATACCAATGAAGATCACAGGGTGTGTTAATAGCAGAAGAATATAGCAACAGGGAAAATTATTGGGACTTTAGAGATTTGAGGAAATATGAAGGAAGAAAATGAAGTACGGCTGAAAGCAAGTATTAAACTATTTTACAAAATGTACTGAATGTTCAGATGATGGTTTTCCACAGTTGACTTTCCTAAAGAGGGCATTGAGAAAGACTTTGTTAACATAATATGAGCTTCTTTTCTCAAAAAGCATACAGCTGTATATGGCTGCTGGGAAAACCTAATTTTTTGTTCTTCAGTGGAGGTTTTTCTCCATAGCAAATGAAGAAATGAAAAGAATTAACAAGGTAGAAACAAGTCCCTTACAATGGTGGGGTAGGAAAGAGACTTCCTGAACTCGTGTCGTATGCTTGAGAACCATAGGGGCTTCCAAAATGGTTCATGATTGCAATACACACTAGAAGCTGCTACCCAAGTGGCTGACTTGAGTGTGGAGAGCACACAATTTCTTTTTTTGTGACTCTCCATCAAATTCAGATAATGTTAATTTCAGGAAACACCAAAGCATTAGTGTTAAGACCTGAAGAAATGCCAATAAACACCCCCCCCCCCCCCCCCCCACACACACACACACATAAACACAGATGAAATAATTAAAATCCTAGTGACCAACTGCAGAAGCATTCACAGCACAGTCACAAATACTGAAGCAGTGCTAAAAAGCAGTACAGCTCATTTAAATTCTGACAAAAACCTGATATCGACAGAAGTGAGATTTCAGGGCATATAGATAGGAGAGGCTAATGGATATGGATATTGTGTATTTGTCATAGTAGACAAGAAACACAAATTCAGTGAGATAGAAATTCAAATTGCTTGTAAGATTGTTTTGGCAAGATTCAATATCAAGGATGGGTATAAATTTGTAATTGCATCCTTCCACTGACCACCAGGTGCACCCACAGATGCAATTGAGAACTTGTGTGGATGGTAGGAATGACAAAACTCCTGCAAAATAATACTAAAAGCATTCCCTTGCATTGTATTTAATACCAAGAAGTACACCTGGCCTCTATCAGAATGTCCATATTCAACCTGGTATGAGTGACCATAAGGCAGTTGTAGCAATAATGATTACTAAAATACAGAGGACAGCTAAAACAAGTAAGATTTACATGTTCAGTAAGCTAGATAAAGAGGCAACCTTGACATATCTCAAAGAGGCACTGAAAACATTTTTCTGTGGGCAGGAGTATGTTGAGGAACTGTGTCCCTAAGTTTAGAAGAACAACTGACTGAACACTGGATGTATACTGTACCTTTTAGAACAGTTCCCAATGGGAGGCATCCTCCGTGGTATACAATCACATTAAACAAACTTCTAAAGAAACAGGGACTAATGTGTAATACATGTGAAACAACACATTGGTTTGCAGATAAGGAGATGCTGAATGAAACACATTTGGCTGTCAAGAGAGCAATGCATAAAGTCTTCAGTCACTGTTGCAGAGAATATTATTGAAAGATCTTTCACTTTACCCAGAGAAACTCTGATCATATGAAAAGACCAGTAGCAGCACTAAATTTAGCTGTCCAGGCCCTCATGGATGACAAGCAAAGTGAAAACAGGAATACTGAACACCTTTTTCAAATGTTGCTTAAAAAGGAATCTACAGAAGTACTGCCCCACTTTTAACTCTTGCAGCACTACAAAGACAATTGATACAGATATTAGTCAGTGGCATTGAGAAACAGCTGAAATCACTAAAATCAAACAAAATTCCAGGATTGGGTGGAATCCTTGTTGGAATCTTTACAGAACTGCTACCTGAGTTAGCTCCCATTTTAACAATAACAAAAAGCTATGCCCAGTGACCGGAAGAAAGCACAGGTCATATCTGTCTACAAGAAGGGTATCAAAAGTGATCTACAAAACTACTGTCCAATCTCATTTATATCCATCTGTTATAGAATCCTAGAATATGTTCTGAGCTCAAACATAATGAGATAGCTTGAACATAATGACCTCTTCCATGCAAACTGGCAGGGAATATGAAAAAATTCACACTTTTCTCACATGGCATTCTGAAAGCCATGGAACAAGTAAATCTGGTGGATGCAGTATTTCTCAACTTTTTCAAAGCATTTGACTCCATACCACACCCATGCTTCAATCATATCAAGTATCAAAACAAAATTTTTGACTGGATTAAGTGTTTCTTGTTACATAGGACACCACATTTTATCTTGGATTAAGAGTTATCAGTAGAAGTAGAATTAACTTCAGGTGTGTTCCTGGGAAGTGTATTTGGTTGCTAACTGACTAACTTTTTGCAGTTGATGCATTTATCTATAATGAAATACTATCTGAAAAAAACTGCACAAATATCAGTCATACCCCGATAAGATTTCAAGGTGATGTCAAGATTGACAACTTACTTTAAATGTAGAGAAATGTAAAACTGTGCACTTCATAAAACAAAACAAAGAAAATTTATATCCAATGAGTACAATATAAATGAATCACAGCTGGAATCAGTCAACTCATACAAATACATAGGTGTAACACATGGTACGGATATGAGATGGAAAGGTCACAAAGACCCAGTCATATGTAAAGCAAGCAGCAGGCTTTGATTCATTGCCAGAATACTGGGAAAATGTAGTCAGTCTGAAAAGGAGATTGGTTACAAAATATTTGTGCATCCCAGCTTAGAATATTACCCAAGCAAAGCATGTGTGACCCTTACCAGGTATGACTAAGAGGGGTTATTGAGTATATTCAAGGAAGGGCAGAATGAAAGGTCATAAGTTTGTTTGACTCATGGGAGAGTGTAACAGCAGTGCTAAAAAACCTAAATTGGCATACAGCTGAAGGTAGACACTAACTGTTCCATAAAACTTACCAAGTGTGAAGAACCAGTGTTAAGTGAAGAATCCAGCCCCAACATTTCACTCCTGTAGAAAACCAGTAAGACAAGCTTCAGCTAACTGCAGGACACACAAAATCGTTTAAGCAGTCGTTCTTCCCACAATTTGGCCCATGCATTTCACAGTCATCTACATAGTATGTCTTTAGATGTGGGGATTTTTGTATATTTGTGAAAGAGTTCAAAGAATGTATGAAGGTTGGAACTTCAATACTGATAACTATTTATTTACAGCTTGTACAAAATAGATACCTGTTTCAAAGTTTTACTGACCTTCAAAATAGTCACCAGCATTGTGTATAACCCATTGCCAGCAATGTGGAAGTTGTAGGATACTCTTAGCAGTGACAGTTCGAGTGGCATCGTCTGTTGCTCGACGAATTTGTAGCAGTTCTGAAGCGAATGCAGTGAAGTTTAGAAATCGAGTTGAACTCATGAGGGCTTAAGTTAGGGGAGTTCAGTAGGTGGTATAGCACTTAGCAGCCCCATCAGTCAAACAAATCAGTAACAGCTTGCACTGTATGTGCTTGAGCATTGTCCTGCAAAATGGTGGTCAGGTCCTGCAGAAAGTGTTATCACTTCTGTCTCTAAGCTGGTCATAGTTTGTGTTCCAAAAATGAACAGCTTAGAGACAGAAATGATGACACGTTCTGCAGGACCTGACCATCATTTTGCAGGACAATGGTCAAGCATGTACAGTGCAAGCTGTTAGTAATTTGTTCGACTGATGGGGCTATACCACCTACTGCACTCCCCTGACTTAAGCCGTCGTAAGTTGAACTTGATTTCTAAATGTAAGGAAACACTTCATGGCATTCACTTCAGAACTTCTACAAATTTGTCAGGAAATAGACCTCACTGCTCGAACTTGTCAACACAACTGGCACTGCTAAGAGTATCCTACAACTTCCACATTGCTGGCAATGGGCTATACACAATGCTGGTAACTACTTTGAAGGTCAGTAAAACTTTGAAACACCTATCTGTTTTGTACGAGCTGTAAATAGATAGTTGCCACTATTGAAGTCCCAACCCTTGTATATTTCCAGCTAGGTGTAAAAGAGTGAAGAAGTCTGTAATAAATTTTAGGAGTTTTCAATCAATATAATCTGTCTGAGATATATAATTTTAAGTCTGATGCTGCAAATAAAGGGTATTTAGCCCTGGGTAATCATGTAGAATATAAACTCCTTCAAACACATTCCTCATTTGCATTTTCAAACACTTTCTTCAGAGATGGTGTTTTGGAACCTCAGACCTTCTCCTTTCCTTAATTTTGATATAGATTCTTGTAAATGTGTCATTGAGTTAAAGAGAAACAAAAGTATGGACTTTTCACTTCAACTTATAACAAAATGGAATGTAACTGGATAGATAAAAAAATCTACTCACCAAGTAGTGGCAGGAGAACACACATAAAAAGTCTCATATATGCAGGCTTTCAGAGCCAGTACTGTAGCTCCTTCACTTGGCAGAAGGATTGAAGGGGAAGAAAAAGGGTGTAGGAAAAGGACTAGTGAGGTTTATGAAATACGGTAGAATTCAGAAAAGTCACTCAGAACTCCAGGTCAGAGAAGACTTATCGGACAGGATGGGAAGGAAAGACCAATTGTTGGAGACTGAGCCAGATGAGATTTGAAAACCTGAGAGCTTAAAGGTAAAAAACAGTGTAATATGCAAGACAGAGATTACTGCTAAAACATCATGCAAGAGTTAAAAAGAGCAAAAAGTAGGTGTTTTGTATGTGACAGAGGTGGGAGGGAGACAGCAGAAAATAGACGGGTCAGGAAATGGAAGATGTAGAACACTAAAATTGAGTGAATAAAGAAACAGTTACTGAGAAGAAATGCTGAGACTGGAGAAAATAACATAAATTAAGGCCATGTGGATGGCGAGAACCAAGGACATGTAGCACCAATTCCCACCTGCGGAGTCCTGAAAAACTGGTGTCTGGGGGAAGAATCCAGATGGTACAAGTGGAGAAACAGGTACCGAGGTCATGACTGTCTCGTAATTCATGCTCTGCAACAGGATACTGTCTGATGCTAGTATACACCCTCTGCCTGTGCCCATTCATCCTAACTGATAATTTGATGTATCAGGCTGAACAGTGTTTATGTAACAGCTGCTATATGACACATTGTTTCACAGGTGCATTCTCCCTTTGAGAGTATATATTTTTCTGGTACAGGTGGTGGTATGGGTGTGCATAGGTCAAGTCTCTCAGTGGGGATGGTCACAGGGGTAGGGGCCATAGATTAGAGAGATGGGTGCAGGAGCAGCATAGGGTCTGACAACAAGGATATTGCAGAGATTAGGAGGATGACAAAAAGCTTTCTAGATGTGGTGGGCAAAATCTGAGACAAAATGGACCCCTTTTCCTAAACCTCATCAGTCCTTGTCCTTCACTCCTCTTCCTTCCCCTTCAATCCTTCTGCCAGAAGAAGGAGCCATTGGCTCCAGTTTGCATACATAATACCTTTTATATGTGTCTCCTCCTGCCGCTGCTTGGTGAGTAGACTTTTTATCTGTCCAATTACTTATATTTTCAAAAATTGATTATTTTCATTATTATGACAAAATTGCGTACTCTGAGTCAATATATATTGTTAGAAAATATTAATTAATTTATGGTATATATAGAATAATTCTCTCTCTCTCTCTCTCTCTCTCTCTCTCTCTCTCTCTCTCTCTCTCTCTTTGCATGCTTGTATCTGTTATAATTCTTTTAATG